>NC_090451.1:570234508-570855703 GCF_031143425.1 Pleurodeles waltl | reverse complement strand
TACCTGCTGGCAGACTGGAAGCTGGGCACCCCCTTCTCCATTGAAGCCTATGTGTTTTGGGCACCACTTTGACCTCTGCACCTGACCAGCCCTGAGCTGCTGGTGTGGTAACTTTGGGGTTGCTCTGAACCCCCAACGGTGGGCTACCTTGGACCCAACTTTGAACCCTGTAGGTGGTTTACTTACCTGCAAAACTAACAAACACTTACCTCATCTAGGAACTGTTGAAAATTGCACTGGGTCCAGTTTTAAAATAGCTTTTTGCCATTTGTGTGAAAACTGTATATGCTATTTTGCTAATTCAAAGTTCCTAAGTGAAATACCTTTCATTTAAAGTATTGATTGTAAATCTTGAACCTGTGGTTCTTAAAATAAACTAAGAAAATATATTTTTCTATATAAAAACCTATTGGCCTGGAATTGTCTTTGAGTGTGTGTTCCCCATTTATTGCCTGTGTGTGTACAACAAATGCTTAACACTACCCTCTGATAAGCCTACTGCTCGACCACACTACCACAAAATAAAGCATTAGAATTATCTCTTTTTGCCACTATCTTACCTCTAAGGGGAACCCTTGGACTCTGTGCATGCTATTTCTTACTTTGAAATAGTTCATACAGAGACAACTTCCTACAGTATATATGTACAATGCGTTGTGTAGTGCACCTTTGTATCAGTGTGCTATCACTAGAGGGGACATGACATCCTCACAACACAATGGGGTCAGATGTGGCGGCAACATGGTAGCACTACAGAGCCTTGACATCCCATCCATTTTGACATGTCATTGCAGATGATGTGCAAGACTTAGAGCCTTTGAAATTGGTAAGTGACAATGCACAATACGGCTCCAAAATTGGCTGCACTGTCCTGCAACATTTAAACTATGCAAGAATGCCCCATGTGGGACATGTTACTAGGCAACCCTTTGTTGTCCCCTGCGCCAGTTGTTCATATGCAGCACCTACACTACCTACCTTGCACCAGGGTACTTGTCTAGCTGCCTTGTAGAGGTGGATGTATCTGTGCAGGAAGGGACTCCACCCTATTCATATGCTGTTTTGATGGACAATTGGCTTTTTCTGTGTGCAGCAGTATGCAGCATGCATTGGTGGCACAATCATCTGAGTTCAAAACACAGGGGGTCATTCTGACCCTGGCGGCCGGTGGCCGCCAGGGCCACCGACCACGGGAGCACCGCCAACAGGCTGGCGGTGCTCCCACGAGCATTCTGACCGCGGCGGTTCAGTCGCGGTCAGAAGCGGAAAGTCGGCGGTCTCCCGCCGACTTTCCGCTGCTCGGGGGAATCCTCCATGGCTGCGGAGCGCGCTCCGCAGCCATGGGGATTCTGACACCCACCTACCGCCATCCTGTTCCAGATGGCGGTAGGGGGTGCCGCGGGGCCCCTGGGGGCCCCTGCAGTGCCCATGCCCATGGCATGGGCACTGCAGGGGCCCCCGTAAGAGGGCCCCGCAAAGTATTTCAGTGTCTGCCATGCAGACACTGAAATACGCGACGGGTGCAACTGCACCCGTCGCACCCCTGCAACTACGCCGGCTCAATTCTGAGCTGGCGTCCTCGTTGCAGGGGCATTTCCTCTGGGCCGGCGGGCGCTCTTTTGGAGAGCGCCCGCCGGCCCAGAGGAAATGTTAGAATGGCCGCCGCGGTCTTGTGACCGCGGTGCGGTCATTTGGCGGCGGAACCTTGGCGGACGGCCTCTGCCGTCCACCAAGGTTAGAATCAGGCCCACAGTCTACTTCCTTATTGCAACCTGCAAACAGCACCCATGGGGTGGTGTTTGTTGTTGGCATTGCCTCAGGTTTTAGGTGACACCTACATCTGAGTCAGCATCATCATGCTATGTATCTTGTGGTGACACACCTGCAGCAACACACATTGCGCACTCCTTCCACATTACATACAGCATGGGAGGGTGATCACTTTAGAATGAGGATTCAAGTCATTATAAAATGGTTGTCTGCTAAGTTGTACATACAGTGCAGGCCAGGACAGTGGCACCATGAGTTTTTACATAGGTCCATTGGTGACCCAGAGTAGCAGCTAATGTTTGTGGCAGCCTTGAGGTGTCCAAGGGTATGTAGCCCATTGTCACAGGATGATCAACATAACTACCAGTGTCTCTCCAATCTTCCAAAACATAATTCATCATTTATTCTGTCAACACATGCACAGTGCAGGCTATAGGATGGAGCTCAGCTTCTTTGCAAATGTGTCCCTTGGCACAGTGCATGTGAGGTCAGTGATGTCCTGTATTTTCCTACAGGGTCCCACTATGGCACCCATGATCTGCACTGTCTGACAGCCCCATGGTGAACAATTTATTGTATCTGGTACAGACATGATGGTTTTGTGGGTCAGTAAGTTGTGCATGTCAGTTGGCACAACAGTAGGTGTGGTACCACTTATCACACATCTGGCACATGGTATGTGATGGGCCTTGATCTTGTATTCCTATGTGTGTGAGCCAATGAGTCAGGCAGATGTCATTGCACACTACAGGTAAATCAGGTATGTGTTGATGAGATGTAGTTGGTATGGGCAGCAATCGTCTGGTATTTGATATTTGTTCTGGCAATGATTTGCACTGCATGATTTGAGGGATCTGTGCCTATAAAGAACTTACATGACATGGGCATGGTGTATGCCATTGACATGGCTGCTATTCCTTGTTTGGTGTACTGTGTGTGAAGTGTACGTAGTAGGCAACCTGTGAGCACTTGTAGTGGTCTGTGTAGTTCTTCTGTTAGCAAAGGGTACATATCTGCACCTGTCCTTCATGTGGTGATCCTGTCAATTTGTGGGTGTGTTACGTACATTTCGGTGTATGTGTTTGTGGTGTGCACTGATTGTGCTGTACTGCAGCATGGTGCATATGTGTTGATACCTGCACATCTGTGTTACCCTGGCCATGTGTTAATTTAGTGGTGTATGTCTTGTGTGTCCTACAGGGTTGGTGTGTTGTGTGTATATTGCTAGGTTTGTTCGCTTACTCACAAGTAGGCTATTTCCATATTGTCCATCCTGGAATTGTTCTTTGATCCTACCGTGCTGGAATATGAAGGCATCATGGACACTCCCAGGATACTTGGCCAAAATGTTTATGAATAGTCCCCAGTGGTCCACTATAGCCTGCACATTAATGGAATGTGTGTGCTTGCGATTCCAGTATAAGTGGTTGATTGCTGCAAGTGGGTCGAGCCGGACATGGGTGCAGTCCATTGCACCGAGCACGTGCGGGAAGCCATGGATTTGATGGAACCCCTGTTTGTTCTCCTGCTGCTTTTGCTGGGTGTTGGGGAAGCTGATGTGGCGGGTGTCAGGGAGATAATAGCGTCTACACCTTTGGCAGGAATGCAGAGAACGATGGCTGTGAGACACTAGCAACAATGACACCCGTTGTTTGTAATGAGCCACTTGCCAGCATGTGCAGGACAGCTAGCAGATTTGTCACAGGTGGTATGTTGTGTGGGGTCTGCAGGCTAGCTGTGATATGTGGTTCAATGTGGTGCAGCAAGTGTAGTATGGCTTGACAGTTCAGCCTAATGATGTCCTGGTCCCTGAGGCCAAGGAGGGTTGTCCTGTTTCTGAAGACCCTCTCCTGCCTTCTGCGTTGCCTTTGTGGGCCGCGTTGTAGTGGTGGTGCAGAATTTGTACAGCAAGGCGTCTTAAAAGAAATATTGAGCAGCCCATGTAACTCACCCATCATGGGTTTATGAAAACCATGTGGGAACTTTCAGATTGTTCAGGATTTGCGGAAAATAAATTAGATTGTGATTAAATGTTGTCCAGTAGTGCCAAATCCAGCAGTGATATCATTTCAGATCCCATGTGATGCCGTAGTGGACCTATCACTAGCATTCTTTTCTGTACCTCTTCATGAGGATAGCCAGTATCTTTTCTGTTTCAAATTCTTTGATCTTGTATATTGTTGGTGCAGAATTCCTCAAGAGTTTTCAGAGTCACCGTGTATCTTCAATCAGATACTGAAGAAGAATCTAGAGTCATTGGATATGCCTTTCCAATCGACGTTGGCTCAATACATTGATGATTTGTTGGTCACGTCAGACTTGAAGGAAGAGTGCTGGCAAGATACTATTGCCTTATTAAATCATCTGGGAAAGAACAGACATAAAGGGGCTCATTCAGATCGCGGTGGCGGTACGTACGGCCACAGACAGGGCGGTCCGACCGCCCCATTCTGACTGTGGTAGAGCTGCCAAGGTCCAACCGCCAACACTGCCAGGCTGCAGCCAGGCGGTCCCGGCGGTTGTAATCCACCAGGGCAGTGCTGCAAGCAGCGCTGCCCTCCAGAATAAGAGTCCCCATTCACCAGCCTTTCTATGGCTCGAAAAACAAGTAGCGCAATCTACAGACCTGGTGGAAGGAGGGAGTTGAGTTGGATCAAAGTAAAACCGCTCTAACTCCTCCAAAAGAAATTGCAGGTACATCAAGTCAAAATCCTGCAGAAGAAGAAGTTGAAAGTCCGTCATTGAAAAGAGCATTGACCAAGAGTTCACTGAAAGGAGATAAGTGGCAAAAATCACCAGCTAAGATAAAAGAATCGATTACAGTGTCAACAATCGAAGAAGTAGTAGACATCACAAGAAAGGAAGATTTGAGTGATGGAGAGTTAGATTGAGATTGAAGACGGAAAAGAAAACGAATTGCAAATCGAAGGAACGCATGTCCTGAATGGGCGTATGCAACAACTAGTGACTGGCAAAGTGAATTTTTGACATTTTGTTTTGATCATGAAATTCCAGGTCAATATTCTGGTACATGAAGCTGGCCAATGAACTGAACCTTGAAAATCCTGTGAATCCGAAAAAAGACAATTGAAATAACCTGAAAAGACTGTTGAAATACCCTGATTTGACATGCTGCCAAACTGATTTTGACAACAGTTACTGATTTTGAAAAAGAAGTTCTGGAAAAGAGACTGAAAGCTGTAACTAATTGCAAAGAAGTATTTGTTTGGCTGCATAGTAGCATTTATTTTCCCCTTTTCTCCTTCTACTTTCTGATTCTTTACAGATCATGAGCAACCACAACAAGCAGGTTAGAACTAGGTGTTGTGCATACTTAGGTATTGGATTAGCAATTGTGTGTACAATGTATTTTGCTATTAATTGTGAGTGTGAGCTTTCCCAATAAAGCTGTAGCTGCTTTAGAAACTACTACATTTACAGAGTTGGACAAGTTTAGAAAGGATGAGATATATTTACATGTAGATAATTCATGAGGAGATCTATCCTCCAATGTTTTCAATCGCTTGTTGCATGAATATGTTAAAACAATGAATGTGAGAGAATGTCACGTTAGCATGCACATTCCTTCATCAGTAGAGGAAGGGATAACCTTTCATAGCTTGCCACTAATGTATGGAATTATTTGCAGTCTTCTATTAACAAGTTTTTATTACCAAGAGTACATCCATTATTTTTATTCAAATCATGATTTAATGTTTTGTTTTGTTCCTATTATTAAATATCTGAGTAGAGTACTGTGACCGGGTGTTCCCGGCACAGAGAACCACAAGTGACGTATCGGACGGTGCCGATACGTCACTTCCGCGTCTTCCCATTGTCGGGGAAATGCAGCGAGAGAGAGAGAGGCGGGACGCCGTTGCCTGGGAGACCA
The DNA here is from genome assembly GCF_031143425.1 of Pleurodeles waltl. NCBI lineage: Eukaryota > Metazoa > Chordata > Amphibia > Caudata > Salamandridae > Pleurodeles > Pleurodeles waltl. Next base: position 570,850,041 of record NC_090451.1, on the reverse strand, counting down.
ATACGGTTTCCCGGCACGGCGGAAGAAAAGGGAGAGACGCGCCGCAACAGGCGAAAGGAGACAGGAGGAGAGAGGAGCGCGAGAGCCTGGAGGAAGGAGACGGGAGGAGAGAGGAGCGCGAGAGCCTGGAGAAAGTAGACGGGAGGAGAGAGGAGCACCAGAGCCTGGAGGGAGGAGACGGGCAGGAAGAACACCCGACAGAAAGAGCCACGAGGACGGGAGGAGACAGCCCTGGAAGAGAGGAACACCAGGAGGATCACTACGACGCCAGCCACGACCCTGGAGGGTCGTGGCTAAGCAAGGTACGGTCCTTGTGGACACAGAAAAGGGGAATAAAATAAAAAGGGACTGGGGAGGGGAAATAGAGGAGGGGTGGGAAGGGAGGAATAGTAAGGGGCACCGCGACCAGCACATCTGTGACACTTATTCCTCACTAAAATTAGATATGGTCACGTCATTCCCCAACTCCTCACTGGCACCAACCCCATCCTTGTGTGCTTACCTTTTCCCCAGTCAATGATAGTAGAGAGAAAAAGAACCCCGGTTATAGACCCAATACTTACCTTAGCGTTTTCCTTCTGTTTCCGGTATCTTCCTGGATCCACCTGAGAGGGCAAGGCCGTACTTCAACCTGAAAGAGACAGCAAGATCAACATAAGAAATCACCAATCTGGGAAAGACACGGAACAAGGACAGAATTACGGGAAAATCCAGTCATACCTTTGTTAAAGACACTCTATTTTTACCATATAACTTAAAATAAACCAGTTACCGAAGCACTACCAACACCTCTCCGTTGTCTTTATACTGTTCGATCTGTCACAGTGGTGTCAGAAGTGGGATCATCTTGTTTGGACCCCTCCCAGACAATCGAACAGTATACACAATGAGTGACAACCCCTCGTTGGAAGATATGATAAAACAATTGGCCGAAGGCCAGCGACATCTGCAGTTGGTGTGGGAGGCACACCAGCGAGAAGCAAAAGAGGACAGGGAAGCCTTACAGTCGGCTTTGAAAAGTCAGGCAACAATCCTCGCGAATAATCAACTGGTCCACGAGACGGCCATGAAGAAATTAACCGAGACTATTGCTATTAGTAAGGTGCACCCCAATGTACCCAGTTCTGTGTTGCAGAAATATCAAGACGGTGAAGACCCCGAATCCTTTTTCACCAATTTTGAGAGAGTGGCTTCTTCAGCCCAATGGCCTGAGGATAGATGGGGTCAGTATGTCGCCCCCCTACTTACGGGAATATTGCAAGCAGCATATCAAGCAGCAAACCCAGGCGGAACCACGCCATACCAAGAGATAAAGACTAGTATCTTAGAACGTGTGGGACATGACACTGAATACTATAGGGTCAAATTCAGGAAAATCAAATGGGGACCTAATGAGGATCCCCGAACCTTTTATTATCGAGTAAAGGATTTGGCTTTGAAATGGTTAGGTCCTTTCGGGAATAGTAGGGAGGAAGTGATCCAAACGATCGTTCTTGAACAATATCTGGAGGCCCTGCCTACGGCCACAAAACACTGGATCCGTCAACATCCAAAGGTGAATACTGACATGGCGATCGAATTAGCATGTGCCTATCACCGCTCAGTGGATAAAAGAAGTGTACCACCCCGACCCAGCCTAAAACCGGGGCCACCCAACCCTAAAAGCACTCCCCGAGCCCTTCCCGATGAACCAGTTCCTCGCAGACTAATCGACCATCCACCGATAGCCGGACCCCAATGTTACAACTGTGGGGAATGGGGACACATCGCCCGTATGTGTCCGAGGAAACAGGATAGTAGTGAGCCAATGGAGATCGGAGTTACTCGGCGACGGGTTCTGTGTACAGGAAGAGGTAACCTGAAGTTTAAACAGACCCTGAACGTCAATGGACGAGCAGTGTGGGCCCTTATTGATTCAGGGTGTAGCCAATCCGTAGTGAGGAAAGATATAGTAAACGTGGCAGACAAAGAAGTAGAGCGATGGGTGAATATTTGCTGTATTCACGGAGATAAAGAGCAATACCCCTTACATAAAATAACGGTGGAATGGGGAACTTACCGGGATGTCCTACCTATGGGAATAATGATAGAACTGATCGAGGAATGTATCATCGGGACTGATTATGAACATTTTCAAGAGATCCTGGATTATGTTAGAAAACCCAAACTGACCCAGGACTGGTGGAGAGAAGGTCCCTTTTCTGATAGTGTTATTGAATGCCCCATAACCCGTAGGAAATTGTCACGTAGAGAAAAACGAGTAGAAAAAGCGAATCACCTGGGAAAAGAGGTATCAGGACAACGCCCAGGTCTTATTGCCGAAACACATGAGGCCCCTGTCAGTTTTCCCCAGCAACAAAGAGAAGATCTTTCTCTCGCCCAAGCTTGGAAGGCAGCAAAAGCGGAAGAAACCGAGGAGGTGGGTCCCTACTTCCTCATTAAGAAAAACCTCTTATACAGGATAACCACTACTCGTTCAGGGGAACATAAACAACAATTATTGGTACCCGAACATTATAGAGATCATGTCCTAACTCTGGCTCATTGTCAACCAGGTGGGGGTCATTATGGGAGGGAAAAAACAGAAGAATACCTCCTTCGTCGGTTCTATTGGCCGGGGGTTTTCGCCCACATACGCAAATATTGTTCCCAATGTCCCAGGTGCCAACTTACTGAACCAGGTAGACCTAAGAAAGCCCCTCTAATGCCCCTACCCATTATAGACATTCCATTCAGTAGGATAGGGATGGACCTGATTGGGCCTGTAGTGCCATCAACGAAAGGTCATACGTATATCCTAGTCATAGTTGATTATGCCACCCGATACCCCGAGGCCGTTCCTTTAAAAAGTATGACAACCAAAACGGTTGCCCAAGCAATGATAAATGTTTTCTCTCGAGTTGGGTTTCCGCATGAAATACTCACCGACCAGGGGACCCCCTTCATGTCTACTCTCATGAAGCAGGTGTGTAAGACATTAGGTATTTCCCAAATTCGAACTTCGGTATACCATCCCCAGACGGACGGACTGGTGGAACGGTACAACCGAACAATAAAAACCTTACTGAGAAAAGTAGTAGAAGACTCAGGGAGAGACTGGGATCAAAAATTACCATTAGTGTTATACGCTATACGAACCCATGAACAGGCCTCTACAGGCCACAGCCCTTTTGAGCTTGTGTTCGGAAGACAGCCTCGATCCCTTTTAGATATGGCCATTGAAACATGGGAAGAAGAGGCAGAAGAAGGAGGAAGACCCTTACTAGAATATGCCCACAATTTACGGTCTCAGCTACAAGGTTTATGGGAAACAGTCAGAGTAAATATGGAACAAGCTCAACAAACCCAAAAACAGTATTATGACCGAGGGAGTAAGTTAAGGGTTTTACAACCAGGAGATCAGGTTCTAATAATGCGTCCCACGTCTGAACAAAAACTGATCGCAAAATGGCAGGGTCCCTATAAGGTATTACGAGCTGTTTCTCCTGTCACCTACCTGGTTGAAATCTCAAACACTCCTCAGAAAACCCAGATTTATCATATAAATCTCTTAAAAAAATGGGAAGAACCCGACAACTCTGACACTTCCGGAGTAATGGCTAGATTCCTATGTCCTAGCAACAACTTAAATATCGAGTTCTGTCCAACTGAACACAACGATGAGGAGGGGCTACCTGCAGTAAATGAAACATTAACGAGATCAGAGAAGGAACAGGTATATAGCTTACTGGAGCACTTCTGAAAGTTCTTTTCTGTAATGCCAGGTAAAACCACCTTGATAACCCATAAAATAAGGACTACACCAGGTCAAATTGTTAGGTTACGGCCGAATCGTATCCCCGAGGCAAGGAAACAGATTATGGAGACCGAAATACAGAAAATGCTAGAACTAGGAGTGATAGAACCTTCGACTAGTCCCTGGTGCTCCCCAGTTGTTCTGGTGCCAAAACCTGATGGTACTATTAGATTCTGTATTGACTTCCGGAAGCTTAACGAAAATTCAATGTTTGACACATATCCCATACCCAGAGTAGATGACGTCCTAGAAAAACTGGGAAAAGCAAAATATATGTCCACATTAGATTTGACAAAAGGGTATTGGCAGATTCCCTTAGCCCCAGAGGATAAAGAGAAAACAGCTTTTGCCACTCAGTCCGGTCTTTATCAGTTCACCGTGCTACCGTTCGGACTCCATGGAGCACCAGCTACGTTCCAACGTTTAATGGATAGACTCTTAAACCCATTTCAGTCCTTTGCAGCAGCTTAACTAGATGATGTAGTTATCTTTAGTGAAACCTGGGATGATCATCTAATTCATTTACAACAGATATTCCACACTCTCACCAACGCTGGATTAACTGCCAACCCCAAAAAGTGCGTTATAGGAAAACCTGACATATCATACTTAGGATACAAAATCAGTCAAGGGAGCCTACAACCTCAAACTAAAAAAGTAGACGCCATTCTAAATGCCCCTAATCCTACAACCAAGAAAGATTTACGCTCGTTCCTAGGGTTGGTAGGCTACTATCGAAGGTTCATACCCGAATATTCCACCCTTGCCGCCCCCCTCACAGATCTTCTGTCTAAATCCCATCCTAATCGGCTAGCGCCTTTTTCGGATAAACAGAAAGCTAGCTTTGAGCAACTGAAGTCCTATTTGACCAGGGACCCAATACTCCGGTGCCCGGATTTTTCAAAACCCTTTCATCTATACACTGATGTCTCGGATGTAGGTTTGGGGGAGTATTGGCCCAACCCGACGGGGAAGGTAGGGATCACCCGGTAGTATATGTCAGTAGAAAACTGTTTCCCCGTGAAAAATACTATCCAACCATTGAAAGGGAATGTTTGGCCATTAAATGGGCCGTGGATACCTTACAGTATTACCTTTTGGGTCGACCTTTTATACTTTTTACGGATCATGCTCCCCTCACTTGGTTATCCGCTCATAAGGATACCAATTCCCGGATTTTAAGATGGTTCCTTGAACTACAACCGTTTTCCTTTCAGGTCCGTCACATACCAAGACCCCAACAGGCCCCGGCTGATTATTTGTCTCGGTTTCCGGACTCTACTGCGGTCCTCGAACAGGACCGTTCATGGGGAGAGGTGTGTGACCGGGTGTTCCCGGCACAGAGAACCACAAGTGACGTATCAGACGGTGCCGATACGTCACTTCCGCGTCTTCCCGTTGTCGGGGAAACGCAGCGAGAGAGAGAGAGGCGGGACGCCGTTGCCTGGGAGACCAATACGGTTTCCCGGCACGGCAGAAGAAAAGGGAGAGACGCGCCGCAACAGGCGGAAGGAGACGGGAGGAGAGAGGAGCGCGAGAGCCTGGAGGAAGGAGACGGGAGGAGAGAGGAGCGCGAGAGCCTGGAGGAAGGAGACGGGAGGAGAGAGGAGCGCGAGAGCCTGGAGAAAGGAGACGGGAGGAGAGAGGAGCACCAGAGCCTGGAGGGAGGAGACGGGCAGGAAGAACACCCGACAGAAAGAGCCACGAGGACAGGAGGAGACAGCCCTGGAAGAGAGGAACACCAGGAGGATCACTACGACGCCAGCCACGACCCTGGAGGGTCGTGGCTAAGCAAGGTACGGTCCTTGTGGACACAGAAAAGGGGAATAAAATAAAAAGGGACTGGGGAGGGGAAATAGAGGAGGGGTGGGAAGGGAGGAATAGTAAGGGGCACCGCGACCAGCACATCTGTGACACTTATTCCTCACTAAAATTAGATATGGTCACGTCATTCCCCAACTCCTCACTGGCACCAACCCCATCCTTGTGTGCTTACCTTTTCCCCAGTCAATGATAGTAGAGAGAAAAAGAACCCCGGTTATAGACCCAATACTTACCTTAGCGTTTTCCTTCTGTTTCCGGTATCTTCCTGGATCCACCTGAGAGGGCAAGGCCGTACTTCAACCTGAAAGAGACAGCAAGATCAACATAAGAAATCACCAACCTGGGAAAGACACGGAACAAGGACAGAATTACGGGAAAATCCAGTCATACCTTTGTTAAAGACACTCTATTTTTACCATATAACTTAAAATAGACCAGTTACCGAAGCACTACCAACACCTCTCCGTTGTCTTTATACTGTTCGATCTGTCACAAGTACCTAGGGAAAATAATATAGAATTAGTGAGAGGTCTCTTTGAACCTACATTGACATTTGGCACAGCTTATGAGCACAGGAATAACCTCACATGCTTGCTTACACCAATAGAAAAGAGTTTCTTAGATCAGACTGATGACGGGAGAAAGACATTAGAGATGCAATCAGATAAGGGATTAGTGAAAAGCACATTTCGAAATGATTATGTATTTAGTGAAACTAAAACACAAGGGAAGTTAGCTTTAGATGCGCAACACGTAGAGAGGCTTTGTATATACAGGCCAAAATCTAGAACTGATACATTATTTGTGGGAACGTGTGAATGCAGACATGTGTTTCTCTTCCAGAGTGAATGGACTTTCATGTTAAATGGACAAGACCTAGCAAATCCAGTGGTTTATTATATATGTGGACCAAATGCTTATTACCGTCTCCCAAGAGGATGGTATGGCACATTTTGCTTGGGAATAGTTTTCCCAAAGATTTATCAACTTGAAAGCTTAAATGAGACACCTAAACTGAATGAATTATACCTTGCTAGACCAAAGAGAGAATCTCACTCTGACATAATTGGGAATATATTTGGGGCAATGATTCCCTCAGTGGGAGTTATCCTAAATTCGATCAGAAAATCCAAAAGTTGTCTACTATTGTGGATAACATAGTTTTTCGGGAGCCATGATCCTAATGAACACTGAAATAGCTGCGGTAAAATCTATGACTCTTCAGAACCACCTTGCATTAGACATCATTTTAGCAAAAGAGGGCGGAGTTTGTAGAATGCTAAAATCGCAACATTGTTGCACACCTATCGCTGACAATAGTAGAGAGATTAAAAGCTTTATTAACAATCTAACTAACATTAATTCTGACTTAAAAGTTCTGAGAGAACCTGGAGTTTGGGAAAAGGTTGGCAAAGGTTTTGCTTCTGTGGGAGACTGGGTGGGCAACCTAGGGAAAGATATAGGGCCTGATTCCAACTTTGGAGGATGGTGTTAAACCGTCCCAAAAGTGGAGGATATACCACCTACCGTATTACGAGTCCATTATATCCTATGGAACTCGTAATACGGTAGGTGGTATATCCGCCACTTTTGGGACGGTTTAACACCGTCCTCCAAAGTTGGAATCAGGCCCATAATCTTGAAAGTAATACAGATAATGTTGATTATTATAATTTGTATCATTGGATTATAATGAACCATAATGGTATACTGTGATTAAAATGCAGAAGTTGAAAAACGATGAGGGAAGAAATTAAATTAGAAAAATACATTAGAAAAATTGGGGAAAGAAAAGAAATGTAAAAGGTAATCATGAGACACAAATTTAGGTAAACAAAAATTGTATGATGTAAAGTGTGATGACACGTTTAGTCATCAGAGGAGGGACTGTGAAAGCTGAATTAATTACTAATACAATTGCATTGATTAATGGTTAACGATTTACATGAATTAGGTTAACATAAAGAAAATTGTGTGCCTTGGAGAACGTGCCCACTTGAGTGGCCACAATTACGTGTACGACAATTAATAAAGAATATGCACTTTTAGTTCAAATAATGTACACTTGAAAATAAAATGTATTAATGAATCATACTAATAAGTTGATGTTATGTATTTGCTTAAATAATATTAGGCATTGATTAATTTCGAGGTTTGTGCCTAGTCGACAGAGCCTCATGTTAAGTTCCATAGAAAATATAAATATTTGTAAATGTTTTGTGAAAGCAGAGAGTTAATGTTGCTCAATGTTCACACGGAGCTGACCAAGCAATTTGTAAATGTCTTTCTCATGAGAACTGCTTGTTGAAATGTTCTGCACTAGAAGTTGATACTTTGTAGATTTGATGTGTGAGAAGGTGTTCCCAGAACTCAACAATGGTCGCACTACTAATTACAGCTAGGATTGCAACTAAAAAGTTGCCTGACGATGGGAACTGGAGAAGAGGAACTTATCATCGACGTGTGAAAGATTATCTAGATATACTTTAGATTTAGGATTGAGAATCTATTGGTTCTACTGCAAAGGTACGATTTCCTGACCAATGACGGCATGAGCATTTTGGAGATGGGAGAGAGTCGTTTTTTCTTTCTAGTCCTGTTCATGTCCATTCCCTGTCTTTTGTTAGTCAGTTCAGTACTTCTATCCCATTTTCTATCCTTTAGAGGTCCCGTTCGAGGAGCTGAGCAGTTCCTGATGTTCCCTTCCCTTATAACCATCCTCATAGAGCAATTGTGTTAATGCTGATTCTGTAGCTTGATGCCCTTTAAGTTGGTTCAGTTAACTTAGAGCCCAACTGTGGCTGAGCCATTTCCTTTCACTGTCCCGTAGCTGACGCTGACCAGGCTGATTTCCAACTGAAGAAGAAATCTCAGATTGTTGATCCATTCAGGAGAGATATAACAAAATGTTATTGTTTCTATTGTAGATTTTGTTCTTTTCTTTTAGGTACAAATCGCTATTTTGATAGAGTCCTTGTTAGATATTTTTTAAATTAACTTTTTAATAAATTACTTTTGCATGAAGCCCAAACATGCCATTGAAATGGGAGGGTTAGTTAGAGTGTCACATGTTTACAAATGATATTAACAAAGAACTGATTTTGTTCACCTGTTGAATCTAGATGTATGCTATCTCTATTGTTCAGATATTGATGCTACTAATTTGTATTGTAACTCTTGAATGTTTGATAATAAATAATTTTGTTAAATTGAGATTCTTTCCCCGCTTTGGTCAGCCTGTGTTGTTTGTATATGCTTATCATTTGGTTTTGAGATTAATCTACGTGATATTAGCATTGTTAATATAGGGAAAAAAAAGGCCCCTGTTTATACTTTATTAGCGCCGCATTTGGCGTAATTTTTTTACTTAGAAAAGGCACAAACGTACAAAATACAATTGTATTTTGTATGTTTGTGCCGTTCTTGCGTCAAAAAGCGGCACAAATGCGGCACTAAAAAAGTATAAATAAAATTTCTAATTTTACTAAAAGGTATGGTTATTCATGGCCGCATGGGTCATGGTGCGCAAAATTTATTGAATCCAAAATGTTAATGATGTATTATTGAATATGTTGTATTGCTGATCGAAGTTACATTCCATGGTGGAATCACTTTAAGCGTAGTCAAAAGGTCCATCAAACCTTTAACATGTCCCCTCATAAATAAATCACTAAAGACCAAATAAGGCCAGACGTGCTCACAAAGGCGACTGCTACAGCTACAGAAATCAATGTCAGGTGCTTTCTCAGGCTTACTATGGTCAACCAGAGCACTGCCCTATCCTCCGAGCCTAAGGCATTGCTGAAGCAAAAGAAGATCACATACAAGTGACTTCTTGATTCTGACTGCCTCCTAAGAATGTTCAGGCTACGTCATGACTACACAATGGTCAACAATACAATCTTTTTTTCTGAAAGGATGCCAGCCCATGAGGATTAATATTTTTTCAGGTCATCCAGACCAGAATCCTGAAAAGAATCCATGTGGCACAAAATGTTTGTTCTTGGAAACCAGAGTTACATCATATTTAACTTCAGTTACCTCTTTGAAAATATAGGTTATAACCAAGGCCCACAAGTTAGGTTTTGCACAATACAGGTCTTCCAACAAGACCCATGTGACTAGCAAATTTGCCAGACCAAGTTGACTTTGCACAAGAAAACACCTAAAGTTCCACAATCCCCTAAATGGTGGTGTTAAGGCACTCCAGGCAAAGTAACATTCAGTTTTCAGTCCAAAATAAAACGATTCAGGCCCTGCAGCAGACGTGCAGTCTTGGCACAAACAAAAGTATTACAATCTTCCCAGATCCCTATTTAGAGAAGAAGTAACAGGAAAAGCCTATGGGCCAAATACTCATAGCTCCATTATAACCACTCACAAATTACAATGATAATTGAATCGTTATTTGCGATTTGGTGGTCATTACGTATCATACTGACACTTTGCCAATTTGCGATTAGGTGGGATTTGCATTTGCAATTCACTGATTCTCTAATACCCAAACAGCAAATTGCACATCAGTATTTCGGAAATCAAAAATTGTGAAAGCTGCATTAGTGAACTTTTTGGTGACATCACAATGAGGAAGTGATTTAACACATGCTTTGTGGAGGCCTCTGAAACGCAACAGGGAAGAAGGTAGGCATTGTTTCCTGAGCCAACTCACAAGATGTATTTTGAGTGCTTATTTGCTTTGTAGATTATTTGCCATAGAGGAGTCAGATAAGCGTGGTGGAGCAAGAAAAAGGAAACTTAAATATAGTGAAAGGGAACTTGAGGTGCTGACAGAAGAATGTGCGGCTTACAGTGATCAGCCTTTTGGTAAAAGGCCTTTTAGTGTTCCGGATGCCCCAAAAATATTTGGAAGAGGATACAAGATAAAATAAAGTAGATTGGAGTGACAGTATACTTGTTGACGAGATCAAGAAATGGTGGTATAATTTGTGTTCCAGGGCAAAGGAGACGTTTGCCAAATGTCTGACTGAGTTGCGTGGAACACATGGGAAACCCTTGAGACAGCCACCACCAACTCCTCTGGAAGCCTAATTGAGTCGCCCTTGCAACTGGAGAGTACTGTTGGACTTGCAGAGATAAACACATCAAACCTGCACAGCAGATCTAAAGGCAACAGTCAAAATATTACTACAACGTTTTAACCTTGTATTTAGAAACGTATTATGTACTTAGATGAGGTGCATTTTGAAAAAACACTCCTGAATAATTCTTACTTTTAACTTCCTGATGCATTACCGGAGATGTAGTAATACAATTTAGTGGACTTAGCCCATTCAATTAATCGTTATATGAGAAAGAAATAGACTTTAAAACAAGTCAAAGAGAACACTTTAAAGGGTTAGTAGTAATTATAGAAAATGTCATTATAAAGTTTGTGACCTAAAAAACTGCTTTAAGGTCAGCATGGAATAAACCTATATTTAAATCACAGGTGTACTGTCAATCACAGGTGTACCATCACAGGGAGGTCAAACGTCTAAGCAAGAGGCACCTCAAGACAGTCCTCCAGGCATGGAGGAAGACAATAATCCCACAACCACACGAACACAACCTGAAACATAGGCCCTCATTCTGACCTTGGCGGTCGGCGGAGAGGCGGCGGTCGGACCGCGAACAGACCGGCGGTATTAAAAATGGCATTCTGACCGCGGCGGTCACCGCCGCGACCGACCGCTACTTCCCCACTCCGACAGCCACGGCGGTCATGACCGACGGGCTGGAGTCTGCGCACTCCGGTCCGGCGGTCGACCCAAGACCGCCAACGGTATCATGACCCTGCTTACCGCCGCGGTTTCTGGCGTTCGGGAACCGCCATGCGAACCATGGCGGTAGGCACTATCGGGGCCAGGGAATTCCTTCCCTGGCACTGATAGGGGTCTCCCCCACCCCCCACTGCCCCCCCGAGTCCTCCCCCCACACCCTCCACCCCCCTGCCACCCCCCAGAGGTGGTACGAACCCCCTCCCCACCCCCACCCCGACATGCACATACACGCACCCCGACATGCACACACCCCCAACATGCACATATACACACCCCCTACACACACACATACACAACGGGGACACATACCCGCACACATACATGCCGACATGCGCACCCGCCGAACTACACACATTGCCCATAGGCACAGCAGCACTCCCCGCCTGCATGCACGCACTCACACACCCCCTCTACACACTCACACGCACACCCCCATGCACGCACACATCACACAACACCCCCCCCCCCCCCTCCCCTCACGGACGATCAACTTACCTTGTGCGTTGGTCCTCCGGGAGGTGACAGGAGCCATGGGGAGGTGACCGCCAACAGAAGACCGCCAACAGAAGACCGCCACACAGAAATGTGGGTTGTAATTCTGTGGGCGGTGTTCTGCTGGCGTGGCGGTGGAGGTTGACCAGTCTCCACTTTCCCGCCGACCGCCAGTGTGGCTGCTGGCGGTTTTCCGGCGGAACGCTCCCAGCGGTCAGAATGCGCACAGCGGCATACCGCCGCGGTCGGCGGTATTCACCGCGGCGTTAACTCGGCGGTCTTGCGAAAAGACCGCCGCGGTCAGAATGACCCCCATAATGCCGCAGACCAGCAGTTTCCCTACTGCCAGATTTCTCTGCGAACGTACAGGAGTCTACAACAGCAAGGGGCACACCTCAACCTGTTGTGAAGAACAGAAACGTGCAGGAGTACTCTGTAGTGTTAAACTAATGCATCCAGAAAAGCAAGTGCTGGGCTTCTAACACCTGCAGATGGTGCGAAAATTCCAGCGTCATTTGATGACTTAGAGGCCTTAATGTTGGCAGTGCAGCGCCTACAAAATAAAAACAAAAAAACTGTCAATACTCAGTGGGCATCAATCAGAACATTGTACATACGAAAGACGGACTGCAAAGCTGAATGACACAGCGGAGGAGGGACAAAGTCATAGCAGACATGGTTGATAAACGAGTTGTGGCTGTAAGCACATTATGTACAGTTATTCAGCAGGAAAATCTATCGGAAAGGCACAGGCATCATCAGCACGTCTCGCATAGGTGGCTTCAGCAGATCTGTAAACTGTATGGCACTTGCTACTACCACTTTTTCTAGGTGCACAGTGAACATGGAGATGGGGCACTATGGCGGGGATGTTACACATGGCCTTGTGAAAGTCACCAGTGCTTTGGAAAATATTCAATATATTGACATCGGTGACTATTTGTATCACATGTGGTTTCTAATTCCAGTCTAAAACGGCTACAAATATGCTGGGGTGTTAGGGGTACATTAAGTTTCAGAATAGCACTTTGTACAGGTTTTATCAGTATTTGGCATGCTTTAAATGAAGTAAAAAAAGTTGGTCAGGTATGGAGTCTATTAATATAATTTAAACATTAACTTCCCTTAAATAAATGGGTTAGAATTTTGTTTTGATATTATTTGGACTAGGAGTAAGCAATTCCTTAAGTATATTACCCTTCTAAGATGGCGGTCGCGAATATACACTAGCCTGTGACCTAACACCAGATCACAAGTAAGTGTAGATATAAACAAGCCTTAGTTCGACTGTGCTAACACGTTCTTCACATGTCCACTCAATGATTTTCCAGTGGGATGTTCAGCTCTTTTAAATAGAGGTGGGCTTTGGGACATGCATTCCACACACTTGCACATGGTTGAGGACTTACTCCATTCAATAAGGTAAGGAGAGGTAATTTGCAGCAGACAGGTGGTGAATTAGGCGTGCTTGCAATGGAGAGTGATATACCGATTAGCTCTAATGTGGTACAGATCTCCTCATAGGTTACTGTTAGAGAGTAACTTTGATTTGGTTTCGATCAGGGAATTGCTAATGAGTGTTTTCAGGGAGAATCAAAAACTTGATAGTGTTCATGAACGATAATTTTCAATGCGAAAGGTATGCATTCTCCTCTTTGATTTATTACAATAGCAGCCATGTTAAACCGAACAAAATAAACCACACAAGGATATAATTAAGAAAACACAAATCCAAAAATCCAATGCAACCATATGTGTCATAACAGAATGTCCAATAGCCAATCAGCAAACACTTCCATGTATAAACCAAGTGAGCCAACTTAACTCCACCTCTTCTGCTGCAAGGGAAAATATCCTTGAATTATGAAGTTTACAATCTTCATTCCTGCTTTTGATCTGAAATTGAAAGTGAAAGACATTAAAACTGAGAAGTAATTAGTGGGGTGGATAATGTTTTTCATATGTTGATATAGATAAAAACAATGTCAGTGTATGCCATGATATATGTGCTCATAAGAACGAACGCGCATCACTTTTGTCGATTCCACCCGATGTGACCGTGTCATCAATCCAGAGTCAGAAATACATGGTCAGGCAAGCCTTGCGACCCAGGCCTGAAGCAACTCATTGACAGATCCTAGGTAGTGTGACGCGATGCCTGTAGACAAACGTGCAAACATGAAAAACCTAGATTTGTTCCTCAGATAGGCAGCAACACCACAATAGTCGTAGGATATTCGCCCCTAATAAACCACATTTGGCTGGAGGGGTGCACATTCCCAAAACACCATAAAGTTAGATGCCGCATGAAGCTAGGAACACTCAGCCAATCACAACATAAGACACACACAACACGCAATGATCACATGCGCCCCACACTGGAGATCTGGATATGCTACCTACTGGCCTGCAAAATGTCCACGGAGTGTCGAGACCCACCTGTGCACTTTATCAGATTTACAACTGTGTGACTAGGGCCAGACTCCTTTCTACAAAGAATGTATAGAATTGTTTTAGAACCTTTCAAGAATTATATATAAGGATGCTCCGAACTCTGTAACTTTGAGAGACAGTCATCAGACTCCGACTCTACTGCTCTCTACCGGCCACTGTGTTTAATTAAAATAATTGTTCCTATTTTGCCAAACACCTCTTCTCTTTCACTTCTTTATGGTAAATTTGTATTTGAGCAACACATATACAGAGAATAATATGAGCCATCCACGAAAATTGGGTGGAATAATCTTTGCCTCTGTGTCTTTAATAGAAATGAATATTCTTGTTCATGAACGCTATTAATTGTTTGATTCTATGTCAGGATCAGGGGCTTCAGATTATTCAAGTTTAAAGCTTATCCCCCACTATAGAAAAGGAATTACTTACTGGCTTATGTTAGAATTCTTTAAACATGGAACATGAGGACCAATCCGCCATACAGATAATTTCCTTTTAGTATGCTCCTACTGAAAACAGAGTTGAAGCTATAGCTTCCCTGACCGAATGAGCACCAAAGATGGAAGTATCTATACATGCTTCGGAAAGGAGCCACTGCACCAAAAGTGTCAAGATGGGACAAGACACAGGGGCCTTTGGTTGTACAAAAAGATTAACCATGGGCCAAAAGGAGAACTTCTTAAAGGGGCAGTAACCCTCTCATACTTCTGCAAGCACTGAACCACAGAGAGCTTACCATTCACATGAAGCGCAGGAAACAGCACTTGTTGAGTTGCAATTTTAATTCACTTGGTAATAAGAAATGAAACACTTTAAGTAATAAAGGACCTACCTAAAGGACCTACCTGCAAGACCAAGAGCTCGAACATCAGACACTCTCAGCAGGAAATGAGGCACAACAACAATGTAAGTATCACAGAAAGTTGCTTCCTTGGCGGCAAATAATTATTGGGCCAGAACTGAAGAAAACAAAGGACAACAGAAACATCTTACAGGGATGAATATTTTGGCTGAGGGATAAACTAATCACAGACTCCCCTGAGAAACTTAGTCACAAGCGGATGTTCACCCACAGGCTTATTGGCAACCACCATAGGTCCTGCTGATATCGCCGATCTGTAAGAATTGGTAGTGTGATAAGATAGCCCTTCAAAGGCTAAAGAAGCCATAAAATTGGTGACATGAATCACATCTGCTGCCACGGTATACAGACCCTGTTCCACACACCAGCCAGACCAATGTTTCTATGCTGAGTGGTATCAATGAGGTCAAGTTTGTTCAGAAAATCCTGGCACTTGCCAGTGTCTGCAGAAAGTCTTCAAGTCACTACTCTTAATTGTTGTGATATGACCAAAGGATGCGGATTCCTGAGAGGGTCCAGAAGGTGAGACAGAACCAAGGGGGTATCAAGGGTCACTCGCAAGAGAGTTCTAGAAGGATCGGGAACCAGCACTGGGTCCTCCAAAGGAGGGAAATCAGAACCACCTCTGCATTTTGATGTCTGAGCTGGAGGGCTGCCCTCAACAAAATAGAGAAGAGAGGAAAAGCATAATTGAGAAACATCCAGGGGCGGCTCCTCTACTAGGGCGGAAGAGCATAACCCCCCCTCCTGCCAGCAGCAGGAGCTGAAAAACGTTTATAGAAACATAATAAACTCAGGGCCATATTTATACTCCGGTTGCGCCGAATGTGCGTCAAAAATTTTGACGCACATTCAGCGCAAACGATGCCCCATATTTATACCCTGACGCCCGATGCGGCGCACAAGGGGAATGGCGCTATGTGCGTGAGTTTTTGGAAGCGGCACCCCGCCCTGCGTTAATGACATGCAGGGTAGGCGTTCCCGTCCAAAAACCCACGCATACAGCGGTGCGTCGTATTTATGCTTCCGGGCAAAAATGTCTCCCGGGCCGTATGCGGCGCAAAAAAATGACGCAAAGCACGAATAGCGTTAAATTTTAACGCCTGGGTCAGGGCAGGCGTTAAAATGGGGCAAACACACCTGTACTTAAGCAGAACACACAGAACAAACAACAGAGCAGCAGAGCAGCAACAGGGAGCTATGGAGGTGCTTTTTCTTCAACGTGCACGTAGACGCAGAGCCCTGCAGCAACAACAGCAGCTACAACAACAACAGCAGGGACCCCAAAGACAGCGCAGAAGGCAGGACAGGATATTCCGCCCAAGAACAACCCTGCATGGCCTCAGGGAACGGGACATCATCCAGAGGTACCGGTTGAACTGGCAGGCCATTCAGCAGCTGCTGGCAAATATCGAACAACAGTTGGCCCCCACTTTAGTGACACCCCGCACTATCCCAACTGAAACAAAGCTGCTTGCCGTACTACACCTGCTGGCAAGTGGCTCCTTTCAGACAACTGGTGCCCTGGTTGGTGGAATATCCCAACCATCATTCTCTGCATTCCTGCCTAAAGTCCTGGATGCCATCATTCGCCTGACACCCCGCCATATCTGCTTCCCTAACACACTGCAGAAGCAGCAGGAAATTAAACAGGGGTTCTACGCCATCAGTGGCTTCCCGCACGTCCTTGGTGCAATCGACTGCACACACGTACGCCTTGTGCCACCTGCTGATTCAGAACACCTCTACCGCAACAGGAAGCACACACATTCAATCAACGTGCAGGCCATAGTCGATCACCAAGGACTGATCACCAACATCGTGGCCAAATATCCTGGGAGTGTACATGACGCATTCATCTTCCGTCACTCCACCATCAACCAACACTTCCAGGATGGACGCTATGGCAATGGACTACTTGTTGGTAAGGACAAAAAACAAACCCATACACACACCGCACACAAACCCTCTAGGACAAACAACACATACACCACAATAGCAACACCTAGCCAGGAACACACTGAGGTACTCACATCACTAGCCATGTGTCAGAAGTCAACATTTAACCTGTCACACATTGGAATTTAATCCACAGCCTAATGTGAAGACATCAATGAGTGTGGTTGGCCAAATGTCACTTTACAGATTGGAAGTCTCAAAATAACCTGTACACTAATACAATGCATAAGTCAAAAGGTATGGGATGGCCTGGGCTCATACACATGAAGGTGTCAAATACACTTTCACGTTTTAACTCGGCATGGAACTAACATCACACCCCCAGTGAGGACACACAGACAACTGTATCACTAGTCACAATGCTAGGGAGGGAACACTCTACTGCAACAACAAAAACAGTCCTTCTGACAAACGGTTAGCCAACAAACACTTGCTCAGCCAAGGGAAAATATATCAAAGCAAAGTTTTCAATAACAACCATAGGTTGGAACATTAGTACACAAAAGAGTCACAGACAACACAAGACAACTACAGCCATCAAAGATCCGTACAACACTGCCTCCTACATCTAATTCAATCCATTCTCTTTCTCTTTCAGCTGATCAGGGGTATGGCATCCAGCCTTGGGTGATGACACCATTCGGGAACCCAATCACTGCTGCAGAGCGGGCATACAATGACGCCCACAAGAGGACCCGCAGCATTGTGGAGAGGACCTTTGGGATCCTAAAGTCTAGGTTCCGCTGCCTTGACATCACTGGCGGGAGCCTACTCTATTCCCCAGAGATGGTGTGCAAAATCATCCTCACTTGTGCCATATTGCACAATATATGTGTCCAGAGGAACATTCCCCTCCTTGAACTGGACCCAGGCATGCCTGAGGATGACGAAGAGGAGGATGCTGGGCCGCAACAGGAGGGGGGACAACCCAACACGGCAGCAGGACAGCGTAGGCGCCAGCAGCTTGTAAATAATTTTTTTGCTTAATGTATAATAATCACCTGTATTACACTATTGTAAATAAACACAGATATCAAACACCACATCATGCTTTGGTCCATGCATTACTGAGCACCTTTACTTATAAAATGCTGACGAAGAATGTGGTCTCCTTGACCAACAATGCCATAACAATCATCACAACAAAAAAGAACATTTCAATTGTATGCACAGAGGGTAGGATGTGACATGATACATTGCCATACACAGAGGCCCACATGAGTACAAATGTGGCAAATCCACATGCTACATCAAAACACCTGAGACAGTCTTGCACCCAGACAAAAAAAGTAGATCATGTGAAAGTCACATCACATGTGGTCAGAGACAGGGTGGGACCATCCATGTGTACGTCACCATGTCATCAATGGCTTCTCTCCAGTGGGTGATATGAGCAAAACACAAATGGGACAACATTAGCTGCCACTAACTCAGGAGGAGACCTGGATGTCACAGTGACAACATACACCCAGACAGGTGATAGTGGATCCACATACCAACACACATGTACACATATGTCATACAATCAACCAAATTATTGAAAGTAGACCATCACAGTCGGGTCCCAGTTTGAACCTAGCAGGAAGAATGTGACATGCCACTTAACCAGTTAATGCAGAAAGGGACACAGACACCCACTAAAGAATATTCCCCAGAACATCAGGAACGCTCAGAGTCTTCCAAACATAGTCATTGGGAAATGGTAGGCATGTCAGCTCAAAATCATCATTACTGCAAACTTCTAATGGGCTAATGAGATGAATGAATGGTCAACAGTCATACATACCATATGGCCTTACATTAGCCTGCTGCTGCAGGTTTCCCATAAAATATTAAGCCAAGCCATGGATACTGTAACTAATCAGGATGGTCAAATCCTAGGGTGCTGGGGGCCTAAGTCCACTTCTACGGTCCCACAAACATACACAAATCCTGTACTTGTGAGCCAAACACATGCATAAGGTACATGTGTGGCCTACATGTCAAGAGTAGAACACAAAGCACAAACACAAAATGAGGCTAGGACATGGTTAGCCCCATAATAACTGTAAGTGACCATTGCACTCCCTGTTAGGACTCCAGATAAAAGCATCAACATCATAAGTGTGGACCAAATTTGGAGAAGGAATACATCATGGTATCCCATCCATCATTTCCAAACAGCCATCAGCAATTGCCACAAATATGTTGACAAATATGGAAAAGACATTATGTAACGTATCCACACCATTACTGTGTGAATGCCTGCCATACATACAACAATGGACATGTGGCATATCCAAACACAAATGTGTATCACATTGCCCCGTTTGACCCTGACAAATCACCTTCCCCAAGTTAAAAACATGAAGACGTAACAAAAAGATTTGATCATAATTCTACGCATACAGCATGGGTGTCATATTTTGGTCACGTACATGAGTGCACAGAATGCAGAGTCAAATCTGAATGTATACAAAAATTTCACAGATTTAGACAGCAAAATATAAGTTACATCATATTTCAGATTAGACTCAGCAGCATGTGCATTCCTGTACGTTTCAAAAATATGACGCCCATCATGTATGCGTCGGAAAAAATGACGCAACATGCACATATTTTCGTACATCTCGTACAGTAAATGAATATTAATATTTGTAGGAGGCTGGACTGGCTTGTAGTGAGTACCAAGGGGTACTTGCACCTTGCACCAGGCCCAGTTATCCCTTATTAGTGTATAGGGTGTCTAGCAGCTTAGGCTGATAGATAATGGTAGCTTAGCAGAGCAGCTTAGGCTGAACTAGGAGACGTGTGAAGCTACTACAGTACCACTTAGTGTCATATGCACAATATCATAAGAAAACACAATACACAGTTATACTAAAAATAAAGGTACTTTATTTTTATGACAATATGCCAAAGTATCTTAGAGTGTACCCTCAGTGAGAGGATAGGAAATATACACAAGATATATATACACAATAGCAAAAATATGCAGTATCGTCTTAGAAAACAGTGCAAACAATGTATAGTTACAATAGGATGCAATGGGGAAACATAGGAATAGGGGCAACACAAACCATATACTCCAGAAGTGGAATGCGAACCACGAATGGACCCCAAACCTATGTGACCTTGTAGAGGGTCGCTGGGACTATTAGAAAATAGTGAGAGTTAGAAAAATAACCCTCCCCAAGACCCTGAAAAGTGAGTGCAAAGTGCACCAAAGTTCCCCTAAGGACAAAATAGTCGTGTTAGAGGGAGAATGCAAGGAAAACACAAATCAGCAATGCAACAACGATGGATTCCTGTCTGAAGGTACCTGTGGAGCAAGGGGACCAAGTCCAAAAGTCACAAGCAGCTCGGAGATGGGCAGATGCCCAAGAAATGCCAGCGGTTGGTGCAAAGAAGCTCTTACTAGGCTGAAGAACTGTGAATACTGCAGGAACGACAAGGGCTAGAGACTTCCCCTTTGGAGGATGGATCCCCCACGCCTTGGAGAGTCGTGCAGAAGTGTTTTCCCGCCGGATGGACGCCAACAAGCCTTGCTACACGCAAATCGTGCGTTTGGCGTTTTTGGACGCTGCTGGGGCCCAGGAGGGACCAGGAGGTCGCAAATTGGACCTGCAGAGAGAGGGGACGTCGAGCAAGACAAAGAGCCCTCACTGAAGCAGGTAGCACCCGGAGAAGTGCCAGAAACAGGCACTACGAGGATGCGTGAAACGGTGCTCGCCGAAGTTGCACAAAGGAGTCCCACGTCGCCGGAGACCAACTTAGAAAGTCGTGCAATGCAGGTTAGAGTGCCGTGGACCCAGGCTTGGCTGTGCACACAGGATTTCCGCCGGAAGTGCACAGGGGCCGGAGAAGCTTGCAAAGTCGCGGTTCCCAGCAATGCAGCCCAGCGAGGTGAGGCAAGGACTTACCTCCACCAAACTTGGGCTGAAGAGTCACTGGACTGTGGGGGTCACTTGGACGGTGTCGCTGGATTCGAGGGACCTCGCTCGTCGTGCTGAGAGGAGACCCAAGGGACCGGAGATGCAGCTTTTTGGTGCCTGCGGTTGCAGGGGGAAGATTCCGTCGACCCACGGGAGATTTCTTCGGAGCTTCTGGTGCAGAGAGGAGGCAGACTACCCCCACAGCATGCACAAGCAGGAAAACAGTCGAGAAGGCGGCAGGATCAGCGTTACAGAGTTGCAGTAGTCGTCTTTGCTACTATGTTGCAGGTTTGCAGGCTTCCAGCGCGGTCAGCGGTCGATTCCTTATCAGAAG
This sequence comes from Pleurodeles waltl, assembly GCF_031143425.1. Taxonomy (NCBI): domain Eukaryota; kingdom Metazoa; phylum Chordata; class Amphibia; order Caudata; family Salamandridae; genus Pleurodeles; species Pleurodeles waltl. The sequence goes on along the minus strand of NC_090451.1, from coordinate 570,828,626 downwards.
GTGAAGAGGGAGATGCAGAGGAACTCGGCTGAGCTCATGCATTCGTTATCTAAAGTTTCCCCAGAGACAGAGACCCTAAATAGCCAGAAAAGAGGGTTTGGCTACCTAGGAGAGAGGAAAGGCTACTAACACCTGAAGGAGCCTATCACAAGGAGTCTCTGACGTCACCTGGTGGCACTGGCCACTCAGAGCAGTCCAGTGTGCCAGCAGCACCTCTGTTTCCAAGATGGCAGAGGTCTGGAGCACACTGGAGGAGCTCTGGACACCTCCCAGGGGAGGTGCAGGTCAGGGGAGTGGTCACTCCCCTTTCCTTTGTCCAGTTTCGCGCCAGAGCAGGGGCTAAGGGGTCCCTGAACCGGTGTAGACTGGCTTATGCAGAATTGGGCACATCTGTGCCCAACAAAGCATTTCCAGAGGCTGGGGGAGGCTACTCCTCCCCTGCCTTCACACCATTTTCCAAAGGGAGAGGGTATCACACCCTCTCTCAGAGGAAGTTCTTTGTTCTGCCATCCTGGGCGAGGCCTGGCTGGACCCCAGGAGGGCAGCTGCCTGTCTGAGGGGTTGGCAGCAGCAGCAGCTGCAGTGAAACCCCAGGAAGGGCAGTTTGGCAGTACCAGGGTCTGTGCTACAGACCACTGGGATCATGGGATTGTGCCAACTATGCCAGGATGGTATAGAGGGGGCAATTCCATGATCATAGACATGTTACATGGCCATATTCGGAGTTACCATGGTGAAGCTACATATAGGTAGTGACCTATATGTAGTGCACGCGTGTAATGGTGTCCCCGCACTCACAAAGTTCAGTGAATTGGCTCTGAACAATGTGGGGGCACCTTGGCTAGTGCCAGGGTGCCCTCACACTAAGTAACTTTGCACCTAACCTTTACCAGGTAAAGGTTAGACATATAGGTGACTTATAAGTTACTTAAGTGCAGTGTAAAATGGCTGTGAAATAACGTGGACGTTATTTCACTCAGGCTGCAGTGGCAGGCCTGTGTAAGAATTGTCAGAGCTCCCTATGGGTGGCAAAAGAAATGCTGCAGCCCATAGGGATCTCCTGGAACCCCAATACCCTGGGTACCTCAGTACCATATACTAGGGAATTATAAGGGTGTTCCAGTAAGCCAATGTAAATTGGTAAAAATGGTCACTAGCCTGTTAGTGACAATTTAAAAGTAATGAGAGAGCATAACCACTGAGGTTCTGGTTAGCAGAGCCTCAGTGAGACAGTTAGGCACCACACAGGGAACATATACATGCACACCTATGAGCACTGGGGCCCTGTGTGACAGGGTCCCAGTGACACATACATATAGGCCACAAACCTATGAGCACTGGGGTCCTGACTAGCAGGATCCCAGTGACACATAACAACCATACTGAAAACATGGTGTTTTCACTATAAGCACTGAGGCCTGGCTATCAGGATCCCAGTGAGACAGTGAAAACAGTGACAAACACCCTGACATACACTCACAAACAGGCCAAAAGTGGGGGTAACAAGGCTAGAAAGAGGCTACCTTCTCACAATATTCATATCATATTTTTTCACTCAGCAGCATTAGCACTCCTGTAGGTGGATAAAATATGACGCCCATCATGTATGCGTCGGAAAAAATGACGCAACATGCACATATTTTCGGACATCTCGTACAGTAAATGAATATTAATATTCATATCATATTTTTTCACTCAGCAGCATTAGCACTCCTGTAGGTGGATAAAATATGACGCCCATCATGTATGCGTCGGAAAAAATGACGCAACATGCACATATTTTCGGACATCTCGTACAGTAAATGAATATTAATATTCATATCATATTTTTTCACTCAGCAGCATTAGCACTCCTGTAGGTGGATAAAATATGACGCCCATCATGTATGCGTCGGAAAAAATGACGCAACATGCACATATTTTTGGACATCTCGTACAGTAAATAAATATTAATATTCATATATTTTTACACTCAGCAGCATGTGCAATATTATGCGTCATAAAAAATGACGCGAAATTATGTATGCGTGAAAATACGACGCAAACCGCGATTAAAAAACGGCGGCCATTTTATGCAGGAAGTGATGTAATAGGATATCCTGTTTGCCAAATCTGTATTGGAAGTTGACTTTCACTTTCACTTTTCAGTCTCAGATTTTTCTAGACTGTGTGGTTCAGTGAAGAGTGTTGTCCTGTGAATTACTGCTTTGTTGTCCTGTGTAGCTTGTCTTTTGTACTTTGTTCAGTCTAATATTGTTGTGTATCATTGTCTCAGTCTGTTAAGTCTAGTTTTGTCCATTCCTGTATTTGTTTGTATTGTCTGTGGGAGTCTGTTGTGGCTAGGGTAGTTATTGGGGTTAGTTGGGCTATTTTCTCCTTTTCTTAACTTCACACCTCTACCTTTCCCCATTTCCTACTTTATTTTTTCTGTTAGTCATCAGTCATAATGTCAGGGAGGCCTCGCCTGTCCAGGATGGGCGAAGATGAATTGGGGGGATTTATCTGGCTAGTGTGCCATTTCCTCCCGCTGATGCTGGAGGCTGGGGGCCGTGTGATACAGGGGTATCACACGGAGGCCCGGAAAATTCGCTGGGAGAAGGTGCGCCATCACATGGTCCGGGTCCATGGGACCATGCGGAATGTCCATCAGTTGAAACACCGCTGGGCCGATCTGATCACGAGGGAACAGGACCTGCTGGACCACCTGGGAGTCAGGATTGGTGGCCCTGTTGGTGAGTAGCAATCAATTACATGGACATGATAGTATTCTGTGTGTGAACATGTGATGAATGTTACCCAATCTGCTAGATAAGGAGCTGCCTATGTGTAATGCTAGGGAAACCTAGGCCCTTGTCAATATATATTGATATCCCCAAATTGGCTACACTTTTTCTCCCTCAAACAGCAGAAACTTAATACATATATCTGTATTTGGCAGGTGTGGCCCATCTCTGCGTGATGCAATGATGCAAATGCTGCCTTACTAATGTTTACATATGTGCCCTAATGTGTACGTGTTGCACAATGTGTATGAAGACCTATGCTAGCAGTCAGATGGCTCAGTTGTTCTACACATACCAGATGGCTGTAGCTGTATGTAATGTAGTGTAGCATTTGTGTCAGACAAGCAACACGTTAATGGCTCTATTTGTACTCTACATGTCATAATGGGCAATGAGTAAGTCATGTCGAAACAACATACCTACATATGTAGACCCCATCGCTCGAAATCTGATTTGAATCCCATGATGATGATATACATGTGTGTTTTATACACGTCACATGAAGTCAGATATGTTTTCCACAGATATGTCACATGTGTGTGTGGTTGCTGTGTGTTGAACATGTCCACATAGGCTGTTTGACTGTGAGTGGTCATGCAGTCCTCATGGAACAAGTGTCTGGATGTCTCTCTGGAATGCACATGCTGAGATGTTTGGATAACAATATTGGCGGGGCATAATTATTGTGAGTAAACTTGGACGACACCTGACTGTCCTGGCCACTGCATGTGTGTAGTAGGGTGTGTAACTGTAGCAGGAGAATCATCCAATGTTAATGTTGAATACAAACTCATCCATGCAGTATGAGCATGTGTGAAAGTGTATCATTACCATGTCATATTCTCACAGTGTCATTGTAACAGAATTATTTTGTCAGTCCACCCAGTCTGAGTACATTCTTCCTGTCATGCTTTACAGGTGGACCAGAGCCTTACACCGTGGGAGAGGTGGCACACTTCGACGACCCCGATACCTACAGTGAGTGTTGCCTGAGTGCTATTTGATATATTTATTTGCCAATGACGCAAAATGGACTACTGTGTGTTCAAGAGAAATCATGATGTGATGCGCTGGCCGTTCATTGCCATTGTCGTGTTAGTGTGATATCAAATTGGACTTATGTTTCTGTTAAGCAACACCTAGCCATCTCTGAGATTGAGGGGCTGTAGGACATTACAGTTGGGCCGCAATGGGGAATGGGATGAGTTACTTAGAATACACTGGTCAAAGTAAGACTTGGTCGGGGACTTGACATGAACTGAGTCTGCATATCAGACTGACATTCTCCCATATAGCTTAGGCACATGGCTGTGATGAAAAGTGCATCTTCCTAGTTGAGGATGGACTGTGCACACTGTAGGTTGGATCTTCCGGGGGCATGTACTTACACAAGCTGAACTAGGAGTGTGTGTGACTTGAGTGCAATGGCCTATGTGTTCTGTTGAATCATGAGAATGGGTGTTCCACCTCCTCTGTGTGTGTAGTAAAACATGCCTCACTGATAGTATGTCATGTTGGCAAAAGTCATATCATTGTGACATGTGTGGTCCATGGATGTCACAATGTTTGCCTAAGTCCAACGTGTTGCTAGCCATTCATAGGTCTTGTGTGTGAAGGCACATACTTGGTGAACGTTCAATACACTCCTGGGTGTGCATTTCACATGGGATTGGTGGTTGTTCTTCCCACACCACCCTCAACGACTGGGATGTTAATGTGAAACAGGCTACCTTGGACTGTAGCAACCAGTATCTCACACTTACTTGACACCTTTTGTGTCGTGAGTCAGAACCTAGGGCCAGATGTGCCAAACTGTGTACAAGTTGATAAACTCATAATTATTGTGTGTGAGTTGCAAACATCTGTTTCCTATTCCGAAATGTATTAGGTGATCATGAAAATATATGGGAGATTTTATTCCTAATCCTAAATATGAAGGCTTTTTCCAGTCCTACTTGCAACTGACAGTGGTATGCAAGTCCATTTGCAATGGAGTTTGTGGTTGCTAAGTGAGTCGCAGTTATCATCCACTTTAAGTGATGGTAACCCACTTGCTAGCAGTAAGGGGTCCCCATTGTAACCCATCACCTTTCCGAGTGTACCAAAATAATCCTGTACAAAACAGGCAGTGGTCCTTGGGACCACTGCGGCCCGTATTTATAATTTTTTTGCACCACATTTGCCCAGCTTTTTGACGCCAAAACGGCGCAAACTTACAAATTACAATTGGAATTTGCAATTTTGCGCGGCTTTTGCGTCAACAAGTGACGCAAATGCGGCGCAACAACAAATATAAATACGGGCCTAAGTGCCTTAAATTATTCAATATTGAAATTGTCGTAATTTATTTCTAAGTGCTGCTCATTTCCCGTTGAGGTAAACGGCCTACACTTGGGGAACATGTTCTGCGTTATTTCCAAGCGGTCACGGACATGGAGGTCTGCTGTTCCCAGCAGGCCTCCATCCCCGTGAGTGCCCATAGTTGCAAAGGTGGAGCAACTTGCAACCCACATCATTGATGTAAATGAGGTGGCTCTTAGCAACCCCATAGCAACTCACAGACGGTGTCAGATACCCCATTCTGCATTGCAGATTGTTCGTCCCATTTCCCATCTTCCTACATCTGGTCCCTAGTGTAGACATTGGGTTATAGCCCATTGGTTCAATCTTAGCACACAACCAATTCCAGATGGCTTAGAGTGAGGAGTGTGATAGTTATCACATATAGTGACATATGTAGTGAAGTAAGTATGCGGAAGAGGTGCAGCCATGATGTACAAAACCGTAGGGATGATTAGGATGAGTAGTGTAGGGTGATGTCATCCATCATGTAGAGACCTGGATATTCTAGGTGTGATATGCCCTTATGTATGCATGCTTCACATGTACTTCCTCTGAGCCCTTCTGTGAACTATGTTGTGACAATTGCTGCAACCTATACATTTCTAGTAATGTACAAATAACCCATTGTGCTATCCCACCCAATGCAAAGCCAAAGGTAAATATCTGCCTTTTCTCTTCACAGCTGCTAACATGAGGGCGGCCGATCGCATCCATTTTGAGCGGCGTGCCATCCGTTACAGGCACATCCTGCAGGTGCAGTCTGGGTATCGGCGGATGGGCCGCAGGTATCACTCCGAAAGGGCCTCCGGGGCGTGGTGGGCCACACCACAGCCTCCAACAAGTGTGCCACCTACAGCCACCAACGACACAGCCACCAGGTCTGGCCCAGTGGTCCCATCTACTTCGGCTGCCATGGACCCGCCGCATGCAGCACGACCTGGACCCAGCCGTGTGCTGGCAGCAGGACAGTCACATGTCCCACCAACAGCTGCCACTAGCTCGACCTCTGCTGGCACACAAACCCTCCCCACAGACCCTCCCGTGGACCCTGCAGCCTTCCAGGCATTGTCCCAGAAAGTGGACAAACTTTTGAGGAAGGTGGACAACCTGACTGATGACATGAACTATGTAAAGACCCGGGTCCGCGACATCAGGCGCACACTAAGGAGTGCAAACGTCTAGTTCGTTTGCCCTCTTAAACTTTTATCCCTCCCCTCTCACCTCTTTCCTTTTTTTCTCCTGTTAGTTGGGCTTTGGGGATTAGTATTAGGATTAGGATAGGTATGTAGCTTAGTTAGTGTTAGGGAAGAGGGTGGGGGGTCCTTGTTATTTTTCTCAAATATTTGTGTGTGGGTGGGTGGGGGGCAATGTTGGGATTCATGTTTATTAAAACAAAAAAACAAAAAAAATGTAAAACAAAAAAAACAAAAAAAATTATCTGCTTGTTTAGGATAGTGTAGTATGTGTGTAGGTTAGTATGTTTTGTCCTGCATGTGTCCTGTCTCATAATGGTGGGTGGGGGGTTGATGTTTAGATCGTTTCGTTACATGTGTAGAGTAAGTTTAGCTTAGGTTAGATAGGGACAGTTGGGGGTTATTAGTAGTCAGGTTAGATTAGTGTAGGTGTACCTTTCCCTTAGTTGCCTCTTGTAGTACTAGATATAAATAAATATTTTGTTAACCCTTTACTTGATGCGTTAGGTGCTACTTTATCATGGCCTTGACATCCATGTTGCAGAATGATTTAGTGTGACATTTGTGTCCTATGCTCAGCATCCCCTGGGAATGGATGTTTAACATCCCATCTACCCGTGTGCTCACTTGTTAAGTATCCTCAAATTGGGAGACTCCCCATTGGTAGTGTGCATTGTACACCAAGCTTTTGTTATGATATGTGTCCAACTTCACAAAGAGTGCTTCATTACATGTCAATGTGGGTTAATTGTTAGGTCGGACAGCAGTGTGAAGCTCAGGGAGATCTTTGTAGATGAGGAGTTGTTCACACTCATGTATTGCTGCTTTCATTGCTGAGCTACATCATGTGTGTACTGAAGCAGCATGAATTTCCTTCATGGAAGCCTACTCTGTAAGGGAAGTTAATGCAGTGTGATTTGTACACGATTCATTACATTAAGCGGCATCCATTCTTATTTAAGTCTTGCATGGAGCCTACATTTCCCAGACACCATTTGCTCTCTGGAATAGCGATAGATGGTGCATCATTCTGACCAACACAGCATGATTGTGTGTGCTTAGTTCCTTCCTCAGTTATTTCCCTCAGTATGGTAGGGCTATGATGCAATCCTGGCCAATGCACAGATGGATCTGAATATATGACATCAGGACAGTAGTATAGAGATTCAACAGGGTTGCCACACAGCCACTTTGGAGTTAGGTACTGCACAGTTGAAGTGTGAAATGACACAGAGACACAATAGGTGAGCAAGTGCGATTTATTTACAGGTGTTGTAGTGCAAATTGTCCATTCAACATTTTGGCAGAGTCCGTTCTGGGGCATCATTTCTTGGTGAGCCTATAGAAGGTGTCAGTGCAGAGGGACAGGATTACCAAATTGTAGGAGAGAGACATTCACTGGCAATGTGGACAAGTCAAACAGTGGATTGCCAAACAGTCATTGAGTGTAGGTGTTCAGAAACTGGGCTTTGACTAAACGCAGGACCTTGGTCAGAGTAGGCCATGGTGCAGGGACTAGGGCTTCCGGGTACTCCTCCGTGTGAAGGTTATCTGTTCCACGTCTTCTTCTTCTGATGTGTGTGTTGCCTCCTCTGTCCTTGTTGTTGTTGGTTGTGAAGGGGCAACACACACCTCAGTGTTAGAAGACATGGAGGCAGACATCCCGGGGGCTAGTCCCTGTGGACTTAGGAAGGGCAATACTGCAGCAAGGAGGGCCTGCTGGTTTCTCAGAATGGCAGCCACATCCCGATGGTAGGCAGCCAGGTCAGCCCTGAGGGGTTCGATGTTGCATTCGTGCACCCGTTGACTGGCTTGCATTCTTAGTTGTTCCGTCAACTGGATGACAGCTGTGGCGATTTGCTTTTGAGTTTCTACAAGTTCCTGCATGTGCGATGTTAGTGCTTGCATCACAGCTGTCTGATCAGCAGGAGGGATCATGCACGAACGCACCCTCTCAAGGCTGGCTGCCATAGTTTGCATCCCCACCCGCACCTCCTTGGCCAGCTCCCGCTGGACCCCAACGACGGTTCTTTCAAAGCTGGTTCCAGTGTCGTCGGAGTCCTCAGCTGTGTTGGAGCTGGCAGGTATTACATTTGGGGTGGCAGGTGGGTCTACTGGGGTGGCTGCTTCTTCTGGGCTCCTCCTTGGGACTGAAGGTGGGGTTTGGAGGCTTCCTAAGACCATGTTGAGGGTTTGTGGGGAGAGGTTGATGGGGTCGTCATCGATGTCATCAGGGAAATCAGGGTCAGGCATATCGGCAGGAGATCCATGTTCCTCTGCAATGAAACAGGGTACAATTAGTGTGTCTGTGTTGTAACAAGTTTGCAAACAGTTACAGGCGTTTGGATGCCTTATCTTTGGTGTCTGTTTTTTTCTGGGTATCTGCTGTCCTTCATATGGGCATTGTTGTAGGCCTATGGCCCACCTGTGTGTCACATGTGTGATGTGGAGCTACCAGACTTGTCTGCCTAATTGCCGCTATGTGTTGCTTTGTAACATTTTGTGAATAGGCATCTTTGTGTCCTACTAGTCCCTCCGTGATTAACTATTCTTATGTAGAGACATTTTCGAGGGTGTGTTCTCATTATCCGACCTGAGCTGACTTGCTTACGAGGCAGCAGGATAGCTAATGGTGTGATGGACTGAGTCTGACCCACTTTTAATTGACTCTGTCACCCTGATTCTTTCATTTTGCTCTAGCTAACTAGCATTGGCTCATGTCTCCCACAGCAAAGGAATGATTATACATCCGAGCGCATGACATCTTTGGAACTTTTCAGGGAAGTTGTGGTCACTCAGATCCCAACATCTTCACTCTTTTCCAGTATGAACTCATACACAAAAGTCAAAGACAGTATTTGTTTCATATGATGATCTCTTTGAACAACTGACTTGTCTATATTTAGGTGTGAGCCACAATAACCCAAATACTTCAACATGGTAGACTTGAAATAGTCAGCAGGAGAGTAAGACATTGGTCGAAAGCTATCATGGTGCCTAACAGTTTGTACTCTCCCTCTGCTTGTTCTATTTATAGCACAGCATGTTAAGCTTCTAGCCTGCCTGTCTGAATCACTGGGGAGACTTCATCCGTCATATCTGAGCAATGGCCTGTGATCTGGTTTTGCATCTGCAGCAAGGCAGGCAGCGTCTGGTGTTTCTCTGTTTGGAGACTCCCTCTTGTGTGTCTTGGGACAAGGAAGTGATTTTATAAGTCATAAGTCATGGTGATGAGATAGTTTCCCTACGCAGGAATGGCAAATCAGAACCCCTACCCCATCTATCCGCAAAGTACCAGACTGTATCCTTGACTGGGGCACAGAGTGTATCTGTTCTGGCACACTCCAGTGCAGATGTAGGCAAAACAGTGTGATTGGACTTATTAACAACACCCTAGGACTGGCTATTTGGTATATTTCCTGATAGGAAGGCCAATGAGAAGCATGTAGTGCAAAGTGCTCAGAGGCTCTTAGATGTGAGCATATGCGTAAGAGTACATTCAGGGTAAGGTGCAGAAAGGCCTACAGCCTGAGGCTAATGCGCAAAGTATACATTACACTTGCCAGAATACACATTGACTGACTGTGGGTGTTGTGAGTGCCCTGCCAACACACTTGCCTCTCAGGACCTGCCCCATTCACTTTTGATTCACATTGCATGCAGTGTACATGTTCCGTGCCATTTCCTATGCATGTTCATGTTTGGATGTGGTGTGGATGTAAACATTGTTGATGTTTGAAGATGAAGGTGGGTCATGTGTGTTTGATTGTATAAGCCTGTTTATCGTATGAAGGTCCGATTTGTTTGTCAGACTTTGCAGGTGTGTTGGAGTGACCAGTTGCCTATGTCTCCTCCTCAGGTGTTGTCTGAGCAGTATGACATTAGTGATGTAGCCTTGTTATCCAGGCATGTGAGGGACCCTGACGTATGCAGCATGTGTGTGTGGTTGGTGCTGTGTGGGTCCTATTGCTGTTTACTTTGGCTTATGTATGTGTCAGGTATGGACATTGGGCATTTGAGTGTACAGGTGCGTTTGTATTTTTACACTGACTTGTTGCGGATGTCAATGTCACCCCCTAATTTGTGTATGTATATTCCATGGGGAGGTTGCTGCCATTTGGTACTGTAGCTGCACAGAGATGAGAGGCGTTATTGTAAGGTGTTGTGGCAGTTACATTGCAGTTGTTGCTTTGCCTACTGGGTTACTGATAGGGACCTAGTTGCTGTAGGATAGATTTTACCAAACAAGTGCCTGGATGTGAGTTTGCTGTAGTGGCCTTCCTACCTGTCGCTGCTTTCCCTTGGCTCTATTGTTGTACTTACAGGATGTCCCCATGGGGCTGTACTTGTTGCTGTGTTTGGTGGTGCCCCAGCTTCAGTGTGTGCTAGGCATGCCCCCCTACTGTGCTCCTTTACCCATGCCACTCTATGTATATGCTGACTTACATGCATTGTGTAGTAGGTATTCCCCCCCTGGTTGCAGTTAACATTAGTGCATTATAATTCCCCATGCGACTTACCCTGCATGTGCATTGTGTCTTGGTAGTCTGCACTGTCCTGCCCTTGAATCCCTGTGACGATCTCCTCGGGGATGGCGGCTGCAACCATCTCCTCCATGTGGTCCAGGGCCTCCTGTTGTGCTGGACTCCCACCTCCAGTCTGCATTGCTGCCTTCCTGTTCCTGGCCATTTTCTCTTTGGTCCTGCGTTTACAGTCATGCCAGCGTTTCTTACACTCAGTGACTGTGCGGCGTTCTTCAGCCACACTGTTGATCTTGTCCACTATTTGCTTCCATATGGCCTCTCTCCTACTGAGTGGCAATTTGGATGTTATGAAAAGTTGGTGCTGGTGTTCCGTCACCTCTCTCACCAGGATTTCCTGCTCCTCTTCACTGAAGCGACACTTTCTTTTCTTTTTTTGGTTATCCTGGTTTGTTTGTGGGACCTCTTGGCTGGTTCCTGGTCTGCTGTCATCATCCTGGGCTCTGTTGTGTCCACTGGGATCCATGTTGGCTCTCTGGTAACACTGCAGTTTTCGCGCTAGAATTTGACGCAATTGCGTGAGAAAAACCAGCGCTTTCACGATTGCGCTGTCGTAAATCGGCCCACGGTGATGTGCGTCGCCTTTACGTGGTTTTTCCTTACGACTTGACGCCGCTGTGTGCGTCACAATATCCTGACGCCCACCTGTTGGTTGCGCCGCCGTACGTCAAAGTATAAATTTGACGCCCGCACGGCGCATCCAAATGGCGTTAGACGGCGCAAATTTTTTTGACGCAAAACTGCGTTAGCGCAGTTTTGCGTCAAAAAGTATAAATATGGGCCTCAGTGTATTATGTTGTTTCTATAAAAGTGGGCAGGCAACAGGCATGACATGGACGGAGTGGAAGTGCACAGCACTCGCCCTCAGTGCGCAAGTATGTTTGGCCGGCCCGAAGCACATAGTTGCTGGGCTTGAGAAAGCCTGCAAAGGCTCCACGTCTGCCTTGGAGTGCCTTGGCTGGGCACTCCCAGCTAATCCTGACGCTGTTTGAGCTTTATCGTGATTGGCCGCAGGCTGGGAGCCTGTGCCTGCCAGCAGCCTGCGATGGAGGAGCAGAGCGAATGAAGCGGCACGGGGAAAAAGGTAAGTTTAATTTTTATTATTCTTTTTTTTTTGGACCCTCCCTGCAACGCACTGCCCTGCCCATTTTAACTACCACACGCCGCGGCTGGACCCATCTATGTCTGTAATAATGCATCCGTTGCTAAGGTAAGTGGATCTGGTCTCCAGCTGTAAAAAGATGGTAATTAGAACATCAGTCGAGATGCAAACAAGTCCATCTGAAATGGGCCCCATTATCCCTGCATGAGTTTGGAAGAAAAGTGGGGTCCACCCTTTTGCATCTGTGAGATGCCTCGAATTCCAGTCGATCATCAAATTCTGGGAGCCTGGGAGGTGAACTGCTATCACTGATATCTGATTCTGAAGGCAGCAATGCCAGAAATCGTTTGCTATCGCTGCAAAGATGCAAGATTGAGTACTTCCCATGCAGTTGATGTATTGGACAGCAGACACACTGTCCATCTTCAGAAGAATACAGTAGTGAACGTGTCAGGGAAAAAAGGAGCAAATCCCAAAAGCACTGGCCAGAAACTCAAGACAATTGCTATGTAAAGTTAGTTCTCATTTGGACCAGAAACCCCTAATGAGATGTTGGTGCAGCATGTGCCCCAGCTGCAAAGTCTGATGCTAGACTCTACCATGATGTCCGGAATCAGCCCAAAAACGGCCTTTCCATTCCAGGTGTGCATGTGGTCAAGCCTCCAGTGACGCTCATGACGTACTTCTGGAGTGTGAGCAATCTGGTTACAATATGAAGGGCCCCTGCTTAAGTGAGCTATTTTCAGACATTGAAGTGCTCGATATAGAAAGGGACCTGGAAAGCTAGCCTGGACGGACAAAGCTAATAGCCCCACTAGCCGGACCAACCAACAAAGCATAAATGTGGGACGAGAGAGATTGACAAATCTCCTTCTTTATGGGTCTCATCTTCTGATGAGAAGTGCTAAAGTGGCAGACACAGAATCAATGGAAAGTTCCAGAAAGTTCATTAATTGAGCAGGAAGCAGGTCGGACTTGTTGAAGTTGATGACAAAACCCAGGGAATCTAACAATGTTATTATGAGGTTCAACTGTCTCGTGAGGACGGTAGCATTGTGGGACATCAAAAGGAAGTTGTTGAGGTAGACTATCAACTGAATGGCCCCCTTACTCAGAAACTCCACTACGACCTTGAGGAGTTTGGTAACGCACAAAAGGGCTGATAAGAGTTTAAAGGGCATCATCAAAAATGTGTAAGTAGCCTCCTGTCACTGGAAGTGCAGGAAACAATGATGAGGGTTAAAAATGGGAACTGTCAAACAGGTGTCCTTCAGATTTAGGTGACCACGTAGTTGCCTTCTCTCAAACAGTCTCTTAGCAAATGGATCCATTCTATCTTGATGATGATAAAGGTTCCATGAGTTGAACACCCTGAGATTGATGACAAGGCGAATGCCGCAGCCCTTCTTGTCTATGAGGAAGATGTTGCTGAGAAAACCCATGGGATATAGATGACAAAGGGATATGGCTCGCTTTTGTGAGAGAGCAGCTAATTCTTGCTGTATTAAGGAAACCTTGTGAGCAGAAAACTGGAGATGTTGAGGGGTGACTGTCTTAACTGGTGCCTCATAGAACTCCAATAGAAAACCTTAGATAGTCTGAAGAACCCAGACATCGCTGGTGAGAGAAATCCAATGGTGGGGAAAAAGGTGAATGCTGGCCCCAATTGTACATGGGAAGAAAGGGGAAGATTCACCTTGGTAAGAGGAGTTGGAAGCTGCTCCATGAACATTCCCTTGGTGGAAAAGTCCTCTGAAACCTTGTGTTCATGTTGGGTAAAAAAGGGTTGTCCGCTGTCCATCACTCCAACCCATTGATATGCTCCTGCCCTGTCCCCAAAAGGTTTGGCCTGTGGACTGTAAGCGGCTGGTAGAGCGGCCCGGCGTCAACCAGCCCTGGAAAAAAAGTGAGGTTGGAACACCTTTTTGAATGCCACCTGGGCCTTATCAAAAGAAGTGAACGTGATCACAAATTCTGTCACCTCCCTGACCAAAGGGTCACCCAGAAGAAGGCCTTACACCCAGGGACTCACTTCATTTGTGGCCAACTCTCAAAGTTGAAGGTCAAGGTAAAGGAGGATGGAACGTTGGCATTCAGCTTACAGGATGCAGTTTGCATTGCCCAAGAAGCATATAGCTCGTTTGGCCTAACCTGCTAGGTCTTCAGGATCTACTAGGGTGTTGTGGTCATTCCCTAGGAAAGCTAAAGCCGCGGTCCAGAAATATCTAATAGTATGTCCTTGCAAGCTTTCCAGGAATGATTGATCGCTTTTTTAGGGTCCCTCACAAATTTGCCCATAACAGTGGACATTTTGGAATCAATGTCAAAGGTCAAAGCCACCTTGCCCTCCAGGGAAGGCCTGGGGCATTCAGAACCAAGCCTGCTCCTAATCTGTTTGGGGAAGGATTTCCATAGTCTACTTTGAAGATATGCCACAACTTTGGGGGAAGACATGCATTCTGTGGAATGCAGATGGACTATGTCCTCCAGATTAAAAGTATTCTATAATAACTGGGTTTGAGAGAAGTCAGAAGGGCCTTCCCCTGCAATGGTGTCCAAGCGCCTTTTCTTAGAGGCAGGCAACCATGAGCTAGCCTTCTTACCTTCAGACACATTTTTATCACTTTTGGGGGGATCCACATCTTGTACTGTCTGAGAAATCTTCACCCACATCCTCCTCAGGAATGGAGGCTAAAGAAATCAAATAGGTGGATTTTAATTGCTCAAAAGCGTCTGCCTTGAATGTAATTTGTTTATGGCGGTGTTGGACCTGCCGGAAATAAGGCAGGCAATGAACGGGGTATGCCTTGAAAAAAGGCCTGTAGTTTCTCCACCAAGGAGTCCAAAGACTTTGTAATGGTCTTTTGAAGATAATGTTGCATGGCCTAGGAGACAGCCTCTCTATCATGCCCCAATGTCAAATCTGACAATGTCTCTTGTGTTAAGTCCACTGGTAAAACAGCCAGATTGGATCATGACATAGTGGAACAAAACAAGCAGAATCAATTTAAGTCTCCAATCCCAAAAGGCCCTATGAATATGTAGGGTATCACGCTTCTACAGGCAAGCCTGGATAATACAGGGGGGGGTGATCCCTGGTGAGGTATAAGGCTATCTCTTATTCTGAATATAAACAGTATACATATAACACCAGGGGACGGCAATCAGAAATAAGCCCCATGGCAATTCTGTATACTGATAGATGCAGAATAAGGCTGGATGGAGCACCAAAAGCAGGGGGCAGATTACATTTTCACACCAACAGACGAAGCCTGCAATAAATCAATCAATCAATCAACATTTTTTATAAAGAGCGCTACTCACGCGTGAGGGTCTTAAGGCACTTGGGGGGAGGGGCAGGAGGGTCACTGTTCGAACAGCCATGTTTTGAGGTTCTTTCTGAAGAGCAGGAGGTCTTTGGTTTTGCGGAGGTTGGTGGGGAGGGAGTTCCAGGTTTTGAGGGCGAGGTAGGAGAAGGACCTGCCTCCTGTGGTGGTGCATTGGATGCGGGGGACTGTGGCTAGGGTGAGGTTGGCTGATCGGGGGTTGCGGGTGGGAGTGTGAAAGTTCACTCTTTCGTTGAGGTATGTCAGGCCGGTGTTGTGGAGGGATTTGTGTGCGTGGATGAGGATCTTGAATGTGATTCTCTTGTTTATGGGGAGGCAGTGAAGGGTTTTGAGGTGTGGTGAGATTCGTTCATGGCGGGGGAGGCCAAGGACGAGGCGCGCGTCTGGGTTCTGGATTCTCTGGAGTTTGCGTGTGAGTTTGAGTGTGGTGCCGGTGTAGAGGGCGTTACCGTAGTCTAGTCTGCTGCTGATGAGTGCATGGGTGACTGTCTTCCTGGTCTCTGGGGGAATCCATTTGAAGGATTTTTTTTAGAGTGCGTAGTGTGAGGAAGCAGGAGGAGGTAAGAGCATTGATTTGCTGTGTCATGGAGAGGGAGGAGTCCAGGATGATGCTGAGGTTCCGTGCGTGGTTTGCGGGGGTGGGTGCGGGTCCTAGGGCGGTGGGCCACCAGGAGTCGTCCCATATGGTTTTGTTGGGGCCGAAGATGATGATTTTGGTTTTGTTGGAGTTAAGCTTGAGGTGGTTAGTTGTCATCCAGTTGGCGGTGTTGAGGAGAGCTACGTGTAGGTTGGTTTTGGCAGTGGTGGGGTTGCGGGTGAGGGAGAGGATGAGTTGGGCGTCATCTGCGTAGGAGAGGATAGTGATTCTGTGTGATCGGAGGATGTTGGCTAGGAGGATCATGTAAATGTTGAAGAGTGTGGGGCTGAGAGAGGACCCTTGGGGGACTCCACAGATGATCTTGGTGGTAGTGGAGTGGAAAGGTGGGAGGTGGACTCTCTGGGTCCGGTCAGTGAGGAAGGAGGTGAGCCAGTCTAAGGCTTTGTGACGAATTCCTATGTTGTGGAGGCGTGTGCGGAGTGTGTGGTGGCAGACAGTGTCAAAGGCAGCGGAGAGGTCTAGGAGGATGAGTGCGACGGTCTCGCCTTTGTCGACTTTGGTCCTAATGTCGTCAGTCCATGCGATGAGGGCGGTTTCCGTGCTGTGGTTCTTGCGGAACCCGGATTGTGGGGGGTCAAGAGTGTTGTTTTCTTCGAGGTAGTGGGATAGGTGGGTGTTGACTAGTTTCTCAGCGACCTTGGCGGGGAAGGGGAGGAGGGAGATGGGGTGATAGTTGGAGAGGATCTCTGGGTCAGCTTTGTTTTTTTTTAGGAGAGCAGTGATTTCTGCGTGCTTCCAGGGGTCTGGGTAGGTGGCGGAGTCGAAGGAGGAGTTGATTATGTCGCGGAGTATGGGGGCGATGGTTGTGCTGGCTTTGTTGTAGCTGCGATGTGGACAGGGGTCGGAGGGGGATCTGGAGAGGATGGAGTTCATGGTTTTTTTGGTTTCTTCGTGTGTGGTGGGGGCCCAGGTGGTGAGTGTGGTGGGGGGGATCATGAGTAGGGGTTGAGTTGGGTGAGTAAGGGGTGTGTGTGGTATGAAGCTGTTGTGGATGTCCAGGATTTTGTGGTGGAAGTGGTTGGAGAGGGCATCACATAGGGGCTGTGTATGTGAAGGGTCTATGTTGCTGGCTTTGGCTAGTTCGTTAATGATGGTGAAGAGTTCTTTGCTGTTTTGAGAGTTGTTGTCAAGGCGTGTCTTGTAGTGGTCTCTTTTGGCGGTGCGTATGAGTTGGTGATGGGTGCGAATGTTGGCTTTGAGGGTGGAGAAGCTGGTTGTAGAGGGTTCTTGTCGCCATATTTTCTCTACTTGGCGGCATTAGCGCTTGGAGTCTTGGAGTTCGGGGGTGAACCATGGGGCGTTCTTGATGTTGCGGGTGGCTCTGTGTTTTCTGAGGGGGGCTAGTTTGTCTGCACAGGTGGTGATCCATTTTGAGAGGTTGTGGGCTCCTGTGTTGGGGTTGTTGGTGTGGGGAGGGTTGTGAGCCAGTTGGGAGTTCAGGCGTTCTGTGGGGATCTTGCCCCACATGCGGTAGGGTAGGGTGTGTTGATGGTGATGTGTGGGGGGTTTGGCGAAGGAGAAGTGGACGCAGTGGTGGTCAGTCCAGAGGAGTTCGGTGGTGTGGGTGTAGGCTATGTGTTGGCTTGAGGTGAAAATTGCGTTGAGCGTGTGTCCTGCTGAGTAGGTGGGTGCGGTGACCAGTTGATTGAGTCCGAGGTTGGTGAGGTTGTCTATGAGGGATGTAGAGTTGTGGTCTTGTAGGTTCTCCAGGTGAAAGTTGAAATCACTGAGGAGGATGTAGTCTGTGGAGGTGCGGGCGTGCGAGCTGATGGTGTTGGCGATTGTGTCACAGAAGGCGGGCGTGATACTGGTGGTCTGTAGATTAGTGTACCTCTGAGGGTGGAGTTGTTGTTAATGTGGATTAGGAAGGTCGTGTGTTTTGTGTTGTCAACGGTGTCTTGGGAGCTGGTGGTGACTTTGATGGTGTCCCTGTGTAGGATGGCGATGCCACCCTCTGGCCTGTTGAGGCGGTCTTTGTGTTGGAGTTTGTATCCCTTGGGGGTGGCGATGGATATGTCCTGCTCCCACTTGGTGCCCTGGTGTACACTGCTACACACAAAATGCATGCCACATAGTATCTAGGTTATACAAACAAGCGAACTGCTTTTCCCTTGAAAAATTAAGAGGAGTTGGGAAATAGACCAGGGCATTCAATTGACAGATGCCCAATGAAAATATTGTTGTGCGCAAACTAGACAAACGCCAGCTAATGGAACACAGCGCAGTACAATATAAATTCCTACATAGGTCATACTTCACGCCAAAAAATGACTGGATAGAGGGCTGAGGCAGGATGCCAACTGCTAGCGATGGGGGATACCCAAGTAGATTTTGAGCTCTTGGCATAGTGGTATCCAGATATACTGGAGGGATGTATTTAGAGAATTATTGGAAATGACCACGCTAACACTAAACCCAAAAAGGTTTGAAAATAATATACGGCACAGTCCTTACTTATGGCCAAAAGACAAGCTGCAAATACATTGGTGTAGAAGCCCCTTAAGGCCCACAGCATATGTGATCCACTACACACATTTTTGTTACAAGAAGGGACCCTCATGGGGTGATTCTCCACTCCACCGCCAACCCAGAGAACAGAAACTGACTATGACACGTGATGCAATACAGTGGATGGGTGGGTTGGAACGACCTGGTAATCGCAGTCCACATAATTGTAAACTGAAAGCAGCAGTGGTGTAGAATGCAAGTGTATAAAGGTAAAGGACAAATATAGAAAGGTGAGATATTCGGTGGACAACCACACCTTATCCCCCTTCTGATAATCTGGCGCCTTTCTGTTATGCTTAGCCTCAAAGTGTTTGTACACCCCGTTTCCCAGTACCAGATGCTCGTATGCCACTCTCTGTATGTGCTGCAATTAAAGTAAAAAAGCAGTTTCTGTGGGAACGGATGAAGCCGGAAAGGGTCTTGGTAGCATCTGCAGATGATATCAGTAAGGGCAGAAAAAGGGGGATCTTCCCAAAAAGGACTGCAAGGAGTTCTTGTAGGCAAATTGTGCTAAAGTGACCCACCAATACAAGGCATTTAAATGGTTCACGGGAAGGCATTGTAAGTACTGTTCTAGTGATTGATTTAATAGCTCCACCTATGGGTCTGGAGAGTACCTACTCTTTTCATTAGTTCTTTCCAGAAATGTGCCATAAACTGGGTTGTATCAGCAGAGATTCTTTCTGAGAGGCCGTGAAGTCAGAAAATGTGAATAGTGAAGATGTCTACTAATCTAAGAGCAGTAGTGAGTTACTTGAGTGGCATGAAGTGTCTCGTTGTTGTGATCTATCCTCCTTCTCTGATTGTACATATGTTCTTGTCAATGGTTCAGGAACACTGTGTATGTCATCATGTGGTATCTGGTAATGTGAGGATTCCAGGAAGCAGGGACAGGTTGAGAAGAGGAGCTGAAGTGATGAAATTGACGTTTTACTTTGGGTGCTGCTGGAGTAATAAATACAACTTACTCGGAAAACTAGAATTGAAGTCTATTTATAGATCTTAACACCCGTCTTAATGAAAGAGTCAAAAACTACTTTTGGTGTGGTACAGTCATCAGAAGGAGGAAGGTCAGCTATCAAATCCATTGAAACCCTACTCCATGGACAGTGAGGTGTTGGAAGTGTCACTCCTGCTGTTGGCATATGAGAGACTTTGGCTTATGCACACACCACAGATCTTTCGACATACATTTTAACAGATGTCTTTAGTTCAGGCCACCAAAAGTCTCAGTTAATTATATATAACATTTTATTTTTATTTGCCCTAGGCGCCTGAGGCCATACCATATGTGGCTCTTTCAGCGTGTATGTGACAGGTTCCAGCAGACATACCGAGGAATCAACTCTGAAGGAGGGAAAGGATGTACAAAGTTTGACATATCTGTGTTTCCTATAGACCAATGCCCAGACATCTGTCTCAAGCAGGCATGCATGGGTAGCCACAGAGGGAGAATGCAGCCAGAGAGATGGCTGTCACATCAACAAAACTCATTATGTGGACTTCTACGTAGACAGTCATAGGGGGTTATTCTAACTTTGGAGGAGTGTTAATCCGTCCCAAAAGTGACGGTAAAGTGACGGATATACCACCAGCCGTATTACGAGTTCCATAGGATATAATGGACTCGTAATACGGCTGGTGGTAAATCCGTCACTTTTCCGTCACTTTTGGGACGGATTAACACCTCCTCCAAAGTTAGAATAACCCCCATAGTCTGCATGTTAGCTTGATGAAGGTGAAGTTCAGGAGTGTGTCTACAAGAAGTTAATGTAGCACTTTCTGTAGGCTTTCAGGTGGCATACACGTCACAGTTGTGCTGCCTATTTATCTTTTTTGTAGATTTTATTGGAATTGTAGTAATGTACATCCTCAGAGCATATGCAATAACACCGTCCATTATAGCCATAGGTATCTCTAAAGGATAGCCAAAGTCAGTATTCAACGTGTCATCATGAATATCTCCATAATATGTAATACTGAATGTTCTGGGAACTTTTCAATGTACAATGTAGTAAAACTTGCTAACTCCAATTATAAAAAAAACCTCCTCCCCGTGCTCTTGCTCGATACTGATTCGTATTGCAAAGGGCTGTAGACAATATAGAAGAGCTCCGGTTGCCCATCTCTCAGGCCACCTCCGTTTACAGTCACTTGGACCCAAACTCCCATTTATGACATTATGTCCCCATCATATATCAGGTACACTATGCCCGGTCAGGGCCCTCATCATGCATCATCTCCGTCGCCAGAGGCAGCGTGGTCAGCATTATCAAGGTCATGAATCATAGCACCCGTTGCCTGCAGTTCATGCACTAGTCTGTCTTGCCATACTTTTTTCATATGTCCTTCTTTCGCTCCAGACCATTCTGTCATGTCTCGCAGCCATTCTACAGTGAGAGACTGTTTCGGGCTCAGCCATCTGATCTGAAAGAGCACACATTCATGTGAAACCCACTTGAGGAAGATGTACAATGAGGCACGAATTCCTGCAGTTGAATTATTCACCAAAAATATTCTTCTATCTAGTCAGTTCTAAATCTGTCAGGGGCACTGCAATCATATGCCTTACAACCAGTATTGAAATGCACCATAGACATATCTTTTTACCATTAAACTAGGGCAAACAGTTTAAACAAAAATAATGACAAATAATGTATGGTGAAAGGAAGTGCTCCCCAAGTGAAGAAAACACCACAAGAATCATACAGTAAAAAAATCACTGCTGTTTTAACATTCATTATTCATTATGACATTTATTAGGCCTGTTCAGTCCTCTGATGTTCCATGTAAGGAACATATAGTGGTTGCTCAAACCGGGCAGGTCTTCCTATCCAGGTCCAGAGTGCCCTCCTCCTGGGCCATGTCAGTGCTGGGGGCCAAGCCGTTTTGCTGTGAGCATCTAGAGCACTTTCCCACTTCCTAACAGCAACAATAAAATAACAAAAAATACAAATCCCCAACTTCCCCTTTCACCAGGCAGAATATGCAGAACCCCCTCCAGCCGAACCTATGGCCAGAATGGCACCGGTCACCGCCCCACTTCTCACCCTCCGTCCCAACTTCATACCAACTAAAGCAAATACTAAGGCCCTTATTATGACATTGGCGGTAAGTACCGCTTTCCGCCATGCTGACTGCTGCCAACATACCTCCACCGCAGCCCATTACCGCCACCCATATTATGAGCCACACATAGCAATCCGTCACTATACAGCCACACACACAAGTTCGCCAAGACAGCAAAACCCACACTGTTACGCCAACAGAACTACGCCCACAGCAATATGACCCATGAATCACTGCAGTAGACATTCAATGGCTCTAAACCACTGGTGGTGCAAAATATACACACAACCTAACAAAACAACACCGCATTGGACAATTTGAATAACACATACCTGGCACACATACACACACCACAGCCACACACCCACACCACTATAAAACACAGACCCACATTACCCACAACCCTTTACCATTTCAAACAATTGCCACAAGAGAGATAGCAAGACCACAGACAAGACCACAGCCACACAACACCATCACCTATAAACCATACACGCACCTTACATCACACACCTCAACACATCACCCCACACACTCTCACCCACACCACTCACACTACACCCATGGCACCACAATATCACCCCAGGTTCTCAGAGGAGGAGCTAAGGGTCATTGTGGAGGAAATCATCCAGGTTGAGCCACAGCTATTCGGATCACAGGTGCAGCAGGCATCTATTGCTAGGAAGTTGGAGCTATGGCGGAGGATCGTGGAGAGGGTCAATGCCGTGGGACAGCACCCCAGAACAAGGTATGACTTCAGGAAGAGGTGGAACGACCCATGGGGGAAGGTCCGTTCCACAGCAGCAAGATACCAAATAGCTGTACAGAGGACTGGGGTGGACCACCACCTCCTCCCCCACAACTAACAATATGGGAGGAGCAAGTCTTGGCAATCATGCATCCTGAGGGCCTGGCAGGAGTAAGAGGAGGACTGGACTCTGGTAAGTCAACTCTCTATTACTATCACCCCCCCTACCTGCATGCCATCACAAAACCCCACCATTACCCTCACTCCCATCACTCCACCACCTCACACACACCCCACCATCACAACCCACCCCTCCCAATACCAAGCTCTGCATGTAACACCAATACAGAGACCCCATCACAGACCTGCATGGACACCCATCACTAAAGCATGCACAATAGAGAGAATCACCTAGCCCACCAAATAACTACTCACACAAGGCAAAGCTGACAGGGCAATAACAACCATAGAGGACAACACACCAATGCACAAGATGACACACACAGAACCAATAACACTGCATTTACATCCCCACAGGTCCCCCACCCAATGTCACCAGAGAGGAGGTGCCAGCAGCATCCAGTCGCCCCCCCAGAAGAGGCCCACATTGAAGACAGCAGCTCTGGATGCCTGGATCTGGATGACCAATCTGGCCTATCAGGGATCTCCGGACAGTCGGTAACCCAGGCACAGTTCCATACCACCACAGAGCCTCCCCCCTCAGGAAACCCCAGTCACCAGGACACACCAATCAGCAGAGTCCACAACTACAGGGACCCTAGGCCACCCAACAAACACAGGATGATCAGGGACCTTGGGTCAGTGGCAGTGGGCACACGGTTGAGGGGACAGAGGCACAGGCCAACAGGGAAGCTGGGAGGATTGCTGTGCGACAGAGGGAGGACAGGCCCAGGGAACCGACTCTCCAGGAGGCACTCACCAACATCCTGGAAGCATACCACCATTCCCAGGAGACAATGGGCCAGATACTGGACAAGTTGCAGGAGACCCAGTGGCTGCAGGAGGGACAGTACCTGGGGATCAGGGAGGACTTGAAGGACATCAGCACCACCCTAGTCACCATTGCAGGGGTGCTGGCAGACATGGCCAACACCATGAGAGAGGCAGCGGCACACCAGCGGGCCCCTGGCACTAGCGGACCGATGAACAGCCTTCCACCTCCGCTGCCGCTAGTGAACAGGAGACCCTGCCACAGGAACAACAGGCCACCAGCACCCCACCCCCTGCAGAAGGAGAACCACCCCGCAAATGGTCCCTGCGATCCAGGAAGAAGCCAGAGACTATTGCCAAGACACGCGCCAGGAAATAAGACTCTCCTATCTGGCACCCTTGTGTCCCACTCTGTCACCCTGTCCACCTTGAACTGCCATTGCTCCACTTCCTATGCCCCCTTGGACAATGCACCTGTAATACAAATAGACTGGACTCTATCCTGGACTTTCCTCCACCATCACCCCAGCCCATTGAACATCCCCCTCTACTTATTAGCACTTAAATAAACACAATTTGAATAAATACAAGTATGGAGTCAGTCAAATGATTGCACTATGTATTAGTTTAACAAGCTTTAAACACTGCTATACAACTATTCAGTAATGTATACATAGGAATGACCTGTAGTTGGCTGAGGTCAGCACACCAGGAGCGATAGTGAGGCACAAATATCTGAAAATAGAGATTCCAAAGGGTACAGTAAGTGGCCATAGAAGTGGGAAAATCAGCCTGCCAGTGACAATTGCAAACACAAAACTGTCCATGTAAAGTGAAATTACAGTGTCTTACCTGTGTGTCATTGGATGTATTGTCCTATTATAGCACTTCTGTTGTCCTCATCCTCTGACTCCTCATCTTCACTGTCCACAGGGTCCACTGCTGCCACATGCCCATCTCCAGCCTCATCCTCCTGCAGAAAAGGCACCTGGCGACGTAAGGCAAGGTTGTGTAACATACAGCATGCCACTATGATCTGGCACACCTTCTTGGGTGAGTAGTACCGCGATCTACCTGTTAGATGGAGGCAACAAAAGCTGTCCTTCAGGAGGCTGAATGTCCTTTCTATTGTTCGTCTTGTTCGCCCATGTGCCTCATTGTAATGTTCCTCTACCCTTGTCCTGGGATTCCTCACAGGGGTCAGTAGCCATGAGAGGTTGGGGTAACCAGAGTCACCTGCAAGGGACAGCTGTTAGACACACAATAACCTGTAGGGCCCATACCATACCCATACACCAACACCTACTGGGTGGGAACCAGGACTCACCTATTAGCCACACCCGGTGCCTCTGGAGTTGAGGCATTACATTTGGGATGCTGCTATTCCTCAGCATAAAGGCATCATTCATAGACCCAGGATACTTTGCATTGACATGGGAGATGTACTGGTCCGCCAGGCACACTATCTGCACATTCATGGAGTGAAAGCTCTTTCAATTTCTGAACACCTGTTCATTTCTCAGGGGAGGGGACAAATGCAATATGTGTACTATCTATTGCCCCAATAATGTTGGGGATATGTCCCATTGCATAGAAATCTGCTTTCACTGTGGCCAAATCCTCCACCTGGGGGAAAACGATGTAGCTGCGCATGTGTTTAATCAGGGCAGATAAAACTCTGGTCAGCACTATTGAGAACATTGGCTGAGACATTCCTGCTGCCAAGCCCACTGTCACTTAGAATGAGCCAGTTGCCAGGAAATGGAGAACTGATAGGACTTGCAGAAGAGGGGGGATCCCGGTGGGCAGACGGATAGCAGATGTCAGGTCAGGTTCCAATTGGGCACACAGCTCTGTGATTGTGGCCCTATCCAGTCTATAGTTAAGGATAATGTGCCTGTCCTCCATTGTTGCCAAGTCCACCAGGGGCCTGTACACGGGGGAATGTTTCCATCTCCTATTCATCCGCAGCAGTTGCAATCTAGGGGGCAAATGGTGAGCAGCTGGTCAGTTTTCCATATTTCCAAACACTACACTGCATTGCATGTTGTGACTGTAACACTATATTGTTGGATAGGCACAAATGGTACCTACGTGTACTGTGACGCAGTTAAGTGCCATGGCCTCCCCCCCCCGAAATGGCATCCGCCTGTCCTGTATGGAGGGACAGGTGGAAATGAGGTAATTCCACTGACGTTGTGCACCATTGTGGGAGGCGGTTGAGAACCGCCATGCAACTCCTCATTGGATACCCTTGGGCCCTATGGGTTACAGTGGCCAATGGTGATGTACGCAGGCAGTGATAGTACGCACCACCATGGACGTAACCGCCATTTTCTATCTGTTCAATCACTTGTTACCTGACCTTCAACAGGAGAGGACCTACACTGCAAGTGCTGCTGTGACCTGTGTCTGGAACCGACCATGGCTCGTCTCACTAGGGAAAGGGCCCCTGCCTTCACTGCTGCAGAGTTGGAGAGACTGGTGGATGGGGTCCTATCCCAGTCCAGAATGCTGTATGGGCCTCCACACTAACAGACGAGTACACTGTGAGCACGATGCATGGGGCATGAATGCATGGAGTGCTGTGTGTGAGGGCCTCGTGTGGGGGGGGGTTGGTGGAAGGGCCCTGGGCAGAGTGCTGCATGTATGGTGGGCAATGTCTGTGCGTAAAGGAATGTGAGGGCTATGGTGGGCCATGTGTGTAACAGGCAGGACGGTCTGATTGATACCTTTTCCTATGTGTATTTCTCTGCAGGTCAGGGCCCATCAAAATAAGGGCATATCTCGTGCCATCGCCGAGGACGTGCGGACCCTGGGGGTCTAGGGCAGGCATCCACTATTCCAAACGGTGGGAGGACCTGAAACGCTGGGCACGGAAGACAGCGGAGGCCCATCTGGGGGTGGCCTCCCAACGAGGAAGGGGTGCCTGTCGAACCCTGACCCCCCTACTGGCGGTGGCCTATCCAGAACTGGATGGGCGCTTGGGGGCATCACAGCAGCCACAAGGGGGTGAGTACAGTGTCCCAATATACTACTTGTGTGTGGTGGGGTGGTATCCAGGTGGGGGATGTGGGCCTGTGGGTGCCCCTAGGCCAGGCGGGACATTGCAGGGTAGGGCCCATGTTGGGCAAGGTCTGATGTACACCTCCTCCAACCAAGCTAGTAGGCATCCACTACTAGGCAGATGTCTGTGGGTCTCAGGTATGCTGCAATTGGCGTTAGGTATCCCTGTCCATGGGCTGGTGACTAGCATTGTGACTGTTAGTGCATTGCCTACTGCGTAGGGCTGTTCCCTGTGTGTGTGTGTGTTGTGTACACCAACGGTGGTGTTGTTACCGCCATTGACCAAGGGTATCCTTTGTCTCTCCCCCCCTTTCTGTTTTGTCACCCTGTCCTTATGTGCATTAGCATCATCTGGTGGGGAGAGCTGCATCCCACAGGGCCCAGGAGGCCGAATCCACCGACGGTGAGGGCACCAGTGGGACGGAGGGTGAGGGGAGCACCATGATGGAGACTGGAGGGGAAGTTCTGACAGTGATACCTCCACCAATGGAAGCTCCCTGGTGGTGGCGGACACCTCTGTGCCCACCCCAACTACAGCTACAGCCACCACCCTGTACCAGCACCGCCTTCCCAGCAGCCCCTCAGCGTGTTTTCTGTACCTGCTCACCCAGGAGGGCATCTCCTTTGCCCCAGGGACCACAGGCCCTGCCCCATTAGCACTGTTGCCCTGAGTGAGGAGGCTATTGACCTCCTGCGATCCATCTCTGTTGGGCAGTCAACTATTATGAATGCCATCCGGGGGCTGGAAGCCCATTTGCAACAAACAAATGCATTCCTGGAGGGCATTCACTCTGGCATGGCAGCCCAACAGAGATCAATCCAGGCTCTGGCCTCCTCCTTGATGGCAGCCATTGTCCCTGTTTCTAGCCTCCCCTCCAACTTCCTCTGCCCAATCCCATCCCCCTCAACCTATCCCAAGCACACACGCAGACCAGCATGCACCCAGGTCAACACACAGGAGTGGTTCAGGCAAACACAAGCACCACATATCATCCCACAGGCACTCACACAAACACCATCCAGATGCAGACATACCAACATCCACTGCCTCCACTTTGTCCCCCTCCTCGTCCACCTCCCTCCCAGTTGCGTCTACACTCACACCTGCATGCACTACATTCTGATCCACTACCACTATCACGCCTATCACTACACGCCCCTCACTGGCAGTCACAGATACCACCCCCACATCCATGCACACGTCTTCTGTGTCCTCTCCCACCGTGTCTGTGCCCCCCTCTCCCAAAGTACACAAACGCAAGCACTCAGACACCCAACAGCCATCCACCTCACAACAGCATCCAGCCCATGCACCTGCACCCAAACCCAGCAGACAGACACCTTCTGCAACCACTTCCTCTTACTCCACTCCCTAACCTTCACCTGCTTCCCACCCCAATGTCCCTAAGAAGCTTTTCCTCTCCACCCTTGACCTCCTCCCTACCACTCCCCCCATCCTTCTCGTCGGGCCAGGGTGGTCAGAACCCAGGCGAGCACCTCAGCCACCTAGTCCATGGCCACAGTAGTGTCGACAGCTACTGTAGGTGGGAGAGGATCCCGGGCACCAGGCAGCAACACTGACAGGGTGCCTGCACCAGGTGCATCAAGGAAGGGCAAGGAGGCACCACCAGCTGCGACAGGGAAGGGCAAGGAGGCACCACCAGCAGCGTCTAGCAAGGGCAAAGAGCACCACCAGCTGCAGGAGGGAAGGACAAGGGGTAATCCCCGGCTGCTGGCAGGAAGGGCGAGGGGGCTGCATCAGCAGCAGGAGGCCTGGTGCTGGGACTCATTCGGAGCCCCCAACACCAACCATGTTGGTTCAGCTGTCCGAGGCTGCAGCGGAAGGGCTGGAGCCTCCTCACATCACTGCCAGCACTGCCACCAGCACCGCCGCCAGCACCACTGTCAGCAGCACTAGCCCCAGTGGGCAGCCGCCTGAGGCTGCATGGGATGGGCTGGAGCCTCCCCCCACCACTGCCAGCACCGCCACCAGCACCACTGCCAGCTGCAGCAGCCCCAGTGGGCAGCCGTCCAAAGCTGTAGGGGTTGGCTGGAGCCTCGCCCCACCACTGCCAGCACCGACACCAGCACCGCCACTGCCACCACTGAACAGCCTTCACCGCCGGCGGACAGTGTGTAGTCCTGCCTCCATGCGTCCTGACCCTGCAAAGGATATGGGTTTGACACCCAGGTGAGAGACTGTGACCTTGAACTCCCCAAGATCTGCATCACAGGGGACAATGCCCCCTCCAGAACCAGTGGAAGAAGCCTTCCACTCACCCCATCCTTCCCAGGATGAAGCACTGGGCACAAGGCCCCCTCCAGAACCAGTGGAAGAAGCCATCCACTCACTCCATTGTTTCCAGGAGGAAGCACACTGGGCACAAGGCCCCCCCAGAACCAGTGGAAGAAGCCATCTACTCACCCCATCCTTCCCCGGATGAAGCACACTGGGCACACTGCCCCCTCTGGAATCAGTGAAGAAGCAATCCACTAGAGAGACTGTGGCTTTGCACTCCCTAGGAATCAAGAAGTGGGCAAACCACCCAATTGAGAGACTGTGGCCTTGCACTCTCCAGGACCAAGAAGTGGGCAAACCACGCACTAGAGAGACTGTGGCCTTGTACTCCCCAGGACCAAGCAGTGGGCAAACCACCCACTTGAGAGACTGTGGCCTTGCACTCCCCAGGACCAAGCAATGGGAAAACCACCCACTTGAGAGACTGTGGCCTTGCACTCCCCCAGGACCAAGCAGTGGGAAAACCACTCACTTGAGAACCTGTGGCCTTGCACTCCCCTGGACATCGCACAGGGCATGTTGCACCCTCCAGGACCAGTGGTGTTGTACCATCTTCCAGCTGAGGTGCCCCCCCCCATTCCCCATCCCCCTGAGGTGCCTGTGTATTTTCGACCTGATGCCCCTGCAGTGTTCTCTCCGTGTTGTTGCAGGAGTGAGGTGGGGCCTTGGCCTAAGTGATGTGGCCCTGTTTCCCATGGACATTGAGGACTGGGCAGTGTCCCTATAGTTGTACATATGTATATACGTTTGAATTTTGATGCACTTATTCATGTTATTTTATCGTATTACACTCACTTTCTTCCAATCATTTTGTTCTTGCATTATTCCTGAGGGGTACGGGTGGATATGTAATGTTTGTGCATCTGCTTGTGTGTATGGTGTTGGGGGTGGGGGTGTTGCATGTGTGTGTCACTCTCTTTTTCTTCTGCCCTCCCATGTGTGCTAGGCGGCAGTACTCACCGGCGTTGCTGCTCATAATGCAGGAAGGGGTAGACGAGCATCGGAAATATGTGTAGCTCAGGCTCCATGGCGTCGTGGTTGTTCCCTGAGTCTCTAGCGGTGAGTCCTTTGACTTCTGTGTTCTATTTCCGCCGTGCTTTTGATGACATTGGTACCGCCCCGGAAAAGGTGGCGAATAGGCCTGTCATATTAGTGTAGGCAGTACATTGTCTTCCGCCTGGCTGTTGGCGGTTACCGCTGTGGTGCTTGTTGATACCACCATGGCAGTCTGTGTGTTAAAGTGGCTGTCTGAGAGGTTTCTGCTGTGGTAATAATTAAATTTTTGTTACCGCCGGCCTGTTGGCAGTATTACCGCCGCTTTATCAACGACCGCCAGGGTTGTAATGAGGGCCTAAATGTGGTATAGGTCAGGGAGCCTCGTCACCCCCGATCAGTGGTCCCTATTTAGGAGCTCAAATTACTGTGAGATGAGCACCCCCCCACCACAGAGCAGATATATGTATCTTCATACATGCAATTGTTATACCCAGTATCCTGCATTGAATCTCCATGTGTCTTGGCGTTCTCCATGGAGTAGCCTCGGACCATACCAAAATCATTAAGTATCTGCTTAAACTGGGGTACAAGTGCAAGTTCCATGTCCCCTGGCTATGGTGCCAAAAATACAAGACAAAAAACACAACTAGCCAGGATCCACCCACTCCCGGCGTACACAGTGGTTGGTGGCAATCATTTATGTATGAGCTATCCAGCATCTGTACTATCATTTAAGATGTCAGGCATGAGTCTGATCTGCAAGGGTACCATCTGGGCAGACAAGAATTTGGTTTGTAGTCTGTGTCTCTTGGCCCATTGCAGTCTCTGCTGTCGCTCTTATTTCAGGTTGAGTGGCGCATCAGGGCCCTCTGAGAGTCATGTCGTTCTGGAGCACCTGCAGCGCCTTTTTGTCAAAATGTGTCAAGTCATTCCAGCACCTCATGTGGGAAGTCATAGAATTGGACTCGGTCAACCTACTGGACACATAGCATAGCAGGGAACAGCAAACTATATTTGATGTTGCGGTCTCCCAGCTTTCATTTCATATCCTAATAGTTATTGCGTAATGCCTGGACATGGTGTGTGTAGTCAGGGAAAATGAAAATGCGATTGTTTTCACTTCGGAGGAAGGTGGGGGCTGCATGTGCAAACATGCTAAAGTGTAGCGTCGCAGTCACGGTAATTGAAAAGTGGGGCTATCAGTGCCCGCCGGGGGGTGTCCCCGGATGTGGTGGTGGCGCCAGTACCCTGTGGCCTCCTCCAAAGTGAAGGAGTTGGAAAGTCTCGGAGGCCTGAGGGTATACATGATCCAGTTCTCCAAGACCTGCTCCGTTAAAGGGCCCTCTGCTCGATCCAGAAATCCCCCAAAAGTGAGGTTATTATGCTTGGACTAGCCTTCTGCATCCTCCAGGCGTTCCTCTGCTTGGGTGGTACTACATTTCAGTCCCTCAACCATAGCAGTCACTTATTTGACTTCTTTCTAAAGAGTGTCAATGTCATATTCGACCACAGTGGTCAGTTCTGCCACCTTTCGCATATCTAGGTGGAGATGATTGATTTCCATAGCCATGGAATCCATTTCCCCCCCATCATGGCTCGGGAGCCCTCTATCGCCTTCCTTAAGCCTTGCAGCAGAAGGACCCTGCACTATTTCCTCTGAGGATGGCTCGCTGATTTGGTGCACTGGTAGTGTCTTGGGCGGCATCAGAGTGTATTGGTCAATTATGTTTACAACTATCAGGACTCCCACACCCTGGCCAGAGGCAAGGGGCAGCCACGGTATCAAAGGCTGGCATAATCCCCTGCAACAGTGACTTACCAAGGGTCAAATTCTAGGGTGTCTCTCCTTCAAGGTGTGCCTGTGCTGGAGCAGCGTTTCTCCACCGTCTTCCAGCTGGCAGGACATCCCCTCACCCCACCCCCCGCAGCACAAGGGTATCTTCCAGCTACCGTCAGACCTGGCACCCCGGCATTAGGCCCAGTGTACCCTCCAGGACGTTGTTTTGGGCCTAGACAGAGGGATTGACCTCCAACACTTCCCATGTCCTGTTAGGAGTTATCAGCTTCTTTCGCTAGGATCCCAAGCAGGCCCACACTGTTCACAATGTTTTCCCCACTGCACAAACGTCTGGAGTATAACACAAAGTTACTCATAGGCCCAAGATCCTGCCAGTTCTGGGTCACAATCAGTCCTTAATACTCCAGCTGGTTTTAGTGTGTCCTGGTTTGAGGGGTGGGAGGGGGAAGTATCTCTTGAGGTATTAGTATGCTTCACAGTCCGCAGGTACAGAGTATTATTACAGTATATATAGGCAAACAGCTTATAAGGTCTACAGGTACTCAGCAGGGCCAGACCCAGTATCACTTTAACATGGCAGGCTCGGCATGGTCCCAGGCGCAGTCGCATCCACTCAAAGCACTCATGCACCTCACATTGACACCAGAGATTTCATATTAATACAGGACCTCTCATATTTATCTTATGTAGCTAATTATGTATCAGGGCTATTGGAGCACACAAATGAGATTGGCCTCTAATGTTGCGTATTTCCCACTTTACTTAATTTCTCCCTGACTTGTTTGTTCGGAGTTCTGAAACCACAATCAATTCAGATGTGAGCAGCAGAGATTGGGTACAGACTCTTGTCCCATGCCTGTGCTGAAAGGCAGAGCGATACTGACAGCAGGATAACAAAAACACAACACCCCTGACCCTCCCAGGGGAGCCCTGCACCTTCCCTCTTGTGACTGCTCCCCCACTGTGGTTGTCCAAGGGTCAGGTGGGCCCCTTACTGTCTTTTTCCTGGGCACTGACAGACCGCCCCAACATTGGTGCAGGTTGTTCCCGCTGAGCCCAGTGGTTTATAGTGATATTCTGGCACTTATTATGACATTGGCAGTAAATCCCACTTACCGCCACGCTGACTGCCGCCAACATGCCACCGCCACGGATATCTGTTCACCATATTATGACACACACACCAATCCGTCACTATTCAGCCACATGCACAATTCCGCCACACCAAAGGTCAGTGAAACTGGCAGTATCAAAACCCACACTGTTACGCCAACAGAACACTACCCATCACATTATGACCCACGAATCACCACGCCGGACATTCAATGGCGGCAAACCATTGGCGGTACATACCGCTGCACTCAAAATACACACATACATACAAAACAACACCACATTGGACAATTTAAATAACACACACCTGACACCCATACACACACCACACCCACAACACTATAAAACACCCACCCACATTACCCACTACCATTTACGAATAAAAACCCATTGGCACGAGACAGACACAACAACCACAGACAAGACCAGAGCCACACACCACCACCACCTATACACCACTCACGCACCCCACATCACACACTCCAACACATCACCCTACACACCCTCACCCACACAACTCACACAACACCCATGGCACCACAAAGACACCCCAGCTTCTCAGAGGAGGAGCTAAGGGTCATGGTGGAGGAATTTATCAGGGTAGAGCCACAGCTGTTTGGATCACAGGTGCAGCAGCTATCCATTGCAAGGAATATGAAGCTATGGCGGAGGATCGTGGACAGGGTCAACGCCATGGGACAGCACCCAAAAACCAGGGATGACATCAGGAAGAGGTGGAACGATCTACAGGGGAAAGTATGTTCCATTGCAGCAAGACACCAACTCGCTGTACAGGGGACTGGCGGTGGACCCCACCTCCTCCCCTACAACTCACAGCATGGGAGGAGCAAGTCTTGGCAATCATGCATCCCGAGGGCCTGGCCGGAGTAGCAGGAGGACTGGACTTTGGTAAGTCAACTCTATACAACTACTACCCCCCTACCTGCATGCCATCATATATCCCCCACCCTCACTCCCATCACTTCACTACAACTCACACACCCAACCATCACATCCCACTCATCCCAATGCCAGGCCCTGCATGCCATACCAATGCATGGACACCACTCACAGCTCTGCATGGACACCCATCATCAAAGCATGCACACTAGAGAGAATCAGCTAGCTCACCACATACCAACTTACACAAGGTAAAGCTGCCAGGGCAAATACAACCAAAGAGGGCAACCCACCGATGCACAATATGTCACACACAGAAACAATAACACTGCATTTACATCCCCACAGGTACCCCAGTTAATGTCAGCGGCAAAGAGGTGCCAGTAATATCCAGTCCCCTAACAGAAGAGGCCCACAGTGATTTTTTAAAAAAAATCTTTTTATTGTTTCTTAACATCATAACAGGTAGATACAGTATTGATGTTTGACACAGCAGTTAGATTCGATTAGTGTACGTTTCGCAAACCTTTGGGTTTTAGCAGGTAGAATATACTCACATATATCTAGCGTGGCAGGTTAACATATTAAGTACCTATTCCTGTGCAATACACTTTGCAAGCATTAATATCCATCAAAGCTTTAATATTAGCGATATGCGTGTTGATTGGATGTGCACTGGGTTTTAAACACCGATCATCAATTGCCCTGTTACTATGTTGCTTCTGTGGGCAACAAGAAACACAACTGTATGCTTTTATATAAATGCTGATTATAGGATAATAGTAAGTAAAACAAGAACATATAGTAACAAAGGAGTGCAATGGATTTAGATATACAATATAATTATTACGATGCCTTCGTGTGTGTGGAAGTCCCCTAATACTGTACTAATGTATCTATGCGTAGAGCAATTAGTTTGCATCCAAGGGCTCTGTGTCTTTGTTGCCCTGATTTAATTATTTAATATTAAAGTACAATGAATAAGAAACACACCAGCAACATTGGCAGAACAGCACCAGTGACCCATGACCACTAAGTCACTGTGAGTAGCTGAATTAAATTGACTCAGCCGGGTCAGAAACCACCTCCGGGGCACGCAGAGATGTCAGCATCATGTCCCAGCTGCCTGAGAGTGGGTATTTTCGCAAGCCGAGTGCATCTTCCCGCTTCAGGGCCACCCCTTCAGCCCCCGCCCAAGTCAGAAAGGAGTGTCTCCAAGTCAACACAGTCGGCGCCTCTGCAGCCTTCCATCTACGGGTGATCAACCGCCTGGCCGTTATAAACACCAGGTCTAGAAATCTTGCGGTAGCCCTGTGGCGCGGACGTCTAGGAAACAGACCCAACACACAGGCCTCCCATGTAGGTGACAGTGCACGTGATGTGCATGTGGATAGACAAGCAACAACAGCTCCCCAGTAACTATGCAAGAGGGGACAGGACCACAACATGTGTAGGACATCTGCATCCAGATGTTTGCAACGGGGGCAAGCTGTATCACAGCGAAATAAATATCTGTTAATGCGAGCTGGTGTAAGATATGCCCTGTGAATTTTATAAAATTGTATGAGTCGAAACTTGGAGTTGCAGGGGATGGTTGCGTGGCTGGACAGGACAGACTTCCATTGCATGTCCGTAAATTGTGCGCCTGAGTCACGCTCCCAGGCAGCGCGCAACGTTCCATGGTCATGTAGCATATGGGTTTGAAATACGTCTGTGAACTATTTGATCAAATGTCTGCCGTGTCCCATGACCTGTATGTATTTTATTAGCAAATGGATTGGAGGAGCGATCATTAGGTACCCCCCACCTGCTTGATAATGATCTCAATAATTAATTGTATAACAGAAACTGTCCCACTGGGAGGCCTGCAAACTGATTCTGTCCCACTGGGTGGAAAACGGAATCAGTTTGCCATCACTGTACAGGTCACCCAGTGTATGCAGCTCTGCAGCATGCCACGTCCTGAGTTCAGTTTTAGTCGTGATTCCAGAGCTATGAGGTGTACCCATCAGTGCCAGGGCTGGGGCGAATGGGGTAGTTCCCTTTGTGAGTTGTAAGGATCTACAGTAACAACGGTATGCCACATTTAGGAAAAGCTCTTCAGGCGGCGCCAAATGCGTGAGTGGATGGAAGAGGTGTGTTAGTTGTGTAAGTGGCCAGGGCTCCAAGGTAGTCGCTGTGTCAGACAGATGAAGTCCCGTCAACAATCTGGATACCCATTGATGCTGAGAGGCCAAGTAATAATGTTCTAGGTTTGGTGCTGAAAGGCCACCTTGCTCCAGAGGTAAGTAGAGTTTCTTAAATGCTACTCTACATCGACCCTTGTTCCAAATAAACTTGCATAATTTGGGTTCTAGTTCCCTGAAGAAACTAACCGGTATGTAATATGGGAGATTGGAGGAATAATATAATAATCGCAGTAACACAATCATGTTCAGGAGAGCTACTCTGCATGCAACAGAGAGTGGCAGCGATTGCCAGAAGGTCATTTGGGACCAAATGGATGCTGCCGCCCTTCCAATGTTTCCATCGTGCAGATCTTCCTTCCGATGGTATATGTGAATGCCCAAGTACCTAAACGTGTGTGGCTGCCAGGGGACATCAATATCAGAAAGGCGCAACCTCGGGTTCAGAAGATCAGGGGCAAAGGGGAAAAGACATGACTTCGCCCAATTAACGCATAAGCCAGAAAGAGCCTCAATCGTGTTGCAAAATAATCCCGACCGCCGGAGGGACCCGAGTAATGTCCCTGAAGTATAATAGGAGGTCATCTGCATATAGTGATACAGTATGCAGACCGTCACCTAGTGCGATACTCCAATGTGGACCTCGGCTGCGCTGTACCACAGCCAACGGCTCCATAGCAAGGGAGAACAGCAATGGAGAAAGGGGGCAACCCTGCCTCGTGCCTCTGCACACCCCAATCGGTCCAGAAATATTCCTTCCCGTCTTGACCTGGACTTTGGGATTGGGGTACAGGAGCTTAACCATATGTAAGAAACGCGGACCAATGCCAAACCGTTGTAAAGTTTCAAAAGGATACGGCCATTCCAGGGAATCAAAGGCCTTTTCCAGGTCAAGGACCAGGCACCCCGCCAGCGGCCAGTTTCCCGTCGAGTATTGCATAACGCGGAATAGTCGCCTTATGTTATGGGAAGTATAACATTCCGGCACAAATCCATTGTGGTCAGGATGAACAAGGTCCGACACCATGGGTGCCAGGCGCGTTGCCCGTATTTTAGCCAGTATTTTATAGTCTGTGTTGAGCATTGCCAGCGATCTATAGGTGCCAAGTTCCGTTGGGTCATTACCTGGCTTAGGAAGTTACACCAGTAGCGCCTCGTTCTGCGATACCGACAAAGATCCTCCCTGTATAGATTCCTCATATAGACGGAGGAGATGGGGCGTGAGGATAAAGGAGAAAGTCTTATAAAAGTCGGTCGGAAGAGGAGTCTCGCCTGCAGATAGGTCATGGATACTGCCCTGGATCTCAGAGAGTTCTAATGGTTCCTCCAGTGCATCCCGCTGGGTCCTCCCCAAGCGTGGAGGGTAATTGATGAGAACAATTCTGCGCAGGCCTGCCAATTCGGTGGTGTAGCCGAACTGTAGAGAGCCCCATAATACTTTGTCAACTCTGTGTGCATCTCTAAGGGTGTATGAAGCATATTCCCAGTCAGCGGGCGAATCTCCATAACCGGGCCGCGGTCTTGTTCACGATTTGTTGGCAGAGGCATGTGTGCATGCCGTATGAGCAGCATAGTTTAAGCAACATAGTCGCTCCAATAGAGATAAATGCTCAGCTCGGGCCGATGACAGTTGCGCCAACCCCGTGAGGCTCTGAGTGACCTCCCGCTCAGGTCGCAGTAAAGTCTGCTCCACCCAGGTGAGTTCCTTCCCTACAGAACGACGCAGATTCCACTGCGTTCCCATACAGTGGCCCCTAACAAATACCTTGAGTGCATCCCACTCAATCAGACCAGAGGATGCCGTACCTTTGTTATGTTCGAAGTATTCGTGGATCGCCCCATTTAGTGACGCCCTAAACGCTGCATCTTCCAAAAGCTCAGGTCGGAGCCTCCAGGTAGGGACACTTGGGGCGAGGTATCACATCTCAGACGTACAAATTGTGGGTTGTGATCTGAGTGGGTGCGACCCAAGTAATCAGTGTCTAGTACTGCAGGATAAAAATTATGTGTGCCTAGTAGTCTGTCAAGGCGCGCATGTGGACGATGTGGGGCAGAATAGTATGAGTAGACTTTGCCAGCGCGTGTTACGGTGGCACCATATGTCTAATAGGTTCCAATTCTGAATCCAGCCGGTTAACGCACGCGCGGCAACCATGGAAGGCGCTGTGGGTAATGGAGGGTAGGATCGGTCTAAGTCAGGGTCCAGTACACTGTTAAAATTGCCTCCCAACAACCAGGAGTAATCGCTCCAGCTCGACAGTTGACTGGACAGAGAGCGGAGGAAGGAGGCCTGGTCCTAGTTCGGCGCATATATGGAGCCTAATACCAGAGCTCGGCCCGCAAGTCGCCCTCTCACCAGGGCATAGCATCCCTGCTCGTCGACTATGTGATCTTCTGCCACAAAGGGGATGCCTGGCCTGATCAAATCAGAGCGCCTCTGATGTAAGAGGAGTGACCTGTTGCGTATAGCTGTCCCCTCCAGCGCCGCCGAAGGCGGGACACATCCGGTTGCGCTAAATGCATTTCCTGTAAGAATGCTATGTGTACTGAGTGTCTTTTAAGGTAAGAGTATATGGAATATCTGCGCGCAGGTGTGTATGCCTCGCACATTCCATGTAAGAGCGGAGTACGTATTCATAGTAGGTCCTGATAATGGTAACTAACTGGAAAATATGAGTAAGGGTGAGACCAACGGAAGTTGACCCATGGGAACTGCAAGAATATGAAGTAGTAAAAGGTGCTCCATGGGGGAAACTCTTGCCGGTGCCCGGGCACACCAAAAAACAACTACTCCGCAAGAGTCAGAGCCATCGGCAGACTATAAATCTGGCAACACATGATGTACCTACAAACATTGCAAACATTGCTATTAAGGGGAGGACAGTTACGGAGAAATGTCCGCTTGAAATGTCGCTAGTGGGATAGATTCAACACAAGGGTGCTAAAACAGTTCGGCCGCTATCCGAGGCGTCACCTCCGGGCTCGCCAGGGACCACATCCGAGAAAAGTGATCCAGAGAAGAAGGTTCCTCGCTATTGGACTGTAGAAGTTCAGTTTCTGCTTCTGAAGCAGCCGAGAGTACATTAATGGCCGCCGCTGACTGCAGTGCACCACAACGTTCCTGGATGATCTGCTCCAGATCAAGGATGTTTTGCTTTCCCCGGGGCGACATCATGAGCCCTGTGGTCGAGTCTCACGCGGGAGCAGCGGCCCCGCGGTGCTGGTGGTCCATCTCTGGGTCTCATCCACTAATATGGCCGGTAGATTCTAACCATTCCCATGCTGACTCTGGTGTAGTGAAGAAGTAAGATTTGTTCTCGGCTATTATAAGTAGTTTGGCCGGGAATAAAAGAGAGTACGCGAGGTCAAGAGCCCGGAGCTTACGTTTTAAGCGCAAATATGAGGCACGTTCTTTCTGCACAGCCAGCGTATAATCAGGAAACAGCATGACCTGGGTGTTGTCCAATCAGATCGGGGGCGACCTAACAGGTACCATGTGCGCACGTTCCACCGAGAAGAAAGGCGTCAGGGATCCCTCCGACACCAACCCACAAAGCCAAGTCTCAGAGTAGGGGACCCCATCTCGGCCCTCCACGCCTTCCAGGAGGCCTATGACCTGAATGTTGTTTCTCCGGGTGCGGCCCTCAGTGTCTTCTGTGCGGTCTCCAGTTCGCTTATGCGGGTCAGTGCATCCCTCAGTGAAGTCTCTAGGTGTGACGTTGTGGGCGCCAACTCCTCAATTTGACCCTCAAGTGCGCTTGTCTTATCTGCTAATTTGCGGTGGTCTGCATGTAGCAAGGTGAGAACGCTGGTCACCCTATCTATCTTGCCCTCCAGGGAGGTGTGGGCCTGCTCCAATGAGTTACCTATGCGCTCCACCACTGCCAGTACAGCGTCCAATTTTTGGCTGTCCTGAGGTAAGGTCTCCGGCAAGGATTTAACGCCATCTTCAGAGTGAAGGCAGCCATCGCCCGCCATACCTGCGACAAAAATGTTGCTGTTGCCATTGTAGTTTGTAACCATGCGCGCACGTTAGGCCCCAGCAGGTACGGCCGGGAGGGGCCCGTCTACACGGACCACTTATAGCGCGGATTTAGCAGCACGAGCAGCTCAGACTCTCACCTCGTCCATGCCACAGGGTAAGTCAGTATGGATACAAGCCCGCCGCACTCAGGCAAGCCAACCAACAAACTGTAGCGCCTCTACGTGTCTCTCAACAGATGCGCGTTGTCTGCTCCCCCATCCGTAAACCTGCGGTAGGTGGTTAGATGGCTGGCAAGGGGCTGTGTCTAGGGCACTACCATTAACAGGCCACCACGTCGCTCCGGAAAAGAAAATCCGCTCAGACCCACTTGCGTGCACATCCAGTGCAGTATGGCACAGCAGCAGGAGCAGCCTCACCGTTTTGTTTGGCGCCGTCTCTCCAAGTGCTCAATCCAGGTGGTTACTGCATGGGATTGCACCAGTGTGTGACGGTGATCACAGGGTGTTTCGGGTATAGAGGGACAGAGCCTCCCTGCACCCGTCTCGTGCTCTCTCCGCGTGTCAGACGTTTCTCAACAACCCAGGGCGGCTCAGCCCGCTCGGTTTGGGCAAACACCAGATGTCGGCACTTTTGCAAGCGTCACCGCCGCTACAGGCTGTGTGCGGTCGTGCTCACCCAGCAAGGTCTGCTCCCCACCCTCTTTCCACGTAGGCCGCCGCCAGCAGCCCCACACGCATCATTGCAGGATTCGTCTTGATTGCGGCGTCCCACACCGACTCGATCGAAGCCGTCAGTGCTCCGGGGGTTTAGCTCGGTAGGGCGCCGGGTGTATAACACTCAGTGGTCCCCCATGTGTGTTTTGGTGCCAGATAAACTGGGGATAAGGCGCGGAGCACGATCAGTTCGCGTCCGCCATCTTGACTGGGTAGCCACGCTCCAAGAGGCCCACAGTGATGACAGCAACTCTGGTCGCCTGGATCTGGATGACCAACCTAGCCCATCAGGGACCTCTGGACAGTTGGTTACCCAGCCACAGTCACACACCACCACAGAGCCTCCCCCATCAAGAAACACCACCACAGCACCCTCCCAGCGTACCCATACCTCTGTCCCCAGGACACGCCAATCAGCAGTGTGTCCACCACTACAGGGACCCCAGGGCACACATCGCCCCCAAGACAATTAGGGACCTGGGGTCAGTGGCAGTGGGCACACGGTTCAGGGGACAGAGGCACAGGACAACAGGGACACTGGGAGAGCTGCTGTGCGCCAGGGGGAGGATAGGACCAGGGAACCAACTCTCCAGGAGGCACTCACCGAGATCTTGGGAGCACACCAACATTCCCAGGATACGCTGGGCCAGATCCTGGCCAACATGCAGGAGAACAGGTGGCTGCAGGAGGGACAGTACCAGGGGATCATGACTTGCAGGCCATTAACACTACCCTGGTTTCCATTGCAGGGGTGCTGGCGGACATGGCAAACATTATGAGGGAGGCAGTCTTACAACAGCGGGCCCCTGTCACTAGCCAGACATCTGAACTGCCTTCTACCTCCACTGCCGCTAGTGGACAGGAGGCCCCACCATAGGTCCAACAGGCCACCAGCACCCCTCCCCCTGCAGAAGGAGAACCACCCCACAAATGTTCCCTGCAATCTAGGCAGAAGCCAAAGACTATTGCCAAGACCCCGCCAGGAAATGAGACTTTCCTGATTGTCACCCTTGTGTCCCACTCTGGCACCCTGTCCACCTTGAACTGCCATTGCTCCCCTTCCAAA
Source organism: Pleurodeles waltl (assembly GCF_031143425.1). Classification (NCBI taxonomy): domain Eukaryota; kingdom Metazoa; phylum Chordata; class Amphibia; order Caudata; family Salamandridae; genus Pleurodeles; species Pleurodeles waltl. The sequence continues at coordinate 570,787,261 of NC_090451.1, read as the reverse complement.
GTCCCCTTGGACAATGCACCTGTGCACCAAATAGACTGGAACAGTACCCTGGACTTTCATCCATCATCACTTCATCCCAATGCACTTGCCCCCTTAACTTCTTAGCACTTAAACACCCTTTGAAAAAATACAAGTGTGGAGTATTTCAAACTTATTTAAGTATGTATTCATTTAACCATGTTCAAACATTGCAATTCAACTGTACAGTAATGTTCAAATCAGAAAGATCTGTAGTTGGCTGCAGTGATCACACCAGGAGCATTAGTGGGTCTGCAAACTGCAAAATGAGTTGCCAAAGGGTACGGTAAGTGGGCATAGAAGTGGGAAATAACAGCATGCCAGTGCCAAAGATATACAAATAATTGTCAATGAAATGTGAAGTACCACTGTCTTATCTGTGTGTCATTGGAAGTATTGTCGAATCACTGAAGTTATGTTGTCCTCATCATCCCTATTCTACCCTCTGCCTCCTCATCCTCACTGTCCACAGGGTCCACTACTGCCACACAGACATCTCCAGCCTCCTCCTCCTGCAGAAAAGGCACATGGCGTCTCAGGGCCAGGTTGTGCAACATGCAGCATGCCACAATTATATGGCAGACCTTCTTGGGTGAGTAGCACAGGGATCCACCTGTTAGATGGAGGCACCGAAGCCTGGCCTTCAGGATGCCAAAGGTACTGTAGGAGGTGGGGTTGTAGCGCTATTAACAGGATAAGGTGAAAGATGATATAAGAGACAGAATCGGGGTTTTAAAGTTAGGGTAGTTTTATTGTCTTGTGTGTTTTTGTCTTAATTCCTTTGGGTGTTCTACTCAGTCCTTCTTCTCTTGGTTCTCAGTCTATTCCTTTTGGCTTTGATAGTCTTTTCTGGTTGGTTCACTTCCTTTAGTTTTAACTGTTGTTCTGTTTTCCTTTTAGGACGTCCCTCTGTCGTCGTACTCTCCTCGTTGTCCGAGTGGAACCAGAAGGATCAGCGGGATGCCCGTTGGGATCAGAAATGAAAGGAGGAAAAAGGCGAGGTAAGTGTGGTTTTCGGGGCTTTCGTAATATAGTTAGTATGGGAGGTGGAGGAGGTGGAGGGTGGGGTGGTAAGTTGTCCCTTTTTCAGGCACCCGAATTGTCACCAAGTTGTGCAGTGTCTCTCCCTCTCTACATCCCCAAATGACTCAAACAAACTGATTCAGAAGGACGGTTAACCTCACCGTCCCACTAGTGCACATTAGTAAGCCAGTTTAGATGAAATAAACAGTAAAACAAAACCACCCAAAAAAAATCTTTCTGGATTCCTTTTATGGGGTCAACCGTATTGAGTTGATCCTACGTATCGCTCCCCGTGCCTCTCCCCACACCATGCACTCTCTCCTCCCTTCCGAGGAGTACACCGTAGTGATTTCAGAGGCATGAACGTACCTGCGACAGCCACGTCCCTCCAGGGACGTGGCGGGAAAATGCTCCTTTCCGCTGTTCAGTGGTCCGTGTCATTGGGTCCAAGTCTCTTCCGGTTTCTTCCGAGTTCTCCGTCTTCGGGTGTTCTTCCTCCGTCGTCTCTGGCTCTCCTTTACCTGGCTTGTCTTCTGACACCATGCGCATCTTTAATCCATTTTTTATCTCCATAGAAACCCGAATATCCAGGTGTACACCAGATTCAGCGGTGGCGATTTGATGGGAATCGGCCCGCGATCGATGTCAGTAACCCGGGCGCTAGCGACCCGGTTACAGGTACATTCAATAATCCTTCTTGTTCTCCCATGTGCCTCATTGTAAAGTTCTTCTGCCCTTGTCCTGGGATTCCTCACAGGGGTCAGTAGCCATGAGAGGTTGGGGTAACCAGAGTCACCTGCAAATATCAAAGGACAACTGTTAGACACACACTTACCCTTAGGGCCCACGCCATACCCATATACCAACATATACTGGGTGGGAACCAGGGCTCACCTATTAGCCACACCTTGTGCCTCTGTACTTGGCCCATCACATTTGGGATGCTGCTATTTCTCAGGATAAAGGCACCATGCACTGACCGGAATACTTAGCATTGACATAGGAGACGTACTGGTTCGCCAAGCACACCATTTGGACATTCATTGAATGAAAACTCTTTCGATTTCTGAACACCTGTTCATTTTGCCTGGTTCAATATGTGTACCATCAATTGCCCCAATATTGTTGGGGATATGTCCCATTGCATAGACACAGCTTTCACTGTGGCCAAATCCTCCACCTGGGGGAAAACTAATAGCTGCCCATGTGTTTAATCAGGGCAGACAACACTCTGGTCAGCACTATTGAGAACATTCCCTGTCCCATCCCTGCTGCCAAGCCCACTGTCACTTGGAAGGAGCCAGTTGCCAGGAAATGGAGCACTGATAGGACTTGCACAAGAGGGGGGATCCCAGTGGGGTGACAGATTTGCAGATATTAGGTCAGGCTCCAATTAGGCACACAGCTCCGTGATTGTGGCCCTGTCAAGTCTATAGGTTAGGATAATGTGCCTGTCCTCCAGTGCTGCCAGGTCCACCAGGGGTCTGTACACTGGGGTATGTCTCTATCTCCTATTCAACCACAGTGGTAGCAATCTATGGGGCAAAAGTGTGAGAACCTGTCACAAACTGCACATTGTAGCCACAACAGTACAATGCATTTTGTTAATTTATAATGTATAAGTGTCATTTGTCCTGTATGTCCAATTCAAAACTGTGATGCAGTTTTTATCCAGTGCCTGCCCCCCCCTTCTGAAATGGTGTCCGCCTGTCCTGTGTGGAGGGACAGGTGGAAGTGAGGTAATTCCTCTGACGTTGACCGCCATTGCGGGGGGCGGTCGCAATCCACCGTGCAACTCCTCATTAGTGATTATTGGGCCTTATTGGGTACAGTGGCCAATGGTGATCTACAGAGGTGATGGTATGCACCTCCGCGGACTTAACTGCCACTTTCTATCTGCTCACTCACTTGCTACCTGACCTTCAACAGGAGAGGACCTACACTGCATGTGCTGCTGTGACCTGTCTCTGGAACCTAGCATGGTTTCTGTGACTGAGGACAGGGCCTCTGCCTTCACCTCAGCAGAGTTGGAGCGACTGGTGGATGGGGTCCTACCCCAGTATGAACTGCTTTGTGGGCCTCCAGACCAACAGGTGAGTACACTGTGAGCACGATGCATGGGGCATGAATACATGGAGTGGTATGTGTGAAGGCCTCATGTAGGGGGGTGGGTGGATGTCCCCTGGGTGGCGTGCTGGGCCCTGTGTGTGCAAATGGCAATGTGAAGGGGTATGGTGGGCCATAAGTGTGACATGCAGGATGGTCTGACTGATACCCTTTACTGTGTGTATTTCTCTGGAGGTCAGTGCCCATCAAAAGAAGGGTATATGGCATGCCATCGCCAAGGACGTGCGGACCCTGGGGGTCTATGGCAGGCGGAGTACCCACTGTCGGAAACGGTGGGAGGACCTGAGACGCTGGGCACGGAAGACGGTGGAGGCCCAGCTGGGGATGGCCTCCCAACAAGGAAGGGATGACTGTTGAACCGTGACCCCCTGATGGCCCGTATACTGGCGGTGGCCTGTCCTGAGTTGGATGGGCACTTGAGGGCATCACAGCAGCCACAAGGTGGTGAGTACAGTTCCCATCATTACAACTTACACATCGTAGGGGGTACCTGGGTGGGGGATCTGGGTCAGTGGGTTAACCTAGGCCAGGCCTGACATTGCAGAGTAGGTCCCAAGTGATGATCCTGCTACCTAGCTTGTAGGCATCCACTACTAGTCAGGGCTGTGTGGGTCTAAGGTGTGCTGCAGTTGGTGGTATGTGCCCCTTCCCATGCCCTGGTGGCTAGCATTATAACTGGTGGTGCATTGCTTAGTGAGTAGGGCTGTCTCCTGTGACAGCGGTGTGTACGCCAACAGTGGTGTTGGTGCAGCCATTGACCCAGTGTATTTGTCTCTTCCCCCTTTTTGTTTTGTCATCACGTCTTTATGTGCATTAGCATCATCTGACGGAGAAGCAGAGGCAACGGCAGCGGAGGGAGCTGCATCCCACAGGACCCAAGAGGCAGAGTCCACCTACACTAAGGGCACCAGTGGGACGGAGGGCGAGGGGAGCACGACAACGGAGACTGGAGGGGACAGTTCGGACACAGATACCTCCTCCGATGGGAGCTCCCTGGTGGTGGGGGACACTTCAGTGACCACCCCAGATACAGGTACAGCCGCCACCCCATACCAGCACCACCCTGCCAGCAGCCCCCCATCGAGTTGTCCATGCCCCAGCACCTCAGGCCCTGAGTGAGGAGGCTATTGACCTCCTGCGATCAATCTTTGTAGGGCAGTCAACCATTGTGAATGCCAACCAGGGGCTGGCAGCCCAAAGGCAATAGACAAATGCATTCCTGGAGGGCATTCATACTGGCTTGGCAACCCAACAGAGATCAATCCAGGCTCTGACCTCCTCTCTGATGGCAGCCATTGTCCCTGTTTCCACCCTCCCCCCTCCAACTTCCTCTTCCCAATCCCATTCCCCTCAACCCCAACCTAACTCAAGCACACAGGCAGACCAGCATGCACACAGGACAACACACAGAGTGTCACAGGCAAACATAAGCACCACATATCATCACATAGGCACTCACACAAACACCATCTAGATGCAGACATAACATCCACTGCCTCCACTGTGTACCCCTCCTCCTCCTCCTTCTCCACCTCCCTCCCATTTGCATCTACACTCACACCTGCATGCACTACATCCTCATCCACCACCAGCATCACCACCACATCTAGCAGAACACACACCTCACTGGCAGACACCTCCACAACAGCCATGCACACGCCCCCTGTGTCCTCTCCCACTGTGTCTGCCCCCCCCCTCCCAAGGTACACAAACGCAAGCACTCAGACACCCAACAGCCATCCACCTCACAACAGCATCCAGCCCATGCACCCAAACACAGCAGACACCTCCTACAACCACTCCTGCTTCTTCCACTCCCAAACTTCTCCCTCTTCCCACCCCAATGTCCCTAAGAAGTTTTTTCTCTCCATCATTGATCTCTTCCCTATTCCCCCTCTTGTCTGACCAGGGTGGCAAAAACCCAGGCAAGCACCTCAGCCATCCAGTCCATGGGCCCAGTAGTCTCCACACCCACTCGTGGTGGGAAAGGATCCAGGGCACCAGGCAGCTTCAAGGAAGGGTGCCTTCTCCTAGTTCCGCGAGGAAGGGCAAGGAGCCATTAACAGCTGCTGCCAGGAAGGGCAAGGTGCCTGCCCCTAGTGTTGCCAGGAAGGGCAAGGGGCCTGCACCAGCAGGCAGGAAGGACAAGGTGCATGGTGGAGGGACTCAGTCGGAGCCCCCACCAACTACCATGGTTGTGCAGCCGTCAGAGGCTGCTGGGGATGGGCTGGAGCCTCCCCCCACCACCAGCAGCACCACTACCAGCAGTGGGCAGCCATCCGAGGCTGCAGGGAATGGGCTGGAGCTTCCCCCCACCACCACCAGCAGCAGCACCACCATCACCAGTAGTGGGCAGCAAGCCAAGGCTGCAGGAGATGGGCTGGAGCCTCCTCCCACCACCAGCAGCAGCACCACCACCACCAGCAAGGGGAAGCCGTCCGCGGTTGCAGGGGATGGGCTGGAGCTTCCCCCCACAACCACAAGCAGCATCAGTAGCAGCACCACCACCACTGAGCAGCCATCACTGCCGGCGGATGGTGTGTAGTCCTTCCTCCATGGGCTGCTGTGCGGCCTGCCCCCTGCAAATCCTGTGGGAATGACATCCACCTGAGAGACTGTGACCTTGCACTCCCCAGTATCAGAAGCACCGGGCACGATCTCCCTTCAGAAACGGTGGGTATGACACCCACTCACCCCATCCTCCCCAGGATCAGAAGCACAGGGCACGATGCCCCCTCCAGATCCAGTGGGTATGACACCCACTTACCCCATCCACCCCAGGATCAGAAGCACAGGGCATGATGACCCCTCCAGAGCATGTGAGCCACTTGAGAGACTGTGGCCTTGTACTACCCAGGACCAAGCACAGGGCATGTTGCCCCCTCCAGGGAATGTGGGAAAGTCACCCACTTGAGAGACTGTGGCCTTGCACTCCCCAGGACCGAGCAGTGGGCACATCACCCACTTGAGAGACTGTGGCCTTGCACTCCCCAGGACCAAGCACAGGGCATGTTGCCCCCTCCAGGACCAGTGGTCTTCTCTTCATTTGCCGGCTGAGGTGCCCCCCGTTCCCCATCCCCCTGAGGTGCCTGCCTTTTTTCCAAATGATGCCCCTGCAGTGTTACCTCCGTGTTGCTGCAGGTGACAAGAGGGGCTTTGGACTTTGGCCTGTAGCCCACACACAATGAGGACTGGGCAGTGTCCCTTGAACTGTACATATGTATACCTCATTAGATTTAATTTTCATATTTCTACTGCATTTATATTATTACACTCACTTTCATTAATTCATTTTGTCCTTGCATTATTCCTGAGGGGTACAGGGTAAAAATGTTTTATTACTGCATCTGATTGTGTATATGGTGTTGGTGGTGGGGGGGGGGGGTGTTGTGCATGTGTGTCACTCTTTTTCCTCCCCCCCCCTCCCTTGTGTGCTTGGCGGCTGTACTCACCGTGGTTGTCTTCGCCGTCATTGGTGTTCATGGTGGAGAAGGATGTAGAAAATCATTGGGAAGATCTGAAGTTCAGGCTCCATGGCGGCGTGGTTGTTCCCCGTGTCTCCAATGGTGAGTCCTTTCACTTCTGAGCTCAGTTTTCGCCAGGCTTTAGATGTCATTGGTACCACCCCAGAAAAGGTGGTGGTTTCCTGGGTCTTAATATGGTGGGCGGAAGATTGACTTCCCCCTGGCTATAGGCTGCTACCGCCGTGGTGGCTGTTGTTTCCGCCCTGGAGGTCGGTGTGGTAAAGTGGCTGTCAAACTGAGTTCTCACCGCCATGGTCATAATTTAGCGGTAGTTACTGCCAGCCTGTTGGCGGTATTACCACCAATTTATCACCGACCACCAGGGTTGTAATGAGGGCCTCTGCTTTACCTTGTTATTTCTGGTTGCAATTTATGGTCTTTCATGTGTTACTATGTGCTCACAGCTTCTGTCATTCATGTTTCTTTCAATAAAGAAAGTTAAAAAAACGCAGGCAGTGATAGGAAATGGAAGAGCTCCAGGACATGAGGATTCCTTGTCACTGAGAACCTATGTCTGCCCTGCCCGAACCGCATGTTCCCTCTCTGTGAGTGGCCTGTTAACATGGCATGATGGGAAAGGTTAGTTACTATGCCTTTATTGTTTCTTTTGTCTCTGGTGTCTGAAGGTTCATTAACTAATGTGTGATTGGCATCTTGCAGTGTCATTTCTCAGTCAAATTTGTTTTTTTATACTGCAAAATTATGTAAATAACTGCATTCCCAGCTTAAGGTGTGTCTTGAGCACTCTACTATAATCTCCAGAGAAATGCTCCCTTCGTCCCTTCAAGAAAAAGACCAGTTGCACCTATTGTAACATGCATCTCAGCTGCCCTTAAAATGCAGTCATGTGTACTACAAATGCAGGTGATGTCTGAAATCTTGCTAAGAAGGACTGGTCTTTGATCTGACGAAAAGTAAGTAAGTTAATTGATGCATAGTTAATTAAAACCATTACATATGGCATATACATAAATGAAACAATTAAAATGTTACCATGCTTATGCAATATAGCCACTGTAACTTATTGATAAAAATTTGTCTAATCAATGGAAATAGTTTCTAAATTGTCCTCCTTAGCAAAAAAAACAAATCTAAACCTAAACACAGTGACTCAGTGTTTTGACGGCCTGAACCTAAACCTTGCCCGTGCATGTTCTGGCTAAGGGTTGGCAGTTTTTCATAACTTGCGCATGTGGGGCCTTCCAGGTTACTATACTTGAGTTTAGTTGAATTATGCTAGAGGCACCGACAAAGAATTGTGTTTTTCATACTGTTCAGACTGAAAAGCGCCTGCTAAAACGAGAGTAAGGTGACCGGGGCTAGCTGGTCACTAAAGTGGTAATGGAAGCAAATGTCTGTCATAGTTATTCAGTGCAAAGTCAAAAGGCTCTCTATCAATGCGTAACACCCCCCATGTTAGCCCTCTGTTGAAGAACAACGTGGGGAAGACACTCCTAGAAATCTACCAGTCGGGTGAGCAACTTTTTAACATGCAGTAAAAATTTGGTAGCTCTAGCCACTAGTTGTATGTTATGCCCATTTAAGAGCGCCATCACGGCTGTGCAACAAGATCTAATTTGTAGAGCTTTCAATGAGGGGTATAACAATTTATTTCTCATTGGCGTAACAGCCGGATAAATTCACAAGAAATTTAGGGCGCTTTCAGTCACTAAACCGCAAAGGCGGCAAGAAGGATCTGGCCAAGTTTGCTTCCACGATAAGACCAGATCCTTAGACAGAAAAACACCCAGTGCGGATTTGGAGAAATGAATGTTGGATCGTGCCTGTAAGATGAGTCGTGAGATAAGGCTGGGGATGTCAAGAAGTATATGTATGTAGGACAAACCAACCGTGGTGTTTTCTCGCCATGTCGGCTTTATTTGATGTCCAAGAATAAGATTTAGAAGCCTTGTTAGTCATTTTTTAAAGCAAAGGGAAAGCAATAATTGTGTCCCATGCTTTGTGTAAGTTTAAGGTGGTCAAAGCCTGCCTATGTACTGATAACCAACATGATGTATCTTGAGGTTGCAGCCCCATTTCCATCCAACAAAGGCGTCCAGCGTGTCAGCAGGAGTGGCTCTTAATTTCCAGCACATTTTTGTTATTGCCCCCCAACGAATGTGACCTTGATGGAACCACTCAAATTCTAGCCTTACCTGAGCTTGGGATAAATGCTTTGGTAAATGGCAAATAGATTTAAACCGAACTGACTGAAGCTGGTTAAGCATGGAGCATCACACCCTTTAAGTAAGTCCTTTTAATAATAATGCTGCCGAAATAACATTAGATTCTTGGGGTTCACGGAACGCATAGAACTCCCCGATGCAGAAATGTTTCTGCAGCGCTGGCTAAATGAGACTGTACTAACACAAAATGCATCGCCTCTGCTGTCGGTGGAACGTGCTCACTGAATCCCGGGAGGCCCACCTCGACCGGGAGCTTCCCCCCTGACCTTTGATTGCAAGATTTCTGAACTACAGAGACAGAGATCAGATCCTACGGGGATTACGCACTTCCGGCCCAAAAGACATAGAGAACGCAAAGATCACAGCCTACCCAGACTACACAGCAGAGGTCCAGCACAAACGCGCCTCATTCACTAAAGCAAAACAAGTGCTACGAGATAAAAACATATCTTACTCCCTCATGTTCCCAGCCAGACTTCGAGTAGAGGACGGCGACAGGTCTCACATCTTCCCGACCTCAGAGGATGCGTGGACGTGGCTCCATGCTAAAGGTATTGTGGACCCCATCGTTGAACATATCGAGCAGAAAGATTGGCTCATCCAGCGCCCCCGCAAGAAGAGAACAGGCATTGGAACCGTGACACGTCTGACTAAGTCGCAGGCAGCGGCCGAACAAATATAAGCTTTAAAGGAAACCAATATGTTCTCGGCTATACGCCCAATGCTCAATAATGAAACTAGTGTTACAGACTCGGACTCACTAAGAAGCCTCATCAGTCCCCCCTCATCACCCATGATCTCTGGCCTGACGTTTACGCCATGCTCAGCCGATGATCTCTAAGGGAACATAAAAATACTATGGCACCACAAGTCCTCTGGTTCTTGTGCTGTAGAACATCAATAAAATACACTCTCGATTTGTCTGATCTGTCGGTAACTGTAGCTGCATATACCTTGTGGCCCACATGCGCTCGCTGGCTCCATCTAGGTGCACGCCCGGATTGCAATGCTATAATGAATCTCATGCCACAAGCAGTATGACTCTGCTCGGAACAGTACGAGAGCTCGCAAAGGAAATGAACATATCCGAATGGGCCGGTTCCATGAGCCGCCTCAACTTATATCCCAGCTGCGCCCCCTAACCCAGAAGGGTTACCGTATGGACCTCATCCGATTTATTGCTCATGTTGGCACCAGTTGTGCCTGGTTGACCTCAGTTATTGAAAGTTGTACTCCCCCCCCCCTTTTTTTTTTCTCTCCTTTTCTCAGTTTTGTTGTTATTATGCCCCAATTTCTGTCTTGTTCGCGGAGTGGCTGGGGATGGGGGTCTGGGGGGGTAGGACACGGGCATGCTTGGGCTCTGTTCAAGAAGCACACCGCTCAACATAATAATCCCAAAACACAATGAAGTCTTATAACATAATAACATGGAACGTAAGAGGGCTGGCCAACATCAATAAGGGTCGAAGAGTGCATGCCTACCTCAAACCTCATAATATACATATAGCCATACTCCAAGAGACACACTTATCCGCACATGAACTGGGTAACATTAGCAAGAGATGGTCGGGCACAGTACACAGTACCACATACGTGAAAGGGGTCCTAATCTGGATCGCCCCTGGAGACACATACCTGGTAAACAGCACGTGTATAGACACAGACAGCAGATATGTTTACCTAAACGGTGAACTAGATGGCAGACAACTAGGTATAGCCGGTATATATGTGCCTAACGCGGGACAGGGAGAGTTCTACAGGACCACTTCTAAACTGCTATCGCATGACCTGTTAACACCCATAATATGGGGTGGGGACTTTAACAGTGTCCCTGATAAATCACTAGATAGATCCCATCCCCCACTGGATGACGACCACAGCAAGAGACTATCTCGGACATTGAGGTCCTGGATTTCAGAGAGGAGACTATACGATGTGTGGAGGGATCTCCACCCCACAGACAGAGAATACTCCTTCTAGTCTCCGGTACACCAGCTACATATGCGTATTGATTTATTGCTGTGCACGGACACGATCACACATTTAATCCACAACGCTTCTTATATGGCTAAGACCCTGTCTGACCACTGTCCTCTGATTGCCACACTAAGATGGGGTAGACAACACACATGCATCCCCACATGGCGTCTACAGCCCACATTGCTACAAGACCCCCCTTTCTGCAAGAAAATAGCAGACAATATTGATTCCTACTTCAAAATTAATAACGGGTCATCAACATCGCGTGTAATTGAGTGAGATGGACACAAGGTAGTAATGAGGGGCATGTGTATGGCAATAGCAAGTGGAGTCCGGCGCACACGTGACGTCGAGGGGAAGCTACGTGAAGTGGAATGCAAGGCAGTGTCGCACAGCGACGTCAGTAATGATGTGTCTAAACTTCAAAAACAATGGGGCGAAGTTGAATCTCGCTTAAGAAAATGTGACTATCGCCACTACACGGTGTGCCTACTGGTGGAAGGTGACCGCTCTAGTAGAATGTTAGTTTGGCTGGTGAAGGGGGAACAAAAACATTTCCCTATAAACGCCATCCGCCTAGATGCGGGAACAATAGTTAACACACAGACAGAGATTAATGACGCTTTCAGACGCTATTATTACACATTGTACAGGGCCGGACCCTCCCCATCTCCGGAACAGTTGGGGGAATTTTTCCAGTCCTCCCCATTGACTCGCCTAACAGCAGACCAGTTGCTAGATCTGGATAAACCGATAGAAATAGATGAAATCAAACAAGCACTGCGTCAATTAGCCCACAATAAGGCTCCAGAAAGAGATGGGTTTCCAATCGAGTATTACCAAACCTTCCCGACACAGACGCTAGCTCCTTATCTAACAATGATACAGGACGCATACACAATGGGACGATTACCTGACTCTCAATGCGAGGCACTAATCATTCTCCTCCACAAGAAGGGTTGCGATCCTTTGGATGTCTACTCCTACCGCCCGTTGTCACTGCTGAATACGGACTGCAAAATACTGGGGAAGGTACTGGGTAATCGCCTCCTTCCATTAATACCCACCTTGATTCATCCGGACCAATCCGGTTTTATACCAGGACGTAGCACCTTCATCAACATTGGAAACCTCTTGCGACTAATAACCGAGACCCCAGAAACAGACAGCACCCGGGTGGCAGTTTCTCTGGATGTTGAGAAAGCGTTCGACACACTGGGCTGGCTGTTCCTGATGACCGCACTAAAGGAAATGGGATTCGGCGCAGTGTTTATGCGCTGGATATCAATCCTCTATGCCGATCCAAAAGCACGAGTCAAGACTGGTGCGATCATATCTGAGGAGTTCGCGATAGGGAGAGGCAGCCGTCAGGGCTGCCCCTTATCACCACTCCTTTTTGCACTAGCAATAGAACCTCTTGCAGCCAGACTGTGGAACGAAGCAACACGCTGGGGCATCTCTGACGGTGATGGTTATCGTATCATCTCCCTATATGCGGAGGATGCATTGATATATCTCTTGCAATCACTCTGAATCCCTACCAGACCTGTTACACCTGTTGAACTCTTTCGGGGAGCTATCCGAGCTCCATGTGAATTGAGCAAAATCATGCTTGTTCCCAATGCGGCCGACATTAGACCCACAAGGCAACATGACTACCACGCATGATTTACAATGGAGTTACACCACTTTTAAATACTTGGGTGTACACGTGTACCATAACGAAGCAGACTTAAAGGAGGGGAATTTGGAACGGGCAGATCAGATCCATAAAGAGCTCATTGCCCTTTTGGTGCTCCTTACCACTCTCACCTATGGGGAGAGTTGCGGTAGCCAAGATGATAGTCCTTCGTCGGTTGCTATATCATTTTGCAGCACTGCCTCTCATGCTACCAAAAACTTTCTTTACACAATTGACCAGATTACTGACTGACCTGATCTGGGGAGGGGGACGCCATCGAGTGGCCTTAACCAAAACCTACCTCCCTCTTGAGAAAGGTGGGATGGGCGCTCCACAGTTCGAATTATACTATGCGGCAGCACAAATACACTGGATCATGACTTGGCTGAAAGATCCCCTCGGTCCAGAGAACAGCCTTTTAAGTACAAGCATAGGGTATTCAGACGTGCTGAGATGGCTTATTGGATGTGAAACTATCACGTAACACAGTAATATTTTAATAAAAACAGCCGAACGTGTCTGGCGCTGTTATGTATATGCGGGAGCACGCGTCCCACTATACTCACCGAAAATTCCATTAATAGCCATACCGGGAGCATGAAAAATACGTGGACGATTGGGCCTTGCAACCTGGTGACATTTTCGTGGAGGGCCAGCTCCTCTCATACAAGGCGTTGGCGGGAACACACAATCTAGGTAGCGGCAAATTCATTGTACATGGGGCACTACAGCATCTAATACGGTATACATGGGGAAATGGCAACAAGGAACCACAAACATCACCTGTCCTACATGAATTGCTATTGGGCTCGGGAACGCAATCAGGTATTTCCTGGCTATATAAGCCACTACAAGCCTGCCCAGAAGAAGCACAATCACAGGTCAAGGCCAAATGGGAAAAGACCTTACAAACACCCTTCAATGCACAAACATGGTCTATGGCTCTCACAACCACAAGAGAAATATCACGCAATGTCCGCTTTCGATATACACAGTTCAACTATCTACATCAGACATATTTAACACCGGCCAGGATACAATGCATGTTCCCGCAAGCTAGCCCTGACTACCCAAGGTGTGGTTGCCCAGCAGCTGATTTCTACCACATGATGTGGAACTGCCCATCGTTGCTCCGCATATGGCATGATATCACTAAATAGACTGCGACTTGGTCTGGGTTGCCTCTATCCCCTACCCCTGAATCCTGCGTTCTGGGAATATGTAGCAGACGCAGCAGGGACAAACAGAGACACAGATGCACAGACCTAGCATTCATTATATTCAAGCGACTTATTGCAACGCAGTGGAAGTCACCTAGCGCTCCCAACATACGTCATTGGGCATCAGACCTGTTGCATTGGGCTAATGCGGAGGCACAAGCACTGCACACACTATGCGATAGGGGAGTTGTGGTCAAGGGGATGGACATATGGGACTCCTTTGTAGAGAAGTTGAAGGGGAGAGATGCCACCCACCCCCCCTGACCTGTCAGCACAATTTCAGAGCAGGTTTTCATAACTACTACCCATTAAGACTGATAGATACACGATACCAGCGTGACGACCCACCTGGACACTAAAAACAGGCGAATACTCAGATAGGCATCATGGTTGCAACAAATCGGGCTGCACAGATCTCTCATCCCTCACACTGCTCCCCCTTTGCTGATTCACATAGTCTGCGACTTAGCACCCTTCGCCGCCCCTCCTCTTGCCCCGCCTCTCTCCCCACTGACCACTAGTATTCCGCGAACCTCCCCAAGGTGACCCTTCCTCTTTTTTTAATTTTTCCTTTAGTTTTTTTTAAATGTATTTAAGAGTGTAATGTTAACTTACATTTGTTTTCAGTTTGAATATGCATTTGATCTGTTAATATACTGAGATGGGTGTAGAGGTACCCTCTGTACAACTTATGCAAGTATTGCAACTTGATGCATCGCCATGATAGTGTTCTGTAATCGCTGTATTGCATATAATAATTATAATAAACAGATTTTTTTAAAAAGAGAATTATTAATGATGTATATGTGTTTACTAATGAGAGATGCGAAGAAGAGAAATTAATCATAGATAAAATAATGTGCATGTTGAAAAATGTGCCCTCGGGGTTTGATCACCATGTGTACTAATAGAACTGAAACTGTAAGAAATAATGAAAATATATGAAAAAAATGTAATAATATGTCATAATGAGATGTATAACCTATGTTTTGCATTAATTGATAGTGCTAAGTTAGCTGAACTAAAGGCTTAGTCTCCCTAGGCCTCGCGCGCAATGAGAGCAGAGAATAATAACTGCATTTGCACAGAATCTGCTACAAACTAGCCTTGACCCCCTCGATGTTAAAGTTGCTTAGCTAGAATTTTCTGCAATGTACCGGCAGACAGGAGATGATGAAGACAATTTGATACAATTATGTGTAGAGTAGGCTAAATGTACTTTCCCAGGACTTGCACAATGAAGGCACTGACTGAAGAGGAACATACAACAATTTTGATACCTGAAGTGCCGGATGATGAGAACATCGTAAAGTGGACCAATCCGCATCTTGTGAACGAACAGATATTGAAATTAGTAGATTCAGTAAACAAACACCATAGTCAGTTATATCTGCTGACTAACTGACCAATTAGAAATTAGGGGGATGGACTGGAAGACCCTGATAAAAAGTCATGACAAGGGGCTGAAATTAGAGGATTCCAGGGGAGATTTGATGACGTCAGGAGACGCTGTCCGAGGTGCTATCGTTGGGCTCATAATCTGTGAGCCTGATCCGTGACTGACTACTTGATAACCGGAAGATGAAGACTGACTTGCTGCTGATCCATCCTGGATAGGTAGCTATGAAAATGTGACTGACAATTTTATGCCTTTTCTTCTTGCTACCAACTGCACTGGTTATAGAATTCTCATTTAGATAGATTTTTTCCAAATTAATGTTTTCTCTAAAAGGGTTTTCGCATGAAGACCCACATGCTGATACTAACCTTGGTTAGGTAGGCTGCTAAGAGTGACGTTGACAGTGACAGATGACTGACAAACTTGTTTGCTGAACTTCACTATTAATGCTGGTATCCTTAGTTATGGAATTGCACTGTCACATAGTTTCCTTCAAGTGATAATGTTTCTATTAATGAATGGATAAATTGAGTGGACTGAATAAAGATTGAAATAACGGATGATTTAGAATTGTAATCAATAGGGACATAAAATTGTTTAACTCATTACTGAGTTGTGGGTATTCATGAGTAGCTGGTTTTAAGCTGTTTTCCATAGAATGTTTCTTGATTATTGATTTTAGCTATTGATTCAGTAGTCATTGCATGACTAGGATACTCCATGCGATTCAAAAGGTTCATCGGCCTATACGCGTCCCCTTGTAAGTTTACTTACTAAGGACCAGGTGCCCTAGCAGTTTGTGGTAGCAGCTTGATGGTTAGTTTCCTTGGAGAACTAGTTATGTGGTGATTATTGGTTATGGTGGTAGTTTAACTTAGGGTTAGTTGCTCGGATTTTTATGAGGTTTGAATTTTGTTTTTCTGAAATGGCAATTGTAGCAAAGATGATGTTCCCTTAAACCCAGAAATGACTTTCAACAGATCCTGGATCCCGCAAGTAAAGTTGGGTATGTTCTCGGCATTTATTGTGATAGTGTGAAAGTAGTAGGTTGCGCTTGCCTAAGCTTAAACAAAACCCAGGTGAATTGTGATGTATGTGAGGTAAAGTAGGGAATCTGTGTACTCCATTTAAGGTTTAGTAGGAGTGTGCGTTCTCTGCAGTATGAGAGTGGGAAAGTCGAACTTCACAGGTGTGTGGTGCTTTGTGCTCAAAAAAATTATCCACGTGGCTGTTGGTCATGTACGGACCATGTGTGGTCTAAGACTCTGGTGTATATTGACAAGTGTAGGAGACACTTGGTTATATGTTGTAATCTGTCTGGTTTAGTAGGTTGATCGGGCATGGTCAACAAGTCGGTGTGTGAGATAGATGAGTAAAATACATTTTCGACTGAGATTTGGCAAGTCCTATGTGCACAAGGACAGACCCACTGATCAGTTCAGAGTAAAATTTGCGGGCTGAATTTTGCTTGGGAATATGGGAGACTAAGAAAGAGGAATAGATACATGAGCGAAAGGGCCATTAGTGAAAATCCGTAAGGTCTCTGAAGCGATTGTGTCCCTTCCTGTAGTAAACCAGCAGGTTTGTTTTAGTTATTTGGTTAAGGTGCTCGCAAATAATCTGCATTAGTTGTGTGAGTTGAAGTTTAGGAGGACAAGCCGCAAGACTTTGTCAGCAGCAGTGTGTGAGTGTGACGTCAGAGTGTGCTGCGCTGGGATAGGTTGGTCAGTAAGAAGAGTTGCGAGCAGATTGACAGCCGTCCGTAAGAGGCAATTGGTTGAGTAAGCGGGTGAAGGGAATCTTGGGAGTAAAAGTCATTTCATTATTGAATTGAAATAAATAAAATAGACAAAATTTAGTTTTTCAAGGCGTTTAGAAGTGCGATGAAAGGTGATTCTTACATTAAGGCGACAGTGGGGGATATTGTTATGGTGGAGCGAGGTGTAGCACTGTGTCTTTGGTTAAAGCAGTGGTGTAAGCTAACAAAGAAGCCAGGATTCTTAGCATTTCCAGAGCATGGAACATTTAATTTGAGAATTTTGGATGAATTGCGAATGTCATTGTATGAGATGAAGCCGTTACCAAGACCAGCACAGTTTGAGGCTTTAGCGGTTTGGGAGCTGGTGGCCAGACAGCAACAAGAGATGAAATTTAAGAGGAGAATGAAAAGAGTAGAAAAATCCTTAGCTGAAGCTAGGTGGGATTGGGAACAGAAAAGGTGGAGAGCAGAGACCCTACATGGAATTAAATTGTTTCCTGCAATTACAGAGGAAGATGAGACAGAGAAAGAAGATAATGATAAAGAGAGTGAGAGTGCAGGGACAAAGAAAAAGAAGAAGCTTTATGTAGAAGATGAGGACTCTGATGTTGAGGACCTTATTACACAGCTTTTGAGGGACCGACCTCCACCCTATGAGACTTATTCAGAGGGTCCAAGTACTAGTGCTGCTACAACTGCTCCAGCACAAGTATCGGGAACAGAGGGTGCTGTGCAGACAGACAGTGGACAGATACCAGGGGTAGAACAGAATACACCTAATGCAGGTACTACTACTGTGGTCCAAGCACAGATGCATCCACCATCGATATAGAGAATTTATCCAGATGTGCCAGTCCTTGAGAAGACTTCGAACTTAGTGGTGCCATCGGAGCAATTGCTCCCGAGGCCAGTGCTAGTTCAGACCAAACCAACTCCAATGTTACGCCTGCGGCACAGCAACAGGGTTTGCCGAAATTTACACCGATAACAGGAACACAGTCAGATGTTATACCAGTCATGAATCAGGCGATGGGATTAACCTTTCCACAAGGTGCACAGCTCCAGATGCAATATCGCTACCGATTACTGTTGGTCCAGCGGTACCCTTATTTGCGCAAAAGAAAGGCAGTGTAGGAGATCAGAGTGAAATGTCACAGAATATTGTGAGAGGGGGAGTGAGTGATCCTGGGCAGATGATGTCATCTGTGGGTCAGACTTTCAATGGATCTAGACTGTTAATGTATCTTAGTCCACTTATAGCACTTCCAGATGCAGTAAATGGCCCGAATCCGAGTCAAAGTCTGAAACATTTGAAGCTGCAAACTCCAGGTGCAGTGATTCAACAGGTACCAGTGCCAAATGCAAGTAACATCTCATTACAAGGATTGCCAGCGCAGCAATTGAGTGAATGGTTAGACAGTCTAAATACACCTCAAAATGCATCCAAGGGTGAAGGGCAGATAAATCGTGTGAGGTTAAATATAGAAGCAACCGAGTCAGTTGGGGGAACAATGGGTGTGAACAGGTTAGAGTCCTACACAGAAGAAGAGCTGAGGTATTTGTGCCCAAAGATTACAAAAGAAGTGAGTAAAATACATCAGAAATTGGCAGAGCTAGCAGAGAAACATGACATCGAGATTGAGAAAACAAAGCATTTGAAATGCATTTACAGGTTAGATTTTGAGGCAAAGGATTTTGAACACATGAGATCAGCAGGAATGAAGCCTCACTTGAAAGAATTGCTACAGAGTTCTCAGATCTGGGGAGCATTAGAGAAGTGGGAAGGTAGATGGGCAAAGAAGAAGGATAAACGGAAGCGAGATTTGCAAGAGGGGTCTGAAGATTTTCAGAAAGAAAGGGAATTAGTAAAGATTCTTCCGATGAGAGAGATTCCAGGGGGGCAGTTTGTTCATGTTCCATGGCCAGTGCGTAATTTGTAAAAAAAAAGGTGCCAGTGCCCAAAGCCCTTCACTTAAACATGCGGCTGCTGCAATTGAATGTGTGAACATGGAATCCTGAGGCAGCGTAATCCTGAAGCCATCTCGGGCCTCTTCAATCCATGTAAAGCCACTCACTGCCCCTTCAGCTCACTCTTGCAGCTTTCTATTTTCTCCCTTTGTGGTGCTTTTTCGTTTTTCCCTTCCTCCGTCTTTCCCATATGTGTCTTTTGCCAGCAGCAAATGCTGGAAGCAGAAGCATAAGCCCCGGCCCTCAAAAATAAGTGGTAGTGCTCAGCACCGGAAACAACAAGCACAAATTAAGCACTGTCCATGGCACAGGAGTGATATATTGTCATTCTCAAATGATTACCCACACTGAGAGAGAAACCGGTCGAGTGGTATCAGCAGACAGTTTGTGAAACTTTCCAAATGTCTGTGGGAAGACTTAGGTGGTCATTACAACGCTGACGGTCGGTGTTAAAGCGACGGTAAAACCGCCAACAGGCCAGCAGTAAAAAAAATGGAATTACGACCGTGGTGGAAACCGCCAACATAGACAGCCACTTTAACACTCCGTCTGCCACGGCGGTACAAACAAACACTGCGGTGGTAACCGGCAACAGACAGGCGGAGGACAATGTCCTGCCCACAGAATTACAACCCACCAATCCGCCACCTTTTCCGGGGCGGATTCACGGCAAACAAAAACACGGCGGAAACAGGACTTCGAAGGGAAAACGCTCACCTCTACACACCCCATGAGGAACCAGGGTGCCATGGAACCGGAGCTCCATAGTCTGCCAGACTTTATCTACCTGCTCCTCTACCAGGAGCACGAATGTCAGCGGAGAAGACAACGGTGAGTACTGCACCTACGACACAGGAGAGGGGGGAGGGAAAAAACAGTGAAACACACACGCAACACACTAAACCCCCACCCTCACCCACTACAACACACACACAAGTACATGTTGATACATCACAATTACACCCCCCAAACCCCCCTGGAAGAATGCAAGGACAAAAGGAAATGAGTCGAATAATTGGATATATTGAAAGACATGAATCTAAAATATATACAAATATATACATTTATACAATATACAATTATATACACCAAGTACACAAGTCCAAGGGATTCCACCATCATAGTCCGTGGATCACTGGGCCCAAAAGGCATGGGCGAGGCCCACACTCAATACCCAATCAAAATGGAGAGAACACTGCAGGGGCATCAGATAGAAATCAAACAGGCACCTTAGGGGGAAGGGAAGTGGGGGGCACCTCAGCCGGTTGAGTGCACGATGCCAGATCCACGAGGGGGCTCCATGCCCATTGATGTATCCTGGGGAGTGCAAAGCCACAGTCTCTCAAGTCTCTACAGTGGGTGGGTTGCCCACTGTTCAATCCTGGGGAGTGCAAAGCCACAGTCTCTCAAGTATCTACAGTGGGTGGTTTGCCCACTGTTCAATCCTGGGGAGTGCAAAGCCACAGACTCAAGTCTCTACAGTGGGTGGTTTGCCCACTGTTCAATCCTGGGGAGTGCAAAGCCACAGTCTCACAAGTCTTTACAGTGGGTGGGTTGCCCACTGCTGCATCCTGGGGAGTGCAAAGCCACAGTCTCTCAAGTGGATAACAGTCACCACTGGTTCTGGAGGGGGCCTTGTGCCCAGAGTGCTTCATCATGCCAAGGACAGAGGTAGTGGATGTATCTCTCCACTGGTTCTGGAGGGGGCCTTGTGCCCAGAGTGCTTCATCCTGCCCATGGCGGACTCAGAAGCGTCAAAATCATTTGCGCTGACTGGCCTGCGGGCTGCTGGCAGCGGTGTCCTGGGCAGCGGTGCCTGTGGCGGTGTCCTTGGCAGCGCTGCTTGTGGCAGTGGTGTCCTAGGCAGCGGTGCCTGTGGCGGTGTCCTAGGCAGCGGTGCCTGTGGCGGTGTCCTGGGCAGCGGTGCTTGTGGCGGCGGTGTCCTGGGAAGTGGTTCAGCTGCTGGCGGTCTTGTTCTGCCCTGCGGGGCTACTGGCGGCGGTGTCTTGGGCAGTGGTTCAGCTGCTGGCGATCTTGTTCTGCCCTGCGGGGCTGCTGGCGGCGGTGTCCTGGGCAGTGGTTCAGCTGCTGGTAGTCCTGTCTGTGGCAGCGGGGCTGCTGCTGGCGGTCCTGTCTGTGGCAGCGGGGCTGCTGTTGGCGGTCGCTTCCTGGGCAGCGGGGCTGCTGGCAGTCCTGTCTGTGGCAGCGGGGCTGCTGCTGGTGGTCGCTTCCTGGGCAGCGTGGCTGCTGGCGGTCCTGTCTGTGGCAGCGGGGCTGCTGCTGGCGGTCGCTTCCTGGGCAGCGGGGCTGCTGGCGGTCCTGTTTGTGGCAGCGGGGCTGCTGCTGATGGTCTTGTCCGCTGTGCTGATCTTCCGCTTTTACTGTGCCCCTTTCCCCCCTTGGATGGTGTCGCAGCTGTCTCCACACTCCCAACTGGACCCCTGTGAGCGGGTTTGGTGGCTGGTTTGTTTCCCCTCTCCCGCCGGGCACTGTCCAACTTTTTATGCTTGACAGGTGGGGGACTTCCGTGCTCTGGCTCCTTGCCACACTGCCTGCCCTGCTGCCTGGTGCACTCCATAATCCGGTGACTACTGGCACCCCTGGTCCCACCGATCATGTGGCTGAGGTGCTAGGTTGGGACCTGGAGAGTCGGGCCCTAGGAGACTGACGGGGTGGGGGAGGTGAGTGAAAGAGGTCAAGGCTGGCCAGGAAATGTTTCTTAGGAAACCCGGGACGGGTAGCTGGAGGGGGTTTGGTAGTGGAGGAAGAGGTAGTGGTTGTAGGCGGTGTAATTTTGGTGACTTTGGGTGAAGGTGCATGGGCTGGAGGCTGTTGTGAGGTGGATGGCTTTTGGGTGGGTGTGTGGCTGCGTTTGTGTACCTTGGGAGGTGGCCTCACAGACACACTGGGAGAGGACACAGGGGATGTGTGAATGGTAGTGGGGTGGTGAGTGCACGTGAGCGGGGTGTGGCGGTGGATGTGCTGGTGATGGACGTAGTGGCTGAGAATGTAGTGCATGCAGGTGTGAGTGGAGACAAGACAGGGAGGGAGGAGGGAGATGAGGAGGAGGGGGACACAGTGGAGACAGTGGATGTTGGTGTGTCTGCATGTGTGTGATGCTTGCGTGAGTGCCTGTGAGATGTGTGGTGCTCATGTTTGCCAGAGCTTCCCTTGTGTGTTCAGGTGTGTGCATGCTGGTCGGATGGTGTGCTTGGGATAGGCTGAGGTACAGGGGTGTGGGTCTGGGTGGAGGAAGTTGGAGGGGGAGGCTAGAGACAGGGACAATGGCTGCCATCAGTGCTGAGGCCAGAGTCTGAAAAGCTCACTGACGGGCTGCCTGACCAGAGTGAATGCCCTCCAGGAATGCATTAGTTTGTTGCAACTGCCTCTCTACACCCTGGATGGCATTCAAAATGGTAGACTGCCCAACAGTGAGGGACCTGAGGAAGTCAATGGCCTCCTCACTGAGGGCAGCATGGATGTCAGGGGGAGGGGCTGAGGTGCCTTGGGCGAAGGTAATGCCCACCGTCCTGGGTGAGCGGGCACGGGGCAAAGGCTGAGGGGCTGCTGGGAGGGCGGTGCTGGTAGGGGGGGTGGCAGCTGTACCTGGAAATGCAGGGGGCACAGATGGGGCCGCCACCGCAAGGGCGCTCCCATCAGAGGATGAATCTGTCTCGTTGGTGTCAGCTCCTGTCCCCGCCATGGTGCTCCCCTCGCCCTCCGTCCCACTGATGAATCCGGAGTCCGTAGTCTCGCCCTCCAGGGCCATGAGGGATGCAGCTCCCTCCTGCTTCAGTGCCACTGCTCCTCCGCCTGATGATGCTAATGCACACAAGTATAGGGCGACCACAAAAAGGGGGGGAGAGACAGAAGAAAGACATATTCAGTGCATGCAATACCGCTACAGTTGGCGGACACGACAAACACAGAAGCCCCCTGCACTACGCCGCACACTTGGGGTCCACTATTCAATCCCTGAGACATGGCTTACAAGGCTATGACCGATTTCTGCACACATGGATGTCACATGAGCCTGACTAGGTGTAGTTGGCACTGTACACAGGTGGGGTGGGGTGCCACAGGGCCTGCCTGAAAAAGGGAACTTAACTAGCAAACTCGCCCTGGCCTAGGCGAACCCACAGCCCACCTCCCCCACCCAGACACCTACAATGCGCACTGAATCATCAGAATGAGAGTGTACTCACCCCCTTGTGTCTGCTGTGATGCCCTCAAGCGCCCATCCAACTCAGGATACGCCACCGCCAGGATCCTGAAAATCAGGGGGGTCATGGTGCGACGGGCACGCCTCCCATGTTGGGAGGCCATCCCCAGCTGGGCCTCCGCTGTCTTCTTGCTCCAACGGCGAATGTCCTCCCACCTTTTCCGGCAGTGGGTGCTCCGTCTGTGGTAGACTTCAGGGTCCGGACTTCTTTGGCGATGGCACACCAGATGTCCTTCTTCTGGTAGGCGCTGACCTACAGGAATTGTACAGGGGAAAAGAGAAGTAATTACCAACTGCACCGGCACAGTCATTGGCCCGCATCCCTACCCTTGCCATGACGAACATGCACTCACCGTTGTTTCATGCACGCCTCATTCTCACCCCCCCCTATCTTTCATCCACCCCACTCCACACAGGCATTGTCATACAGCATGCTCACAGTGTACTTACCTGTTTGTCTGGAGGACCGGAGAGTAGTGTGTACTGGGGGAGGACCCCATCCACGAGTTTCTCCATCTCCTCTGTGCTGAAGGCAGGGGCCCTTTCCCCAGACATACGAGCCATTGTCTCTTCCAGACTGAGGTCACAGCAGCACTTGCAGTGTAGGTCCTCTCCTGTCGAAGATCAGGTATCGAGTGATTGAACAGATAGAAAATGGCGGTCACGTCCGCGGCGGTGCGTACCGTCACCACCGGCGTACATCGTCATTGGCTCCTGGGACCCATAGAGCCCAATGTTAAACAATACAGAATTGCGCCGCGGTCTTCGACCGCTTACCGCGACAGTGTACAACGCCAGCGCAGTTACCTCATATCCCCCTGTCCCACTTTACAGGTCAGGCAGCCGCCATTTCAGGGGCCCACATAGCATTATTAATGACTGTGTCACACATACCTAGGCCTTGCCCAACCACTCATACAGGCATATTTTGATTTATTAATATTTTCAGAGTAAGCTGTGTTTACGTACCTCCGAGTTGGTTGACTCTCTGCTCGCTGTTCTCCTCCATAGGCACCGTCCTCTGGGGCATGTGAGGAGATGGCGGCATCCTCCGGTGTACAGACCGCTGGTAGACCTATCGACAATGGAGGAAAGACATGTGATCATCACCTACAGGCTTGATCATGCCACAATCCAGGAACTGTGTGCCCAGTTGGAGCCAGACCTGATATCAGCTATCCGCCATCCCAAAGGAATCCCCCCTCAAGTGCAGATGCTGTCAGTACTCCATTTCCTAGCAAGTGGGTCATTTCAAACAACAGTGGCCATAGCATCAGGGATGTCCCAGCCTATGTTCTCCAACGTGTTGTCCAGAGTGTTGTCTGCCCTGCTGAAACACATGCGGAGCTACATCGTTTTCCCTCAGGTGGAGGATTTGCCTACAGTGAAAGGTGACATCTATGCCCTGGGACATATCCGCAAAATCATAGGTGCGACTGATGGGACACATGTGGCCTTGGTACCCCCGCAGGAGTGAACAGGTGTACAGAAACCGGAAGAGTTACCATTAGATTAATGTACAGATGATGTGTTCGGCAGACCAGTACATCTCCCATGTTAATGCAAAATTCCTTGGCTGAGTGCATGACGCTTACATCCTGCGGAATAGCAGCATCCCTTATGTGATGGGGCAACTCCAGAGGCACCGGGTGTGGCTATTAGGTGGGCACCTGGACCCAAATCAGTGGGAATAGTTGTCTGGGTCTGTGGATGTCCCTATGACTCAGTGTGTGTCTAACTGTTGTCCCTCGACATTTGCTGGTGACTCTGGTTACCCCAACCTGTCATGGCTACTGATCCCAGTGAGGAATCCCAGGACAAGGGCAGAGAAACGCCACAATGAGGCCCATGGGCGAACTAGGAGGATTATAGAGCGGACCTTCGGCCTCCTGAAGGGCAGGCTCCAGTGCCTCCATACGATAGGTGATTCACTATTCTACTCACCAAAGAAGGTGTGCCAGATCATCGTGGCCTGCTGTATGCTTCACAATTTGGCTTTGCGACGGCAGGTGCCTTTTCTGCAGGAGGATGGTCCAGATGGAGGTGTTGTGGCAGCTGTTGACCCTGTGGACAGTGAAGACGAGGAAGCAGAAGAGGACATCCCCAACAGGAACACGATGATCCTGCATCACTTCCAGTGAGACACAGGTAAGAAGACAACACTGCCTGCTACATCTGATTTTAATCCACTACCTCTCTACTGTCTGTCATTTTCACCCAGTGTATGGTCACTGAGTTGTCACGTTCCCTTACAATTTCACAGATGTGGGTCCCACAGTGTGACATCTGCTTTGTTTCCTCATGGACTAGAGCTGTGTGACATAGGTATGCTTACATTACATTTGAAAGAGCATTTTGCCACTGTATTTGCTTTTACACTATTGCGAAATCACAGACAGACTCCTGATTGTTTTGTGCTTTAAGGGTAAGTGCTCAATATTGGAGGGGGTTGTAAAATGGTGAGGGGTGATGGTGGAGGAATGTCCATGGCAGAGTCCAGTCTATTAGTCTCACAGGTGCATTGTCCAAAGGGGCATAGGAAGTGGAGCTGGGGCAGTTTAAGGATGGACAGGGTGACAAGGCGGGACAAAAAGATGACAATCAGGGTGGTCTCATTTCTTGGCGTGGGTCTTGGCATTGTTCTCTCTCTTTGTCCTGGATCTCAGGGACCGCTTGCGGGGTGATTTTCCATCTGCAGGGGGTGGGGTGCTGGTGTCGTGGTCCTGTGGCGGTGCCTCCTGTCCACTAGCACCGGCGGAGGTAGTGGGCAGTTCATCATCCAGGCTAGTGTCAGGGGCCCCTTGTTGTGCCACAGTGTCCCTCTTGGTGTTGAGGAGTTCCTTCAGCACCCCTACAATGGTGCCTAGGGTGGAATTGATGGATCTGAGTTCCTCCCTGAAGCCCAGATACTGTTCCTCCTGCAGCCGCTGGGTCTCCTGAAACTTGGCCAGTACCGCTGCCATTGTTTCCTGGGAATGGTGGTAGGCTTCCATGATGTTGGAGAGGGCCTCGTGGAGAGTGGGTTCCCTGGGCCTGTCCTCCCCCTGTTGCACAGCAGCCCTCCCAGTTTCCTTCTTTCCCTGGGCCTCTGTCCCCTGAACCGTGTGCCCACTACCACTGCCCCCAGGTCCCTGGTGTTGTTGGGGTGGTAGGTTATCCTGGGTTCCCTGTGGTGGTGGACACACTGCTGCTTGACGTGTCCTGGGGACAGAGGTATGGGCCCTCTGGGTGGGTGGGTGCTGTGCTGGTGTTTCCAGAGGGGGCAAGCTCTGTAGTGGCCTGTGCCAGTGTGAGTGGAACCAACTGTCCCGAGGTCCCAGATGGGCCGGGCTGGTCATCTAGATCCAGTTGGACAGAGCTGCTGTCATCACTGTGGGCCTCTTCTGTGGATGGAGTGAACATGTCTGGACCCTCCTATACGGTGACGTTGGGTAGCGGTCCTGCAGGGGTGTAAAGGCATGATTATTGCATTGTATGTGCCATGGTGTGCAATGTGTTGGTGACCCTGTACCCCAGTGCTTGCATTCCTGTGTAGGACCTTGTGTGATGATTGTTTAGAGGGGTGTATGGGTATGTGCAGTGGCCATGCATTGGTGATGGGTGTCCATGCTTTGTTGCTGCATGCAGGGCTTGGTGTTGGGATGGGTGGTTTGTGATATTGGGACATATGTGAGGAGTAGGAGTGATGGGGGTGAGGGTCAGGGTGGGGGTATGTGATGGCATGCAGGTAGGGTGGGGGATGTAATAGTAAAGAATTGACTTACCAGAGTCCATTCCTCCAGCTACTCCTGCGAGGCCCTCAGGATGCAGAATAGCCAAGACCTGCTCCTCCCATGTTGTTAGTTGTGGGGGAGAGGTGGGGGTCTGCCGCCAGTCCTCTGTACTGCGATGTGGTGTCTTGAGACCATGGAACGCACCTTCCCCCGTAGGTCATTCCACCTCTTCCAGATGTCATCCCTATTTCTTGGGTGCTGTCCCACTGCTTTGACCCTGTCCACTATTCTTCGCCATAGCTCCATCTTCCTAGCTATGGAGGTGTGCTGCACCTGTAATCCGAATAGCTGTGGCTCTACCCGGATGATTTCCTCCACCATGACCCTGAGCTCCTCCTCAGAGAACCTGGGGTGTCTTTGCCGTGCCATGGGGTGGTGTGGGGGATGTGTGGGGTGGTGTGTGTTGTGATATGTGGGGTGATGTTTAGAGGTGTGTTGTGTGAGGTGCGTGGATGCTATGTGGGTGATGGTGTTGAGTGCCTGTGGATGCTATTGTTCTTTCTGGTGGTGTCTCTGTCTGGGCTTCTGTCGCAATTGTTGTCATAAGGGTTTGTGGGTGATGTGGGTGTGTGTTTTATATTGTATTGGGTGTGTGGTAGTGGTGTGTGTATGTGTATCGGTGTGTGTATTTTGAATTGTCCAATGTGGTAGTGTTTTGTAAATGTGTGTGTATTTTGAGCGCAGCGGTGTGTGCCGCCAATGGAAAATGGCGGTTGAAAGACCGCCGCATGGATTCGTGGGTCGTAATAGTGTGGGCCTATTCCTGTTGGCGTGATGGTGGAGGTTTTGTTATCACCAGTTTATCTCTGACCTTTGGTATGGCGGACTTGTGTGGGTGTCTATATTTTGGTGGATTGGGGTCATAATGACTGTGGCGGAATTCCGCGGCCGCGGCGGTGTGTTGGCAGTCTTCTGCACGGCGGTATGCGGCTTTTACCGCCAATGTTGTAATGACCCCCTTAAACACATTGTTGGAGATAGTGGTTCCAGCCAACTTATGGGTTGAGTGTAAAAGAGCAGTGGATTAGCCAACAAGTGAACCAGAAAGGGATAGAGTAACAGGTGCACCTTCACCTGAGGTGATGAAACATTACTATAAGGTGACTGAGTTCCTGCAAACAAGAATTTCTCCCAAAAATATTGACTGGCAGAGAATTGACAGAACGGTTCAAGAGTCTAAAGAGTCAACACCTACCTATTATAAAAGATTGTTAAAGGCGTTTAAAGAGTACAGTGGAAAGGAAGCAACTGAGGCGAAAGACATGTTGCATTTTGTGTTCAGGTTTGTCAAAGGTTTGAGACCAGAAGTAGGGCAAATGATTAAGAGTTATTTTATTTGCTGGCAGGCAAAGCCGATTGATGAAGAATCGCAGTATGCAAAATACTGTAGTGATGAGATTGAATTGAAGCAGAAAAAGCTGAAGGAAAAAGCAATGGTGATGCAAATAAAGGCAGCTCAGATAAGAGTGCAGGGAGCTATAGTACCACCCATGCCGCCACAGCAGAGAACTGTTATGTTCTAGCCTCAAATGAGAGGTAGAGGTTGTGGAGTTGACATGATACGTGGTCTGGAGTTGGGTACTGTAGTGGTTCAGAATGACATGCAGGGGATGAAAAAAATGTTACTGTGTCATTTGTGCGGAAACGTGGAACACTGGAAGCGGGAGTGTCTGTTAATTGCACAGGATGTTCAGCAGATTGGTGATATCAGTACATTTCAAACTGTGAAAGTCCCAAGAATGGAAGGATTTATTTCTAATGTTCAGAATCGAGTGCAGAATTTCCAACCCGTGCAACAAATGTAAGTGCCGCATGAACAATTAACACAGTTGCAACCAATGCAGAAGCAGGTTCCCATGGTACCTAGATAGCAAATGCAGATACATCAAGCCCCGATGGAGCCGAAACAGGCAATGCTTACTCAGCAGGTCACAAGTCAGAGACAAGACAGAAGTAATGACACAGTACACCAATTTCCATTTTATAATGAGGATGGAATAAATGAAGAATGGATGAGTGACAGTTCGGATGAAGGGCCGTGTGTGCTTGCAGCATCCCTAGAGGTAGATCAGAGAGGACCTTTTGTGAAGGGAAAGGTGATGGGTTATAAGGTCTCATTTTTGGTGAACACAGGAGCTACACGCTCTACACTGAGAAGTGAGGAAGTTCTCAATTTACCTCTTTCAGGCAGAACAGTTCAAGTTGCGGGAATGGAGAATAGACAGTTGACAAACCCAATCACAGAACCAGTGCAGGTTGAGATCAGCAATCACCAAGGACTACATAGATTTGTAGTATGTGATTCCTTACTGGGAAGAGATTTACTGTGTAAGACAAAATGCTCCATCAATTGTTCAGACACTGGAATAGACAAACTAATAGCGATGATGAAGAAGAACAGGTGGCTAAAATGGTGATTAACAATGCTTGTGAGGAATACCCATTAATTGAATTTTTTCCAATATTTACTGTGAGAGAATTGCATGCAGACTCACAGGGAACAGTGAAAGAAGAAGTCTGGGACCTGACAGGTAAAGAAGTAGGTCTGATTAAGGGAGTGGAGCCAATTAAGATTACTTTGAAGCCAAATGCAGTATTTTCACAACTTCTACAGCATAACATGCCGCAAGATGTTCTGATAAAAGTGGCACAAATAATTGGAGATTTCCTAAAACAAGGAGTTTTGAGAGAAGTGTTAAGCAGTCCATCTAATTCACCAATAATGGGCTTAAAGAAGCTGTGTGGGAAAGTGCGTCTTGTACAGGGCTTGCGAAAAGTGAACGATTTAGTGGTCAAGTGCTGTCCAGTGGTGCCAAATCCAGCAGTTATACTGTTTCAGATTCCTTGCGATGCAGAGTGGTTCACAGTTGTTGACTTGTCACAAGCTTTCTTTTCCGAACCTCTTCATGAAGATAGTCAGTTTCTTTTTGGTTTCAAATTCCTAGACAGAGTATACAGCTAGTGCAGGCTTCCACAAGGGTATACAGAGTCACCATCACTGTTTAATCAGATTTTGAAAAAGAACCTGGAGTCATTAGAATTACCATACCAATCAACTCTAGTGCAATACATTGATGATTTGCTGATTGCATCCAGAACAAGGGATGAGTGTAAGTACAACTCGATTGCCCTGTTGAATCATTTGGGAAATTTTGGACATAAAATGCCGCCCGCCAAAGTCCCGCCGACAAATGACCGCACCGCGGTCAAAAGACCGCGGCGGCCATTCTTACATTTCCGCTGGGCCGGTGGGCGCTCTCCAAAAGAGCGCCCGCCGGCCCAGCGGAAATGCCCCTGCAACGAGGATGCCGGCTCCGAATGGAGCCGGCGGAGTTGCAGGGGTGCGACGGGTGCAGTGGCACCCGTCGCGTATTTCAGTGTCTGCATTGCAGACACTGAAATACTTTGTGGGGCCCTCTTACGGGGGCCCCTGCAGTGCCGATGCCACTGGCATGGGCACTGCAGGGGCCCCCAGGGGCCCCGCGGCACCCCCTACCGCCATCCTGGCGGGAGACCCGCCAGGAACAGGATGGCGGTAGGGGTGTCAGAATCCCCATGGCGGCGGAGCGCGCTCCGCCGCCATGGAGGATTCTGTTGGGCAGTGGTAAACCGGCGGAAGACCGCCGGTTTACCCTTTCTGGCCGCGGCTGAACCGCCGCGGTCAGAAAGCCCTTGGGAGCACCGCCAGCCTGTTGGCAGTGCTCCCGTGGTCGGTGACCCTGGCGGTCACCGGCCGCCAGGGTCAGAATGACCCCCAAAGTGTCACTTGTAAAATTGTAGTATTGTCAAAAATCTGTGAAATACCTGGAACATCAGATTGAAAAGGGATTAAGGAGAATCTCGAGAGAAAGAATTACCATGATACTGCAGAGAAGTCCTCCGACCTCTCAGACAGATGTCAGAATGTTTTTGGAAATGGTGGGGTACTGTAGGCAGTGGATCCCAAACTTTGCTGAGATTGCGAAACCCCTACAGCAGTTGACACACAAGGAAGTTACAAATCCCATTACCCTAGTTGAAGATCAGATGAAAGAGTTCACTGAATTGAGAGAGAGTTTGTGCAGAGCTCCAGCGTTGGGAATGCCTGATTATACAAAGCCATTCACATTGTTTTGTCATGAACGTGATGCTTGTTCTTTGTCTGTTTTGACACAGGTCCATGGAGGTGCTTATCGCTCAGTAGCCTATTTTTCAGCTACCTTGGACCCGGTTGCAGTAGCTTTACCAGGTTGCCTGTGTGCAGTAGCCGTAGTTGGTCAAAGTCTTTCCCAATGTGAGGGGGTAGTCTTGGGATACCCTTTGGCGGTAATGGTACCAGACTCTGTTGAAATTTTACTGACAAGGACGAAAACGCAATACCTGATGGGTGCAAGATTGACAGGGTATGAGAGGAGCATATTGGGTGCTCCAAACGTGACATTGAAAAGATGTACAGTGCTGAGTCCAGGGACACTGCTTCAAAGTGATACTGTTGAAATTGAAAAATAAGAAATTGAGCATGATTGTCTTGAGGTAACTGAGCTGTGTACAAAACCAACGCCTGATATGAAAGGCACGAGTTTGGAAGAAAATGACCAAATTGTCTTTGTTGCTGGTTCGTGTCTCAGAGATGGAACAGGGACATTGAGAGCAGTATATGTAGTATGCACAATCACAGGCATGTTAGAAGCTTCCTGGCTTTCGGGTGTATACTGTGCACAAGTAGAAGAATTGGTAGCTCTTATTAGAGCATGCTATGTTTCTGTGAGACTAAGAGTTACAATCTATACAGATAGTCAGTATGGATTTGGAATTGTTCATGATTTTGGTCAGTTGTGTTCACAGAGAAGTTTCATGACCTCAACTGGAACACCAGTAAGAAATGGCAACAGAATAAAAGAGTTGTTGTACGCATAACAGTTACCTGAAGAAATTGCAGTGGTAAAATGCAGTGCACATCAAAAGACACAGGATTACATTTCCTTGGGGAATGGATATGCAGATCAAGTCGCAAGGTTTCGCGCATTGAACTGTATATCGTTTAAAGACAAGTCGGAATTGATGCCTGAGGAAGAGAACAATTGCACAAGTTATGCCTTAAAAGTGATTGATACTCTAGAAGAATTGAAAACCTTGCAGGATAATGCAGACAAGGAGGAGAAACAACTTTGGGTAAAGATAAAATTTATCCAGCGACCTGATGAAATTTGGGTTTCTGAGGAGGGTCAGATGGTGTTGCCTAATAGTTTATTGTTGCAGATGGCCCGTTATTATCATGGCCAGGCACATATTGGACGGGATGCCATGGTCAGGTTGTTCAAGGTTGATTGGTTCAATCCAAAATTCAGGCAAGCAGCAGAGGCAGTGTATCATCGATGTGTAATTTGTCAGCAACTAAATGTGGGAAAAGGGACAACAGTGAATTTGAGCCACATTGGAAGAGCAGTGGCTCAAATTCTCTTGAGAGATGACTGCATGTGGTGGTTTGAAGTACGTGTTGGTGATTGTGTGTGTCTTTAGTCACTGGATTGAAGCATACCCCACAAGAAGAAATGACAGTCTCACAGTAGCAAATCTGTTGCTTAGAGAGTTAATACCACAGTTCAGATTTCCGATCTCCATAGAATCAGATAGGGGAACTCACTTCAATAATGAGGTGATTAAACTCTTATGTGCAGCACTAAATATTGAGCAGAAGTTGCATTGTAGCTATCGCCCAGAAGCCTCTGGACTAGTGGAGCAAATGAATGGTACATTGAAATCAAGAATTGCCAAGATGTGCGCCGCTACCAATCTGAAATGGCCAGACGCATTACCTTTGGTGGTGATGTCAATGCGAACTGTACCTGACAGGAAGACAGGACTGTCACCCCATGAGATCCTCATGGGCAGAGCAATGAGATTGCCAGCCATTCCAGCCAATGCACTTTCCAATATAACAGATGATATGGTGTTGGACTACTGCAAAGATTTGGCTGATGTGGTTCGCTCTTTCTCTTAGCAGATGCAGGCTGCTACCCTGCCACCCATCCATGACCAGGTCACAATCTAAGAGCTGGAGATTGGGTCGTCATCAAAAAGCACGTTCGCAAGACCTGTTTGGACCATGTTGGAAAGGTTCCTATCAGGTAGTGCTAATGACTACAACAGCTGAACATTGTGCAGGACTGCCGAACTGGATACATACAAGCCATACAAAGAGAGTGGTGAGTCCGCAAGATCATGAAAAAGTGTTGTTGAGAGCAACAACAACAGCGAAACAAGTGAATGTAAATGAGCCAGAACAAGAGCAAGCTGAATCTGAGGTTGAACCTGAGCTTGTGGAAGATGGGTCTATCTCCCCTATAAGAGACGAGAGTGAAGAATTACAGGAGGATGAGGAAGAGCCTAACTCAACAGATACAGCAGGAGAACCGAGCACAGCAGGGGTTCTCACAGAAGCAGACGGTGCTGAAAAGCAAACAGAGCGAGTGCCAGATCAAGAGGGGGAAAGAGTTGAGACGGGCCAAAGATATGCAGTGCTGGTGAAGGGCTCAGTATCTTGGGTGCTGGCGGCGGTGCATGTGGCGGTGGCGGTCTTGTTCGCCGTGCAGGTTGGCAGCGACTTGCCTTTCTTTTTCAGGTCCTTCCCCACCTTGGATGGTGGAGCAGCTGTCATACCACTCCCAACTGTTGTCTTGGCTGAGCCCTTGGTGGCAGGTGTTTTGGCCTTCTCCCTCCGGGATGTGGGCAACTTCTTCTGTTTTGGAGTTGGGGGAATGTCCTTGGCTTCGCTCCTTGGGACACTGGCAGCCCTGCTGCTTTGCACACTCCATACACCAGTTACTGCTGGCACCACTGTGCCCGGTGATGTGGTGGCTGAGGTGCTGGGTTGGGACCTGGAAAAGCGGGCCCTAGGGGACGGAAGGGGTGGGGGAGGTGAAGGGAAGAGGTCAAGGTTTGACAGGAAAAGTTTTTTAGACACACTGGGATGGGTAGATGGAGGGGGTTTGGGAGTGGAGGAAGGGGTAATGGTTGTAGGAGGTGTTCGTTTGTTGACTTTGGATGAACGTGCATGGGCTGGAGGCTGTCGTGAGGTGGATGGCTGTTGGTTGGGTGTGTGACTGCGTTTCTGTACTTTGGGAGGAGGGCTCACAAACACACTTGGAGAGGACACAGGGGATGTGTGAATGGTAGTGGGGGTGGTGATTGCACGTGAGCGGTGTGTGGTGATGGGCGTGCTGGTGATGGAGGTAGTGGCTGAAGATGTAGTGCATGCAGGTGAGAGTGGAGACGTGACAGGGAGGGAGGAGGGAGACGTGGAGGAGGGGGACACAGTGGAGGCAGTGGATGTTGGTATGTGTGCATGGGTATGCTGCTTGTGTGAGTGCCTGTGGGATGTGTGGTGCTTACGTTTGTCAGAGCTACCCTTGCGTGTTGAGGTGTGCGCATGCTGGTCTGATGGTGTGCTTGGGATAGGCTGAGGTACTGGGGATTGGGTCTGGGTGGAGGAAGTTGGAGGGGGGAGGTTGGACACAGGGACAATGGCTGCCATCAGTGCTGAGGCCAGAGTCTGAAATGCTTGCTGTTGGGCTGCCTGGCCAGAATGAATGCCCTCCAGGTATGCATTTGTCTGTTGCAACTGCCTCTCTACACCCTGGATGGCATTCAGAATGGTAGTCTGCCCAACAGTGAGGGATATGAGGAGGTCAATGGCCTCCTCACTGACGGCAGCAGGGCTGACTGGGCCAGGTCCTGAGGTGCCGGGGGCGAAGGAGATGCCCACCCTCCTGGGTGAGCTGCCACGGGCACACGCTGAGGGGCTGCTGCGAGGGGGGTTGGCGGCTGTACCTGTGGATGCAGGGGGCACAGAGGGGCCCGCCACCGTGAGGGAGCTCCCATCAGAGGAGGAGTCTGTGTCGCTGGTCTCTGCTCCAGTCCCCGCCGTGGAGCTCCCCTCGCCCTCCGTCCCACTGGTGAATTCTGACTCCGTAGTCTCGCCCTCGAGGGCCATGTGGGATGCAGCTCCCTCCTGCTCCGGTGGCACAGCTCCTCCGCCTGATGATGCAATTGCACACAAGTATAGGGAGAGCACAAAAAGGGTGGGGGAAAGAAAGTAGAAAGACATGTTCAATGCATGCAATACCGCTACTGTTGGCGGACACTACAGACACAGCGCCCTCTGCACTACACCATGCACTTAGAGATCCCTAATTGATCACAGGGACATGGGGTACATGGCCTATGCCCAATTGCTGCACACATGGAAGTCACAGGAGCCTGACTAGGTGTAGATGGCTCTTACTCCTGGTGGGGTTGGGGTGCTGCTTAGCCTGCCTCACAAAGGGTCCTTGCCTACAAGGCGCAAGCCTAGGGGAACCCACAGCCCACTTCCCTCACCCAGACACCTCCTAATGCGCGCAGAGTCAGATGGATGTGACTGTACTCACCCCCTTGTGGCTACTGTGATGCCCTCAAGCGCCCATCCAACTCCGGATACGCCACCGCCAGAATCCGGAACATCAGGGGGGTCATGGTGCGACGGGCACCCCTCCCAAGTTGGGAGGCCATCCCCAGCTGGGCCTCCGCCTTCTTCTTGCTCCAGTGGCTAATGTCCTCCCATCTTTTCCGGCAGTGGGTGCTCCGTCTGTGGTGGACCCCCAGGGCCTCGACGTCCTAGACGATGGCACGCCAAATATCCTTCTGGTGGGTGCTGACCTACAGGAATAGTACAGGGGAAAAGGTAAAACATTAATTGTCCGGACCGTCACAGTCATTGGCCCACGTTCCCACCCTTGCCCTGACGCACATACGCTCACTGTCGAATCATGCACGCCTCATCCCCCTCCTCCCATCTCCCATCCACACCACTACAAACAGGCATTGCCCATACAGCATGCTCACAGTGTACTCACCTGTTTGTCTGAAGGACCATAGAGTGGTGTGTACTGGGGGAGGACCCCATCCACTAGTTTCTCAAACTCCTCTGATGTGAAGGCAGGGGCCCTTTCCCCAGACACTTGAGCCATTGTCGCTTCCAGACTGAGGTCACAGCAGCACTTGCAGTGTAGGTCCTCTCCTGTCGAAGATCAGGTATCAAGTGAGTCAACAGAGAGAAATGGCGGTCACGTCCGTGGCGGTGCGTACCATCACCGCCGGCGTACATCGTCATTGGCTCCTGGGACACATAGGGTCCAATGTTAACCAATGCAGGACTGCGTGGGGGTCTTCGACCGCCTGCCGCGACGGTGTACAATGCCAGCGCAGTTACCTCATATCCCCTTGTCCCACATTACAGGTCAGGCAGCCGCCATTTCAGGGGGCCACATGGCATTAATTTTAAGTGCATCACACATATCTAGGCCTTGCATATACACAAAGACAGGCACATAGCGGATTGACAATTGTGAGCAAGAAACTTGTTTTTTTGTACCTCAGTGTTGGCTAACCCTCTGATTGCTGTTCTCATCCATGAAGCACGTCCGCTGGGGCAGGTGAGGAGATGGCGGCATCCTCCGGTGTACAGACCGCTGGTGGACCTGTCGACAATGGAAGAGCGACATGTAATAGTCACCTACAGACTTGATCATGCCACAATCCAGGAACTGTGTGCCCAGTTTGAGACAGACCTGATGTCAGCTATCCGCCATCCCACAGGAATCCCCCCTCTAGTGCAGGTCCTGTCAGTACTCCATTTCCTGGCAAGTGGGTCTTTTCAAACTACAGTGGCCATAGCATCAGGGATGTCCTAGCCAATGTTCTCAAACGTGTTGTCCAGAGTGTTGTCTGCCCTGCTGAAACACATGTGCAGCTACATTGTTTTCCCTCAGGTGGAGGATTTGCCTACAGTGAAAGGTGACTTCTATGCCCTGGGACATATCCCCAACATCACAGGTGCCATTGATGGAACACATGTGGCCTTGTACCCCCCGCAGGAGTGAACAGGTGTACAGAAACTGGAAGAGCTACCATTCGATGAATGTGCAGATGGTGTGTTTGGCTGACCAGTACATCTCCCATGTGAACGCCAAGTTTCCTGGCTCAGTGCATGACGCTTACATTCTGAGGAATAGCAGCATCCCTTATGTGATGGGGCAACTCCAGAGGCACTGTGTGTGGCTATTAGGTGAGGACAAGGACCCTATACAGTGTGAATAGTTGTCTGGGTCTGGGGTTGTCCCTAAGGGTTAGTGTGTGTCTAACAGTTGTCCCTCGACATTTGCAAGTGACTCCGGCTACCCCAACCTGTCATGGCTACCAACCCCAGTGAGGAATCCCAGGACCAGGGCAGAGGAACGCTACAATGAGGCACATGGGTGAACTAGGAGGGTTATAGAGAGGACCTTCGGCCACCTGAAGACCAGGTTCCAGTGGGTCCATATGACAGGTGGTTCCCTATACTACTCACGATGGTGTGCCAGATCATCGTGGCCTGCTGTATGCTGCACAACCTGGCTTTGCGACAACAGGTGCCTTTCCTGCAAGAGGATGGTCCAGAAGGAGGCCTTGTGGCAGCTGTGGAGCCTGTGGACAGTGAAGAAGAGGAGGCAGAAGAAGAGGACATAGACAACAGAAACACGGTGATCCAACAATACTTCCAGTGAGACACAGGTAAGAAGACATCACTGCCTCCTACATCTGATAAAATTGTTCGACCTCTCATCTGTCTGTCACTTCCACCCAGTGTATGGACCCTAATTTATCACTTTCCCTTTCGATTTCACAGATGTGGGTCCCACTGTGTGACCTCTGCTATGTTACCTCATGGACTAGAGCTGTGTGACATAGGTATGTTGACAATAGAATGGACATTGCTATTTCCCGCAGTTATTTCAAAAACACATTTGTGAAAGCACAGACTGACTCCAGATTGTTTTGTGGTTCAAGGGTGTTTATTTAAGTGCTAAATAGTGAAGAGGGTTGTAAAATGGTCAGGGGTGATGGTGGAGGAATGTCCATGGCAGAGTCCAGTCTATTTGTCTCACAGGTGCATTGTCCAAAGGGGCATAGGAAGTGGAACTAGGGCAGTTTAAGGATGGACAGGGTGACAAAGTGGGACAGAAGGATGACATTCAGGGTGGTCTCATTTCTTGGCAGGGGTCTTGGCATTGTTCTCTGTCTTTGTCCTGGATCTCAGGGACCGCTTGCAGGGTGGTTCTCCATCTGCAGGGGGTGGAGTGCTGGTGTCGTGGTCCTGTGGCGGTGCCTCCAGGCCACTAGCGCCAGCGGAGGTGGTGGGCAGTTCATCATCCAGGCTAGTGTTAGGGGCCCCTTGTGGTGCCACAGTGTCCCTCTTGGTGTTCACGAGGTCCTTCAGCACCCCTACAATGGTGCCCAGGGTGGTACTGATGGATTTGAGTTCCTCCCTGAACCCCAAATACTGTTCCTCCTGCAGCCGCTGGCTCTCCTGAAACTTGGCCAGTACCGTTGACATCGTTTCATGGGAATGATGGTACGCTCCCATGATGTTGGAGAGGGCCTCGTGGAGAGTGGGTTCCCTGGGCCTGTCCTCCCCCTGTCGCACAGCAGACCTCCCAGTTCCCTGGTTTTCCTGGGCCTCTGTCCCCTGAACAGTGTGCCCACTGCCACTGCCCCCAGGTCCCTGCTGTTTTTGGGGTGGTAGGTTAGCCTGGGTTCCCTGTAGTGGTGGACACACTGCTGCTTGACGTGTCCTGGGGACAGAGGTATGGGCCCGCTGGGTGGGTGCTGTGCTGGTATTTCCTGAGGGAGGAGGCTCTGTGGTGGTCTGTGACTGTCAGGGGAACCTACTGTCCCTAGGTCCCAGGTGGGCCGGGCTGGTCATCTAGATCCAGTTGGACAGAGCTGCTGTCATCACTGTGGGCCTCTTCTGTGGGTGGAGTGGAGTGGACATGTCTGGAAACTCCTGTCCAGTGACATTGGGTAGGGGTCCTGCAGGGGTGTAAAGGCATGATTATTGCATCTGTATGTGCCATGGTGTGCAATGGGTGGGTGACCCTGTACCCCAGTGCTTACATTCTGGTGTAGGACCGTGTGTGATAATTGTTTAGGGGTCTGTGTAGGTATGTGTAGTGGGCATGCATTGGTGATGGGTGTCCATGCTTTGTTGTTGAATGCAGGGCTTGGTGTTGGGATGTGTGGTTCGTGATATTGGGACATATGTGAGGAGTTGGAGTGATGGGGGTGAGGGCGAGGGCGGGGTATGACATAGCATGCAGGTAGGGTGGGGGATGAAGTAGTTAAGATTTGACTTACCAGAGTTCATTCCTCCAGCTACTCCTGCAAGGCCCTCAGGATATAGTATAGCCAAGACCTGCTCCTCCCATGTTGTTAGTTGTGGGGGAGGAGGTGGGGGTCTGCCGCCAGTCTTCTGAACCGCAATGTGGTGTCTTGAGACCACGGAACGCACCTTCCCCCGTAGGTCGTTCCACCTCTTCCAGATGTCATCCCTATTTCTTGGGTGCTGTCCCACTGCTTTGAGCCTGTCCATGATTCTGCGCCATAGCTCCATCTTCCTAGCTATGGTGGTGTGCTGCACCTGTGATCCGAATAGCTGTGGCTCTACCCGGATGATTTCCTCCTCCATGACCCTGTGCTGCTCCTCAGAAAACCTGGGGTGTCTTTGCGGTGCCATGGGGTGGTGTGGGTGATGTGTGAGGTGGTGTGTGTTGTGATGTGTGGGGTGATGTTTAGGGGTGTGTGGTGTTTTGTGCGTGGATGTGTGATGATGTTGTGTGCCTCTGTATGCTGCTGTGGTCTTTGCTTTGCTGTCTCTCTGCTTCTTCAAATTGTTTGTTGTAAGGGTATGTGGGTAATGTGGGTGTGTGTTTTATATTGTATTGGGTGTGTGGGAGTGGTGTGTGCATGTGTATCAGGTGTGTGTATTTGGAATTGTCCAATGTGGTTGTGTTTTGTAAATGTGTGTGTACTTTGAGCGCGGTGGTGTGTACCGCCAATGGCATACCGCGGTTGAAAGACCGCCCATGTATTCGTGGGTCTTGATAGTGTGTGCGTATTCCTGTTGGCGTGACAATGGAAATTTTGTTATCACCAGTTTATCACTGACCTTTGGTGTGGCGGACTTGTGTGGGTGTCGAGATTTTGGCGGATTCTGAGCTGTGGGTCGTAATAGCTGTAGCGGATTTCCATGGGCGCGGCAGTGTGTTGGCGGTCTTCTGCACAGCTGTAAGCAGGATTTACCACCAATGTTGTAATGAGGGCCTTAGTCATCAGAGGTGGGACTGTTGAAGCAGATATGCTAGTTAAGAGAATTATTAATGATGTATATGTGTTTACTAATGAGGATGCATAGAGAAATTAGTCATAGAGAAAAAAATATGCACTTTTGAAAATGTGCCCTCAGGGTGTGATCACCATGTGTACTAATAGTTCTAAAACTGTAAGAAATAATGAAAATATATGAAAAATTGTAATAATATGTCATAATGAGATGTATAACCTTTGTTTTGCATTTATTTATAGTGCTAAGTTAGCTGAACTAAAGGCCTAGTCTCCCTAGGCCTCGCGCGCACTGAGAGTAGAGAACAATAACCGCATTTGGACAGAAGCTGCTACGAAGTAGCCTTGACCCGCTCGATGTTAAAGTTGCTTAGCTTGAATTTTCCGCAATGTACTGGCGGGCAGGAGATGATGAAGACAATTTTAGACAATTATGTGTAGAGTAGGCTAAATGTACTTTCTCAGGACTTGAACAATGAAGGCACTCACTGAAGAGTAACATGCAACAATTTCGATACCTGAAGAGCTGGATGATGAGAACATAGTAAAGTGGACCAATCTTGTGAACGGACGGATATTGAAATTAGTAGATTCGGTAAACAAATACCATAGGTTAAAGTTACATCTGCTGATTAACTGACCAATTAGAAATTAGGGGAATGGACTGGAAGACCCTAATAAAAAGCCATGACAAGGGGCTGAAATTAGAGGATGCTAGGGGAGCATTGATGACATCAGGAGACGCTGTCCGAGCTGCTGTCGTTGGGTTCATAATCTGTGAGCCTGATCCGTGGCTAACTAATTGATGATCTGAAGATGAAGACTGACTTGTTGCTGATCCATCCTGGATGGGTAGCTATGAAAATGTGACTGACAATTGTATGCCTTTTCTTCTAGGTGCCAACTGCACTGATTATAGAATTCTCATTTGGATAGATTTTTTCCAAATTAATGTTTTCTCTAAAAGGTTTTTAGCATGAAGACCCACATGCTGATGCTAATCTTGGTTAGGTAGGCTGTTAAGAGTGAAGTTGACAGTGACAGATGACTGACAACCTTATTTGCTGAACTTCATTATTAATGCTGGTATTCTTAGTTATGGAATTGCATTGTCGCATAGGTTTCCGTCAAGTGATGATGTTTCTATTAATAAATTAATAATTTGAGTGGATTGAATAAAGATTGAAATAACGGATGATTTAGAATTGTAATCAATAGGGAAATAAAACTGTTTAACTCATTACTGAGTTGTGGTTATTCATGAGTAGATGGTTTTAAGCTGTTTTCCATAGAATGTTTCTTGATTATTGATGTTAGCTATCGATTTAGTAGTCACTGCATGACTAGGATACTCCATGCGACTCAAAAGGTTCTTCGGCCTATACGCTTCCCCTTGTAAGCTTACCTACTAAAGACCAGGCGTGCAAGCAGGTACTAGTGCTAATGAACATAATAATAAAGTACTACTTAAAATGCTTTGCAGAAGGGCAAATTGATTATAAGCATAAGAAGACTCACCAACTGTCTCCTCTTACATCACTAAAGACCCGTCATCGACAAGCACGTGCAGGGAAAGCCAATAAACTTGAGTGCCTGTATTTTAAACACTCGAGTGCCTCTATAAGTGCCTGGGTCGTATAGCATGGTGAACTCACATAATTATGGTAATTTATGGAAATTACTTGGTAGGAATTAATGTGGGCACTCCTCCCATTTCTGTGTTAATGACATGTATTCAGCATTTGGGTTTGTGTAGTAGCATTCACCAAAATTTATATTTTATGAGGTAA
The DNA here is from genome assembly GCF_031143425.1 of Pleurodeles waltl. Taxonomy (NCBI): domain Eukaryota; kingdom Metazoa; phylum Chordata; class Amphibia; order Caudata; family Salamandridae; genus Pleurodeles; species Pleurodeles waltl. The sequence continues at coordinate 570,745,415 of NC_090451.1, read as the reverse complement.
AGAGGACGACATAAGCAGTTCATTGGATGTCTGTGAACATCTCTGTGGCCTTTTGGATGTATGTTGCTATTAAGTTTTCAACGAACGATCACCATCATGATAGTGATGACCATGGGGCCACAAGATGCATGTAAGAAATCAGCATTATTAAAAGATAATGTGGCCACGACTTGAAACGTTCAGCCGGCTTGGATCCCCACTGCATTTGCAAGTTGCAGTTTGAATCCTCACCCGCCGTTCCACACACGCATGCAGGTGGCATTTAAATCATAACACAATACATACATTAATACCACATCAGTAATACAACATCACCTTACCCTCTTTAAAACCAAACAGAAATATGAAACATTAAATAGAAAAACAAATATAAAATCATTAATCATCAAATTTACTTGGAACCTTTATTTTGCGAGACCAAACAAATCTCATGACACCACCCCCAGCAAGTTGAGCTGATGCAAACTCTGAAGCCACAAGCCCTGAAGTAGAAAAATTAACTTCTGTCTGTGGCTGATGCACCTCCACAGGCTGTAATTCACATCACCAATCAGTCAGTATTGGAACATGTTCTTCTGCCAATGATTTCACTTTCTCCTACTCCACCACCCTTTACCTTCAACCAAAACTGCACCTTTACTAACTTTATGTACGTTTACAGGCAACAAAAATGTGGACTCACACTTTCTGACTCTGACAGGTCTTTTGATTAGCACCCAATCACCAGCAGATAGATTTTTGTCACACACATTGCGCTTTTTAACACAGTCACATTTCATTTTAGCTTGACTGAGGATCACTTTTGAAGCAACTTCTTCAATGGTTTTGTGTATACCAACATTGTTTTTCTGCCCCTGCTCCTCCAGCCATTCAGGAAACAACCCAGTGTGAACCTCCCTTCCCCTAAGTAGTGTAAAACAAGTCACACCAGTTGTGCACTGTGGTGACTTATTAGAACTTCACACTTTCTGTTTAATGAAGTTGCAAACATCATAGTCTGATATAACAGCAGTTTCTTCTTTTATAAGCTTGTTCCCTCTCTCCACCAAACCATTTGAAGATGGTGAATACAAAGCCACCTACAAACATTTGATATCATGATGTGACAAAAATGTACATATACATTCCGAAATGAAATGTGTGCTATTATCCAAACTATTGTCCTTGGAGAGCCTTTCAGTAAAAATTATTGTTGAAGAAAGTTTATGGCAGCCACAATAATCAAATTCCTCATATTACTTGTGAGTGTTGAGTATTGGCCAGAGAAGTTCAAAACCTAATTTGTCCCAAGCACCATCAGATGAAGGAACAGGGTGCAAGGCTGTATGAGTGGTCTTCCAATGTTTATCTGAATACAAGCATTTAGGGCACTTGCCAGTGACAAACCTGACCTGGTTGTCCAGAGAATGCCACCATTAGTGTTGTTTCATTTTCATAAAATACTTAGTGACTCCAAAATGTCCCTGTTGATTCATAGAAATGCTATTATTAAACAACTTCACAGGGGAAATATATTGGTCACCCCTCAAACCCATACCATTGACCACAGACAGCTCTCTCAATATTTGTGAGAAAGCTTCCAACTCACCCAACAAGCACCTACTTTCAGGCCAGCCATGCACAATACATTCCTTGTTTTTATTGCAAAACTTAATCTTAATGTGCCTCCACCCAGTACTTTTTTAGCAATCACAGTCTTGTATTCCCTTAACACATCCACATTCACCACAGCACAATAAGTATTGTCCACGCAATTCTCATCTTCAGCATCCACCAGCCGCATGCATGAAAAACAATCTGCACAAAGGTTTTTACCCCCAGACAGATGTTTAACCACACAAGTATAATATTGTAATTTGAAAACCAGCCTGGTCAATCTTGCTGACACATAAATGCAGTAAAGACCCAGGATGATGCTGATGACAAGAGTAATTATTACAGATGTAATCGGATAAGAAACGGGTACTCACCTGCCTGGACCTTGTTGTCTAAAAGGGATGCACAGTCCCATAACTCATCACCCGCCAGGAGAGGAGGGGGTGACCTGCGGAGAGGCGGCTGTGGGTGATACACTACAAAGCGTTTGCATCTTCCCCACACACCATGACTCATCTGCCTAGACTTTGTTGTCTGAAAGAGACTCCCAGTACCGTAACTCATCACCCGCTGGAGGAGGAAGGGGTGGCCTGTGGGTGACGCGCTATAAAGCAATGGCACATTTCCTGTGGCGCGGGATTCGTCTGTCTTGTCTGAACCGTGTTGTCTGAAAGGGACTCACAGTTACATAACTCATCACCCGACAGAGGAGGAAGGGCTGAGCTGCAAGGATGGTGCCATGGGTGATGCGCTATTGCACCTTCCCTGCAGCATGGGCTGCGCCCGGGCAAAGCAAAGCCAAGGGCAGGCCAATCCTGCATCCATCAGCGACAGGAGTAGCCAAGTGGGACCACCCCCCTTGGCGTTTGGGTATGACATTGTTGGAAAAATCTGTCTGATGTGATCTGGGGCTCTTTACCAGGTTCGTGGCTGCCCTTACACTGTGCTGGTGTGTATACCTTTATGACCCATCTATTTGACACAGACCTCTCCTTCAAAGAGCTGGGACAAGCCTATGGGTTCTCCTGCAGCACCTCCTTGTGTTTGGTTGTGCACCCGTACTGAAGCAAAGACAGCTTGCCATTCATTTGGGGAAGAGAAATGTGGGCCCCTCTGTTCTTAAGGCCCCCCAGTTGGCACCTCGGACAGAGATGATAGAGGGGTTCCTTTCCTGAGTGGTGAACGTGATATCCAAAAAGATAGCTTTGGCAGAGAGAAGGCTGTCTCTGTCTAGAGAGGATTCCCAATGATTGCCCCAGCTGCAGACAGCCCTTTGGAGATTTCAGCTACCCCTCCAGCAATATTGCATCCCGACATTAGAGGCTTTAGGGGATGAGGTGAGGTGACAGGGGATGAGTGGATTTCATTGTATGCAGATGACATCCTCATGTATATTATAAGCCCAGACACAGCTCTCCCTAGAGTATTTCAGGTCTTCCAGTAGTACTGGGAGCATGCGGGCTACAGGATTAACTGGGACAAATCCAGCTTATACCCAGTGGGTTGTCCCTTTGATGCACATGCTATTCCTGGACAGTTGCAGGTGGATTGGGAGGGATTTCGATACTTAGGAATGCACATCACCTCAAACAGAGAAGACAGTCTAGACCGTAACCTCAGACGAGTGCTGCGGGAGTTCCATGGAGAGGTAGAAAGGTGGAGAACATTGCCCTTGACATTATGGGGGAAGGCTGCCATGTATAAAATGATTACACTTCTAAAACTCCTATATGTCCTGCAGAACATTGATCATAGATCCTGGAAGAAATATTTACTAAAATAGAAGGAGACATCCGAAATTTCCTTTGGAAGGGGGGACATCCGAGCGTGGTGGTAAATATTCTACAATGCAATCACTATAATGGGGGTATCTCCCTCCCAGACATAAGAGCTTATTACTGGGTGGCCCACTTGATAGTAATAAACAAATGGGGCCACCTTCCAGGAGATCACCCATTATACAGGCTAGAAAGGATAATACCCACTCATACATCCACTACCTCTACGGGGAGAAGGGTGGAAGAAATTGCTAATGGCAACCCAGATGACGCTAGATGCCCGGAAATGGGCCGAAAGATAGATGAGATGAGGGTAAGCCGATTACCTGAGAAACCCCCTATGGGTGGGGTCCAGACTGAGGGAAATTGGGAAATTGAAGGGCTACATGACTTGGGACACTATAGCCATCTTCAAGGTAGGGGACCTCATAGAAAATGGAACTCTCATTTCCTTCAATTCCCTTCAGAGAGAATACCAACTCAATTAACCCAATGTTATAAAAATCTCCAACTTCAATATGCCTGGAAAGCTGAGGGGCTTGACATTGTAAATATGCCAGAATATGCACCACTGGAGGGGAGATTGCTTATGGAAAGGATAGAGGAGAAAGGAGTGACTTGGACCTACAGGACACTTAATAAAAATCAAAAGGGAAGAGGCATGATTTGGACCAATTAACCTTGAGGCCAGATAACAAGGCAAATTGTTGCAACAGGGTCCCAACCTCTGAGGGGATTCGCGTAATATCCCTAAAATACAACAACAGGTCATCAGTGTACAGCGATGCCACGTGCAGGCCATCCCCTAGGGTAAAACCCCAAAAAGAGCCCCTGTCACGCAAAACCGCTGACAATGGCTCCATGACAAGGGAAAACAGCAGCGGGGCAAGGGGGCAACCTTTGAGTGACTCTGATATAATGCCCCCCATCTTGACCCGGACCTGAGGGTTAGTGTATAGCATGTATGCAAGAAGGTCAGGGCACACCAAAAACCAGTTCTGTGTGGTTGATCCAAGTGGTCGTTCAATCAGAGTTGAAGTCCAAATCAAGGATGATACTAGGCATTTATTCACAGGATAAATATGTGTGGTCAATATTCAGGTCAAAGACCACATGTATTACAATCAATCCAAAAATACAGCGAGCAGCCGACACGTGTTTCTTCTTCTAGACTTTATCAAGGCTGTGGGATAGATGAACAATATGCACATGGGCGGCGGGGAGGATCTCACAGTTTTTAGTCTAATATCTTGATCCGCATAGTGGAGCAAGCGAACTATGAAGGGACGAGGGCCACTTCCTGGAGGCCTTGGCCGTGTGAGGATTCGATGAGCCCGCTCCACTGAAAAAAAGGGGGTTAGTGTACCAGCCGGTACCAGCCCCCGAAGACAGTTCTCAGAGTGTGCCACCGCATCACGGCCCTCCGCGCCTTCTGGTAATCCAACCACCTGTATGTTATTTCGTCTGGTGGGACCCTCCGCGTCCTCCACACAATGCTCCAGCTCCGCCACATGCGCTAGAACATCCCCCATCGTAGACTCCAAGCAAGACATCACCGGTCTCAGCTCATCCACTCGCGCCTCTATCATACCTGTTTTATCCACCAGGTTGCGGTGGTCAGCGTGTAGCAAGATAAGGTCCCTAGCCACCTTGTCAATCTTAGCTTCCATAGATGTGCGAGCCCGCTCCAGCGAGTCGCCGATGCATTCCACCGCAGCCAGCACAGCATCCAACTTCTGGCTGTCTTGCGCCGCAGCGTCCTGCGACCTCCCAGCTCCAGCGCCAGAGTGAAGGCGGCCCGTCCCCGCCATGATCAGAGTTGATGTGGACTCCAGCCAGCGCCACTCCACTTACCAGCCGACACACCACCAGTGCCGTCAGCCTAGAGCCCTCCGGCGCGCCCAACCAGAGCGGGAAGACCAGGCCGGGAGACCAATGCAGCCAATGCGGCAGTCACGTGGCAAAGTGGGCCCTCCAGGTCAGCCTTTAGCTCCTCTCAATCAGCCACCACGATGGCCTGATCCCTCAGCACAGGGAACCAGTGTAGACTGACTCCCCGCCGCCAACTTCATCACCAACAGTAAATCCACCACCCAGTCGCTTCCGGTGCCCAGCGGACCCGCGTCCCACCAGTTCTCCAAACAGGGCTGGGCCCGCTTGCTTGCGCCCCCAGGACCGCGCCGCGCAGCAGCATGAGCAGCCCAGCCCACGATTGCTCCGCAGCCTTCCTCCTGCCGCCTGTCTCCAGGCCACTGGGCACCCTAGGGCCTCAGGCAAACATTGCAGTCAGGGTCAGATCGGCGATCCAGGCTGCGCGGTCGGCGGGCCTGGACCTCTCCCTCAGCGCCTTAACGCCCTGTACGGGAGGCTGGTTCCCCCCACCGCCTGCCTCTAAAGTCCTCGGGCTCCGTTTCGCTTCTAATGTGGCACTGTTCTCCCAGTAGCCCCCTCCAGACAGGCCCCCGTGGTATGCCCCACGGCGCCGTGCTCACGCGCCGCAGCAAGTCCACGCCTGCGTTCACCAGAGCCAGGCTGGCCGCGGATCCACGTGGGCCAGGTCCGACTCCGCTCGGCACCGTCCTCGGGAGCCGGCACTCAGTCCCGCCACAGCCCGGGGCCCCACAGCAGCCCAGCACCTCTTTCAGCAAGGCACCGCCGGCCTCCAAACCCCGTGTGCCGCCGGATGAGCCGGGTGAGACGCGGAGCTCACTCAGCTCGCGTCCGCCATTATCGCCAGCTTGGCCACGCCCCACGTGCGTCAGTCTTGCTTGATGCTGAGGAGAGCCAATGTGGTCTTCACATTTGAGGACGTTTGTCAGGTTATTCAAACTCTCTCATAATAAAGCCCCTGGCCCGTATGGCATACCTTCTGACCTCTTCCGAGATAACATTGATGTTTGGGGGCCAGTCCTTACTCTGGTTTTAGATGCTGCGGTCAGTGTGGGAGCTCCAATCAATATCGCCTTTAGACGTTGTGGTAAAAGTCCAAGTGATGATCTTGTTTAATAGACTTGTGCTGTGGGCAGATGAAAACAACATAGTTTCTGCAGTCCAGTATGGCTTTTAGCCTGGCAGGTCGACCATCGACCAGTGTCTTAATTTATATTTCATTATAAATAAATACACTGTCCCCAGCACAGCTTGCTCCATCTAGCGTTCATGGACCTCACGTCCGCATTTGATAGGGTAAATCGTAGGAAGCTTTGGGGCTTGCTCCTCCAGATGAGGGCAGAGCCACAAATAGTTCTTCTTTCAAACCTCTATGTTAGTACTTCCGCAGCAGTGAGGTATTCTCTGTGAGCAGCATTCACAGATTGCTTTGGCACCAGTAGGGGTACACGTCAGGGCTGCATATTGGCGTCATTGCTATGAACTCTTTATATTCATGATTTGGAATGAGCTCTTATATTGGCGCAGGCTGACTGTCATAGGGTAGGAACAAGATTGTTGTCAGTTTTGTTTGACGCCAACAATGCAATGCTTATGGCCTGCCGGGCAGTGGGACTGCAGTCTTTACTGGATCCGTTTGATTATTTCATGGACAGCTTGGACTTGGCAGTTCATTTTTCCAAATCATATGTATTTGCGGTGGCCCTCGATCAACAGGCTCAAAAACGATGCTAGTATGAGCTGGAATTCCTTGGTGAGGGTAAGACTTGTGATTTGATGAAGACCACAGGGGCTCTTGGTCACTGGCTACTCTAGTCAAGCTTTTCCAATCGAAGTGTACCTCTAAAGTGTTATATGGTGGTGAAGTATGGGGCTACAGATGGGTGGATAAGATCCAAACTGCAGACAACATTTTCCTAAGGCAAATCCTCAGGGTCCCACATAGCACCCCAGCATTCTCGGTTCACAAGAAGTTTGGTCTCAGATACATTGAGTGATCTAATAGCTCTTAGACCTTTGCTCTGTTGGGTTAAGCTATGGACTGGGGAAAGCCTTCATCTTAAAATGTTGATCTTGTTAGATTGCTTATCACGTGATCACATGTCCAAAATTCCCAGGAAAGCACATGTGAAAGTAACCCTGTCTACCCTAGGGAGGGCAGAGATGTTTTATAATCATAATTCTCTGCGCCCGTTGGAGAAGAAAAGGGTAACAGAATTGTTTCTTGAATATGCCTCTATGCAATGCGACAAGTCAGAGCTTGGGAAACCCATGGTTCAGGGTCATTTTTTGTTAAAAACTGTTTGGGGTATGGAGCCATACCTATCCTTGTTAACTATTGATAGGAATAAGTTTGTGGTGGCTCGTTTCAGATTTCATATGTTGCATCACCTTTTGGCCTCCCAGAGCGTCTGGTCTAGTTCAGGCTCCTGAGGGCTATGTGGCTGGCTACGACAACGTGTCTCCACAGGATACCCTTCATTTTGTATTATTGTGCAAATATTTTAGTGTTCCCAGGAAGAGCTTCCTTTTATTTATTTTAAAAGCTCTGGGTTTTGTTCAAGCTCGCCCGGCTCTAATGTATCACCAGCTTTTGCCAAATGTGCACGTTGTGTCTTCTGTTTTGAGTTTCTTGCCTGCTGCTGTGAGCTCAAGGTGCTGTAGGCTGGATTAATGTTGTCCTAAGACATTATATAATATCTGATGTTTTTAACATCGGTGTTCTTTTATTTTCCTAATATGTGACATGAGGGTGCATTTTATGTTCTTATGTGCTTTGATGATTGTATTCACAATCGAATAAAGGAAATCCCAACACTGACCCATTATTCAGACTTCTTCCATTGATGATGTTCACCAAAGGCTTGTGGTCTGCATGCAACTCAAACATGCAACTCCATAAATACATCTTGAATTCTTGCACCACCCGTACACATGCTAGTGCTTCACGCTCTACGGTGCTGTAATGACTCTCACTCTGTTTCAGAGACCTAGATGCAAAAACCACAGTCTGTTCTCTCCCTGCCACCCACTGACTCTGTACAGCCCTCAACCCATGTAGGCTGGCATCAACCGTAATTATAAAAGTGCTATCCTCATGAAATGTACTCAGTGCAGGTGCATTTTCAGTCAATTTTTTGACATTGTCAAATGCAACATCTGTATCATCTGTCCACAGAACCTTTAGTCCTTTCCTGAGCAAAACTCTTAAAAGGATCAACTGCATGGATATAACCTGGTACAAAAATGCCTTAGTATTCTGCTATCCCCAAAAAGAAACATAAAGCATCTCTATCTTTAGGTGGCTTGGCATCCTAGATAGCCTTAATAAGACATAATATGGACTTTATTCCTGACAAGGAGATGGTGTATACAAGGTACTTTAATTCCTCTGCAGCAAACTTGCATTCATCATGTCTAATGGTCATACCCAGGACTGATAGAACCTTACTCAAAATCTAGTTATGTACTTCCAGGCTATCAGCAAAACCCAAGATGTCCGCCTGATATGCATGCACACCTTTAAAATCCCCCCAAAAATGATCCATTTACTTCTGTAATACGCTGGCCGCTGACACTAAACCAAACAGTAATCTGAGGTATTTATACGTGCAATATGACATTACAGGGTTATCAGTTCCTGAGAATCAGCAGTCAAAGTAATCTGATGGTAAGCTGGACTTAAGTCAATAATGGAAAACCATTATGCCCTTCTAAACTTGCTAGCAACTCATGTATCTTGGGAAAGGGATGGCAATCTGCCACTATGTCCCTATTGAGTGTGCATAAATCAGCACCCAGCCTGATTTCCCCTGATGTTTTACACACAAGAATCAAGCCCATCCTAGCCAAGTCTTGCCAATCAATTATGTCCTTTCCCTTAATAGCCACATTAATTTTGGTGATAGTTTCTATATCCAACTATTCTACGTTGATGTAAAGTACCCTAACATCTCAATGTTGTTTTCCCCTAAATGCTTTGGGATTCATGTCAGTAGGTTCCAGGGACATTGTATCACCACACTTACTACAAAAAGTGGTAACCTCTTAGAATGGTAATAGGGGAACCTGAATCAGCTATCAAAACAATGTAAAGGAATGCTGTCAATTACAGCATCACAAAGTGGACCTTTTCGGGTGTACTTACAGAAATACATTCAAACTTAAGAATTACATTGCTTAGTGTTTTTGATCAAGTGTTGACCTCTAGATCAACACTCACAGTTCTCACTGGAGTTTGGCTTCTTTTACATACACCCTGAAAATGACCCTTTTTTGTAAAACAAACATTTGCCAATTGCAGGACAGCCTGTAAAATTGCTAAGTTGTTTATTTGAACCATATCTGTAATAAGTGCCTGTATACCTCTTGATGTTCCTCACAGTTTTCCCACATGTGTTAACTACTCACACTGAATCTGTCTGTTGTTCTAGATATGAAATAGACAAGGCATTAATTGGAGTTTGTTCATTTAACACTTTTGAAGAAATCGAGGATCTCGCAATACTTTTGGCTAAGTCAATTAACTCTGTAAGCGTATAGTTTGTACAGCTTAGCAATTTTTCTTGGATCTTCCTAGAAAAACAATGAACCACAAATTGATCCCAAATATAGGTATCTACATTTATTCCAAATTCACATGTTGGAGCCAAGATCCTCAACACTGACACACATTCTTCCACGACTTCCTTGGCAAATTGTTTACACTTGAAAACATTGTGCCTCTCCAGCATTATGCTTGGCTTATCAGAGAACTGTGTGCGTAGCCTTTCAACTGCTTCAATATAAATATTCCGCTGTGCATCTCCAGTCTGACCTTGAGGCATGCAAACCATTAGCAAATTATCAAATATTTGCTGAGCATTATGGCCAGGACTGCCAAACAAAAGAGCAAATTTGTGTGCAGGGCTATAATCAGAAGAAGCATCAATGGCAACCAGATGATTTTCAAAAAGCCTCAACCACTGTTACCACTTTATAGGAGGCTTTCCAGGATGAGACAAAAACACAAGTGGCTGGGTGACATGGCCATCCCGACAACAAGTATTAACTGTGTAGAGAGCCACCCGGACTCACCTTTACTTTGTATCCTGTTCCACGCGTTCAGACGGAGCGTGGAAACAGAGGTCATATAATAAAGTTGTGGCTGCGCTGACGCAGTTCCCCTTGAGAATGCAACCACTGTGCATGCGTGGTCCTTCTACGAAGTAGAGAGTGCGGCCCTCACCACATTACAGTGGCGACGAGCGGGTCTCGGAACTCCCGTGTCGCACACTATTCCCACTACGGCCGACGAGTGGTGCAGAGTGCAACAAAAAAAGAAAAAAAAAAAACACGACCAGCACAGCGCCCTCGTGGCGTTCTGAGAGGAACGCCGAAGAACGTGTGGGCAGGCGGGCGCACGACCGCACACTGAAGAAGCGCGCCACGCCCTGCCTTGAGAGGTGCGCCCCGCCTCCCTTCCGGCACGAGTCTCCCGGTGATCAGTGCCACCGTCGGGACCAACTAGGCCGAGCGCCGGGGCCCCGTGGGTCTTTGCCGCGGCCTGGACAGTGTGTGCACGTGGCAGGAGAAGAAAGAAAGGCGGCCCCACCTCCAGCGCTGGATCAGACACAGCGCTCCCCCCGGAGGCCCTGCAACACCACGTGGGGAGTGGTGCATGTTCAAACACACACGTGCATACCCCATCGTGGAAGCAACATGACGCTCAGGCTGTGCTCCCCAGGAATGAACGCAGCACACGGAGCCAGAGGGACAGGAGCCCCGGACAAGTAAGGAGGGAGAGCAGAAAGCCTAGTAGGACCCTACCAAAAAAAAAAAAGAAAAGAAAAAGACAAAAAAGCGGAAAAAATATATAATGATAAGAGAATAAAAGGGATGGAGCTCCCAAGGATCAAAAAAAGAGAGGCAAGAAGGGAGGGGAAAAAAACAAAAAAAACAAATGGAGCCCTAGAGAGAAAAAAAAAGAGGATAGAAGAGGTGGTACACAACGTGTGGGACACAGACACACAAGCAGCCAGGGATCAACACTACAGAACACACCACAGAGGGAATAACATTTGAAAAAAAAAAAAAAAAGAGATTTCACTATCGTTAAATAGAGACTACAAGAAAGGAACCCGCAGTACAACAGCAAAGCGCCCACATAACTAGAGACATAATGAGTGCCCCACTGCAGTAAAACCCCAAGCTGCCCGTGCAAGTAGGCGCCAGTGCTCACTCCTCAGTCACTGTGCTGCCCCCATGCAGCCAACTGATTGATTCGGCTACAGCAGCGCCAAGATGGCGCTTATGGTTAAACCGATTAGAAAACTACTTCTGCGCCACCAGAGAGACAGGCGGGGCAGTGCGCAGATCTCTCATGCTGCTGATGGGAGGAGACGAGCTGCAAGAACTATTCGATGCACTCCAAAACACAGGTGATAAGTCGGACTTCAACGCGGCAGTGGAAGCCCTGAATAAGCATTTTGACCCACAGCTGAACTCAGACTTTGAACGCTTCAAACTCCGGCAGGCTCAGCAAAAGGATGTTGAGTCAATGGACATGCTCTATGCACAACTAAGGAGGCTAGCAAGCTCGTGGTAGGCCTCAATCAACAAGAGGATATTAGGGCACAGATTATTCAGGGATGCCGATCGAATGCACTAAGGAAGCTCATCCTACGCCAGCAAGGCATGCCCCTCGACGACATCTTGGTTTTGGCACGTTCACACGATCTATCAGCAGTATGGGCGGATGCCATGGCGGCAGTAAGAGGGCAATCGCTGGCAGCTGCGACAACCACACGTCCAGTCCAAGTGAAAGAAGAGCAGATAGACGCCATCCAAACTCGTCAACCGCCAGGACGCAGACTGAACTTCGTCAGACAGAGCGCGCGCACCTGCAGAAGCTGCAGGTATGAACACTAACCACCGATGGGGTGCCCGGCGAAAGGAAAAACGTGTGATAAGTGTGGCAAGGACAACCACTTTGCGAAAGTGTGCAGGTCATGAAGGGGCTGGCAAGGAAACCAGAAAGGAAGGGACGCCAAGGTTAGAAGCGTAACCAAAGAAACTAATTAATCCGGTGAAACCACGGTTCAAAGAACCCCAGTCTTCGAAGAAGACAAGGACGAAGACATCTTTGTGATCTCATTCACCGGCGGGAGACAACAGAAAAAGCGACCACAACCCATGAGCAACATTCAGATCAGCGGCAAATCGGCGATGGTGCTCATAGATACGGGAGCATCTGTAAATGTAATGGATGATACTCTATTGAGGCAGTTGACCCCAACACCATCGCTTGCACCAACTACCCCCAAAATATATAACTAAGGGGGCCGAGAGTCGCTTCCTCTAAAGGGCACGGTGGAAGTGGCAGTATCCAGCGGGCATGTGTTAACACAGGCAAAGTTCTACGTAGTGACTGGAGACCGAGGCACTCTGTTGGGCTGCCACACCGCGGAAGAGCTGGAATTAGTATTCTTCGCACGACAAGTATATGACTCCCACGCTGAACACCTTATTAACGAATTTCCGCAGCTCTTTGAAGGGTTGGGACGACTTAAAGGTAAAAGTGTCAAACTACACATAGACCAAAGAGTTACGCCCGTTGCCCTAAGACACCGACGTGTACCGTTCTATTTGCGACCAGCAGTGGAAAAGGAGCTACAGCTGCTTGAAGACCAAGGAGTGATCGAGAAGGTGGAAGGACCTACACCATGGTTTCGCCATTGGTGATAGTGCCAAAGCCCAAGCAACCAGGCGCCATTCGTCTCTGTGTCGATATGCGCATTCCTAACAAGGCCATCAAAAGAGAGAGACACATAACACCTACGATGGATGACATCATAGCAGATCTGAATGGGGCGCAGTGGTTCTCGAAATTGGACCTCAATGCCGGGTATCATCAGTTGGAGCTGTACCCCGATAGCAGGAACATTACTACATTCTCAAGAAACGTGGGGCTTCGGCGATACAAGAGACTGAGTTTTGGGGTATCTTCGGCAGCCAAAGTATTCCAAAATGTGATTAGAGACGCTGTCAGGACTGCAGGGGGTGATCAATTTGAGTGATGACATCCACATCTACTCCAAGACCAGAGAAGAACATCATCGACATCTCAGGGCTACACTGCAGAGGTTAGCGGAGGCAGGGCTAACACTCCACAAGAAGAAATGCGCGTTCTATCAGACGTCGGTGGAGTTTTTTGGCTATGTCTTCTCAAAAGATGGTCTACAAGTGGACCCCCGTAAAGCTGATGCCATCCGTCAAGCGCCGGTTCCAAAAAACCCCACAGAAGTAAGAAGCTTCCTGGGCATGGCAACCCATTGGGGAAGGTTCATTCCGCAACTTGCAACCATGGCAGAACCTCTAAGACTGCTCACAAAAACTGGGCATCGGTGGGAATGGAGCCCAACAGCGGACAAGGCGTTTGCTGACATCAAGACAGCGCTACTAGACAAGCCAACGATGGCTTACTTTATCCCTCCCTGACGTACTGAGGTGGTAGTGGATGCAAGCCCAGTAGTTCTTGGCGCTGTTCTTCTCCAGGAACAGAACCCACAGGAGTGGGTTCCGGTTGCGTATGCCAGCAGAGCATTGTCTTCAGTTGAAACACGATATGCCCAGATAGAACGAGAAGCCTTGGCGATTCGGTGGGCGTGCAAAAATTTTCACCTGTTTCTGTATGGACAAGAATTACAGGTGGTGACCCATCACAAGCCCCTAGTTGCACTATTTGCCAGGTGCCCGCATCTGGCGCCCCCGCGAATAGAGCCGTGGACTGTTCTGCTGCAACCTTACTGGTTTACGGTCATCTATCGACAGGGGGTGAACAACCCCGCGGATTATTTATCTTGCCACCCATCCCCAATAACGACTGATGAATCTCAAGAGAAAGATGAGGAGAACACCGAGGTGTTTGTCAACATGGTGGTACAATCGGCATGTCCCAATGCCCTTGGTGTAAGAGACATTGTAAACGCTACCAAGGTGGATATGGTACTGAACCAGGTCAAAGAAGCACTGGATCACAGGAAATGGAAGCTTTTCCTGGAAAAGACAAAAGTGGCCAACCACAAGTGCAAAGTAGCGATGCAGGGGATGTGGAGGGTGCGAGATGAGTTGTCCACGGATGGTCAAGGATTGGTTCTTCGAGGAAGGAGAACTGTACTGCCTCAGAGTTTGTGGGCCCGAGTCGTGGAATTAGCACATCAGGGCCATCAAGGTGCTGTGAAAACCAAGGCAAGATTGAGGGCAAAGGTGTTGTTCCCTGGCATGGACAGTCAGGTGGACAAATTGGTGGGAAAATGCCATTCATGCGTCATCACATCAGGGGAACCACCCAGCTGCCCAGCCATCACTGAGCCGGCTAGTCAGAAGACATGGACAATAGTGAGTATGGATTTTGGGAGCTTCCCGGATGGGCGGCTGACCGTCGTCCTCATTGACTCATGCACAAAGTTTCCTGTTGTTGACGTGTCGTCCACGGCATTCGAGTATGTGAGGCCAGTACTTCAAAAGGCATTTGCCATGTTTGGGCTCCCTGACAAGGTCAGGACAGACAATGGGCCCCTGTTTCATGGACAGGAATTTCGGTCTTACCTGGAAGGGCTAGCCATACATCATCGCGAGGTCATGCCCTACTGGCTGCAGGCTAATGGGGACGTTGAGAGGTTTATGCAAACTCTAAACCGAGCCCCCAGAATAGGTGTTGAACAAAGAGCAAACAGTGAACAATGTCTACAGCAATTTCTGGGTGCTTATCGCCAGACACCTCACAGTACTATTGGGTGTGCGCCTGCCACGCTGATGTTCAAAGTCCCGCCTCTGGATTGCATCCCATCTGGTCCTCAATGGACATCACCAGAGCTGGATGTTGAAGCCACCCAGCGGCGCCGAGAGCACACGAATCGGAAAGCCACTGAACAACGGCGAGGTCGATTCAGGGGCTTTCAGGAAGGAGATACAGTGGTAGTGAAGAATCGCCGGCCAGGAGGGAAATTCCAAACTCCATTTGAGCCTGAACCCTGGCAGGTCATCAGTGTGAGGGGTGCCATGATAACAGCGTCCCGAGGCAGGCAGAGGGTAACCAGGAACGTATCACATTTCAGGAGAGCAGGGGTTTCAATCACATCCGGAGAGGAAGGAGAGGTCGATGACTCGATGGTTGAGCCCCCGGCTGAGGAGGTATGGATAGAGGATGCTCAGGTAGCGGTGCCCAGTGCACGACACCCTCCGGGTGAGAAGGCTGGCCAGGAAAAATGACTTGCCAGAGGTGGACAATATCATCTACGCCCCAACCCGGTGCCGAACAGCCAGCTCAAAAACTTTGTCTGTACCCTGGGTCACTAGGAAATGATGTTGTGGCATTGCTGCCTGTTCACCAGACTGAGGGAGAGCATGCGTTAAAGGCTGAAGAGTTGTCTTAGAGTCCTGGGTGACCCGATGACCCTATGAGCTGACAGGGGGTGTTATCCCCGGGCCTTTGTATCTTTTGGCATTGTTCTGTTCTGTTATTATTGTGTTTCCTTCTCATCCCTGTGTTTCTAATTCTCTTGTATTTTGTTCGTTTAAGTCTCAATCATTCTGGTATGGGATTTCTCTTTGTTTGGATATGGCCTGTATGTACATTTCTTTCCTCTTCTGTGTGAAGTAAAACATGGGAGGGATGTAGAGAGCCACCCGGACTCTCCTTTACTTTGTATCCTGTTCCGCGCGTCCGGACGGATCGCAGAACCGAGGTCATATAATGAAGTCTGGGCTGTGCTGACGCAGTTCCCCTTGAGACTGCAACCACTGTGTATGCGTGGTCCTTCTACAAAGTAGAGAGCGCGGCCCTCACCACATCACAAACTGCAGTGGCCTCACAACAGAAAAACAAAAGGAACTCAAAATCCTGCAATATTTAATATCAAAACTAGTGAATGATCAGAATAAAACAATTCAAGTTCTTACCTGCACCTCTAGATGAAAATTGCATTTAATTTAAAACTGCCACTGATAATCTGCATGTCGTTGAAAGTGAGCTGTTATGCATCGCTTGTTTAAATAAGGCTCTCAGGTTGTATTTGAACAATGTTTTAATAAGGTTCTCAGGTCGTTTTTGAAAGATACCTCCCAAACTAAGATGGCCGCTGCGCTGAGCATCAGGCATGTGCCACTATATGATGGAAGATTCCGAACCACTGTCACGTGGTTCCTGGGATTAGAGGATAGCATGTGACTAAGCAGCTCACGGCTGCAGTGTGCTAACAGAAGTTGCGACTGCGATACGCAATGCAGTGTTGGAAGGGCCACAGCAAGCTAAAATACCTACTTGTGGATCCGACAGGATGACTTGAAGGGGAGCAGCAGTCAGAAATCAGACAGTAGTTGGGAAGCAACACACGATACAAGTCGCAGGGACGAAGTGGGGCGGGGAGCCACCAGAGAGCTGCCATTTTGGGGGTGGGGGGGCAGGCAACGCAGTTGAGATGTCAGTGGGCAGCTCCTAGATCCTGTCACCAAATGTAGTGATGCCCATGGGGCCACAAGATGCAGGTAAGTAATTGGCTTTATTAAAAGATAATGTGCCCACAACATGAAACAACCAGCTAGGTTGGATCCCCACTGCAACTGCAAATTGCCATTGGAATCCTCACCTCCCTTTCCACACACACACACGGGTAGCATTTAAAAAATAATACAATACGTACATTAATAAAACATCAGTAATACTACAATCATCTAGGAAAAGGTAGCAATATATTTTTAAATATAGTAAAACATTTTATCAAGTGCTGACCTGGTGGTTAAAATCTGAATCTGAAGTGCAGTAACTTTTGCCTTCTATGCTGTTTCCCCCACTCCTACAGCCTGCATGAGGCTGGTTCAAGGGGTAATTCTTCTGTGGCAAGCTGAGGGAAAGTGACACAGTGCACATCAAACAAATGGCATATCATTCTTATTACCATCTAGGTTGCAGGAATATATGGAAACTCTATGGTAAATGTAAAATATCACTTTACAACAAAGTTCCTTTGCTGAGGAAATCTGCAAATTACCCACCCCTCTACTGTGCAGTAAAATGTCTGCTGAATCATATCTGTGAATGGCCAATGGGCATTAAAATTCACCATTTAACAAAAACATTCCAAATACTCATTTAAAAGAACAACAAAATCCCATATCTGTTCTGATAAAACTTCTTTGCCTAACGTCCAAATAAATTCCTAGGAGAAAACCCCCTTGAAACCCACATGTAGGGTGGTGTACAAATTTGTTATTCTAGATGATGACACATTCAGTTTTCAGATGCATCACTATACTCTGGAGAATAGTATTGCCTCTTATTCACTTGTCACTAATTTAGGCTTGTAAGGCTTTGATTTGGCTTTTTTCACTTTGAAGGAAACCGCCTTGGCTCTTCAATCATTGTGTAAAGGAAAGGCCCTGGGCCCAGATGGTATACCAGGCGATTTGTATCTATTATGTCCTGGAATCTGGACGTTGTATCTAAATACTCTGAGCAATGCTATCCTGAGGGGAGGTGATCTCCCCCTAACATGGCGAGGAGCAACAATAGTTCCAATTTACAAACAGGGGGATGGAGACTTACCAGGCAATTTTAGACTGAAACGTCTAACTGATATTAGACAAAAGGTGTTCTGTAAACAGGTCCGGGCTAGGTTGCATTCTTGGATCAATGATCACTCGATCCTTTCAGATCTTCAGGCTGGCTTTAGGAAGGGGTCAGCACAATAGACCAAGCCCATAGATTTAAAATTCTATGTTGGAAGTATCTAAAGTTAAAAAGGGACCATTTGTATGTCCCCTTTATTGATTTAAGGGCAGCATTCGACCTAGTTTCACTTGGCTTCCTATGGAGCGTTTTGGAATCTTACGACCTAGACAGTGAACTGCTGAGGCTGATAAAACATCTCCACGAGGGAACTTAAGCAAGGGTCAGATAGACCCACGGTGGCGATCTGACATCCTCAATTGCTATTGCTAAAGGGGTTAGACAGGGGTGTGTTTTAGCTCCCACGCTGTTTAGCCTCTATATCAATGGTGCAGTAGACCAACTAGTGTGGTGCAATCATGATGCTCCTAAGTTAACAGGAGTACCTGTCCCAATTCTCATGTTTGCAGATGATACCTTATTGATGTCAAGAACCCCACTGGGACTCCAAAATGAACTAGATGCATTCACAATGTTTTGTGAGAAGAGGGGCCTTGAAATTAATCCAGATAAAACAAAGTTTATGGCTTTAAGTCTGCATAAGATATTTAGGGGGAAAATGACCTTGGGGGGTCTACCTATTGAACAGGTTAGTCAATTTGATTACTTGGGGATAAGATTATCCAACAATCTCTCATGGTTGGCGCAAATTGAGAAGAGTGTTGCTGCCCTCCAGCAGCGGTTAGTGGTGATCGGAAGGAAAATTAAAAATTCAGTGGGAGGGCAAATTTCGCCAGCTATCACGGTATATAAAGCTGCTGCAGCGTCAGGTGCAACCTACAGCGCTGAACTCTGGGGGCATTGTAATTCTCAGAAATTGCCCCTGGTTGAAAATAAATGCTTACATTCCTTGTTATACCTACCAGCAAGCATGCCACTCATTCCTCTTGGATTTGATCTAGCAAACCAGATCCACAAAGTAATTGCCTTAAGACCACTCATATATTGGGTGCATATTTGGTATTCCGAGTACTTGGCCTCTTACCAAGCAGCTGTAGCGGAGTTACTAACACTTGCTAGTGTGGTATCAATTCCCTGGTTTCAACACATTAGAGATCTGTATCGCTGTATCAAAATGGAGGAGGTATGGAGATCGCCCCAGCTTATAACAAAGAAAGTGATCTCACGTGTAAAGCAATGCTATTGGGAGATGGTTTTGATCCAGACATGGTGTAGTCAGAAATCAGGTAGTAGAACAGACCAATTTTTAAACCACAAATGTTCACCTAAGTTTGAACACTATATGGGCAGTATACAACCGGCCCAGATCAAAAGCCTTTTTATAAAATGTAGATTGGGGATCCTGCCACTTAACTCCTTTACTATGGGGTAGAATAAAGCTAACTGTGTCTCCTGTTTTTGTTACTACTGTCTGACGCAATGCCGAGACTTTGGCCCACTTGGTATTTTTCTGCCCAAGATATTTAATACCTAGGGGGAAGTGGATTATCCCCTTATGCAGGCTTCTCAGTGTAAGGACTCACAGGGAATCACTACGTATATTGACAAGTGATTCTAGTGAAAAGGTTGTGTTTGCTGTAACAAGATACCTTCAATGTGCCTGGACTTTGAGATCTAGGGGGAGTTTACACTTGGCTGGTTTGTAACCTTTACAGTGATACCTGGCTGGAACCATGATTTATTGGAGCCAGTGAATGATACCAGGCAGTAATGGACTTACTAGAGAGACTGCCAGTGAGGTCTTATCTATTTTGCGATATTATGGACTCTAATTTTAATAATGTTTTATGCTTTCTCAAATAAGTTTTTATGAATAATATGTATTTTTTGCTTGCTATTGCTTTCATGGCTTTCAGCTGAAATAAATTTATCAACTACTATTCCAAGATTTCAACTACAGGGCACCAATTCCAAAAGTCGCCTTGAGACTTGACCAAGGAGCAGTTTGCAATATCAATCAATCAATCAATCAATCAATCATGGCATTTGTAAAGCGCACTACTCACCGGTGAGGGTCTGTAAGGCGCTGAAGGGGGGGTGCTGCTACTGCTCGAACAGCCATGTCTAGAGGTGTGTCCTGAAGGTTAGGATTGTAGAAGGAGAGTCGACTGTTGAGGTATTATGGTCCGGTGTTGTGCAGTGCTTTGTCAGCATGGGTGAGGAGCTTGAATGTGATTCTCTTGTTGACAGGGAGCCAGTGCAGTTTTCTCAGGTGGTCTGTGATGTTGCTGTGGCGGGAGATGTCCAGGATGAGGCGTGCAGAGGCATTCTGTATGCATTGTAGTCTTTTCTGGAGCTTGGCCGTGGTTCCTGAGTAGAGGGCGTTGCAGTAGTCCAGTCTGCTGCTTATGAGGGCTTGGGTGACCGTCCTTCTAATTCCGGTGGGGATCCATTTGTAGATCTTCTGAAGCATGCAGAGGGTGTTGAAACAGGAAGGATAGATGGCGTTGACTTGCTGAGTCATTGATAGCGATGAGTCCAGGATGAACCCCAGGTTGCGTGCATGGTCGGTGGGTGTCGCTGCGGTTCAGAGTGTGGCAGGCCAACAGGAGTCGCCCCAGGTGGAGGGGGTGAAGCCAAGGATAAGGACCTCAGTTTTGTCAGAATTCACTTTCAGGCAGCTGTTCTTTATCCATTTGGCGATGGCCTTCATTCCTTCGTGGAGGTTGGTTTTGGTGGTGGCGGTGTCCTTGGTGAGGAAGAGGATCAGCGGAGGGGGTGGAGCCGAGGATGAGGACCTCAGTTTTGTCAGAATTCAGTTTCAGGCAGCTGTTCTTCACCCATTCGGCGATGGTCTTCATTCCTTCGTGGAGGTTGGTTTTGGTGGGGGTGGGGTCCTTGGTGAGGAAGAGGATCAGCTGGCTGACATCGGCGTATGAGATGATGTTGAGGTTGTGTGATCGGATGATGTTTGCGAGTGGAGCCATGTAGACGTTAAAGAGGGTCGGGCTGAGGGACGACCCCTGGGGTATGCCGGAGATGATCATAGTGGCTTCAGAGCAGAATGGAGGGAGGCAGACTCTCTGGGTTGTGCCGGTGAGGAAGGAGGTGATTCACTGCAGGGCTTTGTCGCGGATCCCTTTGTCGTTGAGGCATATGCATAGGGTGTGGTGGCAGACGGTGTCAAAGGCGGCCAAGAGGTCCAGGAGGATGAGGGCCGTAGTTTCGTCATTGTCAAGTAGGGTCCTGATGTCGTCGGTGGCGGCGATGAGGGCAGTTTTGGTGCTGTGGTTACTGCGGGATTTGGATGAGTCCAGAGTATTGTTCTCCTTGAGGAAGCGGGTTCGTTGTTTGTTGACAATTTTCTCTATGACTTTGCCGGGAAGGGGAGCAAGGAGATGGGCCGGAAGTTCTTGAGGTCCTTTGGGTCAACTTTGGGTTTCCTGAGGAGGGCGTTGATCTCTGCGTGCTTCCAGCTCTCCGGGAAGGTGGCGGTCTCGAAAAAGCTGTTGATAATCTTCTGGAGTTGGGGTGCGATGACGGAGCGTGCTTTGTTGAAGATGTGGCGAGGGCAAGGGTCGATGGTGAGCCAGAATGGATGGTGTTTATGATTTTGATGGTGTCGTCGTCATTGACGTGGGTCCAGGAGAGCAGGAGGCTGGTGTGGCCGGGGGGGTGGTGAGTCTGTAGTGTTGGTGGTTGACAGAGGGGCTGGGTATTGAAGCTGTCATGGAGGTCTGCGATCTTGCGGTAGAAGAAGGTGGCTAGTGAGTCGCAGAGGTCTTGCGATGGCGGGATGTCGATGTTGGAACTGGGGTTGGAGAGTTCCTTCACAATGTTGAAGAGCTTCTTATAGGTGTGTGGGTTGATGTTGATGCGTTCTTGGAAGGCGGTTCTTTTGGCGTTTCAGATGAGTTGGTGGTGTCTGCAGATGGCGTTCTTCAAGGCTGCGTGGTTGTCCGGTGTCTGTTCTTGGCGCCACTTTTTCTTGAGTCTTCGGCATGTTTGCTTGGATTCTTGGAGGTCGGCGGTGAAGCAGAAGGCCTTTCTGTTGGTGCATCTGTTTGAAGGTTTCATGATCGGGGCGAGAGGGCTGGCACAGTTGTCGATCCATTGCCAGAGGTTACGGACGGCTGTGTCAGAGGTGTCGATTGCTGGGTTCCAGGAAAGGATGGTGATCATCTGGTCTTCGGTGACCCTGTTCCATCTGCGGTGGGGAATCTGCTGGGGGTGGTGGTGGGTTGTGGGTTTCTCAAAGGTGAAGTGGATGCAGCGGTGGTTGGTCCAGTGGAGTTCAGTGGTGTGGCTGAAGGAGACGTATTTGCTGGTAGTGAAGAGGGGGTCGAGCGTGTTTCCTGTGGAGTGGGTGGGTGTTGTGACGAGCTGCATGAGGCAGAGGTTGTCGAGCAGGGTGGTGGAGTTGTTGTCGATAGTGTTCTCGAGGTGGAAGTTCAGGTCACTGAGGAGTATGTAGTCTGTGGATGCGAGGGTGTGCGTGCTGATGACATTGGAGATGGAGTCGCTGAACTGTTGACAGGGTCCGGGGGCCTGTAAACGAGGGTCCCTCTGAGGGTGGTGTTTGGATCAGTGTGGATCTGGAAGTGCAGGTGTTCGGTGGCGCTGAGGGTGTCTTTGGTGCTGGTCGTGATTCTGAGGGTATTCCTGTGGATGATGGCGATGCCTCCTCCTGGTCTGTTGCTGCGATCCCTACGGGTGATCTTGTAGCCGTTCGTGATGGCTATGTCGGACGCTGAGGAGTGGTTCTTCCAGGTCTCGGTCAGGAAGGCGATATCTGGGAGGCTGAGTCGAGTTGGTTCCAGAGTTCAATGATGTGTTTGTGGACAGAGCGGGTGTTGAGTAGGATGCATCTGAGATGGTTGTGTCCTGCCTTGGCGGGTGGGTTGCTAGCGTGGAGGCTGGTGAAGGTGCAGTTCCGGCAGGAGAAGGGTCCGCAGGTGAGCTGCGGGGTGGCCTGATGCCACGTGGATGAGCTGCCGGTGTTGGGCACATGGAGGGTGATGGCGTCCTAGCGGAGTCGTGTGTTGCGGCGGTGGGGGGAGCGAGAACCAGGGGTTCTGGTGCTGGGCACAGTCCAGGCGTAGATGGGCGCTGACGGGCTTGCCTTAGGTGCGCCAGCTGCGCACGGCCGCACAGTGGCCACCATTAAGTAGGGAGGGGGAAGGAGAGGACACCTGGGAGGCGGGAGCGGGGACGAAAAAAGGCAGCAAAAAAAGGGGGCGGGCAGCAGGGGCAGCAGTGGCGGGAATGCAGCACGAGAGAGAGGAGGGAACAGCGAGAGGGAGAGAGAGAGAGAGCGGAGAGAGAGGAGA
The DNA here is from genome assembly GCF_031143425.1 of Pleurodeles waltl. Lineage (NCBI taxonomy): Eukaryota > Metazoa > Chordata > Amphibia > Caudata > Salamandridae > Pleurodeles > Pleurodeles waltl. The sequence continues at coordinate 570,722,214 of NC_090451.1, read as the reverse complement.
AACAAACGAGGAAAGAGTGAAATGCAGAAGCGAAAGGCAAAAGTAGCACAAAAGGGAGAGAACACAGAAGAAAAAGCACACAAAGAGCAAATCAGGAAAAAGGAGAAGAGAGGCAGAGGGCAGCCTAGTAGAAGAGCAGAGCTCTCCCACTAGACACCAAGGATGAGGCACAGGTAGAAGCCTGCGGGTGGAGGAGGGCCTCCTTGCCGGTGGAGCTACGGGAGGCAGAGCAGTTCACTGACAGTTCGCTTTCATTTTAACCTTGTAAAGTTGACAAGTATGTCTCTGCCTCCTAATGCCAACCTTAGAGCAAATGTCCCTAGGACATAAGCCTGTCATAAGGACTCTGCATTTATGCTGATGTTTGGATAAAAAAAACGTGCCCTGCTGCCCCTTCAGCTCTTCACACATAGAAGATAAGTGAGCAGGTAATGAACACCTGTCCTACCTGCTACCTTCTTTTATTTGGCCCAACAACAATACTGGGACCACTAATGGGAGGTATTAGGGATGCATTATTAAAATTTCGTGGGTGCTTTTGGAAAAAGTTCAGACTTTTTACAAAAGTGCCCTTTATTTTGTTTTTGCAAAACTCAATATCGTGATATCTTCAGGGGCCTGCTTAGTATCTGATGCATTTTGTAAGAGAGCTGCTCAGATTGAAAAGAAAGAGGCATCTGTTTCAACACTAAAAGAACTCTGCCATCCTGGTATCTCAGGATAGGAACTGAGGTGAAACCTAACTGTTTAGAATCCAGCAAAAGCTTGCTCCTGTTCTGCTTCCCAAATTCTACTCCTTTGTGGGACAACTGAACTACGGGCTGTATGATGGTGTAAAATTTCTGAATAAGCTGTTTGTAGAAGTTGACAAATACAACAAATCATTATATTTATTTCACTGCTTGAATGTTTATAGTGTCCATACGGACACCTTGACCGGCAACCTCAAAACTTGGGTGATGTTTGTTACCTCTAGTAAACTCTTTTAGGCCTTGGCGTAAAGTGAATGTTTACAGAGTTCCGTGAGTACTTCTTAAATGTTCCTTCAATGTTCTTCCTGAGTCTGTTTGTAAATCAATCTATCCTCCAGATATTTGACCATAAAGACATATTAAATGTCTGAATATATCCTTCACACAGTTGGGAGGCAGCTGGAGAATTCCAAAGGATCAAAGATATTACACAGTACAGAAAGTGTCCATATCAAGTGTTAAAGGGTATTTTCCATTGATCACCCTCACATATGCATAACTAGGTTGTCAGCAAGTTTGTGGCAATCTTTGCTCATTTAATCTGAATGAGGAGAGTAGAAATGAGGGGTGCAGGAGATGGCTTTTAGTTTCTTGTAAGCGATACAGGGTATGAATACCTCAATGGTTTTAGTAACTAATATTATTGCTCCTTGCGCTTGGGGTTGTTTTAGCAAAATCGTATCTTCTCTTACAGCAGTGGTTCCCAAACTTTTGACTTCTGAGGACCCCCATTTTATCATTACTGGAACCCGGGGTCCCCCAGTGAAACATTATTGGAATCTGGGGACCCTCCCAATGAGTCATCGGGGACCTAAACTGTTAATATTATTTAATTTTCTGAGCAGTCGCGGACCCCCTGAGAAGGCTTTGCGGACCCCCAGGGGTCCCCGGACCACAGGTTGGGAACCACTGTCTTACAGTAAAGGGATACTTTTGAGCATGTGGGATGGCGTCTCTTGGAATCAGACTGCTGATTCAGAAGTCATATTCCTTGTGAGGAGGAAGGAAATGAGCCCTTTTTATGCTGAATACTGCTGAGAATTGTGTATATTGTGCATGGATAGTATGTTTGTCTATCTTGGATCATCAGTGTAGGCAACTGAGGATGATTGCAGGCCAAAACAGTCAATGACTGACTCATTTGATTTATCTTGGTTTGAAAGCAATGTTTCTCATGAAAAGAGAAAGCAAATGTTATCTTTCAATCTCACTCAAACTGGGGATTTGCACTCTCAGCCACATAGCACCAAGTATGATTTGAAAAGAAGGTACATCAGTCAAATCAAAACAGATTTTATCAACATGACCAGTTGCATGAGCATCACTAGTGATAAAGTCTCCTTACACACTCCTCTGGAAGGTAAAGGAGTCCCAACTATTCCCAGAACGTCCTCTTATACAGATTTGTCTCAAGTGGAATTATAACCTTCTCCTGAAAAAATATAGATAAAGCATTCAGAAGCACCTGGTCTACTATATCATGGACTGAAAGTGGTCCATTGGCTGTGGTGCTAACTACTTGATGGAAGTAGTGTGCTGTCTTTTCAACATACACTTCAGTAATCAATGAGCTCGATCCTGATGTATCTTTCAGGGATGAGTTAAGCAACTTCCTGGAGGTTGAGAGCTATTTCAAACAAAGTGTCTCAGGCCCTCATTACGAAGCTGGCAGTCATCAGACTGCCAGCCTTGCTGTGGGGGTCTTACTGCTGCAGAGCCACCGGTAAAGGCCACCGCATTACAAGTTGTGGGGTTTGGCAGAAGCCAAACCTCCACAATGCCGTCTGGCCCACCGGTGCGATCGTACTGATGTGGCTGGTGGTGAGCACCCCCAGCCCAGCAGCAGGCCTCAGCCTGCCAGCTGGATTACAAGGCTACAGACCGCCAGGCTTTCCGTGGCAGTCACCCCGCCACGAAAATCCTGGCGGTAACACACCCGGCAGCAGGAATCCCCATTCCTGTCGCCGGTACACACATGCACCCACACCTCCATGCACCCCCCCACCAGTCCACACACTTACAAACCCCGCCCCTCCACACACTTCCGAACACCCCCAACCGTACACATCTATCCAAACACCCACACTCGCACATACACACACCCCCACTCCCACATACGCACCCACCTCCGCAAACATTCACACCTCGATCCCCCTTCCCCCTGCACCGCATTCATACACTCACTCGCTCTCGACGTTCACTCACACAAACACATGCACAAGTGCACCCACAAACACCCCCCTCACCATCCACAATCATTCACACCCCCACCCCCTCCACACATGCATACATTCACACACTCCCCCCTCTGCATACGCACACTTGCACACATGCACCCCTACTCACTCACAGACTTGCACACATGCACCCACATTCGCACACACACACACACACATTAACCACACACATGCACCCAACACTCCCCCTCCCCTTTCGGACAATAACTTATCTTCTCCATCGAGGAGGTCATCCGGGAGGGGATGGGTCCTGGCGGTTTGGCACCACCATGCCAGCAAGACTCCACCAAGACGTATTCCACTTGTAATAGGACGGGCGGAGTCTTGCTGCTATGGTGGTGCTGGCGATGCAACTGCCTCTTCAGAGTCGGACTTTCGCCCATAAATGGGCAGAAGTCCTCTAGTCACTTCTAATATGGCAGTCAGCAGACTGCCAGCACTGGTGGTCTGTTGGCTGCAGCGGCTTCGGCAGTCTTACAAAAAGACTGCTGAAGCCATATTAAGGGCCTCAGTTTACCACAGTAGAGGGAGAGTCCTGGTTTTCTCCGACTCTCCTTTTCGTCTGGAGTAAGTATCTTCTGTGCTTCTTCTATTTACATAGGTTCTTCAGTTAAGGCCGCAGTTCACAATTCTCCAGGGGCGTTGAACCCATGTTCAGGGGTGTAGTTTGTTCAGTAAGATTGGGGAGGTGTGAGCTTCAGATTTCCCAAAAATATAATGTCAAAATATCTTATACAACAAGAGGGGCGCATGAAGCAGTATGGTATGATTGTGATTCACATGAAACAAGATGATAATCTATTATACGGTACTCATACTAGCGTGTGTTATCACAAATGTCACTACTTTAACATTTCATGTATCAATCTGATTGTAATGAGAAACTAATAAAATCTGTTTTAAAAAAAAATAAGAGGGGCGCATGAGAGGGGCTTAATGGGTAGTGGAAAAAAGAGAGGAATGCGGATTTGTAGGGGTACTAAGTGGGAGAAATCACAATATTTTGTAAAATAACTAACATTTTTGAAAACTTTCAAAACCAAGAGAGGGAGAAAGAGTGTGTGCATTTTTGTCTGTGTGTATGTGAAATATCCTGGTGAAATCTGACAGACACCTCATCATACCCGACTGAAAGTACCTATACCCAACTGTTTACCAGAAAATACATTTATTAGGGGTGGTGTAACACCCCAAACACCCCCCGAAGCTACGCCCGGCCCATGTTCAACTATTTATATTTCTTTGTTCTTCTGCCCAACATGTTTTATTTTACGTTTCTTACTCCAAGGTTAGGTAGTTTAAGGCGGTAGATGTAGTGGATAGATTTAGTGCAAGGGAGAGGGCATCTTTAATCACTCTCGTAGTTTTCATAAAAGGCAGCTGTTGCAAAGTTTTCAGTCCATCAGTAACATAAAACTCTAGTATAACTAAAAAATACAATTGGTCTAAGCTATAAAACTTTGATGCCTGTTGGGGTCACCATCAAAATTCTCTGCGGGTGCTAAAACCACACAACTGCCATTCCAAAGACCCTCTGTGGGTCTGTTATTAGTATCTGCTGTGCTGTTAATCGCTGCCATGTTACAATTTGCTGCTGCATTGTCAGTTGCTTGCAGGTGCGGATGAATTAAGCTGGCTTGACAGGAATCCTGCTGAGCCACTTCTAATTCTTCGTTATAGTGACGTAAAGTCCATCATAAGTACCAGGACTCACCATATTCTCAATTTAATGCAGAATCATTGTCATGTCTGCCATTGTTGCAGATTTTGTCTGACCTCATCTTTCTGAGAACCATTAAAGTGTGAAGTCATTCAGCTAATTACATAGATATACAGTAAAACCTGACGCTACATCAGCCTGGGACAAGTCTTTACTTATCACCATGTCAAGGTCAAAAAAGTACAAATACAGACAGACAGTCAAAAGAGTGTAGTCTGAATTGACGTCCTTTCACCATATATGTTCCTAAAGAAATGTCTGCGATGTACACCTTGATGCACATAATCTATGTCACATTCCAATCTCTGTTAAGATTTAGTATATAAGTGCTGACACTTTACCACTTGTCAGGAGATGCCCGTCACCCAGATTAGCGCACAAAACTCTGCCAGAGACAATCTGACCTACTGCCAGTGCACCTTGAACATGCTGCATCTCCCTTGATGCTTATAAAGCAGAGTATCGGAGGACAGCAGCTAATGCAGCATGTTTTCCCTTTGCAGGAGCACTGCCTTCACGCTTCTGCTGATAACAACAGCTCCTGATATCAACAAGGTATGCATTTTGTTGCTTCTCCCTAAGAAACTCTAGATTCCAAGTTGTTCTACTCTCCATGCTCTCCTGGAGTAGTGCATAGTAGGTTTTAGAGTATTAGGTTTTAGATGACATTTTAACCATGTTAAAAATGTTAATTTTATTCTCATTGTTTACAACATACCTTAATGCTGTTTTCATGATATCATGTATAGTTATTTTAGATGTGCTGAGAAACAGGTTCACCCTGTTGTAATAAATGCTTTTAGTTAAACATGTCTATTCTTCTCAGTGCAATGTGTGTGTGCTATTGTGAATAACAAAATTGGTTAGTTTGTGTTACCATGGTTCCCCTGATCCCATTGAAGGGATTGTTAGTAACCCAAAAGCAATAACTTTACTTCAGCTATGTTTTGGGTAGGGATCTGCGGGGCTACAGTAACTTGTCTTTCATATTCAGCACTGCTGCATTGAACTGAGTTAATATGTGTCACTAGTGAGTGAGAAAGCATAATCGTAGTTTAGGCAACAGTTGGCCCCAACTTGGGACTCATATCTTACTCTTACACCTTGAGTAGTCCAAGTTAGCAAAACTTCTCTCATACAATTATTTGGTGTCACATTGAACACCATAGTCTGCTCAGAATTCTGGTTAAAGCCTGAAAGCCTGACTGCAGTGAGTCAGCAGTTGGTCAAAGAGACGTTTCAGCTTTACAATCTTAATCATCTCAAAGGAAAAATGGCAACTCATTGCCAGGTCTTCAAACCCTCTCCTAAATGTGAACCATGTTTCGGACATGCTCTATCCATAGCTGAAAAGGGCTCTTTATATCAAAGTTAGATTGGGCATTTTGCCCGTAAAATCTTTTACTCAGCCGCAGCCCGTCCCTTAGGGCTGAGGGGCCACATCCCCCCACCTTTTGCCCCTCATGAAGAGTGCTTGTCAGGCTGAGCAAAATTCAGCCTCACAGATACTCTTCATGTTCAGATCAGGCATCCAGGAGCAAGACATGCACGATTAGCGCAGACTCCTCGCTGCCTCGCTGAACTTTGCTGGGATGAAGAGGTTACAGCTCCTATGAGCGTGACCTCCTCATCTCAGAAAAAGAGCCTTGAGGCCCTCACTGACTTCGACCTGGACGCTTCAGGTTTAAGCCCTGAACCGCCCAGGGCGAGTGTCAATCAGTAACACCTCGTCACAGAGTGGGGAGGGGTCAGCAGTCTCGCTGACCCCCCATCCCACTCTGTGACGAAGCTGGGACTGCTGCCTTTCCTCATTGAGGGAAGGTAGCAGTCCTAACCCTCCTGGGACCTCTGAGCTGAAGGTAAGTGGATGTGTGTCTTTTTTAAATGAATATTTGGTGCGTGCGTATATGTTTGAATATTTGATGAGTGTTGTGAACGCATATGCGTGCATGTGTGAATGAATGAGTGGGAGTGTGCTTCCCACCCGCCCCCCTCCCTGCTAAAATAACCAGCAGCCACTGCTTTTAACAGCTCCTGGGAAAACGTTGGCAGTAATATGCCCACCTCCCGTTGTGAATTGGGGGGGGGGATCTAGAATCTGTTATGCATTTTATGTTGTTCTGCGCTTTAACTTTGAAGGCTAGAAAATTTTACATCCATCCTCCCTTTATCTCCCATGGCATTAGATGTTTCAAGGATTCTTTAGTTTTAGGTTTGTGCACAGATTCCGAACAAATGCTGTGGTATCATTTAAAGTTCTATCAAACAGCTGCTAGTATTTTTATGTTTGCATCTAGAAGGCTGATTCATATGGCGGGATAGCTCTATAATGAGTATTCGGTCATTACTCTTACAGCCTGGTCTGATCACTCCAACCAGTAGCATTTGTACTTTACCAGCACTGAATTCCCCTAGCAATAGTCCAATACATTTATTATGTATTTTTAATTGTGGTTGGCAGTCGGTTAGACGGCACATTGGCCATGTAATCGACTATGCACTTGTGATACAAATTAGCACTTTATAGTAAACACAAGTACTTCTTTATTAGCCGTCTGTATTTTAAAATATGAGTGGTTTACACAGAGAGGTGTAGGGTTCTTCTAAACATTTGTGTATGCAATCACTGTTTTATGTTATCTAAGTTTAATTTTATATCGGATCTTTGCAGGGCCAGTTTTTTAGGCTAAAATAAAGATACAACTACTGTTACTAATATTACTCAGTAGTCAGAAGTGGGTCAAGAAGCACCCACAATTGACTCAAATCTTCACCAGTCCTCCATGTTGAAGCCCTATATCTTGTTTGTACTATTTGCTGCTCAGATATCTAGATAACATGTACTAGTATTGTTGTTTTTAATTTGTGGGGCTAGAGCCCCTAAAGGCAGGATAAGGAAAGGGGTTCCTCATACATCAATTAGAGTTATGAAAGTTCTTCTACTTCTGCTGCATTGGGTATCCTGTGCTGGGACTGCTGCATTGAGGGCCTAGGGACTACAGCTGCTATAGTCCATGGAGGAAGGAAGCCCCTTTGATTAAAACAAGTTTGAAAGAAAAGGTGCCTTCTTCTGCTGCTGTGCGGAATGGGCAAGGGGTGGGCCATCTGTGTCCTGTCAGAGGCCAAAAGAGACGGGGCTGGGCCCATTCAATTTCATCTTTCATTTGCCCCAGTCAGTCCTTAGTGTGGGGAAAGGGAAGTCACAGCTCCTATAATTCTGGTACGACACAAAAAAAGTTCCCCATTACTTGATTTCTTTTTTTTTTTGTATGGGCAGTCAGGCTCCAAATAATGAAATTGCTGACACAGACAAATACATTTGTGCTCTATCTAATAATGGTTTACTTGATAATCAGTCCTTACCAAAGAAAACAATGGATGTGGAGGTACACAGGGAAGAGTACTCAGAGTCAAAGTCAAACACCATCTCCAATACAACATTCACATCCTATTAAAAGAGGGGCTCAATGAATCAGCCTGGTCTCGCCAGGACAGTAACTCAGGACATTTGACTAACGTTTGCTTTGATACCTTAGTGGACACACTATTTTTATAGGTTGAAAAGGTTTTCTTTATTAATTGTTGTTTGAAACAAATAGAGGAAAGACTTTCATCATTAAAGTCAAGCCTTTTTATGAATAAGAACAAAGCAGCTAGCTGGGATATATATATAAGTTGACTATCCCTGCTGAGAATAATACATTTTCTAATAAAACAAATACATATTTATTTTATTTATGAAAGAAAGGTCTCAACCACTGGTTAGAAAAGTCATGTTATTCATGAAAGAGAGGTCTTAACCACCTGTTACAAAAGGCTTGGAACTACGTTGAGCAGTTCTAAATATTCACAAACCAGACACACTATGGATAATATTGTGATCTCTTATTTTAGGCTTCTCCTCCTCACAAGTTTTTGTTCCTTTTTTAAAAGGTATGATCTATTGGTCTCGTTTCTGTTTCCAGGAGCTGACGATTAGGTCTTGCGTAGACATCTTATGCTTTACTTCTTTGAGACATTGTGTTTACTGTTAGTGGGCTTGGAGCCCTCCTATTTGTGGGTTTCAAGCCACTCTTGGTTGCTTGCTTCCTGCTGTTCAGCTTTGCGGTCGGCATTTCCCTCTTCTTGCATGTGACCATCTCCCAGAGCATAGACCACACACTTGTGTCCTTACACTACTCTCACTTTTTGAGAGCTATTATTTCTTTTTGTTCATCTACTCTACAGAGTGCATCCTTTGTAGCTGGCTCAGTCGTCCGCTCCCTCCCGCCCTCTTACTGCCTGTGTCTGTTGCTTATTTAACTTTCACCACTGTTTGTAGATGCGTCTTGGCCGCATCCTTACTATATAGCTGAGATGCGATGTTTGAATGTGGAAGAGTGAACTTAACTCAGGGCCCATATCAGGAGTGCGTTCATTCTCAAGGGTTACAACAAAAGGGACTACTATCATTCTATGCTGTAATAGAGTGTATATGTGTAAGTGAATATCATAACAACATGATATGTTACTGTTCAATTGTGCTTCATACATGTGTATTTATACTTTTCTCTCGCTATTCTAGAGCATACGCAGTCAGTTTAAACTGAAGCAACCCAAGACCATGATGAGTAGCTGAGCAGGCTAAACAGTGTCTACTAGAGCAAGCCAGTAGTAGCACCTCAAGATGCAGGTTATTGTTTGTTATTTGATCCCATACCCCCCTTCTTTTCTTTGGTATAATTTGATTCGGGGGTTCACCTTCCCTTGAGCAGGCAATACCCTAAGAGTGAGTGAAGGTCCAACATTGTCCCTACTGAAAAGTGCTCCAGGTGAGTGGCATGACAGAAAGCCAAGCCTAACACTTCTTCTCTGCCCGGACGATATGGCCCCTCATAAGCTAATAAACACAAAAGGGGCATATTTATACTCTGTTTGTGCCGGACTTGCGTCACTTTTTTAAACACAAATCCAGAGCAAACTTAACACCACATTTATATTGTGGCGCTAGACCCATCATTTTTCAGATGCGTGAAACATCCTTGCGTCAATGAGATGCAGGGTAGGCGTTCCCATCCCAAAAACTACTCAAACACCCTAGCGCCATATTAATCCACCAGGGCAAAAAAGACGCACAGGTGGGAGGTGGACCCAAAAAATGACAAACACCGATTTGCGTCAAAAGTTATTGCCTGGATCAGGGCAGGCGTTAAAATGAGGCAAACACACCACTACTTGAGGAAAACACACACAAGCAACCCACAGGACAACATGAGGGTGATACTGATATAGCTTGCTAGACGGTGCAGAGGACAGCAACAACTCCAGCAATCACCACCACTACAATGCGGCCCACAAAGGCAATGCAGAAGGCAGGAGAGGCTCTTCAGAACCAGGACAACCCTCCTTGGCCTCTGGGACCTCGATATTAGACATTATTAGGACCTACAGACTGAACCAGCAATCCATACTACATCTGCTGCACCATATTGAGCCACAAATTGCAGCCAGCCTGCAGACCCCACACAACATACCACCTATAACACAGCTGCTCGCTGTCCTGCACAGGCTGGCAAGTGTCTCATTCCAAACAATGGGTGCACTAGTTGCTGGTTTCTCTGCATGCCTGCCAAAGGTCTTAGACGCTATCACCTCCCTGACACCCTGCCACATCAGATTCTTCAACACCCAGCAAAAGCAGCAGGAGAACAAACAGGGGTTCTATCAAATCCATGGCTTGCTGCATGTGCTCGGTGCAATGGACTGCACCCATATCTGGCTTGTACCACCTGCAGCAACCAAGCATTTATACCGAAATCACAATCACACATATTCCATTAATGTGCAGGGCATAGTGGACCACCACAGATTATTCATAAACATTTTGGCCAACTATCCTGGGAGTGTCCATGATGCCTACATATTCCAGGCACAGTACGATCAATGAACAGTTCCAGGATGGACAATTTGGAAATGGCCTATTTGTGGCTAGGTCTACAAATCTAGTAATGTACACACAGCACACCAACCCTGTCGGACACACAAGACACACAACACTCCTGTAACATATGGCCAGGGTAAAACACATGTGCAGGTGATAACACATATGCAACATGCTGCAGTACAGCACAATCAGTGCACAACACCAATACACACACCCACAACTTGACAGGCACACCACAGGAGGGACAGGTGCAGACACGTGCCCTTTGAAAACAGCAGAACTACACCGACCACTACAAGTGGCCTTAGATTGCCCACTATGTACACATCACACAAACCACACCAAACAAACAATAGCACCGACACATCAAGGGCATACACCATTCCCATGTCATGTAACTTCTAAATAGACACCAATGTCTCAAGTCATGTCATGCTAATCACTGCCAGAACAAATATCAAACACTACACAACTTGTGCCAATACCTACTGCATTTCATCAACACATACCTAACTTACCTGTTATGTGCTGAGACATCCGCCTGAGGCAGTGGCTCACACACATAGGAATAAAAGATCAATCACCAACACATACCATGTGCCAGATGTGTTAGAAGTGGAACCACAGTCACTGTAGTGCAACCTCACATGCAACACTCACTGACTCTTTACACCATCATGTCTGTACCAGGTACAAGAAATGGCCTCACGGGGGGCAGAGACACAGACAGTGCAGATCATGGATGTCATAGTGGGACTCAGTAGGAGAAAACAGGACATCACTGACCTCACATGCACTGTGCCAAGGGACACATTTGCTAAGTAGCTGAGCTACATCCCATAGCCTACACTGTGCATGTGTCGACAGTAGAAATGCACAGTTTTGTATTGGAAGATAGGAGAGACACTGCTAGTTATGTTGATTATCCAGTGACAATGGGATACGCCCATGGACACCTCATGGCTGACACAAACATTAGCTGCCACTCTGGAACACCAAGGGAACAATGTAATAGCCCACAGTTCCATGGTCATAGCCTGCACTGTATGTGCATCTTGGCAGATGACCATATCTACATTACTTTTAGCCACGTTCTAAATTGGCCACCCTTCTATGCTGCATGTAGAGTGGAATGGGTGTGCAATGTATCTTGCTGCAGGTCTGTTACAAAAAGATGCATTGCATGAAGGTGCAGACTCACATGTTGCTGTCCCCTAAGAACTGAGGAAGTGCCAACAAAAAATATACCACCCCAGGGATGCAGTATGCAGTTTGCAAATAGGAGGTGGACGGTGCTATGACCTCAGATGAATGTGGCACAAATGCATGCTGCACATGGCTGCACACACAGAAAGAGCTGATGGGCCCTCAAAAAAGCATATGTCCAGGGCAGTATACCGTACAGCACAGATACATCCACCTCCACATGGCAGATAGCCAAGTACCCTGGTTTTGGGTAGGTAGTGTTGGTGCACGGCTACACATGTGCAACTGGCGCAGGGGACAACAAAGGGTTGCCAAGTAACAGGTCACACATGGGGCATCCTTGCATTATTGAAATGTTGCAGAACACAGCAGCAATTTAGGAGACATGTTGTACATGACACTAACAAATTTCAGAGGCCCTATGTGTGACACCTCATCTGCAATGACACATGTCAAAAGGTATGGGATGTCCAGGCACTGTAGTGCTACCATGTTGCCACCACATCTGACCCCGTTATGTTTTCAGGATGTGTCATGTCCCCTCTTCTGATAGCACACTGTTACAAAAGTGCACTACAAAACACATGGTACATACAGAATGACTATCAATGTGGAATCCAAATCAAGTGTTCTAGATCCTTGACCCATACACAAGATTGTCATGTCCAACAACCTAGTGCTAAGAAAAGATCACACAAGGTTAGGAACTCACACCAAAACACAAATACATATGAGCCACAACCAGATCCTAATATCAACTGCCATGCTATATGACTTACCTTAGCAAGCCCTCAAAATGATTTACTCCTGTAATCTTTTGCAGCGGATATGGGTTATGGCATACAGCAATGGATAATGGCCCCATTTAACAACCCGAGCCCAGCAGAAGAGCGTGCATATAACGAGGGACATAAGAGGACACGGACCATTGTGGAGAGGACATTTGGCACCCTGAAGTCCAGATTCAGGTGCTTGGACATCACAGGAGACAGCCTCCTGTATGCCCCAGAAATGGTCTGCAAGATAATTTTGACCTGTGCCATCCTGTAAAACATATGTGTACGGATGAACGTACCATTATATGAGTAGGTTGATGACCTGCCTGAGGAGGAGGAGGACGATGGTAGGGAAGTAAATGAGGGGGAAGACCACAACACAACTGCTGGTATACGCCGCACACTGCAAATTGTACAGAACTTCTTCACATAATCATCACGTAACTCACCTTGTAAATTTTGTCTATAAACATCTCACTCATCCACACGATCTGGGTTCGGTGTCTTCAATCTCTCCAACATATATTTTAGGATTATTAGTCTAACCTCAGGGGGCATGTCACAAATACAAAACTGAAGAGTCCTGTAGCAACATCACATGTGATGTGTCAGAGTGAACTGCTACCATCACACACATCACTTGAATGTGACAACTGAAGGACACAGTTTATGGACACAACATATAATTTACATCCACGTTGCCAACTTGTAAGACAATAACACATCACACACAACAACATGTCTAAAAATGACCTAAATAAGGGGCCCACACATGAGGCAGTGGAGGTCAAAATATGGTGAGACGGTAATGTTTGAACAGACCACTAACACAACTCAGTGTTAGATTTGCAATGGCTACATGGGGCATGTGCGACAAGGTGGGGATATCATTGGTGACAATGCCCAACATGATTAGACGAGATATGACAAGCAATGGAAGAAATGGAGCATGTGCAGTACATCCAAAGAAATCACACCTGCAACTGCCATGGGGCCCAATCCTGTCATATTGTACACATGACCTCACACTTTGCACAGACATGTCTATGGAATGCACATCAGAATGAATGAGAACATATGCAGCTATGGCCGCAGGTCCCCAACAAAGTAATTGTAATACAAAGCAAAATGTTATGATTTTCAACTGGCTATTGTGTTCAATACATGAAATGGTAAGAATGTAGGCAGAGTGTGTCAATCACAGTATGTAGCAAAGATGTATGCATGTCAGACATATGTGTAGTCCACACGCAAGTCATCCATATACTATATGGAGACATTTGTCGCATAACAGTTGCCAATTTGCAAGCATCAGCCATCATCAATGATTCCTGAGCTGTGAATGTCGCATGAAATGTGAAGCTCCGTACGACAACTACACACAGCACAAAAGTGAACACAAATCACAATCACATACCATGACGCTTGCATAGTACTGAGTGCTATACATATGTGGATACAATGTTGTCACACATACAGACATATGCATGACATGTATACATTTGCATGCTGTTGATTCTGTAACATACACATTGGTGCAACACAACAATCACACACATATCACATTGTACACATGGCCATACACAAAATACCATACTGCAGCTCAACACATACAATTATAATGTTAATACAGGGTGCATACATCAACAAATCTCAAAATCCCGCAATCACGATTAGAGTTAAAAAAAAAAAAGAAAAAAAAAGCGAATGTGTCAAAAATATCAGCAAATGCAAACTACATGACCCATGGGCCCTTAGCGTATTTTCCACCTTTGCACTCCTCGCAATGCTTATTTACTGTTAAATCGACGCATAAAGTAATGCGTCAATATAAATAGACACGCGTAAGTAATGTGTCAGAAATAGTCACGCAAATATCAGATGCGTCCAAAAAATACACGCATTACAGAAAACGTTTTGCAAGAGCACAGGAAGTGATGTAATAGGATATCCTGTATACAGGCATGGTACAGTGGGTGTACTTTCACTTTCTCTTTACAGTCTGTGCCTCTTTTGACTGTATGATTGTGTTTTGGAGTTGGTGGTGTCTTCTTGCAATTTAGTCTATCTTCTGCTGTCCCTCCTTTCGTGTTTATTGTTGTATTTTATTGTCATTTGCCCCAGTGTCTGTGAATTTTTTGTGTTCAGTGTTTTTTACCTTGTACTTGTGCTGTCGCTTAGGGTTAGTAGTACAGGTTAGTTAGTTGGGTTCTTGAATTTTTGGGTGTTAAGTTTTTCATTATTTCTGTTTCTCCATTGTACTGTCTAACATTTTTTTTTTTACCTGTACTCAGTGAACCCTTATGGTAAACAACATCATCCCATGGTCACAATAACAGCATCAAGTTTCAGGTGATGTATGTTTGAAAATTTGACACTTAAGAAGAGGAATAGTGGCCCTGATCAATGTGAATTTGACACTGCCTTAGCATTGTCACACATGGTGCAAAGTCTAAGCACATCTGAATGAGTTTGTTACCTAATCTTGTTGTGGATGGCTATGGTGTAAGAGAAATGGTGCTAAGGCAGCGTTGTTGTTACATCCATCAGGGCCATTGTAACATCTGGATTTTGAGTAGGAGTGCATGTGCTATTCGATGCTGATAGTAAGCTGATTTACTGTACATACTCCACACAATGCTGACACTGATGGTTGTCTGTCTCATTTTTACAGCTGGCTACATGAATGAGAACCAACTCAGTGCATTTCAGAAGAGGGCAGTGCGCTAGAGGCACATTTTGGCAGTGGAATCTGGGTTCAGGAGGATGGCATGCCGCTATCGCTCGGAGCGATACACTGGCGAGTGGCGGGCATTCAGCCAAGGGGGACCCACACTGCCCACACAGGTCGGACCAAGAACAACTGCTGTGCAGGGACCCACAGCTGCTAACGTCACCATTGCTCCAGCTGCTGCACCCACAAGTAGCATGACAGAGCCAACCACATCGCTGCCATCGACATGAGTACCATAAAAGATCTTCAGAGGGATGTACAACTGGTTCTCCAAAAGTTGAACTCCATTGAACAGGAGGTGGCCAAGAATAGCCAAGAATAGCAAGGCCCTCAAGAATATAAAAAAAAAAGACTCAAAAGGGCCAACCTCCGAATGACACTCCCCCAAATTGACTCCCCTCCCTCCTCTTTTTCTATTCTTTTTTGTGGGTATTAGAGGGTTAGTAGTAGGTTAGAATAGGTTAATGGGTTAGTTAGGATAAGCAGGTTTGGGGGTTGGTTTACTACTTTTCATACTTTACTATGTGGGTGGGTGGAGGGTGATGTTGGGGCTTTTATATGTTTGTAAAAAAACATTTTTTTAAATATAGATATATTTGTTTAGTCACAGTTAGTAAATGTGTAGTTTAGTGTATGTTGTCCTGCAGGTGTCCTGAGATATAAGGGGAGTGAATGTTAGAGTGCGTTAAATGTGTAAAGTAAGTGTAGCATAGAGTAGTTAGGGTCTGTTGTGGGTTATGTATAGTTAGGATAGGTTAGATTAGGATAGGTGTTCATTTGTATTGTTTAATTGGTTTATTTATCATATGTGTCACATGCTTGGGTCTCAGGGTCTTCCCATGGGTGTACAGTGCAAATTGAGTGTTGTCCTGGGGACTCCGTCCTGCATCCAAATCCCTCTCTTGACATTTTCAACACCTCCTTATGACTGAGCTGTCACATTGGCAGCTACAACACATCTACTTACCTGTGCACCTGCCATCCAGTGTGCCCACCACTCAAGCTGACTATGTTGACCATGTATTGGACAGGATAGGTGTGGGAATTCAGCTAACATTGTATGTGTTTTGTTTGGGGATGTTGGGCACCGTGGGACATGTTACTACTGCCTACATATCATTCCCATCCTGCTAAACTGACCAGTGGCAATAATGGATGAGTTTGAGTCCCTCTGTTTCACACCAATGTGTTCTTGTGCTACTCCCAGCTAACGAAATTGCCCAATGACTGTTTCACACCCATTCTTGCAGTATGTTTTGGGTGTAGCATACATGTTTTCAAAATATGTCACTTATTCAGTGATTTGATTGTAGGGGATGAGGCCAACATCAATGTACAACATGTAGGTACAATGTGCATAGATATGTACCCACATATTCATGCACTCTTGTAATGACACTGTGACTTGAGACATGTTGCATACGTCACAAACACTAGGAATAGTAGAAGTGTCACAACACACATAAACATGCTGGTTGTGTAGGTGGTGTTTATTTACAAGTGTAACAGTGCAAAGTGTATACAATGTACAGGTCTGTGACCCCATTTGTGGAATCTATCCAATTGGGACACAACACAAGACCAGGGTTGAGGGACATGTCACGGGACATGTTTGGGTAAAGTGTCTTTCAGTACAGGATTACATAAATTGCCGAATGGAAAGTTAGGGACATAGTAGACAGGTCAACAGTGTGTTGAGGTGGAGTGCATATCTGTCAGATTGCCAACACTGGCATGATGTCAAGCACAGGACTAAGGAAAACACTGCCCATGTGGCATGGGCTGGTGCTACAGGGAACTCCTACAGGTGAAGATAATCTGTTCCACATCTTCATCCTCCGATGTGTGTGATGCCTCCTCTACCCTTGATGGTGGTAGTGGGGCAGTAGAGGGGGCCACACACACCTCAATGGTTGCAGATGTGGACTCCCAATTTCCGGCAGCTGCCATCTGTGGCACTACATATGGCATCACTGCAGCAAGGAGGAGCTGCTGGTTTTTAAGTATAGCTGCAACATCCTTGTGGTAGTGTAAGGAAATGCCTCCTTGGCATGGTTACCCCCTGACTTGTTGCCTTTGCTGATGCTAAGTTATGATTTGAAAGTGTGCTGGGACCCTGCTAACCAGGCCCCAGCACCAGTGTTCTTTCCCTAAACTGTACCTTTTTCTCCACAATTGGCACAACCCTGGCACTCAGGTAAGTCCCTTGTGACTGGTACCCCTGGTGCCAAGGGCCCTGATGCCAGGGAAGGTTTCTAAGGGCTGCAGCATGTCGTATGCTACCCTGGGTACTCCTCACTCAGCACATGTACACTGCCTTACAGCTTGTGTGTGCTGGTGGGGAGAAAATGACTAAGTCCACATGGCACTCCCCTCAGGGTGCCATGCCAACCTCACACTGCCTGTGGCATAGGTAAGTCACCCCTCTAGCAGGCCTTACAGCCCTAAGGCAGGGTGCACTATACCACAGGTGAGGGCATATGTGCATGAGCACTATGCCCCTACAGTGTCTAAGCAAAACCTTAGACATTGTGAGTGCAGGGTAATCATAAGAGTATATGGTCTGGGAGTTTGTCAAACCCGAACTCCACAGTTCCATAATGGATGTCGAAGTAAGCCTCAGCAAGGCCTACTAGTGCAAGGGGTTCGCCCTTCTCTGCACAAAGTCCTCAGACCATATAGGAAGAAGTTGGCACAGAAACTGAAATAAAAGACAAAGTTTATTAAACCTCATGAGGTGGTACTACAGTTCAAACAGCACCCTTCAATAATGTTTGAAGTAGCACACTGAACTAAGAGAGCATTGCCTTTTTATACCCACACAAGGGTTAAAAGAAGGTGGTACAATTATAGAAACAAGACTTATATACATATAAGGTCATATGGAAATGCACAGTCAACAGGTAGGAGGGGCTAACAGTTTTTAAGGACTAGTTGACACATTACTGTCCGTTACTAATTACTAACAGCTGCAGATCTTACTGGGCATGTGCGAAAGTGGGAGATGCTAAATATAACTTGTCACTAGACAGATATTCAAGAGTAGTTAACAGGAAGGTAGGACAGAGCACATGGCAGCATGTGGCAGAGATAATGGCTGCCATGAATACAAAATGGATTCCGCGAAATGTTCACAATAGTTGCTAAATACAAGATGTCTTCTGCTAATGCTTAATCTAATCGCTACTAAATTACAGCAGATGACCCTTTCAGCATTAGCTGAAGACATTCGTCTTTCTGGGATAATCTAAATTTTCATCTTGTGTATTTATGCTCATTATTTCAGCTATTTCCTTATCTAACATGTGTTGTGCTTTTATTTCTGTAATATCTCTTTTGGTAGGCATACAAGCAATAATACACATGGAGCAGAACATTGGACCACACTGAATACAGATACAGCATGTGAAAAATATTGCAATCATTACACACAGGATAGTCAGTAGTTTCCAGCCCCAAGCAGAAACAAGAGCCCAAAACCATCCAGAAAAAGTCCAAGTACCAGTCTCAGTGTGAATTTCTGCAGCAATTTTATGCAATTTAGATATTGCATCATATACTGAAGGTGAGTGATCTGGAATGAAAACGCAGCAACTACTACCGATGATGCGACATACACCACCTCGATCAGCTAATATCACATCTAGTACCATATGATTTTGGAGCGCTACAATCCTCGCAATTTGGAGCTCCTCAGTAATATTCCCAAGTGCCACAGCTGCCTGATTGGTAAAAGCTTCCACAACCCTAGTCAATCGTCTCACTTTCCTACTGTTTACGCAGCACCCACAAAGGAGAACAACCCTAAATTAAAATCAACATATTGTTGCAGGCTTGTGTCCGTTTGGTCTACCTCATTTGTACTTATTGTCTGTTTATATCTATTTTTAATGATGTCATTAAACAGTTTAAAATCTCGGTGATATGATGCAGGTGCCAAAAACACAGGGGGTAATAGAAAAGATACACAACACACACCTGACCACCCAACAGGTAGTTGGTAATATCCATAGTTACCACAAACAAAATATGTATTATGTGAAGCTGTAAAACGACTATCATTTACACCCTCAATAGTTAAAATCAAGGTACAATCGCTTGTCCCCGCTGGAATTCGCCCGATGCTACGTATACATAAATCTGCTTTAATTTTTGTAACAGAAATCACAAATTGTTCTTTCTTGTCAGAGTCTCTTATATTTGTGAAGACCTATGGTATTGAAACATTGTCCGGTTGATACTCTTCCGATTCCCATTTAGTTCCTTTGGCTTGGGGATACCCATCTTTGTCTTGGTAGCATACTTTATTAAGGCGAAAAAGAAGTCCACCCTCTGTACGTTTTCCAGATGCAAACAAAAGCGTATACCAAGCTTGACAAGAACCATTGTGTGAAAAAGGAAGAGGAATGAAATTTGTTCCTCCTTTCTTTTGATGCGCAGGTATCATTCCACATACCCAACAGTTAGTAGTATTTGTAGCATTATGAGTATGATGCAACATCTGTATGAAAGTATTATTGAAGTACGATTGACGGTGCTTCTGCTCACGATAGGGAAGCATAAAGCAATAGTTATCCTCTGGTACTGGAGGAGTGGCAACAAAAAAATCACGAGCAGGAGCCATCTTTTCAACAAACCAGGTGATTATTGCTATAACCACCAAAACAACAACAAACCCCATAGTACTAATGATCACTTTGCTATTCATTTTAGCAACAGTGATAATCAACCCTTTCAGAAATTAATTAAATACAATTGTTGGAGCTCTTATCCCTGAGCAGCCGCTGATTTCTTCACCATGGGCCAAGACAGGTTTCACTACTCTAATGCATGGCTGATCCCCCCCCTTGCCACATTGGCTCTCTGCTTCACTAACCCAGGGCGGTAGCTCAACCAGTTTTTTTCAGCACTATAGATTCTTTCCTCGGTCTCAAATTATATCGCAACACTTCAGAAATTGTATGGTCCGGGAAGAACTCCGCAGATTCGTCAAGTGATATAGCATGGCCTTTCTCCGTAGTCAAGATCTCTCGATGATCGGTCAGCACAGCAGTTTCCACCAAGGTAGGTAGCACTCTCTTGCAGTGAGTACTATGGACCAAATTCTTTCGGTTCGTCAGTCGAACTGCTGTCCTTGTCGCAAGGAGCACCTGCTCTGGGCCTCGCCACCTTGGTTCCAAGTGGCTTGATCTTTCAAAGGACTTAATCATCACCTGGTCACCAGGTCGGAGTTCATGGCCTTCACCTGTCGATCTGTCAGGAAGTGCTTCTCAAACCTGTTGATGAATAGAAACCAAATTGTGGGTTAACTGTGCCAAATAATCATTCATCAGCACACAAGGTATATCATATACAGAATTTGGCTTAGGAACTCCCCAAATGTTCATTGGCCTTCCAAATACTATTTCATAGGGGGTAAGGCCTGTTCGAGGGTGTGGCACTGACCTAATAGACAATAATGCAAACGGTAATGCATTTGGCCAAGTTAAAGATGTGGAAGCCTGTATCTTCATTAACTTCAGATTCAAAGTAGCATGATACCTTTTCACCAACCCTGCTGATTTTGGGTGGAAAACCGCATGGAACTTCTGTTTGATCCCTAATCCTTTCAGGACATACTTAATAACTTCCCCAACAAAATGAGGTCCGTTATCATTCCATAAAAGTCTGCAAACACCAATCCTAGGGAAAAAGTCTTTCAAAAGAACCTTTGCTGTGGTTATGGCAGTAATATCCTTTGTGGGGTACGCCTCTATCCATTTACTGAAGGCACATACCACCACCAAGACATACTTTAAATTGTTGCAGTGTTCAAGCTGAATATAATCCATTTGTAGAACTTCGAAAGGTGCGGTTTGTGTAGCAAACCCTCCCGCAGGAGTTCGTGTCCCTTTTCCAGGATTGTATTGTAAACAGATCAAACAAGACTGTACTACTCTCTTAGCTGTACTGGAAATTTCTGGATGCTCCCAAACTTGCGTAAGCAACTTCGTTATTGTTGAAGCTCCAACATGTGCCAGTCCATGTGCCATCTGAACAATAGGTTCTACAAAAGCTATAGGCAATTTCCATTTATCCATCTGCTTATTCAGCCAACAGCACTTATCATCCAATTCTCCTTCTTCAGACCATTGCTCACGTTCTTTCACAGAAGCAGATTTCTTTATATCTAATACGTCTTGTCTAACATTATGCCAACGTTCAGCTTGTGTCATCACTACATACATAGAAGTAGTACTTCGCTGCATCGCAGTCTCACGTGCTACGCGGTCCGCAAGGGCATTACCTTGCCCTATCTTATTGGTCACTTTCTTGTGTGCACTACATTTCACAATAGCTATTTTCTTTGGATATGTCAATGCAGTCAAGAGGTTATGCACTAATTCTCCATGCATTATCTGCACCCCGTGGGAGGTGAGAAAGCCTCTCTCCTTCCAAAGCTAACCAAAATCATGAGCCACTCCAAAAGCATAGTGGCTGTCTGTATAAATGTTCACACATAAGTCAGTACTAAGCTCACATGCGCGTGTCAAAGCTATCAGTTCAGCTGCTTGAGCTGACTTCTGTTGTATACAAGCTGTCTCCACTAGCGTGTGTATTGTGGTGATTGCATATGCAGCTGAGGTCGTACCGTCTGGCAACTTCAAACAAGACCCATCAACCCACAATTCCCCGTCTACATCTGGAAGGGGCGTATCTTGCAAATCAATACAAACCTTTGTCTGTTCTTTGGTAAGGAATATACAATCATGTGTTTCTTGTGACTGAGGCTGAGTCACCGGATATGGCAACAAAGTGGCTGGATTTAGTGTTGCACATCTCTTCAGTGTAATGTGAGGAGCCAGCAATCTCAATTCATATCCTGTCAGGCGAGCGCTAGTTAAATGTTGCGTCTTTGTTTGATTTAAAAGAGCATCAACCGCATGGGGTACTAACACCAACAGCTTATGTGACAAAACTATCCCTTCACTCTGACGTATTGACACAGCTGTTGCCGCAACTGAACAAAAACACCCAGGCAACGCTCGAGCGACAGGATCAAGTACTGCTGGAAAATATGCACAGGGACACTGCTTATCGCCATGTGTCTGTACTAAAACTGACAATGCACATCCATCTTTCTCATGTACTTAAAGTGCAAAAGGCTTTGTGTAATCTGGAGTACCTAACACTGGTGCTGAACAAAAGGCTTGTCGTAGCTGCCGGAAAGCAGACTCACATTCATCTGTCCATGGGAGGGGCATTGAAGTATCTTTAGTCGAAAGTGCTATCAAAGGTTTGACAATGTGTGAAAACCCTAATATCCATTGCCTACAAAAATAAGTAAGACCAAGAAATGCACAAACATCTTTCTGAGTAGAGGGTACTAGTGTGTCTAAAATTGCTTGAATATGATCTGATGTAAGTACACGGCCCTCCTTAGACAAAAGGTGACCTAAATAGGTTACCTTTGGTCTACAATATTGCAATTTCTTTTGTGACACATTATGATGGTGTGAAGCAAGAAAAGAAAGTAAGGACAAAGTGCACTTTTCACATTGCTCAGGGGTATCAGCTGCCAAAAAAATATCATCGACATATTGTATGAGAGCCACACCTTCAGGCAAAACAAAAGAATCAAGTCGTCGATTTTACGCTTTACTATAAATACTAGGGCTCTCAGTATAGCCTTGAGGAACTCTGTAAAATCTATCTGATTGTTTATTCAAAGTGAAACCAAACAAATAATGGTTGTCAGGATGAATAGGAATTGAAAAGAAATCATTCTTCAAGTCTATCACAGAGAATGTAGTTACTGTCGGGGGAACCAAAGTAAGAAGTGTTGTGATGTCAGATACCACACGATATTGTGGTATCACAATCTTATTCACTTCTCGTAAATCAATAATGAATCGGTAAATCCTAGTATCAGTATCCTTTTTCAGAAAAGTAAGAATCGGACTATTATAAACATTATATGGAACTTCCTCAACAACTCCAACTGCAATAAGATCATGCACAATTTGTGTGAGTGCTTCTTCGCCCTCCTGTGAAATTTTGTATTGAGGCAAACGTGGCAATACAGCTCCCTCCTTGACACTAATATGTACTGGTGGAATAATCATTTGTCCCACATCAGTATCTGAAGTAGCCCACAAAGTACTAGGGAGTGAAGCTAATACAATATCCTCTTTAACAAGACAAACTCTTTCCATCACAGGATGATCATCATCCAAAATAACACGCACCCCTTCAGGAGAGCATCGTATTGTAGCCCTGAAATACCTGAGCATATCAAGACCAACAATATTGTCTGGTGTATTTGGAGAAAGCAAAAACGGACATGGAGCAGTAAATTTATCAGCATGGAATGTAAGTGGTTGTGACAATGGGCTAGAGGAAGGTGTTCCATCGAAACCTATTGATGTAATGGTTAAGCCAGACAGGGGAGCCCTTGGAATCAATTGTTTAGACAAGGTGCTACGAGTAGCTCCTGTATCAACCAGAAACTGATCAGTAGAACCCAAAACATGTGCTGTAACATTGGGACCCCTCTGATCTACTGGAACTTCAACTGATTCCTTACCCCATCCTAGGCAATCCTATGCATAAGGATAATCTTGGAAATCAGGCTGCACATAGTTAGACATCTGGTATTGGTTCCGTCCATCAAAAGTGTTAAACCCATCCTGCCCTCGTACATTAGCATCAACCCTAGCATGATCATTCGTGCTTCTTCTAGGCCCTGAATATCCTGAGCAATTTCCCATTTGTCCCCGACCACGTGAACACTGCTGAACACGTAGTGCTGGACAATCGGCAGCCCAATGCCCAAATTTCTTACAATACGCACACTGATCAGAAGACAAATTTGAACGAGTGTAAGAAGAACCATAAGATCCACGTCCACCTCTATCACTACCTCTAAAAGGCGGACCATAAGCTTGAGCCAACATAACCTTCGTCTTTAATTCTTTAATCTTTTTATCCTTGCTACCTTTTGCTTCTAATTCCTGACGTTCATAATACTGAGCCATAGTCAAAAGAGAAACCGGAGTAGAGGTAGTCCATGAACTTTCACTAGCTTTTAGACGACTAGCTATTCCTGGTAACAGATTTGTGACATATTTATCGACTAACAAATGTCTGCCGGTATCCTCTGACAATACCTGGCCGCTAAAATCATGAAATGCTTCGTCAAAGTGTGTAAAGAAATCAGAGACTGATTCATCTGCCTTTTGCTTAAAAGACGCTAAAACAGTCCAATCTATTTTTTTAGGGGGAATAATCGTTTTTATTATAACTAATATGGCTGTGGGAAGATCTAGAATCAACTGATACGACTTTTTCGCAGGTTCCCTATCCCCGTCCATCTGTTCTAATTCTTTCCATGACGCCCCAAAAACTACACGATCATCAACTTTACAAACAGTTCTCCACATATCTGGCGGTAATATACATCCGAAAAATAAATAAATGTCAGCCAAAGTCATAGTACAAGAACTAATTGCTCCCTCAATTTCCTCATAAAAGGCGGCTGGATTTTTCTGCGGGTCAGGTAATGCTGTTTTAAGTGCCATTACATCTGCCCTATTCCAAGGAGTATACACCCAATTATAAATAAAATAACCCTTAGCATCAACAGAAGTTTTATCATCACTTGTACCCGATCCTTTAGGAGGAACATACAAAGGCGCGGCCTCCCGCATTGGTTTTGCGTGAACTATCATAGTCTTATCTGTTCCAAAGATGGAAGCTTGCACCCCACCGGTCTGAGATGTCCGTGCAACTATGTCCACGGCCCTTTTCTCCTCTCGCAAACGGTCTGCCGCAACACATAATTTCACCAAACGCCTGATTGCATCAGCGACCTGGGAGAAAACAAAAAGACCATCACGCATTTGCTTATGAACAGCTGCTACATCATCGGGCTGTAACTCATCAGAATATTTCCGAAAGAGTTAAATAACTTCTGTGCCAAATGCCTCAGTAAAATACAGCTGCTCCTTTTCCGTCCACCCTTTCATGTAGTCTAAAAGTTCAGAAGCAGAGACAACGCTACAAATTGCTTTACGAGCAATAGATCTAAGCTCAGACACACGGTCAGCAGGCAACATAGATCGACTGTCTCGTATCTTCTGTTGCTCCGAACCGGAGACCTCAGCTAACTCATGAGGGGCAGAAGGAACGACATATGGAGGTGGAGGGCGATCTAGTAACAAAAACTCATTGTGCGGTTTATTAAGGATAGGATAGAGAGGTTGCCGAACAGTGTATTGGCCAGTTACCTGTAATTTACGTTCTTTCTCTTCTATCTCCTTTAAATCGTTTCTTTCTTTCTCATTTCCAATGCTTTCACATATGCATTCTTCCGCTGCTCTTTCTCAAGCAAGGCTTGCTCACGCTTCACTCATCCACGCACTTCTTTCTCCCACATTCGTACACAGTCAAACATATCTTGCCTAGACCTTCGCTTACACATACATTGTTCCACATACTAAATCTTTCGCAAATCAAATGACCCATGCATTGGCCAACGTAAATCAGGATCCGCACAAGTGTATTTATTCCATAACGTGCTGTACATTATAGAAGAAAGACCATGTTTAAAATACATATCTCTATTGGGCGTCCCCTCTGGGGGTGCCGGTTGTGATTCTTCCAGTTTCAAATTGGTACCATTACAAAAGCAACACATGCTACGAAGTGCGCTAAAAACAGGCATGCCAGAAATAGTGCAGAATATGCAGTATTATAATCAAAGTAGCATTTAAGGTGCCGTTCAAATCAAAATTAAATTGGAGAAAATTCTCCTCATTACCTGCCTATATAATTTGCAATTTATATATCAATTCAAAGGACACAAATTGACTAGTCACCCAAAACACGAGAGCCACAGCGAGTGGTGAAACAAAGGCATCAAAACCCACTGCAAGTGCCGTAAAACGTCTCTTACCTATCACAGGGCGTCCAGGTTCCAACTACCAAGTTCTAAAATCGACCAAAGGGTCGCTGCATGACGAATTAACAAAAAGGATCTCAGTCGAGGACCGGCGCCACCAGGATGGTCAAATCAGAAAGAAGGGAAAAACGCTGTGGTTGCAAAGACTCGTGTCTCCTCAGACATTGATCGTCCGCAGCGAGATCCCAATCCTTTGTCGCGACAAATCCGTCGGGCGTCCGAGTCACCGATGAGTCCCTGTTCGGGCGCCAATTTGTCGAAGTAAGCCTCAGCAAGGCCTACTAGTGCAAGGGGTTCGCCCTTCTCTGCACAAAGTCCTCAGACCATATAGAAAGAAGTTGGCACAGAAACTGAAATAAAAGACAAAGTTTATTAAACCTCATGAGGTGGTACTACAGTTCAAACAGCACCCTTCGGTAATGTTTGCAAGTAGCACACTGAACTAAGAGAGCATGGTCCTTTTATACCCACGCAAGGGCTAAAAGAAGGTGGTACAATTATAGAAGCAAGACTTATATACATATAAGGTCATATGGAAATGCACAATCAACAGGTAGGAGGGGCTAACAGTTTTCAAGGACTAGTTGACACATTACTGTCTGTTACTAATTACTAACAGCTGCAGATCTTACTGGGCATGTGCGAAAGTGGGGGATGCTAAATATAACTTGTCACTAAACAGATTTTCAAGAGTAGTTAACAGGAAGGTAGGACAGAGCACATGGCAGCATGTGGCAGAGATAATGGCTGCCATGAATACAAAATGGATTCTGCGAAATGTTCACAATAGTTGCTAAATACAAGATGTCTTCTGCTAATGCTTAATCTAATCGCTACTAAATTACAACATGGCTACACTGAAAACTGGGATGTTTGGTATCAAACTTCTCAGCACAATAAATGCACACTGATGCCAGTGTACAATTTATTGTAAAATGCACCCAGAGGGCATCTTAGAGATGCCTCCTGAAAACATACCCGACTTCCAGTGTAGGCTGACTAGTTTCTGCCAGCCTGCCACACACCAGACATGTTGCTGGCCACATGGGGAGAGTGTCTTTGTCACTCTGTGGCCAGGAACAAAGCCTGTACTGGGTGGAGGTGCTTCTCACCTCCCCCTGCAGGAACTGTAACACCAGGCGGTGAGCCTCAAAGGTTCACCCCTTTTTTTACAGCGCCCCAGGGCATCCCAGCTAGTGGAGATGCCAGCCCCTCCGGCCACTGCCCCCACTTTTGGCGGCAAGGCTGGAGGAGATAATTAGAAAAACAAGGAGGAGCCACCCACGAGTCAGGACAGCCCCTAAGGTGTCCTGAGCTGAGGTGACCCTTACTTTTAGAAATCCTTCATCTTGTGAGTGGAGGATTCCCTCAGTAGAATTACGGATGTGCCCCCCTCCCCACAGGAAGGAGGCACAAAGAGGGTGTAGCCACCCTCAAGGACAGTAGCCATTGGCTACTGCCCTCCCAGACCTAAGCACACCCCTAAATTCAGTATTTAGGGGTGACCCTGAACCCAGGAAATCAGATTCCTGCAATCTTAACAAGAAGAAGGACTGCTGACCTGAAGTCCTGCAGTGAAGACGGAGACGACAAATGCTTTGGCCCCAGCCCTACCGGCCTGTCTCCCAACTTTGATGAAAACTGCAACAGCAAAGCATCCAACAGGGACCAGCGACCTCTGAAGCCTCAGAGGACTGCACTGCAACCAAGGACCAAGAAACTCCCGTGAACAGCGGCCCTGTTCAACAATCTGCAACTTTCTTGCAACAAAGAAACAACTTTGAAGAGTTCACGTTTCCCGCCGGAAGCGTGAGACTTAGCACTCAGCACCCGACGCCCCCGGCTCGACCTGCAGAAAACCAACATTACAGGGAGGACTCCCTGGCGACTGGGAGCCTGTGAGTAGCCAGAGACGACCCTCCTGAGCCCCCACAGCGACGCCTGCAGAGGAAATCCAGAGGCTCCCCCTGACCGCGACTGCCTGTAACAAGGGACCCGACGCCTGGAACCAACACTGCACCCGCAGCCCCCAGGCCCTGAAGGAACTGAACTCCAGTGCAGGAGCGACCCCCAGGCGACCCTCTGCCTAGCCCAGGTGGTGGCTACCCAGAGGAGCCCCCCGTGCCTGCCTGCATCGTTGAAGTGACCCCCGGGTCCCTCCATTATTTCCTATCTAAAACCTGACGCCTGTTTGCACCCTACACCCGGCCGCCCCTGTGCCACTGAGGGTGTACTTTCTGTGCTTGCTTGTGTCCCCCTTCGGTGCCCTACAAAACTCCCCTGGCCTACCCTCCAAGGACGCAGGTACTTACCTGCTGGCAGACTGGAACCGGGGCACCCCTGTTCTCCATTGAAGCCTATGTGTTTTGGGCACCTCTTTGACCTCTGCACCTGACCGGCCCTGAGATGCTGGTGTGGTAACTTTGGGGTTGCCTTGAACCCCCAACGGTGGGCTACTTTGGACCCAACTTTGAGACTTGTAAGTGTTTTACTTACCTGTAAACTTAACCTCTACTTACCTCCCCCAGGAACTGTTGATTTTTGCACTGTGTCCACTTTTAAAATTGCCATTTTTACAAAGACTGTACATGATATTGTGATTATTCAAAGTTCCTAGAGTATATAAGTGAAATACCTTTCATTTGAAGTATTACTTGTAAATCTTGAACCTGTGGTTCTTAAAATAAACTAAGAAAATATATTTTTCTATATAAAAACCTATTGGCCTGGAGTAAGTCTTTGAGTGTGTGTTCCTCATTTATTGCCTGTGTGTGGACAACAAATGCTTAACACTACCCTCTGATAAGCCTACTGCTCGACCACACTACCACAAAATAGAGCATTAGAATTATCTATTTTTGCCAATATCATACCTCTAAGGGGAACCCTTGGACTCCGTGGATACTATTTCTTACTTTGAAATAGTATATACAGAGCCAACTTCCTACAGGTAGGCAGCCATGTCTGGCCTGAGGGAGACCAATTCCCGGTGCATGGAATCCTTATTGTCCTCAGGCACCCTGCTGCCAGTTTGGGAGGGCACTTGTTGTGGCCTCTCCCTCATGGCAGCAGCTATGTCCCTCAGATACTCCTGGACTCTACGGATTGGGGAGTGTGTGCATCGGATGGCCGCAGTCTGTTCTGTTGCCGTAACCATGCACGTCTGCATCCCTTCAAGGCTGGCTGCCATTGTTTGCATCCCCACCCACACCTCTTTGGCCAGCTCCCACTGGACTCCCACCAATGTCCTCTCAAAGCTGGTGCCTGTGTCCTCTAAGTCCTCTGCTGTGTCAGTGTTGGCAGGTCGTACTCATGGGGTTCTAAGTGGGGCCTGTGGAATGTCTGCTGATGCAATACTCCTCCTTGTGACTGGAGGTGCTGTCTGCATGTTCACAAGGACTTCTTGGAGGGCCTCTTGGCTGATAGTTGCCAGCGGGTCATCCAGGCCATCAGGGTACTCCAGGACAGGCAGATCTGCAGGAGAGCCATCAACCTCTGCAATGAGATGGTGTAAAAGCAGTCTATCTGTGTTATGGCAGTTGACAAGTCACTTCACTGACTTGATAATTGAGGCTCATTGTCATAATAAGCCTATGTTCATGTAGAAGTTGTGCAGCACGGTGCTGTGCAATATTAATCTGTGACGCACTGCTTCACTTTGGTGACACAAAATTGCACCGGATGCAAGTGATTATGGTGCACCCCTGTGTTGTCCCTCACACTGGTGGAAACTTCAGCTGCCAGGGTAATTGTAGCCATCCTTGCACCATTTTGCAAGGATGTATGCGTTGAGTGGTGTGACTATTAATGTGTGTGAAAGTGTTCCTTCATGCACATTAACAATCACCAATGGCACTTTGGCACTTCTGTGTGAGCTTTAGAATGCAGCACACTCAGAAGAGCAAAATCGTCATTTACATATGATTGTTTATGTGCATGGAGTTAAACCTTCACGGTCTTAAACAATCATTTCTGGCATTTTGCTCTTCCTATGCATGCTGCAGCTTGCAGCAGACATAGGAATTCAGAAAGGAAGGAGGTACAAATGTATTCCTCCTCGTTGCACCCTGTTAATGCCACCTCTGGGGCTGGCATAATAGGTTTGTCCCTACCTCAAGTGTACAATATTCCATTTATCTGAGGCAGCATTAAAATATATATTGTGTGTTGCTGTGGCATGCCCACAGCAACACCCATTGCAACACCTTCCACCCACTGTCATGATCAGGTGCCTACGTATTTACAAGGTGACACAATGCTATAAAAAGTGTGCTAATGCAACCTTGCCAATACAGCACAGTGTTTAGCGCCACTGAATGTTTCACTCCAGTGGCGCTAGGGGCCTATGATGTGCCCATTAGATCCAATGGATTGTTTCAGTACATTATAGCTGCAGTCTACAGCTCTATGCCCAACCTGCATGTCACATGAATGTAAGCCCAGTTGACACAATTGTTCTATATCTTATGTTCTAAGTGTGTTGTCTATCCTTATTGTGTGTTGATGTCCTCTAATCTTGTTCTATCCTCCCTTTGCATCCGTTTGCATGGTGTGGCCTTGCAATATGTGTCGCTGTGCTCATGGCACAGCACCACACATGGCAGTTTTCACCTGTCCCAGTCTTACACGTTTCACATACACCCCTGCTGTGCTGAGACCTTGCACCAACCCAGATATGGCATAGTTGACACACTGTGCTCTTGTTGCCATTGATGTCTCCTCATGCTGTGATTTGTGTTTGTGTGCTACTTTGCATAGCACTCATAGACCTGGCAGAGTACTGTTTCTACTTCTGTCGGAGTAGGTTGTTTACCTTACTGAACACCTGTGTCCTCCCCCTCAATACAGCCCTCCTTGCACTATGAAATAGGAGTCCAGCATGATGACAGTACAGCTTATGTGACAAAAGCACAGGTTTGAACCCAGGGATGGCCAATATGAGTATGACATTTCTGCTGTGTACATCATTCTGTTTGTGACAGTGCCTGATGGTAAATGTGCCTATGGACATTGCCAATTCTGAGGAGTTGTACTCAGGTCAGGGCCTGAGGTAGGTTCATATTTCATGTGCAACAGTCCAAGGGGCACCTGACTGCCACTGTATAATTGTTCACCCCCTACAGCACAGGTGGTGGTGGCAACTGTTGTCAATGTGTAATGCCCCATGGGCCAATGGCCTGGACATGGCAGGTTACCAGCAGCTGAGGGACTGGCTATAGCATCTGTCTTGTGACACCACACCATTGATACATTTAACACTACCCTTCAGGTATATTTCCAAATTTCCTCCACCCTTTGCATGGCGGTGTAACCCCCATGAAATGGTAGTTAAAGAAGTGGTATGGTGTGCCCCTGGGTGGGCCTGCAAAGCCCATTTACTTGGCACGGGCAGTGCAGGGTGTCCCATACCTTGGCCCTTCCCACTGCCTGATTTGCAGGGCTGGGTGCAGTGTGTCCTGTTACACCCAATGCAGTCCACAACTGGCACTGACTCTATCTGATCAATCTATATTGTCTAGTGTGTGTCCCAGAGAGCTACCATGTGCAGATATATTGCCAGCCACCATCCTAACGTGTGACTCATACTGCCAAGTGCAGTGGGTACACTGCACTGGCAGTCTTACCAACACCAGGCTTGCCCATGCACCATCCCCCGCCCGTTGATGTGGGATTAACCACCATTATGTGAAAGCTATACCCCATGTGTTGTAGGAGTGTGAATATTTCCCAATTCCCATGTGTCTGACATGGTTGTGTCCAAATAGTTGTGGGCTCAGCCTCTGACTGTTGTGACCTACTGTTTGCAATATGTGGTACATATTTTGTGTATTGGCACATTTCAGTTCAGCATCAATATGTGTGGTTAAACACAGCTACAGTTTAGTTGGTCTGGGTAGTAGCATGTTACAAATGATTCCAGTCCAGCCTGCTATTCCGCCAGCACCTGTTGAGTAAATTGTTCCATGAACCCAGGGGACACCATGATTGTGTGATGTAGGGATGGCTGCCTCATATGGATGTGTTATCTAATTGTGGTGGTGCTACCGGCACATGCCTGGGGACTGTTGGGACAGCTGCAATGACTAGTGTGCTTAAGATGCAGCACACATGCGTTTGGACAATGAGGCAAGGCTATTACAAAATGTTACAGCAAGGGACACCACTATGTAGTTGCCCCAGGAATGGTGTTGACTGACTACCTGATCTCTGAGGTCTTGGTCGTGTTAATGTGACTACATGCAAGGGATTTAGTGATATCACAAACAGTGGCACAGTGATTATACATGCCATCCAACCCATGTGCTGCATTTGTGCGTGTGGGTATTTAGGCCTGGTGTTCTTAATATGTCCAGGTTGCCAATGGTGCATGGCACTCCCAAGGCACAGGTACATGGGTAAGCTTACGTTGGCATGGTGCAAGTTGCTTAATGTGCATTGTATCCCTCTGTGCTCCTTCAACATACATTGTGTGTCCTATGTGCCTCCCCTTCTAGCATTGACATTTAAGCATTATTTTCCCCATGCAACTTACCCTGCATTTGTTGTGTTTCCTGGTATTCTGCACTGTCCTGTCCTTGTAGCCCTGTGATGATTTCTTCCGGGATGACCACTACAACCATCTCCTCCATCTCATCCATGTCCTCTTGCAGTGCTGGACTTCCACCTCCAGTTTGCCTTCCTGTTCCGTGCCATTTTTTCCTTGGTCCTTCTCTTGCAGTCATGCCAGTGTTTCTTGCACTCAGTCACTGTTCTCCTAACCTCTGCCACACTGTTGACCTTATCCACAACGTGCTGGCAGATTGCCTCTCTCCTTCCAATTAACAATTTAGAGGTGAAGAAGAGTTGATTTTGATGCTCCGTCACCTCACTCACCAGTATTTCAGGCTCCTCTGCGCTGAAACAACACTTCCTTTTTTTCTTCTCCCTCCCCTGGTTCTTGTCTGTGTCCTGCTGGCTGGTTCCTGCCTCATTGGGTACTCCCTGGGGTCTCTCCTTGCTTCTGGGATCCATTTTGGGGCTCCTTTGCACTGTTTGCTTCGTTTGCGTGTCTTTTTGATGCTATTGCGGGCAAAAATGTTGCATTTCCTCTTTGCGAAGTGTTTCCATGTCGTAAACCGGATTAGAGTAATTTTTCCTCTTTTGTCATTTTGCCTCATAAGGCGCAATGGTTAACGTAGGGAAAGATTACTCTAAACATGTTTTAGCGCCACCCAGCGTCAAAGTATAAATTTGACACTCGAGTGGCGTTAAAAAATGGCGCTAATCAGAGCTAACCTTTTTGACGCAAAACTGCATTAGTGCAGTTTTGCGTTATAAAGTATAGATCAGGGCCCCAGTACCTAGCCCAGGCGTTAAACGATAAGACCCCTAGTGTATTCGATCTGGCTAGGGCTCTTGATGATATGCAGAAGGAAATTCAGTTTCTGCACCAGGAAAACCAATCACTCAGGGACGAATTAGGTACAGTTCTCACCTTTCTCTATGTTTATCGGATTTAGGGGCTATACCTAAGACAACATGCCCAATTCTACAAACCTCCGTGTTCGGTGAGTCAGAGCAGAAGGCATCCAACTGAGCAGTGCAGGGGGGAGGCCACCAAGTAATTGTAATTGTGACAACTCCCATGCCCTCCCCACCTAGCACCACCAGAGCACTTCTTTGGGGACAGTGCCAAATTTGACATCTATTGGAGTCAATGTCTGCTACAATTTCTATGCGAGACAGGTGCCTTCCATCAGAAACAGCTACGATCGTCTTTATCTTTTTGTATTTGGGTGGTAAAGCTGCCAGTTGGGCAATTCCCCTCATAGAGAACAATGATCCCTTGTTACATGATTTCCCAAGGATTAAGGACGCAATGCATCACTTATCTGCCAAACATACCTTTGTCCAAGTCAGTGACAACAAACTTTGAAACTTACGGCAAGGTATTAAGGACTTACCTATATCACGGCTTTCCACAAACTAGTAACTGAAATACAATGGCTGGAGAAAAAGAGAAGTTTACTATTTCATAGGGGCTTGAGGGATGAACTTAAGGATTCTTTGGCACACACAGTTGATCCCCCCTCAGACTGCTCAGAATTTATCGACTTAGTCGTCAAGCTAGATCACCGTTTGAATGAGCGTAGTAGTGAAAGATCTCATGTGAACCTAAATTACTCATAGTTAGGTCAGAACGTAAAGGAGCTGAGACACAGACGCATGATACAGTAGAGCCTATGCAAATTGGGGGAATCTGGGGCTCCCTATCCAGTGATGAGAAGGAGCATCGAAGAAAAGTGAATTTATGTCTCTACTGTCAGGTCATTTTGCATGAGAGTGCCTAGCTAAACTGAAAGGCATACTAAAAGCTGTAGTGGTGGTTACAGACACTGCAGAGGAAAACTAAAGTGCTCGACCAGCACAGAGGTCGATTGGTTGAGCACATCTCCTGAACAGACCTTTCAATAGTTGGCCATTACCCTGGGTAAAATACTGCATCATTTGTCTATTTTAGTAACCATGATAATGTCCCCCCAACAGATCTTTCCTGGACTCTAAAGCTAAAGGTAATTTCCTAGATCTTATACTGGCTAGTTCCCTGAACATTACTAAAAACAGAGCCTGAACTAGCGCAAGCCATTGATGGCTCAGAGCTCTCACAGGTTTAATTAAATACCAGACTTTTCCATTAGTCCTAGTTTGTGAGAACAGACACACAGAGACCTTGACATTTGATTTAACAGACACACCTACAATTGGAGCCATTTTGGGGGTTCTCTGCATGCGGTTGCATAACCACCTCATTGACTGGTCTTTGCAGTTGGTAACTCTGGGGTCCCATTATTGCCAGTCCAAATGTTATACAACTGCGCAAGATCAGATACCTCCTGTCACTGGCGCAGCAATTGACCAAGGACCTCAGGTTTGACTTCCGGAAGAATACCATGATTTTTTAGATGTTTTTGACAAGAAGGTCATGCTACCCAGTCAGAGAATTTAATTGCCGAATTGATCTGGTCCCTGGTGCAACCTTCCATGTAATCGCATTTATGCACTTTCTGAGCCCGAGACAGATTATCTGAAACAATATCTTCAGGAATTGCAAGCACTAAAGTTCATTCGGCATGCCACTGCACCTGTTTCATCTCCACTCTTCTTTGTCTTAAAGAAGAATCTTGAACTGCATACCTGTATAAATTAAGGGCAATTAAAGTGAGGATAAAAAGAAATCAATACACACCACCTTTAATTCCCGTATAACTAGATCAAGTGCGGAATTCCACTGTGTATACAAAACTGGACCTGAGTGGGGCTTATAACCTCATTTGAGTAAAGGAGGGTGCCGAATGGAAGACAGCTTCCGTACCAAGTTCAGGTTGTTTGAATGCACCATCATGCCCTTATGGTTATGCAATGCCCCCGCAGAGTTCCAGTTCTTTATTAATGAAGGCCTACGTGATCTCCTGGATGTTTGCGTCATCGTGTATAAAGATGATATATTCATCAATTCTCAAAACATGACTGAGCATGTCGGTCATATGAGAGCAACGTTTCAAAGAATCAGAGATCATTACCTTTTTGGCAAGTTGGAAAAATGTACCTTCCACACTTAATCAGTAGAATTACTGGATGTTTTGTCTCCAGAAGGAATCACCATGAACAAAAAAATAAAAGGTCAAGGCAATCATAGACTGGCCACCGCCCACAACCATCAAAGAAGTCCAAAGTTTCTTGGGGTTTGCAAACTTCTATAGAAGATTTATTCCCCAATTTTCAGATATCATGAGTCCCAGCTTATTTAAAAAGAAGGTGCCCTTTGCATGTGCAAAAGAAGCCAACAAATCCTTCCGCTTATCAAAAAACAAGTTCTCTTCAGCCCCAGAGTTACAACACCCTGATCTCACACAGCCGTATTTTGTGAAGGTGAATGCTTCACAAGTAGCAGTAGGTGGTATTCTCTCCCAGTGCGATCATACCATAAAACACATGCGCCATATTGCATTTTTTTGTAAAAAAAACTATCATCTACGGAAGAAAAGTTACACTGTTGCAAACTGGGAACTGCTTGCCATAAAGTTACATTTTCAGGAATGGAGCCATTATTTACTGAGAACCATGCATATCATCACCATACACTGACCACAAAAACCTCCAATTCATTAAGTCTTTAAAGGCCTTGACTCCAAGAAAGATCAGGTGGCTGGTGTTCTTTAGTAAATTTAACTTCATAATCACCTACGGTCCCAGGACTCAGCAGACCAAAGCTGACATGCTCTCTCGATGGGGGCCATAATAGCCAGGATGCAACACAAGCACCACCACAAAATATCATAGCTCCCAATCAGGTAATAGGAGTCTGTGACAAAACCTGTTTTTAGACAAGGTGAGGCAAAACACGTAACATATGGACCAGAGTAAATGGTTAGTAGAGGAGGAAAATCAGATACACAAAGGGCCCCCATACCATGGTAGCACCTCGTATGTACCTGATGAGGAACTCAGGCAAGAAATCCTGACCTAGTGTCATAATATTCATCTTGCAGCACATCCTGGAATCGAGAAAAACATAGCTAAGCATGCTATTCATGCTATGTGCTGAATCTAATTTTTACTGGCTTCAGGACTTTGGGCACTTTACCACTGCTGAACAGTGCTAAAGTCCAAGTGCTCCCTGTCTACAATGGTATTAGGGGATGGTTTATCCATGTTTGACATATTTGATGTACTAGTAAGTCCCTAGTTAAGTGCCCTATGTGTGCCCAGTGCCTGTAAATCAAATGATACTAGTGGGCATGCAGCACTGATTGTGCCACCCACATGAGTAGCCCTGTAAACATATCTCAGACCTGCCACTGCAGAGGCTGTGAGTGCAGTTTTAAACTACCATTATCGACCTGGCAAGTGCACCCACTTGCCAGGTCCAAACCTTTCCTTTTACTACATGTAAGTTACCCCTAAAGTAGGCCTAAGACAGTACCATGGGCAGGGTGCAGTATCTTTAAAAGGTAGGACATGTACTGGTGTGCTTTACATGTCCCGATAGTGAAATACTGCTGAACTTGTTTTTCACTATTGCAAGGCCTATCTCTCCCATGGAGTAATGTGGGGATTGCCTTGAAATATCTTTTAAGTGTAATTTCCCATTGGGAGCAGATAGAAATATGGAGTTTGAGGACTCTGAACTCATAAATTAAAAATACATGTTTTGTTGAAGTTGGTTTTTGAAATGTGATTTTAAAAATGGCACTTTTAGAAAGTGGGCATCTTCCTGCTTAACCATTCTGTACCTTTGCTTGTCTGCTGAATACACGTCTTGGTCAGGATGACAGTTAAGGCTGTTTGTGCATTCACTCTAGACAGTCACACAAAAAGAAGTTGAAATGTGCCCTGAATATCCTGATGGCCCATCACCAAGAGGATGGGTTTTCCTGAGCTAGAGTGGTGGGAGGAGCTGATACTTGCACCTGAATAGGGCTGTGTCTGTCCTCACACAAAACAGTCCCCAACCCCCTGAAATATCTCTGTGCCTAGGGCAGGAAAAGGCAGCCATTGGGAGTGAGTTCTGGTGCAACAAGGAAGAAACTAGCTGATCGACTTCCAGAACGACTTCCGAACTGGCACCGCTCGCTGACCCAGTGCGACTGCATGCACCAAAGCCACGGTCTCTGCAGAACACAACAACTGCAACCTACAACACAGGCCTTACGCCACCGCAGCACCTCCAAAGTCAAGCCACAGTGCGAGTTGAGAGTGCTGAGTCACTGAAGTCTGTGGCACCAGACTCCGATCCTGCCGCAGCACCTGGGGCCCCAATGATGTGATAACGACACCATGAAGCCGACATCTCGCATCCTGACCTCCTGGATTCATCCACCCCACCTTGTTATAAGGAACCGCTGCATTGCTGCCAACGCTGCATCACATCCTCTGCAACGGTAAGGAACCAACACCTCACCTCCTCTGCCTAGAAGTAAGGAACCAATGCCTCACATCCCTGATGGCAGTAAGAAACCAACGCTGCTCTGGTAGCCTTGTTTACAATCATGGCTCTCTGTGCTTTGAAGGGGTGAGGCAGCATGCGGGGGCGGGGTACAAAAACATGAAATTCAGATTTTAAATTAAAAAAACAAATTTACGTGTGCTCTTGGACCTCGTGTGCCCACACTCTCACAAGATCCCACCCAAACTTCGTGTCAACGCTTGGCTTCATTCCTGCAGATCAGGGAGAACAGATCTCTCGCTCCCGCTATCCTGAACATCTTGCATTCCCCGAACTGCAATCAAGCACCCGAACGGCCGTCAAGTGTCAGCGTTTACTTACCAAGCAAAGCAGTCTCTTCCTACAATGACTTCAGACTCAAGATCTTCGTTTCGGCTGTATCATTGAACACACTCTGCACAAAAAAAGATGAAAAGGTTAGAGAACAACAAAAGTTAGTGCACTAACAATTGGACCCTAAGAAAGATATTAGTTACTACTAATGCTTGAGCTTGTGTAGGTTTTACCAGCACACCATGGACTAGCGCACTGATACACAGTTGTAAAGCACACTCTGAACTAAAAACTTGGAATACTTCAGTTTTGTGCTTACTTGTATAAGACATTGAACTGGCTACATTAAGAAAGTACAATGTTGTGTTTCAACGTGCAAGAGTGAACTTAACTTGGGGCCCAGATAAGGAGTGCGTTCACTCTCAAGGGCCACAACACAAAGGAACTATTATCATTCTATGCTGTGATACAGCGTATGTGTGTCTGGCAGGTCGAACGGTATAAATACAACGGAGAGAGATTGTGGTGACCAGGTAAGTGGTTTATTTTTTTAAGGGGCGTGTGGTTTGGTTATTGTCCGTAGGTTTATAGGGTTTTTTTAAAAGTCTCTAGTGGTCTTCATCCAATCTTCTTATTGGGTTTTTACTCTCTTCTCTGTTTCTCAGTTTGGCGTTCCCTCTGTCTCTCGGTGGGCTCCAGCGAAGATGGACCGGAAAAGAAGGAAAACGCTACGGTAAGTGGGGCGTTTAAATCTGTGCGTAGGGTTTTTATACTAAAGGGGAAGGTGGCAAAGGGTAGGGTGGTGCTGGTAGTGAGTTAGGGCGAGGTGAAACACCAGCTTCTAAAAGTGCACGTTTTGTGGCTTAATGTGCGGTAATAGGTGCTCTCTACAATCCCTCCCAGCCCTCCCTTCACTACTTCCCAGGTCCCTTCCCCAGTGCCCTCTTAATCTCTATAGTGCTTTTGTTATCCCAAAACAACCGTACCTTAGAAAGCCATGACCCTCCTGGGCCGTGGCTGGCTCCTGCGTGTCCCGTCAGCTGAGGTTCACTGGGGTTAGCCTCCTTCTCCAGCGCCTCGTCGTTAGTCGGTGTCGCGATGTCTCCCACTCGCTCTCCTGTTCGGTTCTCCTTTCTCTCGTCCCTCTCCTCCCGGCTTCTTTCTCCTTCGTCCTGATCGTCAGGACACACCCCTTTAATCACCGCCGCGGCCCGGAAATCCTCCGGCGTTTCCCGGGCGACCCGGTGACGTGATCCGTTGCCAGGGAGCGTTTCATTGGCAACGCGAAGACGCGGAAATGACGTGTCGGAGCCATCCGACACATCAATGAACCCCCGCGCCGAGGACGGAATCGGGACTGCCCGATCACACACCCCATCCCAAGACCAGTCCTGTTCTAGGACCGAAGAAGAGCAAGGAAAACGAGACAAATAATCCGCAGGACCCTGTTGAGCACCCGGAATGTGGCGAACCTGAAAAGAAAAAGGCTGCAATTCAAGGAACCACCGCAAAATCCGGGAGTTAGAATCCTTATGCGCGGCCATCCAGGTAAGGGGAGCGTGATCCGTATATAGAACAAAAGGGCGGCCCAAGAGATAATATTGCAAATTGTCCACCGCCCATTTAATAGCCAGGCACTCCCTCTCGATGATGGGATAATGGCGTTCACGGGGAAGAAGTTTCCTACTGATAAAAACTATAGGGTGATCCTTGCCTTCTTTGTCAGGTTGCGACAGAACCGCCCCCAGTCCTACATCAGAGGCATCTGTGTACAAATGAAAGGGTTTGGAGAAGTCCGGACAGTTTAATACCGGTTCCTTCGTCAGATAGGATTTTAATTTCTCAAAGCTATCCATCTGGAGGTCTGAAAATGGTAACAATCGATTAGGGTGGGATTTGGAAAGGAGGTCTGTGAGGGGAGCGGCAAGAGTGGAATATCCCGGTATGAACCGCCGGTAATAGCCTACTAGCCCAAGGAAAGAGCGCAAGTCCTTCTTTGTTTTAGGGGTAGGGGCATTCTTGATGGCTTCCACTTTTGAGGTTTGGGGTTGTAGTGTACCGTGGCTAATATTGTATCCGAGGTAAGATATGTCAGTTTTTCCTAAGATGCATTTCTTGGGGTGGGCTGTTAACCCTGCCTTTGCCAGTGTATTTAATATTAGCTGTAGATGATATAGATGATCCCCCCAGGTCTCACTAAAAATGACGACATCATCTAAATATGCTGCCGAGAAGGTGTGAAAAGGTTTTAATATCCTGTCCATTAGCCTCTGGAAGGTAGCTGGAGCTCCATGTAGACCAAAGGGTAACACTGTAAAGTGGTACAGCCCAGACTGGGTAGAGAAGGCCGTTTTTTCTTTATCCTCTGGGGCCAGAGGAATCTGCCAATACCCCTTAGTTAGGTCCAACGTGGTCATATATTTAGCTTTTCCCAATTTTTCAAGGACATCGTCTACTCGGGGAATTGGATAGGTGTCAAACATAGATACTTCATTAAGCTTTCGGAAGTCGATACAAAATCTGACGGACCCATCAGGTTTCGGTACGAGGACTACTGGGGAGCACCAGGGGCTATTGGAGGGTTCGACCACCCCGAGGGCCAACATTTTCTGTATCTCGTCTTCTATGATCTGTTTCCTTGCCTCAGGAATACGGTAGGGGCGTAATCTGACTATTTTACCTGGGGTTGTTCGTATTTTATGACAGACTAATGAGGTTTTTCCTGGTGTTTCGGAAAACACCTGTGGAAATTGACTCAATAAGGTATATAGCTGATCTTTCTCAGAACCTGTCAATGAACTATTGATAGCGGGCATTTTTGTAATATCGTGCCGGTCCTTAGGAAAGAACTCTATGTTTAGTTCTTTACTGGGATATAAAAACCGGCCCATTTCTACTGAATTGTCACCATTCTCTGCAACTTCCCATTTCTTTAAGAGGTTTACATGATAGATCTGGGTCTTTTTAGGATTGGTATGTAGTTCTATAAGATAAGTGACAGGGGATACTGCTCGAGCAACCCGATAAGGACCCTGCCACCTCGCGAGAAGTTTTTGCTCTGACTTGGGGCGCATTATTAACACCTGGTCGTCTGGCTGAAAGGTCCGCAGCCTACTCCCTCTGTCATAATAATGTTTTTGTATCGATTGAGCCTGTTCCATATTCTGTCGTACCTCTTCCCACAGCCCTTGTAAATGGGATTTCAAGTTGTGGACATATTCCAATAATGGTCTACCCTCTCCCTCGTCTTCCTCCTCCCAGGTTTCTACTGCCATATCTAAAAGGGAACGGGGTTGTCGGCCGAACACGAGTTCGAATGGGCTATGCCCCGTTGAGGCCTGTTCATGGGTTCTGATAGCGTACAGAACTAAGGGCAATTTTTGGTCCCAATCTCTGCCTGAATCCTTGACTATTTTCTTTAATAGGGATTTGATGGTCCGATTGTAACGTTCCACCAATCCGTCTGTCTGTGGATGATAAACAGAAGTTCTTATTTGTGAAATGCCCAATGTATTACAAACTTGTTTCTTGAGAGTTGACATGAATGGGGTCCCTTGGTCCGTGAGTATCTCTCGGGGAAACCCTATTCGAGTGAACACCGCTATCATTGCTTGTGCAACTGTTTTTGTTGTCATGCTTGTCAGGGGAACGGCTTTGGGGTACCTGGTAGCATAGTCTACGATCACCAAGATG
Source organism: Pleurodeles waltl (assembly GCF_031143425.1). Classification (NCBI taxonomy): domain Eukaryota; kingdom Metazoa; phylum Chordata; class Amphibia; order Caudata; family Salamandridae; genus Pleurodeles; species Pleurodeles waltl. The sequence goes on along the minus strand of NC_090451.1, from coordinate 570,679,972 downwards.
TATGTATGCCCTTTAGAGGAAGGCACTAAGGGTCCAATTAGATCCATCCCCACCCTACTGAATGGAATGTCTATGATGGGAAGGGGTAAAAGGGGTGCTTTCCTAGGTCAACCTGGTTCGGTGAGTTGACACCTGGGACATTGGGAACAATATCCCCTAATCTGTGCAAAAACCCCGGGCCAATAAAACCGTCGGAGGAGATACTCCTCAGTTTTTTCTCTCCCAAAATGCCCCCCCCAGGTTGGTTGTGGGGTAGTGTCAGAACTTGATTTCTATAGGATTCAGGTACAATTAACTGATGTTTTCGTTCTCCTGCTCGGGTAGTGGTAACCCTATAGAGGAGATTTCTTTTAACCAGGAAGTAGGGACCCACCTCATCAGTCTCTTCCGTCTTTGCGGAGCTCCATGCCTGAGTGAGGGAAGGATCTTCTCTCTGTTGATGGTGGAAACTTAATGGTGCTTCATGTGTCTCTGCTATAAGTCTTTGGGTCGGTTCCTTATTTTTATGAGCCCGGAACTGTACTCGTTCACCCCGCTTTTCGCGACGGGAAAGTTTACGGCGGGTTACAGGGCATTCATTGGAGCTTCTCGAAAAAGGAGCCTCAAGCCACCACTCCTGTGAGGATTTGGGACTTCGAACATGATCCAGGAGATCCAGGAAATGGCCATAGTCGGTACCAATGATACATTCCTCAATAAGGTGAGACATCACTCCCATCAGAAGTAAATCCCTGTGTTCTCCCCACTCTAATTCGACTACTTTCAGGGGGTACTGCTCCTTGTCACTGTGAATACAGCAAATAGTGACCCATCGGCTGGCTACCCTATCTATAGGGCCTATTAAGTCTTCGCGAACAACTGATTGGCTGCAACCCGAATCGATGAGAGCACATAAGGATCGTCCATTAATTTTGAGGGTTTGCTTAAATTTAATGTCTCCACCTCCTGTACATAGAACACGTCGTCGGGTCACTCCTATTTCCATAGGTTCACTCCCTTCCGATTTCCCCGGGCACGTACGAGCTATATGACCCCAGTCTCCGCAGTTAAAACATTGTGGTCCCTGTAAAGCAGGGCCTTCTCCAAGTCTACGGGGAACCGGGCTTTCTAACGGAAATTTCAGTGGGGTTTTGGGACTGGGTAAGACGGATTTTATGTTGGGTCTGGATGATATACCCCTCACATCGGTGGATCGATGATATGCACAGGCTAAGTCAATGGCCATGTCCGTGTCTACCTTTGGATGTTGTCTTATCCAGTTTTTTGTAGGAGTAGGTAAAGAATCCAAATATTGTTCGAGGACAATCGTTTGTATGACCTCCTCCCGGCTGTTCCCGATAGGCCCCAACCATTTTAGGGCCAAATCTTTAACTCTGAAATAGAAGGTTCGGGGGTCCTCATTCGGGCCCCACTTTACTTTCCGAAATGTAACTCGATAATACTCTGTATCGTGTCCCACCCGTTCTAAGATGCTGGTTTTTATGTCTTTGTAGGGTGTTGTTCCCCCTGGATTCGCTGCTTGATACGTGGCTTGCAAGAGTCCGGTAAGCAAAGGTGCAACGTATTGTCCCCATCTTTCTTCTGGCCATTGAGCAGAAGAAGCGACTCTTTCAAAGTTAGTAAAGAATGATTCCGGGTCTTCTCCCTCCTGATACTTTTGTAACACCGAACTGGGGACGTTGGGGTGGACTTTGCTTGCGGCTATTGTCTCTGTTAGTTTTTTCATTGCCGACTCGTGTACGAGTTGGTTGTTTGCTAATATCGTAGCTTGACTTTTCAAGGCCGACTGTAAGGCCTCCCTGTCCTCTTTGGCTTCTCGTTGGTGGGCTTCCCATACCAACTGCAAGTGGCGTTGGCCTTCCGCCAGTTGCTTAATCATATCCTCTAGGGACGGACTTTCACTCATTGTTTATACCGTTCAGTTGCCCTGGGTTGTATCCAACATCCCACTTCTGACACCACTGTGGCAGGTCGAACGGTATAAATACAACGGAGAGAGATTGTGGTGACCAGGTAAGTGGTTTATTTTTTTAAGGGGCGTGTGGTTTGGTTATTGTCCGTAGGTTTATAGGGTTTTTTTTAAAGTCTCTAGTGGTCGTCATCCAATCTTCTTATTGGGTTTTTACTCTCTTCTCTTCTCTTCTCTGTTTCTCAGTTTGGCGTTCCCTCGGTCTCTCGGTGGGCTCCAGCGAAGATGGACCGGAAAAGAAGGAAAACGCTACGGTAAGTGGGGCGTTTAAATCTGTGCGTAGGGTTTTTATACTAAAGGGGAAGGTGGCAAAGGGTAGGGTGGTGCTGGTAGTGAGTTAGGGCGAGGTGAAACACCAGCTTCTAAAAGTGCACGTTTTGTGGCTTAATGTGCGGTAATAGGTGCTCTCTACAATCCCTCCCAGCCCTCCCTTCACTCCTTCCCAGGTCCCTTCCCCAGTGCCCTCTTAATCTCTATAGTGCTTTTGTTATCCCAAAACGACCGTACCTTAGAAAGCCACGACCCTCCTGGGCCGTGGCTGGCTCCTGTGTGTCCCATCAGCTGAGGTTCACTGGGGTTAGCCTCCTTCTCCAGCGCCTCGTCGTTAGTCGGTGTCGCGATGTCTCCCACTCGCTCTCCTGTTCGGTTCTCCTTTCTCTCGTCCCTCTCCTCCCGGCTTCTTTCTCCTTCATCCTGATCGTCAGGACACACCCCTTTAATCACCGCCGCGGTCCCCGGAAATCCTCCGGCGTTTCCCGGGCGACCTGGTGACGTGATCCGTTGCCAGGGAGCGTTTCATTGGCAACGCGAAGACGCGGAAATGACGTGTTGGAACCATCCGACACGTCAATGAACCCCTGCGCCGAGGACGGAATCAGGACTGCCCGATCACAGTGTGTAAGTAAATATCATAACAACATGATATGTTATTGTTGAATTGTGCTTCATACATGTGTATTTATACTTTGCTTTCGCTATTCCAGTGCATACACACTCAGTATAGACAGAAGCAACCTAAGACCCTGTGCTGCTTCACTAATGACCGAACTGAAACACTTATGCACTGACAAAAATTTCTGGATTGCGCTTCTTAGTCTAAAGAAGACATTTATTATTTCACTTTGCAAGGTTCATAAAAGGAGATTAGCATGCTGAAAGCACATGTTTAAAAATGGTCACAGCAATGAAATGAAAACTTGTACAAATGATTCTCCACTGCCATATACACAGCAAATATATGTATATATATTATAATGCAAAGCAAATAATTAATTAAAAAATATGCATCACCATGAGGCAAGAGCACAACTGCTACATCTCTCTCCTATTAAGCATCAGATCACCAGATCCCAAAATCGATTGAAGAGAGAGAGATCAATTATCCTCATGGGAAGGCGGATACCCCAGCATCCTGGGCATGTCTGAGATCTGAATGACCCTCTGTCCTTGGCCTCTTATACTTTGAACAAACAAGAGAAGAAAATTCTAGAACCTCCCTCTCACTGCAGAAGTTTATTATTCAAAAAATGCTGATTACTTTAGGCCAGCTTTGAAAATAATACGTCAGGACTTGGCCACAATCCCAAGGTGCCACTTCAAAACAAGACAGTTCCCTGCCGTCTTAGTACATTCTTATCAGCCTAAACCCTTGGTAGGAAAGAACACGAAAAAAAAAAACATAAGCACATTGTACAACATGGACAACTACTTGCAGCTTTTAACGTGGCGGTGGCTAATGCTAAAATAAAGTCAATAGGCAAAATGAAGCTGGTGGTCACTAATGTGACATTGTGCTGCTAGGCTAAGTGCAACATGGGGTCAGTGGTCAAAACACACACATCATTACAGACCTGTGGAGTAGCTGAGCAGGCTAAACAAAGTCTCCTAGAGCAAACCAGTATCAGCACTTGAAGACATAGGTTATTGTTTATTTTGTCCCAAACCCTCTTCCCATCGGGGTATCATCTGATTCGGGCTTCAGCTTTCCTTGATCAGGCGATATCCTAGGAGTGAGTGGAGGTCCAGCATTGTCCCCATGGACAAGTGCTTCAGGTGACTGGTGTCACACTAATGCAATCCACCCTACTCCAGTCCAATCCACCCCACTCCAGTCCACCCCACACCAAGTCAACCCACTCCAGTCCAATCCACCTCACTCCAATCCAAGCCACTTCAGTCTAATCTATCCCACTCCAATCCAACCCATTCCAATCCAATCTAGCCCATTCTAATTCAATCTAACTCATTCCAATCAAGCCCAGCCCACTCCAATCCACCCACACCACTCCAATCCAATCCACTTTAATTGACCCTACTCCAGTCCAATCCAGTCCACTTTAATCCACCCCACTCCAATTGACTCCACCCCAAACCTCCTTATTCCATTCCTCTCCAAACCAATCCACCCTACACAATCCAATCCACCCCACTCTAGTCCAATCCATCCCACTCCAATCCACCCCACACCAATCTAATTCACCCACTTCAATACACCCCACACTGATCCAATTCACCCACTCCAGTCCACTCCAATCCACCCCAATCAAATCCAGTGCACTCCACAAAATCCACACTGCTCCATGAAAACCACCCCACTCCAATCCAATCCACCTCAAACCAATTGAGCCCACCCAATCCAATTCACCCACCCCAATCCAATTCACCCAACTCACCCAATCCACCTCACTCCAATCCACCCCACTCCAATCCACCCCACTCCAATCCACCCCACTGCAATCCAATCCAATCCTGTCAACCCCACCCCACCAGTCCAATCCACCCCATTCAATCCAAGTGACCACACTCCAGTTCACCCACCTTAAAGCAATCCACCCCAATCCAATCTACCCCAATCCTATTCACCCCCCATTTCATTCCATCACCACTCTAATCCAATCCACCCCACTCCACTCTAATGAAATCTACTCTGGCCAACCAAACTATACCCCAACCCAGGTGCGCCATCAAAACAAGACAGGGGCGAGCTGCATCATTACCGATAGCAGTGACCTAATTCTGCAGCTGCATATTAGAACTTAGATAATCCCCTCCATTAAAAAACGTCAGAAGCCGTTTTCCTTGTTTAGAGTGCACAGCTCGTGATTGTGGAATTTCGAGTGAGAAATTGAAATACAGTAAGGAAGGGCCTTGAAGTTTAATCCTCAAACACCATCTAGTGGTAGTAATTATAGTACACACTAGTTCTATTCACAAAAACCTGCAGGCTCAAGTTTACTAAGATTTCACACAATTTGATGAAACTTCAAATTTTGCTGTGCATTGTTGCATTAAAGAGAAAACAGAGTGCAGCACCATATATGCAAAACTTTGCATGCTGCTGGTGTCACTCCCAGATCTAGCACACAAATAGGCTTGCTTTGTGCGATGCACAGTCAAACACCAGAGTGCAGAGGAGAGCATATGCTATCTAGCATAGGATTAGTACTGGATACATTCCCCTCAGTACAGATTTCTAAGCATAGTTTATATTGTTTCTGACTTAACCAATTATATATTTTTTTAATTAAACAACTGTTATATTTTTATGTTGTTACATCTATGATTATAATACCTTCATTGGCTTTATCCCAATAATTTTCAGCGTGAAAAATGTAAGTACTCCTGAGGCCCGGCTCACAAATAGCATAATGGGGAGCCGTGGCCAATAGGTCAAGGGAGGTGCGGGTCAAAAAAGTTTGGGAACCACTGCCCCAACTCAATCCAACCCACCCCAGTGCAGTCCACCCCTTCGGGTTCCAATCCAAACTATCCAGCCCACCCCACATCAACCCACTCTCCTACAAACCACCCCAGTTCAGTCGAATCTACCCCACTCTTGTTCAGGCTACCCCACTCCAGTCCACTCCACTCCACTCCAACCCACCCCACCCCACCTCAAACCACTACACCCCATTTCAATCCACCCCACTGCAATCCAATACACCCTGCTGTAGGAGACTGGCCTGGTTTGTAGTGGGTACCTAAGGTACTTACAACTTATACCAGGTCCAGTTATCCCTTATTAGTGAAATGTAGTCAGTGTTTAGAAAGCATGCTGTGTAGAGGTAGCTGTAGGCAGAGCAGCCAATGCTGATCTAGGAGACAAGCAAAGCTTTTGCAATACCACTGTAGTCACACACATGAAAGACAATACTCCGTGTTACCAAAAACAAAGGTACTTTATTTTAGTGACACAAGGCCAAATATATCTTAGAGGCTATACTCCCTTAAGAGGTAAGTATTAAACACAAAATATACACTAGTAACCGAAATCAGGTAAGTAAACAGTCATAAAATAGTGCAAATAGTGAAAAAAACATAGGTTACAATGGGCCTAGGGAAACACAAACCCTATACTAAAATAGTGGTATGAGAATGTCGGTTTCCTACCTAGGCAAGAGTAGTGTGTAGAGGGGCGCTGGGAGTGTAAGAAAACACTAAAGGTAAGTAAAGTACCCCACCCCAGATACCAGGAAAGCAGGAGTAAAGTACAGCAAGTTTCCTCAGAACACACTAGAAGTCATGATAAAGAATAATGCAAATTCCAAGCAAGACTGCAAGACACCAACGATGGATTCCTGGACCTAAAGACCTGCAGAGAGAGGAGACCAAGTCCAAGACTGCTAAAGAGTCCAGGGAGAACAGGAGCCCCTGCTAACCTGGATGAAGGTGCAAAAGTGAAACCTCCGGTTGGAAGAAAAAGTCAGAGATGCACCAAAGAAGACAGCTGCGGGTTCCTGCTTGTTGCAGGAGATGTCCCACATTGAGTAGATTAATGCAGACTGGTTTTCATCATTGAATTCCGCCAACAAGCCTTGGCTCACACAAGAGACGCATTTGGCAGGAAGAGGCTGCCAGAGCCCAAGAGGGACCTGGGGGTCTCAACTTGGACTGAGGAGACAGAGGGGTTTCTCAGCACTTCGGAGAGCCCTCAGAAGACCAGGCAGCACCTACAGGTGCCCTAGAACATGGGGACAAAGGAGTTGCAAATGTTGGTTGTCGCAGCACTACACAAAGGGATCCCAAGCCGCCGGAGAACAACTCAGGGAGCTGAGTGTCGCAAGTTAGAGTGCTGCGGATCTGGGCTAGGCTGTGCACAAAGGATTTCTTGGAGAAGCGCACAGAAGCCCTAGGAGCTGCAAAACACACGGTGCTCAGGGGTACTGTCTGGCACGAGGAGGCAAGCTCTTACCCTCCACCAAATTTGGATAGTTGGACATTCAGGGTTGCTTCTGTCCACCACCTGTGTTCCAGGATCCACACTCGTCGTCAGGAGAGGGGACCCAGAGTACTGGTCGTCGCTGCAGATAGGTACCTGCTGAAGCAGGGAAGTGATTCCGTCACTCCATGGGAGATTCCTTCAGTTCTTCTGGTGCAAGAGGAAGACAGGCAGTCCTCAGAGCATGCACAACATGGAAACTGTTGCAGTTGCTGACAGGAGCCGGAGTTACAGAGTTGCAGTAGCCGTCTTGAATACTTTATTGCAAGTTGTAGAGTTCCTGGAGCAGTTCTGCGATTGATCAGACGGTAGAAGGTGAAGCAAAGGATGCAGAGGTGTCCTGCTAAGAATCTGAGGAAATACCCAAAGGAAAGACCCTAAATAGCCCAGAGAAGGGGAGTGGTCACCTATCAGGAGGGGTCTCTGATGTCACCTGCTGGCACTGGCCGCTCAGATGTTCTCAGAGTTCCTGGACCATCCTGAAAACAAGATGGCAGAACCCAGGGACACTCTGGAGGAGCTCTAGGCACCACCCCTGGGGTGGTGATGGACAGGGGAGTAGTTACTCCCCTTTCCTTTGTCCAGTTTCGCATCAGAGCAGGGGCTGGGGGTCCCTGAACTGCTGTAGACTGGATTATGCAAGGAGGGGCACCATCTGTGCCCTTCAAAGCACTGCCAGAGGCTCTGGGAGGATACCCCTCCCATGCCTGTAGCACCTATTTCCAAAGAGAGAGGATGTAACACCCCTCTCTCCTAAAGGAAATGCATTGTTCTGCCTTCCTGGGGTTGAGCTGCTCAAGCCCCAGGAGGGCAGAAGCCTGTCTGTAAGGTGGCAGCAGCTGGGGCTGCAGCGAAAACCTCAGGTGACTGGTATGGCAGGACTGCGGGCCATGGTGGAGCCCTCAGTGGGCATGGGATTGTGCAACCAATACTGGAATCGGTATTGGGGTACAATTCCCAGTTGTTAGACACCTTACATAGCCATATTCAGAGTTACCATTGTGAAGCTACATATATGTATTGACCTATATATAGTGCACACTTATAAGGGCGTCCCCGCACTCATGAAGTCCGGGAAAATGGGCCTGGATGACGTGGGGACACCTCTGCTAGTGCAGGGGTGCCCTCACACACAGGTACTATGCACCTAGCCTTCAGGGTCTGAAGGTTAGATATACAGGTGACTTATAAGTGACCTGGTGCAGTGAAAATGGCTGTGAAATAGTGCTTAACTATTTCACTCAGGCTGCAACTGCAGTTGTGAAGAAGTGTTTGTATGAGTTCCTTATGCTTGGAAAAATAAATTCTGCAGCTCATAAGGATCTCCTAGATTCCCAATGCCCTGAGTACCTAGGGACTTATAAGGGGGGTCCAGTATACCAATTTGGAGCGGAATACTGGGTTACCAGTATGTAAGTGCAAATTTGGAACCAGAGACAGCATAAGCACTGGAGTTCTGATTAGCAGGACTCCAGTGACACAGTCAAGCATACTGACAAAAACAGTGAAACATACTGACAAGTAGGCCACAACCTATGAGCACGGGGGTCCTGTTTGTCAGTGTTTGTCAGTGTGTTTGTACTGTGTCACTGGGATCCTGCTAAACAGGCAGAAATTGGGGGTAACCACGCTAGTAAGAGGCTACTTTCTCACACCCGCCCCATTCTACTCCAGTCCAACCGACTCTACTCTAATCCAATCTACTGAAATTCACCTGTCTTTACCCCAATCCTGTTCAACTCACCCCAATTCAGTCTGCCACACTCTAATCCAATCTATCCAGCCCACTCCAATCTACCTCATTCCTGTCCAATCCAACACACAGTGAATCCAATCCACCCCACTCTGGTCCAATCCACACCATTCCAAACCATGCCACTCCAGTTCACCCCAATCCAATCCACACCATCCCAGTCCTGTCACTCTAATTCAGTGGTCTTCAAACTTTTTAATGCCACGTGCCCCCTAACTGAAAAATAAAAATCATTGGGTCCCCTCAGAATTTTTCACAATTATTTAATAAAGATGGCAATGTTTAAATATGTTTAGACTTATTTAAACATTGCAGTTGAGTACTATTGCCTTTTTTTAAATGCAATAACATGTTTCGGCCCTAAGGAGCCTGCCCCCCAGTTTGAAGACCCCTGCTCTAATTCCATCCACCTACCCCAATCCAATCTAATCTACCCCACTAGAATCCACCACCATAAAATCCAATTTGCCCCCATTTTAATCCACTCCACCACATCCAGTCCACCCAATCCACCCCAATCCTCTCAAGCTACCCTAATACAATCAATCCCACTCTACTCTAATCCACCCCACTGCCTCAATCCACTCCACTCTATTTCACTAAACTCCACAACACAGTACTCTACGATACTCTCTGCCACTGAACGCTGTTCCCATCGACTCAGCTCTATGACACTCTAATCTATCAGGGTAGAGCAACGTATATCGCAGACCCATGGCATGTTGCTTGGCCTTGAATGTCTTTCTGTTCCCTTGGACCTTGTGAGTGTAGTCTGGATAAATGGAAATGTTATGATCCTCATAACACATGGTGTTAGTTTCTTGGGCCGCCCGCAGCATACAGTCTCTATGCTTAGCATTAAGGCTGCATGCTATGATGGCCTGCGGCGGTGCTCCAGGCCTAGGCGGAGCCACAAGCATTTGGTGCGCCCTCTCAACGGTGAAGAACAACGACAATCCCGAGGACCAAAGTGCATCTTTGATCCAACATTCCACAAAACTTTCCGTTGCCATCCCCTCTGCCAGTTCAGAGAAACCCAAAAAGCAGCTATTACTGAGGTGGGACCTACTCTCCACATCTTCAGCTCTGGACTCCAACTGTGTCATTTTAGAGGTGACCGTGACCATCTGTTGTCTGAGGGAGGCCACCTGAGATTGGAGTTCTACAATTGTCCCTTCTGCAACACGCACTTTATCAGATACTTTCCTCAGGTTGGTGCTGAGGAGGTTCACCTCTATGGCTATTGTGTCACACTCCCCCTCCAGTGCCACCCGGGAGCCCTGAATGGCCACCATGAGGTCTACCCACGAGGTCTCATCTATCTCTGTATCCACAGTAACATGCCTCCGACCGGCTCCCTGGTGTGTCTGTTGCTGCACCATCGGGGTTGCCAGGGTATACTGCTCAATTGTATTCCACTGTGCGGGCCACAATGCTAATTTCTCCCCATATTGTGTCCCGCAATCCTCACCTCTTGTGGCCCACTACTCCGCTGCCCTTCGTCTGGGGCCTCTCACATGCAACCCAGTGCTAATGGCCCAAAGTACACACCTGGGACCCACCAGTCCGTATGGGTCTAGGACCAGGTCTTCCTAGTGCATGGTACCAAGATGAAGTGACCGCAGGGCTCCGAACAGCCAAAACAGCGTTTCAATCAGCACACTGCCCAGTATAGTCTAATGAGTGACCAGGATCATAGGGTTCTCTTTTGCAGGTCAATGTCTTTGGGGCTACATATACTGGTCACCCAGCCAAGAGTTGCCCCCCCAGGTGTGGTTCCCTCAGGGCTCCAGCGTGTCTCACCGCTTCCCCTTCCCCAGGTGCCACCTTACCAGACAGTACTCAGCACCCACGGGTTATCTCCTGTCTGCCATCACACGTCAGTAATGTGCTGTCTGCAGCAATGCCCTTGTGCACTGCACCTGCCAACATTGATATTCCCCCGAGGGGCCAGAGAAGAAGGCATCACTGTACATCCCACGCCACGATTCACAGCTCCCAGCGGCACAGGCTACAACTCCAGTGTTCTCAAAAGAGGGGGGGGGGAGCAGAGAACAGACCTGAGGCAGCGCCAACCACGCACTGTGTCCCCCTCACCCCCGGGCCGCACTACCTTTAAGCAGTCACAGAAGCACCATCCCAGCCCCCTTCAGGACCAAGGGGGCCACTGCCACCAGTCACCAGGGCCGCATCAGGATCCCCAGGCCAGCCCTCAGAGGATATGATGTCTACCTGGTCCGTCAAGCCTGAATGTCAATGTGAGGGGGGACCCAGCCTGCAAGGCATTAGACCCCCTGTCCCCAGGATACCACTCTCCACCCTGTGCCTCGCGTCACAGCTCCCAACAGCACGTGAGGGGAGAACAGGACTTGGCAATACCCAGCACACTCCTCTGCCCAGTTTACTCACTTCAAGCGGCATCAGGCAGGAACACTATGGGGGTCATTACAACATTGGCGATTAAAGGCGCTTACCGCCGTGCAGAAGACCGCCAATACACCGCCGCGACCGCTGAATCCTGCAACAGCTGTTATGACCCACATCTCAGAATCCGCCGAAATTCAGACACCCACACAAGTCCGCCACAACAAAGGTCAGTGTTAAACTGGCGAAAACAAAACCTCCACCTCCACGCCAACAGAAACACACCCATGCTATTACGACCCACGAATCCACGCGGCGGTCTTTCAACCGCAGTATTCCATTGGCGGTACACACCGCCGCGCTCAAAATACACACACATCTCCAAAACACCGCCACATTGGACAATTCCAAATACACACACCTGATACACATACAAACACCACTCCCACACACCGAACACAATATAAAACACACACCCATATCACCCACAAACCCCTACGACCAAAAAATAGAGACAAAGGCCAGAGAGAGAGCACAGAATAGACAACCCCACCACACAGAGGCACACAACACCATCACCCACACAACATCCACGCACAAAACACCACACACCACTACACATCACCACACTCATCAACACATACACCACCCCACACATCACCTACACCACCCCATGTCACGCCAAAGACACCCCCGGTTTTCCGAGGAGGAGCTCAGGGTTATGGTGGAGGAAATCCTACGGGTAGAGCCACAGCTATTTGGCTCACAGGTGCAGCACACATCCATAGCCAAGAAGGTGGAGCTATGGCACAGAATCGTGGACAGGGTCAACGCTGTGGGACAGCATCCAAGAAATCGGGAGGACATCAGGAAGAGGTGGAACGACCTACGGGGGAAGGTGCATTCAGCGGTCTCCAGGCACAACATTGCGGTTCAGCGGACTGGCGGTGGACCCCCACCTCCTCCCCCACAACTAACATGGGAGGAGCAAGTCTTGACCATCATGCATCCAGAGGGCCTCGAAGGAGTCGGTGGAGGAATGGACACTGGTAAGTCAAATCTTAACTATCATATCCCCCACCCTACCTGCATGCTATCACACACCCCCACCCTCACCCTCACCCCCTCCCCTATCACTACAACTCCTCACTAACGTACTAATAACACAAACCACACATCCCAACACCAAGCCCTCAATGACACAACTAAGCATGGTCACCCCTCACCAAAGCATGCTCCCTGCACATACCCAGAACACCCCCCCAAACATCATCACACAAGCCCCCCCACAGGAATGCTTGCACTGGTGTACACGGTGAGCCACCCATTGCACACCATGACACACACACATGCAATAATCATGCACTTATGCCCCTGCAGGATCACGAAGGACCGTCACCAGACCAGAGGGTCCAGACAACTCCACTCCACCCACAGAAGAGGCCCACAGTGACGATAGCAGCTCTGCCCTACTGGATCCTGATGACCAGCCCGGACCATCGTGGGCCTGGGACAGTCGGTTCCCCTTGCACAGGCACAGCCCAACACTGACCTTCCACCCTCTGGTAACACCAGCACAGCACCCACCCAGCGGGCCCATACCTCCGTACCCAGGACACGTCAATCAGTGGTGTGTCCACAACTACAGGGAACCCAGGAGAACCCACCACCCCAACAACAACAGGGACCTGGGGGCAGTGGTAGTGGGCACACGGTCCAGGGGACGGAGGCACAGGAACACAGGGGAACTGGGAGGGCTGCTGTGCGACAGGGGGCGGACAGGCCAAGGGAACCCACTCTCCACGAGGCCCTCTCCTCCATCATGGGAGCATACAACCACTCCCAGGAGACGATGGCAACGGTACTGGCCAAGTTTCAGGAGACCCAGCGCCTGCAGGATGAGCAGTATTTGGGGTTCAGGGGGGAGCTCAGGACCATCAGCTCCGCCCTGGGCACCATCGTAGGGGTGCTGAAGGACATACAGCAGACCTTGAGGGACACTGTGGCACTCCAAGGGGCCCCTGACACTAGCATGGACGATGAACTGCCCACCACCTCCGCCGGCGCTAGTGGACAGGACGCCCGGCCACAGGACCACCACACCAGCACCCCACCCCCTGCAGACGGACAACCACCATGCAAGCGGTCCCTGAGATCCAGGAACAGGAAAGAGCAAGATGGCAAGACCCCCGCCAGGAAATGAGACCACTCTGATTGTCCTCCCACTGTCCCACTTTGTTACCCTGTCCATACTTTAACTGCCCCAGCTCCACTTCCTATGCCCATATGGGCAGTGCACCTGTGTGACCAATGGACTGGACTCTGCCATGGACATTCCTCCACCGTCCCCCATCACCATAGTACAACCCACCTCCATTTTTGACCACTTCAATAAACACCCTTGAACCACAAAAAATCTGGAGTCAGTCTGTGATTTGGTAAAATGTATTATCAATGACAGTGTCAAAATGTGTTTCTAGTTGTAAAGCCAACATACCTATGTCACACATCACAAGTCCTTGAAGGATGCAAGCAGATAACACACGTTGGTAACCACACCTGTGAAACCGTAATGGAAAGGTACAACTCAGTTACCAAATAATGCTATGAAATTACACACAGGATAGAGGAAGACATGTGACAATGAATGTAATGGTAAAAATGAAAATGTTCTCACCTGTGTGTCACTGGAAATATTGCTGTATGACTGACTCCCTGTTGGCTTCCTCAGCTTCCTCTTCATCACTGTCCACAGGCTCCACAGCTGCCACAACACCGTCATCTGGACCATCCTCCTGCAGAAAAGGCACCTGGCGTCGCAAAGCAAGATTGTGAATCATCGAGCAGGCGATGATGATCTGGCACACCTTCTTCGGTGAGTAGAATAGGGAACCACCTGTCATATGGAGGCACCTGAACCTGGCCTTCAGGAGGCCGAAGGAAGGTGTGTTCGATCACCCTCCTAGTCCGCCCATGGGCCTCATTGTAGCGTTCCTCTGCCCTGGTCCTGGGATTCCTCACTGGGGTCAGTAGCCAGGACAGGTTGGGGTAACCAGAGTCCCCCAATAGCTACACCCGGTGCCTCTGGAGTTGACCCATCATATAAGGGATGCTGCTATTCCGCAGGATGTAGGCGTCATGCACCGAGCCAGGGAACATAGCATTTACCTGCGAGATGTACTGGTCTGCCAAACATACCATCTGTACATTCATGAAATGATAACTCTTCCGGTTCCTGTACACCTGTTCACTCCTGTGTGGGGGGACCAGAGCTACATGGGTCCCATCAATAGCACCTATGATGTTGGGGATATGTCCAAGGGCATAGAAGTCACCTTTCACTGTAGCCAAATCCTCCACCTCAGGGAAAATGATGCATCCCCTTACGTGTTTCAGCCGGGCAGCCAACACTCTGGACAACACGTTGGAAAACATAGGCTGGGACATCCCAGATGCCATGGCCACTGTCGTCTGAAAAGACCCACTTGCAAGGAAATGGAGCACTGACAGCACCTGCACGTCAGGGGGGATTACAGTGGGATGGCGGATTGGTGACATCAGGTCTGGCTCCAACTGGATACATAGTTCCTGGATTGTGGCACGGTCAAACCTGTAGGTGACGAGTAAATGTCGCTCCTCCATTGTCAACAGGTCCACCAGCGGTCGGTACACCAGAGGATTCCGCCATCTTCTCAATTGTCCCAGCTGACGGTGCCTAGGAAGGACAACAGCGACCACAGAGTCAACAAAGTTCCAGGTATGTACCCACAGATACACAGAACACGACACCAAACACAAAACCCTTCCTGTATGTGTGTTGAGTGTAGGCATAGCTATGTGTGACGCAGTAGTAAAAGAAGCCATGTGGTCCCCTGAAATGGCGGGTGCCTGACCTCTAAAGTGGGAAAATGGGATTGGGAGGTAACTGCGCTGGTGTTGCACACCGTCGCGGTAGGCGGTCGTAGACCGCGGCGCAATGCTGCATTGGTTAACATTGGACCCTCTGGGTCCCAGGAGCCAATGAACAGGTGCACCGGCGGTGATGAATGATACGCACCGCCGCGGACGTGACCGCCATTTTCGATCTGTTCAATCACTCGATACCTGACCTTCGACAGGAGAGGACCTACACTGCAAGAGCTGCTGTGACCTCGGTCTGGAAGCGACAATGGCTCAAGTGTCTGGGGAAGGGGCCCCTGCCTTCACTGCTCAGGAGTTGGAGAAACTAGTAGACGGGGTCCTCCCCCAGTACACGCTACTCTACGGTCCTCCAGACCAACAGGTAAGTACACAGGGAGCACGTTGTATGGGCTAGGCCTGGGTGGAGAGGGCTGGTTGTAAGAGGGAAGGTGGCTGAGTTCAGGGATGGCAAGGGTAGGGAGGGGGGACACTTACATCGACGGTGCAGTTGGTAATGACTTCTCTTCTTCCCTTGTGCATGCCATGTAGGTCAGCGCTCACCAGAAGAAGGACATTTGGCGTGCCATCGCCAAGGAAGTCCGGACCCTGGGGGCCCACCAGAGACGGGGCACCCACTGCCGGAAGAGATGGGAGGACATTCGCCGCTGTAGCAAGAAGACGGCGGAGGCTCAGCTGGGGATGGCCTCCCAACGTGGGAGGGGTGCCCGTCGCACCATGACCTCCCTGATGTTCCAGATCCTGGCGGTGGCCTACCCTGAGTTGGATGGACGCTTGAGGGCATCACAGCAGACACAAGGGGGTGAGTACAACCTCTTTCTGGGTACTTGGCGCGCAGTTGAGGGGCTGGCTGAGGGAGGAGGGCTGTGGGTGTACCTAGGCCAGGCGGAAATATGTAGGCTAGGCCTCTCCATAATGTAGGGCATGTGGCACTCCACCCCACCTCAGTAGTGGCCCAAGTACAGGTATAGATGCCCCTGTGGCATCCATGTGTGCAGATGTCCACCATAGGCATGTAGGGCAGATCGCAGGATTTGCTTCTGTAGAGGCCAAGAGCACGGCGTAGTGCAGGGGGCGGCTGTGTCTGTATTGTCCGCCAACGGTAGCGGTAAGCCATGCACTCAACCTGTCTTTCTTCTGTCGTCCCCCCCCCTTTTTCTACTCTCCCTGTTCTTATGTGCATCAGCATCATCAGGCGGAGGTACAGTGGCACCGGGGCACGAGGGAGCTGCATCCCACATGGCCATGGAGGGCCACACCACGGACTTAGAATGCACCAGTGGGACAGAGGGCGACGGGAGCTACACGTCGGTCACCGGATCACCAACCAGCGACACGGACTCATCCGCCGATGGGAGCTCCCTTGTGGTGACGGCACCATGTGTGCTCCCCACTTCTACAGGTACAGCCGCCACCACCCCCCTACCAGCACCGCCCTCCCAGCAGCCCCTCAGCGTTCACCCCGTGCCCGCCTACCCAGGAGGGTGGGCATCACCTTCGCCCCAGGCACCTCAGGCCCTGCCCCAGTCACCCCTGCTGCCCTCAGTGAGGAGGCCATTGACCTCCTCAGGTCACTCACTGTTGGGCAGTCTACCATTGTGAATGCCATCCAGGGTGTAGAAAGGCAGTTGCAACACACTAATGCATTCCTGGAGGGCATTCATTCTGGTCAGGCTGCCCATCATCGAACCCTGCAATCTCTGGCCTCAGCACTGATGGCAGCCATTGTCCCTGTCTCCAGCCTCCCCCTTCCAGCTTCCTCCACCCAAACCCAATCCCCTGTACCCCAGCCTGTCCCAAGCACACCATCAGACAAGCATGCATACACCTCAACACCCAAAAGTAGCTCAGGCAAACATAAGCACCACACAACCCACAGGCACACACACAAACATCACCCACATGCAGACACAGTAACATCCACTGCCTCAACTGTGTCCCCCTCCTCGTCGTCTCCCTCCTCCCTCCCAGTCTCGTCTACACTCTCACCTGCATGCACTACATCTACAGGCACCAGGACTCGCACCAGAACACCCAGCACCACACCCCACTCACCACCTCCACTCCCATTTACAGGTCCCCTGTGTCCTCTCCCAGTGTGTCTGTGACGCCCCCTCCCAAAGTACACAAACGCGGGCACCCACACACCCAACATCCATCCACCTCACGACAGCCTACAGTACCTGCACCTGCACCCAAAACACCTAAAGTGACACCTCCTACAACCACCTCCTCTTCCTCCACTCCCAGACCCCCTCCAGCTACCCATCCCAGTGTCCGTCAGAAACTGACCCTCTGCAAAGTTGACCTTTTTGCCCCCACCCACACCCCTCCAATTCATCAGTCCCGTCGTAGCGCCTCAGCCAAAAAGCCTCCAGTACCAGTGGTGCGGGTTCAAGGTGTGTGGAGTGCACCGGCCACCAGGGCAGGCAGTGTGACACGGAGCCAAGGCACTGGCAGTCCACCCCCTGTAAAGGCTCTGAAGTTGGAAAGTGGCCGAGGGGACCGGGTGAAGACTCCTGGAGGCAAAACAACTCACAGGGGTCCCAGGGGGATTGCAGAGTCAGCTGTGACTTCTCCAAAGGTAGGGAAGGGTCAGAAGAAGTCTGCACAGCCTGGTGTGAGCATCATGGCGGAGAAGGGCGGCATCCTTCCCGGCGCCCGGGACGCCACTGCCAGCACCGTCGTCACTGGTCAGGAGACCACCGCCATTGTCATTGCCCAGGAGGGCACAAGTATCGTCACTGGTCAGGAGACCACCGCCAGAGTCATTGCCCAGGAGAGCACAAGTATCGTCACTGGTCAGGAGATCACCGCCGAAGTCATTGCACAGGAGGGCCCAAGTATCGTCACTGGTCAGGAGACCACCGCCAGAGTCATTGCCCAGGACGGCCCATGTATCGTCACTGGTCAGGAGACCACCGCCATTGGCATTGCCCAGGAGGGCACAAGTATCGTCACTGGTCAGGAGACCACCGCCGGAGTCATTGCCCAGGAGGGCACAAGTATCGTCACTGGTCAGGAGACCACCGCCATTGGCGTTGCCCAGGAGGGCCCCGGCAGCCACAGCCCCGCTGGGCAATGAGGGACCGTCATGCCACACACCTATGCCCAGTCCAGAGACCACCATGGCAAAGCACCGCTGGACAGGGCATGCACCGCTGAACAGGGCATGCACCGCTGAAGAAGGAAAAGACTGCAACATCAAGCATCGTTATCCCATGTGCAGCTGGGACAGTGACGGGACAGGAACTGTCATGGGGAGACTAATCCAGTCTGGGCACCATTCCCCCTCCAGAACCAGTGGAGAGCTCCATCCACTCCGTCTGTCCTTCACAGGATGAAGCACTCTGGGCACCAGCCCCCTCCAGAACCAGTGGAGGCTGTTATCTACTTGTGAGACTGTGGCTTTGCACTCCCCAGGATTGGTCAGTGGGCAACCCACCCACTGTAAAGACTTGAGAGACTGGCTTTGCACTTCCCAGGATTGGTCAGTGGGCAACCCACCCACTGTAAAGACTTGTGAGACCGTTGCTTTGCACTCCCCAGGATTGGTTAGTGGGCAACCCACCCACTGTAAAGACTTGTGAGACTGTGGCTTTGCACTCCCCAGGATACATCAATGGGCATGGAGCCCCGTCGTGGATGTGGCGTGGTGCTGTAATCCGGCTGAGGTGCCCCCCCTTCCCTTCCCTCTGAGGTGCCTGTTGTTTTTCTCTCTGATGCCCCGGCAGTGTTCTCTCCGTTTGTGGACAGGTATCTTGTGTGGGCCTCCCCCATGCATTTTTGGACTTGTGGTGCATGGACATTGAGATGTGCATATCTGCACTGCTTCTCGTAATGTATATACCTTTGTATGAGTTTATATATATCTGTATATATTTGACACATGTATATTGATACATTACAATGTTTGAACTGATTTTGTTTTGTCTTTGCATTCTTCCGGGGGGGTTGTGGGTTGTTACTGTGATGTTTGTAAATGCATTGGTGTGTGTGTTGTAATATGCGAGGGTGGGGGTGGGGGTGTTTCGTGTGTGTCCCCCTGACTTTTGCCTCCCCTATATCGTAGGTGCAGTACTCACCGTTGTCTTCGCCGCCGCCGCCGCTGGTCTTCGTAGATGAGTAGGAATACAAGGGCAAGTAGGATTTGTAATTACGGCTCCATGTTGTCCTCCTTCCTCGTGGGATGTGTTAAGGTGAGCGTTTTCCCATTGCAAAAGCTGTTTCCGCCGTGTTTTTATCCACGGTGAATCTGCCCCGGAAATGGTGGCGGATTGGCAGGTTGTGATACTATGGGCGGTACATTGTCTTCCGCCTGTCTGTTGGCAGTGACCGCCGCGTTGCTTGTCTGTACCGCCGTGGCGGGCGGAGTGTTAAAGTGGCTGTCTTTGTTGGCGGTTTCCGCCAGGGTCATGATTCCCTTTTTTTGTCCACCGGCCTGTTTGCGGTATTACCGCACATTTAACACCGTCCGCCAGGGTTGTAATGACCCCCTATGTCTTTAGGTTCTCGCAGGACTCTGGGGACCTGCTACAATCAGCATTCGCTCAGCTGAACCAATAGCCCTCCCGCTCTTTCACCATGAGGCAGACTGGTCAGCAAAAGACTCACTGCCTCTTGGGTCACCCACATGGTCTAGATTCCAAATCAAGGGGGGGTAGCAGGCAGGCAATCAAATCTCCTGTAGTCCCCGATTAATAATATCCCCATTCTGTGCAGGATTGTGCAGGATATCATGATGGCTGCAGAGCCGCTCAGAAGCACATCCTGTTGGTCACCTTGCGTGGCTATGCCCCTAACATAAGTCATTGTTAAGCATAAAAGACGAGAAGGCAGCCCCTCTCCTTCAACTAGGAATTGGTAAAGTTGCTGGATAAATCAGGAAAGAGTATTCTCTGAGCATTGCTGAAAGAGTTATTTGTGAAGGCAGTGAATCCAGGGGCCATTGTGTGGTGGAATCCCTCTTCCCTCATTGGGCTGGCCCCTGGAAGAAGAGACAAACATTAGCCTGACTGTTGAGGGAGCCAGGAAAGGATCAACTGAGCAGCAAGGAGGCTCTGGAAAGCAGGACAGAGGCAAGACCACCTTGAGACCTGAAGCAGTGGTGGCCAAACTTGATTAAAACAGGACAACAGTCACGGAGCAATGGTGACGCAACAGTACTGAGTGAGGGTGAGCTGACCCCAAAGGTCCCAGGGAACAGCCTGGTTGCGACTTGATATCAAAGGGATGTGAGTGTCTCCCTCTGGCTGCACCCACTGAGCACAGTCGGCCAAACTAGTGAGTCCAGGAACCACACTCTCACCTGTAATAAAACATAATACTAATTAAAAAAAGGTGTAACTGGAACAAAAGGAACAAAGACCTTGAACTGGGCTGGAAAATGCATTTAGTTCCAGAACCTCGACCTTGTCTTCCTTGCTGTGAGTCCAAGTGAGGAACCGGCCAGGACCCCAAGTGGATACCAAGGAAAGTCACCTGGGAAGAAATGGTCCCCAGGGGTCATTCACAAGATAAGGGATATCCTCTATTGGCTTGTCCCTCATGCAGGAAGCAATATGACCAGCGGCTGAAAAACAAACTTAATCCACACTAAAGGACAATGGTGACCCAACTCTGTCCAAGGGAAATTAGATCAATACAAATAGCACAATACAGAGAAACAATCAAAGGGTAACACTTCCATCTTGGAGGGCCTTGGGACGGAAGACAGCCTCATTCATAGCAGTCATACAAGAGGCGATAAACATCACTCCCACGGTCAAAAATAGGAGAAGATGGAGTGGATATGGTGCTGCTACAACAGAACCTCTGCCATGTGCTTGACAGGGTGATTGAGACAGAAGGGTGCATCTCAGATTTGGACATGGAATCAGTCTCAAGATCACAGTGACACAGCTACAGAATATGCCAAGGTGCTGGAAAAGCAAGTGGAAGAAGCAAACCTACTCGTTGTGGGGATACCAGAATGGGTGGAGAGAACACACCCTGAATGGCTCTTGCAGCACTGGTTCTGGATGCTACTAGCAGCAGAGATTTCTCTGAGCTTGGTGGTTGGAGTGTGTGTAAAGGGCATTGATGGCAAATGCACAGATGAGGACTTACCCAATTCCTTTTATAGCCAAACCATCACCCTCAGAGACAAGGATGCAGTTTTGACAAAGCTGGGGCTGAGATCCATCCCAAAGTAATTACCACTGGCGGAGATCAATTCAAGTATCCCAACCAACACTTTTTTGTTTTACCTCAACATGAAATACTAAGTGTGATGGGTATGCCTAGAGTAAGGCCCATTGCTCACTTTGCCACTGAAGCCAAGGAGCACCTAACTGAAGAGGCCCAACAAGGGTGAAACCATTCTTGGGTTACTTATATTCTGGTTCAGAAAGGACCTCACTTGGCAGCCAGGCTGAACTGCTTCTACTGAAGACGAATTGAGGCTGATTTACATGTAGATGGATCTAATCTGAGGTGGGATTGTGGACAAAAAATGATAAACAGGGATGAAGACCGAGTAATTACCAGGGGCTGATGTTAATTCTAGCATCCCACCCATCACTTTTTCGCTTACTTCAGTGGGATGCCATAAGTGAGACGGATATGCCCAGACAAGGGCCCTGTGCTCAGTTTACCACTGGAGCCAAATTGCAGTCAACTTAACAGCCCTAGCTAGAGTAAAACAGGCCTTTGGTTGCTTGTGTTTTGCTTCAGAGAGGAGCTGACTTGGCAGTTTGAGGATGGTTCCTAGTGGAGAAGGATTAAAACTGATTTTCATAAAGCTGGGTCAAATATGAGGTGGCATTGTGGGCAAAAAAACAAGACAATGGACTTAGATGCGGTCTCATGTAAATACAAGTGGCTGAGATTAATTTAAGTATTACCTTCATCACTTTTTGTTTACTTCATTGCAGTTCTGACAGTGGCACACTGACTGGGTGAAGCTCAATATGAATCATCTTGTGTTTTTCCAGGTCTGTACTAAACTGGTGAAAAAGCAGTGGAAAACATTTGATGAGGAACATCGTGATGGAGGTAGAACACAAATGATTTTTCCCAGCAAAACTGAAAGTGCTCTTTAATGGAAGAACATTCTTGAGATGCCAAAATTGGAAGTGGTCTGAGCAGTGGTCTTGGAAGGACTTCCTGGAGATCACAAGACAAAGGCTTGAGAGACAGGGGCCTCCACCAAAGCAAAGGAAGCTACAGACATGGAAAAGAAAACAATTGTGCTAAGCCTTGGAGGAACTCGTGAGAAGACCTGGAAGAGAGCAAGCTCAACCTGCAGGAGGCAGCCACCCTCAGTAACACACCCCCTTGGGTCGGAGAGGGAAACTTTCCCACCCAGGATTTGTGACAGTCCTACAAATGATGCAATTGAGTCCGGGATGTGAATATTCAAGGACTGGCACATAGAAACAGTTCAACTGTCCCATTCTCTGCTCTTGCTGTGAATTGTGAAAAAAAGGAAGTATCTCTGGAGAGTTCAGAAACTCCGCTTTCCAGGGATACTCCTTACATTGCAACATGCCAAACTATCACAGCGGGATGTGATTGCTCGGTACTTCAACTAGACACCCGGAATTGTTTTTGAAGGAGTGACTCCTTGGGCAAGGGTATGTGCTCCCACAAATATTTTCACAGTTTCATTTAATCCCCATTGCCCGCCTGGGGGGGTGGGGGCAGAAAGTCTACTAGACACCAAGGAACATTTAAAAAAACAAAACAAAGGGGTGGGGGAACCCACCATGCAAAGGGACCTGCTCCCACCCCAAAAAAGGGCATTAATGGTCTCTATGTCACACCCCGGGGTATAGATTGGGGGCTTGCCACCAGTCTGCACCTCCGGAGGATACAAAGTGCACAGGATGCCAGGTATATATTTACAAAAAAAAAAGAGGTGGGACAGCTCACCCTGGTCTATGGCCATTCCCCCAACAGAAAGGGGCCAATACAGTCTCTCTGTCCCATCTGTGGGGCAGATGGAGGTGTCTGTCCCAATCGACCCCCTAGGGGGTAGAGAGTCCTCTAGACACCAGGAACATTCATTAATAAAATGGGATGGGAGCGGCCCACCAAGATATAGGACTGAGCCCCCAACCCAACAGTGGGCATTATAGCCCCCCCAGCAAGGCAGATTGGTGTTTTGCCCCCAAGGTGCCCACGGGAGGTAGAAAGCCCACCAGATTCCACAGATTGTACTTACTTAAAAAGAAACAACGGGCTAATGGCTGCCAACCCTGGTATAAGGCCAAGACCCCATCCCTAAAGAGGGCAATACCGTCTTTGTTCTCCCCCGGGAAGCAGTTTGGTGTTTGTCCACTAGATACCAGGGAACATTTTTTTTAAACTGAAGGGTGGGGCAGTCACTCATAGCATATGGCCATTTACCAATCCCAAAAGGCATGCAACAATTGTCCTATGGGACCCACTCCTCACAATACCTCTCAAATATTTCTGAGATAAACAACTTAGTGGTGAGAAGTGAATCCTGGGCCGAATGGTACATTCTATATGGTTACCCTGGCCCACGTGGGCATATAGAGTTGGCATTGTTTTTTTACTTACACCAATCCAAGGAAGTGTTAAAGTCTTTCCAATGGTCCCCGCCCCCCCTCCCCCAGCAAGGCGGATTGAGGCATTTGCACCAGTCTCCCCTGGGGGAGCAGAAAGCCCGCTAGATGCTAAGGATTTATTTACCAAAAAAACCCTCAAAGGGGTGGGGGCAGCAGACTGGAGGTTTGCCACCCCTAGACATCATGGTTTTACATTTGGGCAAAATAAATGCAGACGAGCATCCCACCCTGGCATTGGGCCACACCTCCACCCCAAAAGCGACAAACCATTCTTATGAGGTATGGGTGGAAATAAGGATTTTAAAGCTTGTTTTTGATTCTTTTCTCAGTGGTGAATTACTTCAAAAACTCTTAAGTCAGAAACAAAATATGGTATACAATCAAAACTGTCAGGAGTTCACAGGCCGTTTAAGTCTAGTTGGAGTTCTTCTCCTTCTTTGGTTGGTCTTAATTCTCTTTTCCAGGTTCCCTAGAGATACAAAAGACCAACAAAAACCCAGGTAAGTGTGCAATACTGTAATAGCTAATTTAGTCAACTTATACAAAACGAGGCCCTACAGGTTTATCACTGCATTAGGTTTGTTTTTTCTTTTTGCTAGCCCTTGAATGAAACTAAGGAATTCTTTCTAGGTAGGCTTCGTAAGAATGCCCTCTCAGCTTTTGCTGGTGCTAGTCCCTCAAATTCACCCTAATCCTTTCAGGTTGTGTAGGGGTATGGAGGGATTAATTAGCCCATACAGATAGGCCTTATGTCTGGATGGCATATGTGTCCAAGCATTCACGCTTTAAATAATCCATTTGTGATTTAACAAACATATGGACTGCCATTCACTTTCAATTAAGTTCCCCCAATTACTCCTGGGGCCATCAGATTTTCAATAAAACAAAAGCAAACTTAGAAAACAACCAGTAAAGTATGCACTCCAATTCACTCCCTCTTTCTGTACTTCCCAACCCGCTCAAACTCACCAGAGGAGCCACATCCCTCCAGGATTGTGGCACATTATTGTTCATCTGTTGGCCATGTCCACCAATTTAAAGTCCGGTCGTCCTCTGCACTTTATGAGTGGTCATTGCTGTTGGCATCCTTGCCTACATAGGCTTCTGCTTTATCAGGTCCTCCTCTAAGCAGTGTCTGCTCTTCCTTCTTTGGCCTCCATCATGTCTTCCTCCTCTGTGTTCTCTCCTCTCTGAAATATGCAGTCCTTTTTAATCTTCTTCTATATGTTTCTACCACTCTTTACCCCACCCTTTCTTGTCTTTGTCTTTTTTCTCTTTCCTTTGTTGCTTTCTATTATGTTGTCCTATTTCTATTTCCTGAGGGGGTAATCACTCATTGTCCTCAAATTTCTGTGACTGAAAGTTATGGAATCTGCAGGGATCCACAAATTTATTACCATTCATTGTTGCACTTCTCCCAATAAAAACACTACTCCACTTGTGTGGCTTGACCTCGTGCCCGCAACTCAGGCCACAAAATGCAACAGAGACATCAGCAATGGGGGAATTTGTGGATTTTTGGCCCAGGTTTGACTGCCAACTACCTATTCCATATATCCATTGAAACCTACCAAACACAGACATTTTTTTTTGTAAAACTACCCACCTTGTCCACCGTAATGAGCCTTGCATGGATCCCACAATGCTTCCTTATCAACAATGCCCTGCAACTCCTAAACTTTGCCTAAAATCACACTTTTTCACATCTCTGCGAAGTAAGGTTCTCTATTCCACAAAGATCCTCAAAACTTTTACCACCAAGTCGCCACAGGTTTGCTGTATGGTCAGTAAGCAATGAAAAATCACTATAAGCTACAGTTTAGTTACTGGCTCTGGGTGTCACATGTTTTGGAGAGCCTACTAACCTTATATTTCCCTGCAAACAGGAAGGAGCTATCAGACAAAATGATATATTGCTTTTGTAAAATGGCTTTGATGACAAAACATTTGAGTTGAAAATGCCACAAATGAGTGTTTTTTCCAACGCAATTTAATTATTTTTTTATTCCAACAAATAGTTTATTTGGGAAACGTGAGAGATCCACGGAAATGGCCCCTTGCTGAATTCAAAATTGTGTGTACTTTTTAGAAATGCATAGCTTTGCTGGATTACCCTTGGGGTTCATACCTATTTCCACTACAACCCGCAAGTAGGTTCAAAACCACATAAATCAGGAAAAATTGACTCCCTCTTCAAAATACGTACAAAAATATTTTTTACTCAACTTTGCTTATCCCTGAAAGCTAGGATAATAGTGATCCTAGTACAGCAAACCTTCAATAATACCACTTCTAGAAAAAAAAACTATGTTTTCTTGCACAGTACTCTTTCCCCAGTTTTCCCAAAAAGACCAACATTTAGCTATGTTTTGGTTATTTTCTCAGTTCCCTCCAGGGGAATCTACAAACGCGGAGTACCTGTAGAATGCTAATGACATCATCACGACGGACGCAACATTTGTCATGTATACCTTTTGTGGAAACAAGTTATGAAGGTTTAAGTCCAAGCACACAAAAAAGGGATGCGGTTATAATACCTAACTGTCCAGTGGTAAACTTTAGCCCTCATAAAGTTGTTTAGAAGCTCTGCCAATTGTTTTTTCAATGCTGCCGCAATGCACATTGCGCTGCTTGGAGCCATATGGCATGCACTGGCGTCACCGGACAGGTGATTCCCATGGCCATGAGAATAGTGCTTGTTGTTTGTTTTACAGATCTAAAACTTCAATTGAATAATGTTTCCTGTTTTCTTAATCGCTCACAATGTCATTGTGCAGTCTCTTACCATGTCAGCACATTTGTGGCCAGTTTCTTCTTCCCATGAGGAGTCAAAAGGGTTACGCTTATGTACATTATTCCTCGTCGTCTTGTCTCCTCGTCACTGTCAGCAGGAAGGTCAAATAAATCTTCCTTTCCATGTTACTTAAACGTGTGCATGCCTGCACAGCAGAGCAAACCCCCCAGTTTCCCAGTCTTAAGTGACTTTCTTTGTATTGACTCATCAAAAAGCGAGACCCTATGCGCTGGTTACGCAGAAACACGTGTTCTCCGCTATCTTGGATTTATTTTGGATGTAGATGGAGTCTTCTCACCAGAAATCTGGTGTGTGTTCACCAGACGCATTACAGACGGCACTCACACACCAAACGCTTAACAGATTAGATGGCTCACACTAAACACATCTGGCACAGATGAACAATCACACACTGCCAGAAGCACTTTCCCCACCCCGGCCAGACTAACAGTCAAATACTATTGACAGCACTCTGACAGTCCTCAGAGTACTAGTACACCACTCGCATACTCTTCACAGACTAACAGCCACACACGACCTGATACACTCACATCTCACAGACTAGCAGTCACACGCTAGGAAAACACACTCAGATCCCTCACACAGTAGCTGTATCACCCTACCAACAGCTCTCACATCCCTCACAGGGCAGGGATTTCATATTACCAACAATGCACTTACACCACTCAGGCTAGCAGTTTGAAACTATGTGTCAGGGATCTAGCACTACCCATGACAATTTGTCAGGGACACTAGTACTGTTCAGAACAGGGCACGGTAATGGGGGAGGTTGCTCTATACAGGGACAAAGGTTTTCCAGAGAAGGGGCTACATAAAACAAAAGAGTACCTGAAAGCTAGGAGGAACACAGGGCAGAAGCAGGTTGGAACAGGCAGTGAATAGGGTAACTGGAAGTTTGCAGGGGAAAATAATATAAGAACAAACAGCAGGAAGGGAAAAGCAGGGAAACAACAACCAAACTATTTTAACTGATATTGTGCTCAGAGGTGATCTCTCAGTGATGAAAAAGATCTTACAAAAGGGCAAGGAGAAGATTAATTTCAGAGTTCAAGAAGACACGCAGCAGCTCATATGGAGAAAGAGTGTTGGGTGGTTCTCTGCGCCAAAGGAGTCTAACTGGCACCCTTGCAAGCAATGATATTCAGGTTAATAATATAAACCCACAAGACAAAGGCGAACAGTGTAAGTTACACAGAAACGGAACAGGGCTCAGTGAACATCTGGATTTGAATAAGGATCAGGAAAATGACTGGAATTCACAAAACGAAATATATTGGAAACCTCCACACTGACTAGGACAAGAATATGCAGTCAGAACACGAACATATAATCAAACAATGAAAACTGAAAGTAAAGGCAAGCCTGGAATTATAGCTGCGGGATCAACCAGAGAGCAGGGAGACAACATCCAAATCAGTTGTGAGCCAAGGCACTCTAGGCTCACCAGACCGCAATAGGAAGAGGCTCAGTGGAAAAACACAGGTGCAGGGAGAGAGTCCGGTGCAAGGTCTCAACCAGGTGCAAGGTCTCAACCAGGTGCAAGGAATCAAGGAATCCCAGTGTAGGAAATGCAGAACTGAGACTTGGAAAAGAAAAACTAAGGAAACCAGCAGACACAAGAAAGGAGTCAGAAAACCCAGGAAGGGCGTACAGGTTGGAGACAAGAGAATAAAAAATACAGAATGCAGATGTAAAGAGATCTGAAAGGGAATAGAATACCGCAACCGGGCTGTGATTACGGCAGGATTTGGAGACAGAAAGGACTGCAGGGACCATGAAGCATCAGGAAGGTAGTGCAGAAGTCTGGACATGAATATGAAGTGCATCTGGTAGTGAAAGGTGTACAAGTGTATATAATATTATTCAGGGATAAAAACAGGAACCCCCTCCCCCCAGACCTTCGTGAGGCCCACCTAGTGGCTAGATGGTAAAATCCTAGCAATGACTGCAGGATTACATGTCTCACATACTCTACCATGTGGCAACACACTCTACCCTTAAATACCCCTCAGTAGCAGTCTTTCAGTTCCAATAGCACTCTCACCTTCTAGCAGGTCCTCACCAGCTTACCCTTGCCACTTGCTGTGAGTTCGCTGCAGGTACTGCTCCTGCCCGCGTGGGTCAGTCCCACTTAAGATTGCTTCCTTTTGGTTACTTTTTGCATTATTGTGGTGCCATCTTTAATTTATTCCATTATCGTAGCGCCATCTTTAGTTTATTGTCGTGCTAGTTACTGTTTTTGGCAGCTTTGGAGCTTATCTTACTGTATCACCATTGCTGGAACTGCTCCTGTTGGCATGTTTCCCAGTTAATATTGCTTCCTTTTAATTACTTTTTGCATTTATTGGAATGCAATCTTTAGTTTATTGTAGTGCTAGTTTCTGTTTTAAAGCTCTGCCAGGGCAGCTGTTGGGCTTATCTTCCTGCTCTAGTCAGAGAGCCACGCTCTCCCAGCCAACACATTTCCCATTTTCCCGCCACCCGCTTCTCGCCTCCCTATTGCCCCTCCCAGGACCTACTTATTGGAGGCCACAGCTTGGCCACACTTAAGATGAGGCAAAGGCAAGTCCGGTGGTCCTCGGCCACACCCAGTGCTAGGAACCCTGGATCTCCCTCCCAAATCTCTGCCCTAAGCTCCAGACCCCGCACCAAAAAGTGCTGCCAAACGTGACCCCACTCAACAGCAGCCCCCTTCACTTGCCGCCACTGCTGTTTCTCCTACTACACTGGCACACCAGCACACCCTACCACCACCCGCCGTGACTGCCACCCAACAACTACACTGCCTCCTGCTCAACAACCAATCTCTCTGCAATCCCCGACAGATACGGGACACCATCACCAGTCTCACATCTGCCAATGTCTTCCTCACCGAAACATGGCCTAACGCCACCTCCGTACCCAATATCGTCACGCCCCTTGGCTAAAAGGTCATTGAGCGCAATTGCATCAAACACAGAAGGGAAATTGCCATCATCCACAAGGAATCCATTCACTGCACTTCCGCCATGGACAACCACATCAGTTAATGGAACACCTCAACTTCCAGCTCAGAATAGATGGCAAAACCACAATCAAAGGCACCCTCACGTACAAACTCCCAGGACCGCGCCCTGGCTTCTGCAGCGCCATTGTCAATTTCATCGCCCCCCTCTGCCCATTGACACTGAAAACTACATTTTCCTTGGAGACCTCAACTTCCAATACCAACATCATCAACCTTATTGACAGCATGAACAACATCGGCATCACTCAGTCACCAACCTCACTCACATTGCAAGACACATGCTAAATCCAATCTTCACCAGCAGCAACAGAGTCAAATTCAGCCACACTACCGAGCTCACCTGGGCAGACCACGCAATCATCTACTTCACCTAAACCACAGCTCCCAGCCATGCCACCAGACTGATCAGCACCACCTCACCGCAGCTAGTACAGAGTATCCGAGAACAAATGGACAGAAACCTTCACCACCCTGCCCCACTGACACCTCACAGAACGTCAATCAAGACGTCAAAAACTTCACCACCTGGATCTCCAACAGCGCTGACAGAGATGCTTCCAGGAAACCCTCCAAGCCCAACAGACTCGCCAGACAAAGCAGCTGGTGTACCCGGGAACTGAGATCCTCCAAAACGCAACTGCAACCAACTGGTAAGGAGATGGTGCACCACCAAGAAGCCCACTGACTGAACCACAGTCAAGATCTCCCTCGGCCAGTACCCCAGGCTCCTGAAAGACACCAGAAGGAAAGCCTTAGGCAATCGCCTCCAAGCCAGCCCTAACCACAGCAAAGAACTTTTCAGCATCAACTGAAAACATCATCATCCCCTCTCAGGAACTCTGCGATATCCTAGCTGACTTCCGCCCTGACAAGATACCTTCCATCTTCAGAAACTTCAAACCCCAAACAACGGCCGCTGACACCCTCAACCTCCTAGACCCCAAAGACACATTGGACAATAACAGGATCATGACCTGGAGCCAGCTCACCATACAGAATACAGCTGACATCAAGCATTCCGTCCACTCCAGGTGTCCGACAGACCCCTGCCCACACCACATGTTCAACCTTGGCAAAAGCACCATCAGCAGCAAACTCACAGACATCTTCAACACGTCCATCGCCACAGCCACTTTCT
The DNA here is from genome assembly GCF_031143425.1 of Pleurodeles waltl. NCBI lineage: Eukaryota > Metazoa > Chordata > Amphibia > Caudata > Salamandridae > Pleurodeles > Pleurodeles waltl. The sequence continues at coordinate 570,649,214 of NC_090451.1, read as the reverse complement.
GGACTACTGGAAATATGTTGAGATCAAACCCCACCTCAAGAAACATTCCGCCAACCCAAACGAGCTCAAAAACTTCCAACCAATCTCCCTGCTCCTCTTTCCTGCCAAAGCCCTCAACCAACAACTTATGGAATATCTAAAGAACAATGACTTGGACGTACCCTGCTCCAACCAAAGCACCGAAACTGCCCTGATCACTACCATGGATGACATCAGATCCCTCCTGGACAGAGAAGACTTGGCCGCCCTGTCCCTCCTAGGCCTCTCAGCGGCTTTCAACACTATCTCCCACCACACCCTGATCAACAGATTCCACCAGATTGGCACCCAAGACAACACCCTCAAATGGGTCGCATCCTTTCTCTCTAGTAGGACTTAGAGGGTTCATCTACCTCCCTTCATCTTGGGGGGCAAGAATATTCTCTGTGGCATCCCTCAAGGCTCCTCCCTCAGCCCTACCCTTTTCAACACTTACATGCCTCCCCTTCGCCAAACAAGTCAGAAACCAAGGACTGAACATAGTCTCCTACACGACACCTAGCTCATCCTCACGCTTTCCAAAGACTTGTCCATCACGAAGGCCAACTTTCAACTCTGCATGACCAACGTCACTAACAATGAAAAACAACTGCCCCAGACTCAACACAGACAAGCCGGAAGTTCTGATCTTCTGGAACAAAGCCTTGCCGTGGGACAACTCCTGGTGGCCTACCAATCCACCCTGCCAACCCCCTGCCAATCCCCACCCCCACAGGCCACACCCAGAATCTCAGCATCATCCTGGCTTTCCCATCCTTAGCAGCCAGATCAACACAGTCTCCTCTATCTTCTTCCTCACCCTCTGCATGGTGCATAGTTCTTCAAATGGCTTTCTTTCTCCAGAAGATAAATTGTCACTCAAGCCCTCATCACCAGCCACCTGGACTTTGGCAATGCTCTTCACACCAGAATTACATTACACCTCTTGAAGAGACTTCAGACCATCCAGGACTTAGCGGCCTTACTCATCCTTGACCTCCCCAGACGAAACCACATCACCCCCACCTGAAGAATCTCCACTGGCTCCCTGTACACAAAAGATGCCAATTTAAGATTCTGGTGCACGCTAACAAAGCCCTTCACAACCAAGGACCAGCGTACATCAACCACTGCCTGAGCTCTCACAGACCCTCCAGACTCCTGCAATCCACCTCCCTCTTCCTAGCTTGCACTCTCTGCATCTGCCACAGCGAAGGCTGGTCCTTCTCCTACCAAGCTGTGAAATCCTGGAACAGTCAACCCATCCATCTGAGGACCTCTCCCTCTGGGATTTCAGAAAGGGCCTTAAGACCTGGCTCTTTGACTGAAGCCACCTTACTTCCTGGGCCTAGCGCCTGGATATCTTCATGGGTGATTAGCGCACTCTATAAACCCTGTTTGATTGATTGAACAGTCTAAAACTGACAGCACTCTCACATATCTCATGAATTAACAGCCACAGACAAGGCGTTCTCACACCCCTCACAGACTAGTGGCTAAGGCAATATGCCTGGCTTATAACTGGATCGATGAATGCAACAATGAGACAATGGGTAGAAGAACAGTTGTTTGCATATAAATAAAGTTTTAGAAACTAAACAAAACAAGCTTTGACAAAGCTAAAAGGTTAGAACCACCACCAGACCTACTGGTGTTGCCAATACTTGTTCTATATAGTCAATACACTGAAGAGAGGCAGGCAAATAAAGTTGGGAGAGTGCACTAAGCAATGAGAAGGGGCGGTCCTGTTGAGCTGAAGGATGGGAAACACAGGGGACAAGTCCAAAACCAGTGTCATTGTCATGCTCAAGGAAAATGACAGAGAAAAAAGTGTTCTCATCGATTGTAAACGGAACAGGAGATAGGATAAAGACATGGTCTAACTTTTGGACTTCTTCAGGAGACTCTCAATGGGGATGAATTGTGGGTTCTTATGAGAGAAAAATGGGGATGAATTGTGGGTTCTTATGAGAGAAAAATATGGTTCGTTGGCACATGCTGGGTTCAATCAAGGCTCATGAGGTATGGCAACACTGGTCAAAACAGCAACGTATGTCGGACGTATTGGAGCTCTGGGAGAGGAAAACAGTCGACCAATTAATACTAATGACTTCCTTTTCTTTCCAAGACAATGTGGTGGAGCAATCAGAGGGGACGATCTCAGAAACATACATGGCGATACCCTGGGGAAAAGCCAGGGCTATGGTATACCATAAAAGATGACGGTCTGGAAAAGATTCAGTATTTGCTAGGCGACATTCTAGAGCATGAGCAAGAGATTATTGATAAAATAACCCCACTGGAAGTCATGTTATTAAATCATGTCTGAGTACAATACCTTTATGAACTAACAAAAGCAGCAAAGGCATATTATTACTATATGCAGAACTGTATGAATTGAAGCTGCAAAGTTATTAGTGTGGTTGGGCTAGAGGGAAGAAGAACTAGATATGTGGGGAGGGTGGTCAAGGTGCCCTTGCAGCATACCATGAAAGATTATATGGGAATAAGCTGGGGAAGGATGAAGGGACAATAGAGGCCTTCCTAGACTAACGCCAGACTAGAACAGGGTGTGCTGATTGAGGAGGTACCAATTGACCATTTGCCGAGTGCAAGGAACCAAGGTGCTCGGGCTCAACGGCTTCCCAGCTAAACTATTTAAACATCTTGCCTTCCACATGAGGATGACCATATTGAATAGGTTTCTGGAGATCAAAAGGAAAGAAACGTTTTTGGTTGAGCTGAAAGGAAACCATCATCATACATAAGAATGGCAAGGCTTGTATGACTGCCCATTTTATCATTCCATCTTTGTGCTAAATGTGGAGAAGATGCTGGTGAAGGTACTGGCAAACCATCTCCGTAGGATAATTACACTTTGACTCTTTAGTTTTCAAGCCCAGGCATTCCACTAGGCTGAACATCTGTAGACCACATAACTGGAGGAGTAGGATGACTGAAATGGAGGTGTGTCTGGCTAGCCACTAGACACTGGAAAAGCTTGTATTGAACTAACTGAAACGGATTTCCTACAATCCTAGACATTGCCTCGATCTAACAATCAGCAAAAAAATTGGAATCTCAACTAACTGTCGGCAGACTGACAGTGGGAGACACTAATTATGTACATTACCTATCCATGCACTTTGAGACTACAGAGATATTCAGTTATTCTGGCGGGAGGTAATAGATGAGATGTCTGGGGCCCTAGAACTGAAGATGCCTTTAAAGCCACAGCTTACAGTATTATGTGTGTAAAACAATGATGTCATGATCAAAATGTGGCCCTTTGTTCCTTAATGATGGTGATTTCTAACAGGGATACAGCACAGGGATAATAAAATGTGAATCTTCAAAAAGGGCATGATAGAGTGCGGGGAGCATGAAAGTGGAGCACTGTATGATGGTAGGAGATGTCCCTGGAAAATTGAAAAGATATGGGAAATCTAGCAAAGATGTATAGACTAATTGGGGACGTAAGGGGGGTATATTGGGGTACATTCCAGCCATGAATCTCAAAAGCCCAATTCAGCAGCAAAGCTTGGAGGGCTGTGTTCATATGAAATCACTTGCTAACAAAAATGCCAGATATTAAGTGTTTAAAACATTAGTGTTTTAAAAAAGGAGAAACACTGATTTGCACGTATGCGAGTCCCAGTTGATTGTTATTCAGTGTTGCACTGAGTTTAATAACATAATTTAAAAAATGCACATTTAAAAATAAAAGCTGAAAAAACACACTATTAGTAATTACCCGGGCCGCATTGCGGTGCATTGTTTTATTAACCCACCAAGTCACCTCGTATAGGAAAACGCTGTAAGCAATGTATCCTTATTTCTGCTCCAATTAGAACAGTCCAGCCCGGACTGCAAAGTCAGATCCCATCTGACCAGTTTTAGGCTTTTCGGGTCTGATGAACAAACTGCAGACTTTCAGGTATCTTAGAACTATTTTAAAGTAATGGGACTTCCATTTCAAAGACAAGGAATGAGAGGTTTAAGCTAGAAAGCTCTAGTTATTGGAAGATAACTAGTTTCAGGTTTTTGATTTTTTTTTACAAAGTACCGTAGACTCAAGTTTCGATGATTTCAGCATTATGCATTTATGAAAGATACCAATGCTAGAAAAATGCTAACCTGAAATTGCCTCAGGGCCCTATAAAAAGGCCTCACAGAGACTTCGATAGCACAGGTTCTGTATAAGTTCGGCAGAAGCTTAGTATATACATCCCTGCAACATGCCAACGTTAGTCGACGGGTATTTCCTTTTAATACTTAATATTCGTAGGCCCCAAGTAGGAGGCCATGAATTCTCATATCTTGGACCCACATCTATGGAACACACTCCCATTTAGTCTTCGTAGTAAAACTTGTTTTTTTCACTGTTACTTTTTTTTTTTTTTAAAGAAGTGAACAGTCTCCTCTTTACTTCAGCCTAACCTTTTTCTCAAATCCTTACAGCCTCACGTGGTCTGTATCTTTTCTCTGCACAGAACACTTTCTTGGATAATCAGATGCTTTGTAAATGCAAAGATCAAATCAATCTAATTATAAAAAAAACACAGACACAGACCGACCAGATCGATGTGTGGGTGCATTTACCCGCACAATATGCTCTGATGTAGGTCAGTTCACTGGAGAAGAACACCAGGACTAGTTTTAGAGTTTGGTTGAAAGAGCAAATCTCCTCTGCATTAGTGGTGTGGGCTTGGGTTGTTATTCTAATGTATGCTCTGATTCCAGTGACGTCATTTGCATTCGGGAGGAGAATGTGGTGAAGGGACGAGTTGTGTAGATGGTTCATGAATCGCCCCTACTGTAATTCTGTACTTTGGGAATAAAGCAGTGTTTTCCAAGCATCTGTGTGAAGTGCTTTACTACAAACTGGTGACGAGGAGCCTGAGGTAGAGTTGTGGACCCACTGGATTCCTTACTGTGAGAAATTGACTTTGGCTCTTGAATCTCTAGAGACTACTACATTTAAAACTGAAGAGGTGACTGCTTAGCTACCCTGATACATGGGGTATCGTTACGGATTTGTTATATTCATTTTCTGTTCCTTTTCGAGGCTTAAAAGCAGGCAGAGTAAAGGTCACTTGCTAGCTATTTGAATACTTCGCGTTGCCAAAAAGGTGAGTGTGCATAGCGCTGCTACCCCTAGTCCCTACGGTGTATGCAATTGGAGTTTATCACAATACCATGCATGCGACATAATAAATGCCAGGGACAACATTTGTGGGTATAATATGTTGCAAGTTTATTGATTACACAGGTTGTGTTAGTTTACGGGCGATCCCGGTGTCAGAGATGAGTTTCTTAAAATTGCCCGACACCCATCCTGAGAAAGCTAGAGCTGTTCCGTCTGGTGTTCTCTGCACCAACGTTCTTAGCATGTTACAGCTCGTTCCTTTATCGTGGTTTACCACTTTATTAATTTGTCATGCTCCTGACAAGTCAGAGCGAGACCCCGGCTAGTCTCCACATTTGCTCAGTATTCCAACTGTCCCTTGCGGGATTAAGGAGCGCCGCCACGTCATCCCAGGCCCCGCCGTATAGACTCCCAGTGGCCTGAGGAATTGCTTTTGGCTTCAGGAATCACCATCTGGAGGCCATTTAATCAATTTTAAAGCTTTAGGATCGCCCTGTAACTCCGCCAAGCCTCGGGGATGGCATCTCGTGATAACCGAGGTCCCCCCCACCTGTGCTCATCCATTACTTGCTACTTACAGCCTGCTATCTCGAGAGCGTCTCTAATATTCAGTAGAAAAATATCCGTGCCCGCGTCAGACAGGTGTACCCCGTCTGCCGCAAAATTACCGCTCAGGCGTCTACTCAGCAGGGTATGTCTGATGAAACCAAATCCCAACTGATTCGCAAATTTTTGTAGCGACCGGTTGATTCTCCGCCTGGACATTTCAATTGCGGCTGGAGACCTGGCTCCCTGCCACACCTCCCGTGGGATAATCTCAGACCAAATCATTTCCCCGTCTTCCATCAGGGCGGCAATTCTGGCAAGACCCTGCATCATGGCCTGCAACAGTGGGCCCCTCCCACAAGCAGTTAGATCACTTCCAACCAGGTGGATTACAAGAATGTCCGGCTTAAACCCTCTCTTCCCCACCAGCTGGCGAACTCTAGGTTCCAGCACGGCCCATCTCATTCCTGGGGTTCCCATCCAGGCGAGTTTGGGGTTACTGAAACTGTGGTTCCAGCTACTCTCTCTGGCCCGGTGTTCTGCTCTGGCCACCAAGGAGTGGCCCATCACCCATACTGTCTTAGCCCCTAGATGGATGAGAAGGTAAGCATTACCACACAATTTATTGACATCTGTGACCACATAGGTTATGACTCAACCACGCTACAATATAGTCAACCCATTTAGCACCATAGCAATGCCCTTCCCTCAACTAGGATTCCCCCCTGCCAGCCTCCTGGCCTGGTTCGCTAAACACTCTGTCCTTGGAGGGGCTCGTGATGACCACCCTTAGCGTCTCTGGACCGAATGTACAGCTTGTATCTTCCAGACTGCCACCTTCTGATCCACTTGATAGCCTCCGCCTGCAGCCCCTCCTCAAAGGCCGTGGTGGCCGCACCGATTCTAAAGGAATGTGTTGACCATTTTCACCCCTGGTACCCCGCTTTTGCGATTGCCCACCTCATGACCCTTCTATATTGGAACTGTGTTAAAGGCTGGCCATCTTGGTGAAGCAATAGGTATCCTGTTTGTGAGGGTCGTCTTCAGCACCCCATGACTGTGTTACTGATGTGAACCTGTCAAAACGCACCTTGTATTTGGCTCAGGTACCAGGGGCCAGCCGGCGCACTTTTGTGGGTGATTTTGCAGACGGCACCCCATGAGCATGCCCCGGCGTTGTATAGCCTGCATAAATTATTGTTGTACCTATACTGATAAGCCCCTCTCCCCCTCTGCGGGGGCTTCCCTCGAAAGGAGGGCCTAAGCTGCTGCTTAAAACAGTATGGCCTTGCTTGTTTGGGTCTAGCGAAATGGGGCTCACTGTTTGCTGGCCTGCTGCCATTGCCCATGTACTGCACCCAGTGTTCAATTTCGCGGCAGTCCCACACCATCTCCGGTGCCTGTTCCATCTTTTGCCTAAATTCTCTGTTGTAGTTCAGCCACCCTGTGCCCCCATTGCAGGTATGTTCCTCGTATATGACCCGGTTGTATTTGCATAGAGTCGGTCCCTCTTCAGGGAACTTCTCCATGCTCACTGTGGACAGTATTGCGAATGCCTCTAACCAGTTGTCTATTGATTCCTCTGGCTTAACCTTCCTCTTCCACTTGTGCTTCTCTACCTCCTTGCTGGGTACCGTTATGTCTGGCCCTCTTTGGCAAATGTGAGCAGCGAGAAAATGTAAATGAGTTCCCTGTTCCATATTCTCTCCCTGGCTTATAAAGGGACCCTCCAAGCCAGGGATGACCTCCCAGACAACAAGGGGGGATCGGGCCTAACAACAGTCCTTTTGTCATTCCCACCTGCTAGAGTATCTGTTGCGAGCCCGTCCGAAACCTTGGCTCCAGGGACAGAAGCCTCGCCTGGCACTTTCAGCAGAGAGTTAGTGCCCTGGCCCCACACCTGCCCTGCACATGCTCGCCTGCTACTCGCATCCTGTTCTTCCATGCCCAAGCCCACTAGCGCTTTTGCAGAGGCCATGAAGCTGTGCGTCGCCTCCATCATCTTACTCAGTCCCACCTGCAAACCGTGCCCGATGCTCCTGGGGCGGGGCTGCAGGACACATTCTTTGCGGGCTGGCCTGTTTGCTCCTGCTTAATTTGCATGTTAGCACCTGTGGCAAGCCCCCCAGGCGTGAGGGGAACCCCACTTGCACCCGCCACCTCCCGTTCCAGAATATCTTTCTTAGTTCTCCTCGGCCCGTTGTCCTTCTGCGACGTTGAGGGGCCTTCCGGTAGATTGCTGTCCGCCATGTCCTTCTTGGCCCCTTTGAGTTTGTTCCCAGCCGTGGCCCTTGCCGGCCTCTTCCTTTTGGCAAGCACTACGACACTTTCTCCGCTTAGGAGACAGAGGCCTGAGTCTGAAGGCTGCAGCTCATCCGTGTTTGACACAGCAGGGATTTCTGACTGCTGCTGGACTCCTTGTGCAGCCACCATCTTCTTCGCCCATTCCAAACCTTTCGCCTGTCCCATGGCCATGAATTTCGCCCAGATCTCAGCTTCTTCTTGGTTATCCTCGGGGGGAAAAAAGGGAAGGCGAACCGTGAACGTCCATGATAGCCGATGCGGGTTAGGAATTTAGGTCTGCAAGGGAGATAAGAACAATAACATCATCACTGACAAATTCCTCTTACCTAAAATCAACAAAATGGTTACATCTCTCAAGGAAGCAAAATGATTTTTAGCCATTGATTTGTAATCTACGTACCATCAAATCTGATTAACACCTGATTCTATGAAACTAACAGCATTCATTACTCCTCATAATTGTTTTCAATTTAAACTTATGCCATTTGAGTTAGCATCCACTGTCTTTAAAATACTTTTTTTTTTTTTTTTTGCAAAGAGCAAGGCATAAGGTTTTTTCAGGATGAGATCTTGGTATTGGGTTGAGCAGAAGTGAAGAGGACTCCAAATTTGAAAAAGTGTTAAGCATTCTTGAGTCTACAGGGTAACAATAGAACTTACAAAATGTAAATGTGCAGAAAAACGTGTTCCATATTTAGGACATAAGTTTGATGAATATGATGTTAAACCAAAACCGTCATTAGTGCTAGCTATTAAGAATGACCTACTCCGAGAAGTAAGGATGATGTTAGATCATTTTCAGATCTTGGTGAATACTGTGCTAAATTCATTCCTAGGTTTGCTGAGAGGTGTTATAACATTAGACAGTAGCTGAAGAACAGAAACAAATTTGAATGGTCAGCATTGTGAGGAATATTTTTGCACCATGAAAAATCTAATAACTAACACAACTAAATGACATAGTTTTGATCCAAACGGAGATATGTCATAACAACTGATGCTAGTAATAAAAGGTTAGGTGCAATGCTTACACAAGTGAATGGTACAAGTGAAGAATGTGCTATAGCTTTTGCTTCTGGATCCTTAACCCCAACTAAGGAAAGGTACCCTACCACAAAAAAAGAAGCTTTGGCTTGCACTTGGACTCTTGTACATTTCCATGCATTTGTGTGGGGTAAACTGAGCAGCTTTCATCGTGATCATTGACACAGAGGGGGACGGTTAACGCTTCTGAAAGAATAGCTAGAGTATCAATGCATATGCAGGATTATATTGACAAAATTGTGTACATTCCAAGTAAGGATAATATAGTTGCAGATTACTTATCTACCGGGCCTATACAGTTCGAAGACTGTGAGGATGACAGGTGGAATAATTTCCACATGGCTCTTGTACATGATAATGTGTTGCCTGCTGTTAAAGAGGAGGTGTGGGAGGATGAATACCGTGAAGGATGCTGTTTTACAGGAAGTGTCTACATTTGTTTCTGACAAATTACCAAAAAGGGAGTACTTCTCTGAAACCATTAAGCCTTTTTGGAAAGTAAGGTCAGAGCTTTACTTTGAGAATGGTGTAATTTCGAGAGGTGACAGGATTATTCCTCCATCTAGCTTACATGGTACGATCATACAACTGTCACAAGGGCCATTTTGGTATTGTGCAGCCCAAATCAGTGGTCAAGAGACTGTTCTGGTGGTCTGGTGTTGATGTTGCAGTTGAAGAAATGGTTAGGGAATATGTTGAGTGTTCCAGTGCTGACAAATCCATTCGAACCCTTAGGCTAACAATGAGTGAAGGTCATAACCCCAGCAATCCTTGGGAATACATCACCATTGACATATTGGGACCTGTAGGATCACCTCAAACATATGTTATTGTGATTATAGATTTGTTTTCAAGATGGCCAGTAGTAAAAGTGGTGAAGACAGACACTGAATCAGTGTTAGTCTTCTTTGACCAAGTTTTTTGTTCTGAGGGAATTCCCACTACTATATTGAGTGACAATGGAGTGCAGTTTAAGTCTCATGCATTTAAGTTATATTTTGAAAGAACTGGTGTGAACCACTAAACCACTTCCTTGCATAATCCCAGTGGCAATGGTATGGCTGAGAGATTCAACTGTGGCAATGCAGGTGTGATTCAACCTGAGTGTGCCAACAATCTGGACTGGGTTGTTCAGCTGAAGAAAGCTGTGTGAGCTTATAGAGTTGCGAGGAATGAAGCTACTGGGTTATCACATTTTTTTGATCATGATAGGAAGGATTACCAAAACTAAGTCGACTCTTGATTGGTTATTTAGCACCAGTGTTGAGCCATCGTCTATTGAGGACACTCTGGGAGACTATAGCAGAGACATCAGAAGAGTAAGAATCACTATGACCAAAAAAAGCACTAAATCTGCGCACATATAAGTAGGAGATTGGGTTTGCGTACAGAAACCAGGTATTGTGGCCAAAGGCGAATACAAGTTCTATGACCCTGGAAAAGTTGTGGAGGTGTTAGGTAATTTTGTCTGGTTGTGAAATGGCAAAGAGTGGAATCTCAAAAGTGTGGCTATGGGAACAAAGGAAACGTAAAAGATTTCAGTCATAGTTCCAATAAACATGATTTAGATTGGTTTGATGAGGAAGATACTACAGCTGGTTTGTGTGCAGAGACGGAAGTGGGTGGAGGAGTCAAGGAAGAAGTAATTGCACCAAAAAGAGTGAATGGACTACCTCATTCCTCTGTGGATATGAGTGGTGGTGTGGAGTTGGGCACTGAGAATCCTGATGTAGTACTTGAGGAAGTTCAGGATGGAGGTGTGTTGTCAACAGGAACCAATTTAGAGAACCTTGCGAGCACAGATGGAGAACAGGTTGCGAATAAAAGAAACCAGGGAGCTACCAAAATGGTTAGAAGATGATGGTAGTATCTAGTTTATTTACTTGTAAGGTATTTTTTCATTTAAAGTTATATTTTAGTTCCACAGCTATGGTTATGAACCTTTCATATTCCTTTGTATGCAGACAGGGATGTGTTGTGGGCTGTAGTGTTATAAACTGTTATAAAGGATGTGGATGTGTTGTGGGCTTGTGTATTATTATCACTCTAATGTATGTTCTGAGTCCAATGACGTCACCAACATTCGGGAGGACAGTGTGGTGAATGGAGGAGCTCTGTAGACGGCTCTTAACCCCTTCGCTGCCAGGCCTTTTTTCCCCTCTTGTGCCAGGCCTTTTTTTGGCTATTTGGGGCAGTTCGTGCTTAGGCCCTCATAACTTTTTGTCCACATAAGCTAGCCAAGCCAAATGTGTCCTTTTTTTCCAACATCCTAGGGATTCTAGAGGTACGCACACTTTTGTGGGTTCCCTTGAAGGAGGCCAAGAAATTAGCCAAAATACAGTGAAAATTTCGTTTTTTTTAAACATATGGGAAAAAGTGGCTGCAGAAGAAGGCTTGTGTTTTTTTCCTGAAAATGGCATCAACAAAGGGTTTGTGGTGCTAAAATCACCAGCTTCCCAGGTTTCAGGAACAGGCAGACTTGAATCAGAAAACCCAATTTTTCAACACAAATTCGGCATTTTACTGGGACATACCCCATTTTTAAAACATTTTGTGCTTTCAGCCTCCTTCCAGTCAGTGACAGAAATGGGCGTGAAACCAATGTTGGATCCCAGAATCCTAAACATTTCTGAAAAGTAGACAAAATTCTGAATTCAGCAAGGGGTCATTTGTGTAGATCCTACAAGGGTTTCCTACAGAAAATAACAACTGAAAAAGAAAAATATTGAAATTGAGGTGAAAAAACCATCAATTTTTCTCTTCGTTTTACTCTAACTTTTTCCTGCAATGTCAGATTTTCGAAAGCAATATACCGTTACATCTGCTGGACTCCTCTGGTTGCGGGGATATATAGGGCTTGTAGGTAAGAACCCTAGGTACCCAGAGCCAATAAATGAGCTGCACCCTGCAGTGCGTTTTCATTCTATACCGGGTATACAGCAATTCATTTGCTGAAATATAAAGAGTGAAACATAGGTATCATGAAAACCTTTGTATTTCCAAAATGGGCACAAGATAAGGTGTTGAGGAGCAGTGGTTATTTGCACATCTCTGAATTCCGGGGTGACCATACTAGCATGTGAATTACAGGCCATTTCTCAAATAGATGTCTTTTTTACACACTCTCTTATATTTAGAAGGAAAAAATGTAGAGAAAGACAAGGGGCAATAACACTTGTTTTGCTAATCTATGTTCCCCCAAGTCTCCCGATAAAAATGATACCTCACTTGTGTGGGTAGGCCTAGCGCCCGCGACAGGAAATGCCCCAAAACGCAACGTGGACACATCACATTTTTTCACAGAAAACAGAGGTGTTTTTTTGCAAAGTGCCTACCTGTAGATTTTGGCCTCTAGCTCAGCCGGCACCTAGGGAAACCTACCAAACCTGTGCATTTTTGAAAACTAGAGACCTAGGGGAATCCAAGATGGGGTGACTTGTGGTGCTCTGACCAGGTTCTGTTACCCAGAATCCTTTGCAAACCTCAAAATTTGGCTAAAAAAAAATACACATTTTCCTCAAATTTTGGTGACAAAAAGTTCTGGAATCGGAGAGAAGCCACAAATTTCCTTCCACCCAGCGTTCCCAAGTCTCTCGATAAAAATGGTACCTCATTTGTGTGGGTAGGCCTAGCGACCACGAAAGGAAATGGCCCAAAACACAACGTGGACACATCACACTTTTTGAAAGAAAACAGAGGTGTTTTTTGCAAAGTGCCTACCTGTGGATTTTGGCCTCTAGCCCAGCCGGCCCCAGGGGGGGGCAGGATTGGCCTAAAATAAATTTGACCCCCCACCCCCTCCAAACCCCCCCCCCCCCCCCGGAGCTACCCTTGCCTATGGGATCGCTCCCCCTGCGGGACATTGGCGCCAAAAAAAAATCCCCGGTGCCTAGTGGTTTCTGCCCCCTTGGGGGCAGATTGACCTAAAATCGGCAAATCTGCCCCCAAGGGGGGCAGAAATGGTCTAAATACAATTTGCTCCCCATCTCTAAAAAAACAAACAAAAATAAAAAACACAAACAAAAAAATTTCCCTGGCACCTAGAGGTTTCTGCCCCCCTGATCAGCCTAATAACAATAGGCCGATCTGCCCCCAAGGGGGGGGCAGAAATGGCCTAAAATAAATTTTCCCCCCAATCTCCCCCGGGAGCGACCCTTGCCTACGGGATCGCTCCCCCTGCGTGACATTGGCTCAAAAAAAAAAAAACCCTGGTGCCTAGTGGTTTCTGCCCCCTTGGGGGCAGATTGACCTAAAATCGGCCAATCTGCCCCCAAGGGGGACAGAAATGGTCTAAATACAATTTGCCCCCCAGGGGAGCGACCCTTGCCTAATGGGTCACTCCCCATCTCTAAAAAAACAAACAAAAAAAAAAGCCACAAAAAAAAATTTGCCCTGGCGCCTAGGAAATACATTTCCTTCCCTTTGAAGCCTCTCCGGGCCTCCCCCACGTGATCGCAAGAGAAATGCTGAGCATTTCTCTTTCGATCGCGCTGGAAGCTGAGCTTCCAGTGCGATGGGGGAGGCCCTGTGACAAATCAGCGCGCGCTGACGTCACAGGGGGGTGGGGGGATCGGGTGTAAGGGGAAGGGCTTCCCCTTCCATCCCTGCCTTTGAGCACAGGGGGCGGGGCGCTAGCGCTCCCCCCAGTTCCCGTGCCTTGGACGAGGTCACCTCGTCAAAGGCACCCAACTGGTTAAATTGGGAATAAAGTAGTGTTTTCCAAGCATCTGTGTGACGTGCTTCACAACAGTTAGTCTAGTAAACTCTTAGTCAATGAAAAACTATTCAGTTGTATTGTTGGACACCTTTGCAACAGCACACATGAGCACAGCAGGTGGTTCAATTCTGCCAAGATTAAACTTGATCCACTGATATTAGATATGCATGCCTTTCCTTTTAAAATGGTGAAAATAACTGGGGAGCTAGTTATTCCCCTAACTGTTGCTACGCTCTTATCTAGGTGACCTTTGGAATAGGGAAACTTAGTTAAAGGAATGCATGATTGTGTCCTCCAAATGGTGTAGCTGTTCTGTTAGGGCTGTTGTGGGTGTAAACTTTAAAACGGAAAGGGCTAGTGTTAAGGTGCCAAGAAACCAGAGTTCTGCTGGGGTAAGCATTTTATTCCTATCTCATCAAGACTGAGGAAACTAATCGAGTTGTTTGTTGACCAAGAAAGGATTCAATAGTTTGCCATATCCAATTCCTGAATAATTGAAAACAGGAGACTAAAGCTGTGTCTTTACTTCTCGAGTGGGTTGTATTTACTAGTTAACTGAACAGCAGAAAGTAACTCTGGGCATACAGAATGTCTGTCATCTGTAAAATGTTCAGGTCTCCTAGAATAAGTGATTGTCTGAAGAATTGAGGAAAAAGTCTTCAGGGTTAAGGCTCTTTGTGGGGCTAAGAGTGTGATGCATCAGGGCACAAGGGAGAGGGATGGATAGACTGGTTATATATTTCACAGTTTGGTACTTAAAGGAGCCATCTTGCAGACTGAGGTTTTATTACAGATGAGTGTCTCATGCAAGACGATAGCCTCTGCACATTGCAGTTACACCAAGGTGGCTGTACGTGGCTCAGAAGTGCTTGAGGTGTTGCTGAGGCCTGGTTGACCTAGAAAGGGTGCAAATGTCAGTCTCAGATGAGAAGGGCACCAAATAATGCATTCTTGAGGCGAAGTACTGAAGTTAGCAGTAATCTTTTAGAGCTAAGAGGTCATGGGGAACACAACAGATTGGAGGTTCTCATCTGAAATTAGGGTATATAGTTAGGTATGAAATGTTTGGTAACATGGGACGTTAAGAAAACTGTTGAAGGAAGCATGGGCAGTGGTCACCCACACATATTTTAGGGGGACCAGGAAGAGACACTGATCTTACCATTTTGTATGGGATCCTAGTAAATAAAGGGGTGGCTGTGATTGCAAGGTTCAACATTAGTTTGAGTCCCAGCATATGGGAGTCTAACCTCTTGAATGAGGATTTTTTCAGAAGAAATGGTCGTGGCTTAATGTAAAGAATCTAGGATCAAGCATATCAAGGTTGACATGATTGGCTCATATAATAATGTTGCCATTGTTATACATGTTTATGGTAAGAAAACCATTGAATGAGGCACAGGAGCCAACTGATTCCTGCAATCATAATCTAAACTGTGACAAGAAACCCTGTGTAATTATGTTTGCCAAGAGATCGCTGTTGGTGTCTTTTGAGGGTCAATTGTCATTCTAGACAAAAAGAGCATCTGGGTTGAGGGCAAAAGAAGAGTTTTAGAACCGCTTTTTTCATTCTTAAGTGTCACAGAAGATGGGTAAGCAATGACTTTCAATAGCAGTGAGACTCATCCTAAGTGCTGCAAATATTAATTATACTCATATGCACAGTCACTCCAACTCATGTGATATTGATCTTTTAGAGACTGGAGACCTGACTCAAGAACTTCCAATGGAGGACGGCTATACCACCCATCCACCAGAATAAACCCAAGTAGGAAGGGAGATCCTTTTTTGCCGCCACTAGTTTTCCTCCCATGGACAGTATATCCAACGTTGCCATAAGGCAAAGGTTTAGCCAATACAAAGGAGAGAAAGTAGACCAATTACCAGCAGTCACAGGGTGTTTACATTTCTAGAGCCAACAGGATGAGGGTCAATGATCTCAGGTAGGTATGTACAAGAGTGAGATCCGTTTCAGGTCTGGTCTTGGGTGAACCAAGTAGCATAGTGGGGCGAAAACAGCAATAGGATCATGACCAGAATGAAAACTCAAAACCCGTCTTCGACATTCTAAGAAGCTTCTTTGAAGCTGCATGTGGGGAAAAAAGGCAACAGGAAACAGTTTAGACACATCACACCAGCAGCCATAGTCACTCAACATCTTCTAGTGTTGCCAAGTATAAAGCTGCTTAAAGCAACTGGCAGAACCCTTCATATTAATCATGCAAACCTGGGATGAGATAAAAACCTCCATTTCAGAAATCTGCCTTTTTTTTTTGTCTGGCACACTCTACACTTAAGACTCCAGACCAGGGGGTGTGGCCAAGATGGCGGCTTGAGCGGACGCATTGGTCCGAGCTCCGCCTCCCGGGCCCTGAAATCGCTTTGCGACCACGGAGCTTGCTGGCCCGTGGTGCCCCGCCGTGACGCCTGGTGCGCTGGGGCATCGGGGGCTCCGAGAGAGCCAGAGGAGCTTGAGGCCGGGACTGCATTGAGCGCAGAGCCGCGCACCCCTGATCAGCGCCTGCTGCTGGCAGGCACAGAGGGTCGCTGTTTGTGCCGTGTGGCGGGCCTTGGGCCCCGGAGCCAGCTGGCTGGGCGCGGGGGGCGCCCTTGGAGGGGGCTGTGCCTTCGCAGTGAGGTGGGGCCCGCGATGAGGGCCCGGTGAGGAGCCGGGTGCCGGGGCCTTGGAGACGACTGTGCCCGCTGTGCATGGCCCCTTAGAGAGGAGCCCCAGAGAGGACAGCGAGTAGACTGGAGCACGCTGGGGGCGCCTGGTGCTGATGCGGAGGAGCCTGTGGTGACGCAGTGGGTCTGGGCCACCGATCGGCGGTGCGAGCGGCCCGCAGTGGCCTTCCTTAAAGCGGAGGTGAGCGGTGTTGTGGAGGAGGCCCACGGACTGCCCTGCAGTGGAAGGCTGGCGGCTGCTGGTGGGGGTGTGAGGCTGGGTAGACGTGGCCTACGATGACGATGCAAGGAGTCCCGATTGAGCTACTTGAACACCCGCAGTAAGAGGACAGAGGTGATGGCGGCCTCCAAGCCCAAGCGAGACCGGACGGTAAGAGATATGCTGACCGGGGGGGCGCCAGGTGCCGGGAGGGGCCCCTGAGGAGCCGCTGACCGCAAGGTCTCCTGAGGCAAGGAGGGAGATGGCAGAGGACGAGGCGGCCCCAGTCACTAAGGGCTTTCTTACCTCCTTGTTCGAATCGCTCCGGAGCAACCTACAGGAACTCCGCAAAGACATATCTCAAGAGGTGAAGGAGTTGGGGGTTGAGCTTACATCCTTGGGTGAGCGGATAGCACAGGTCGAGGACAGTGAAACTGCCCGCGGTGAGGAGGTGGCGGATCTGCAACAGGATGTTATACGTTTGCAGGAGCAGCAGGATCTCCTTCAGATGACGGTGGAGGACCTGGAGAATCGGTCTGCATTAGAGGAGTGCCGATTGGGGCTGAGGAGGAGGACATTGGAGACTATGTGGTGGCGCTGTTCCCCTCGGTCCTTGACCTGGAGGAGTCCCGGGAGATCACCCTGGATAGAGTCCATCGTGTGGGCCGCTCTGGCAGAGTTGGGGACCGCCCGCCGGATATTCTGGCATGTGTTCACAATTTTGGGCTGAAAGAAAGCATATTGCAAAGGGCACGCAATCTTCCGCAGGTCCATTTTAGAGTACATCAGCTCCAACTATACCAGGACCTTTCGGTTCGGACTTTGCAAAGGCGGCGTGAGTTTAAACCCATCACAGAGCATTTGCGTGCGCCTGCTGTGTCCTACTCGTGGGGTCACCCGTTCCGCCTTGTTTTTCTCTGGGAGGATCAGCTTCGCCAGGTGAAGTCAATATCGGAGGCAAACCGGATCTTGGGCTTGGAGGAGGATATCCAGGATCTGGGTTCGAAGCTGGGCCCGGTCGGCGTGGATCGTCCGTGCTGGTGGAGGAAGGAGAGAAGAAGGAAACAGCAGCGCCCTACTACGTTGGAGCAGATCTCAGAACGCCAATCGGCAGTGAGCAGCTGGGACAAGTGCCTAAATGAGGAGAGGAGGAGGGCCGCTGGACAGCTGGGGGTCGTTTATCGCAGGCCTACGGCCGTCTGAGAGGGGCCAGGGCGGCGGAGTCGATGGACTTGGTGGACGAACTTGTGTGGTTCTACGGCCCTGTTGAGACTTTTTCCTCTTAGGAATGTGTGTGAGAGGACTCTTCTGTTCTGAGCACCTGTTGTGCGTTATGGTTATATGTTGGAATGCTTCCCTGCGAGTCTGGTTACTAGTGGTCGTGGCGGTTTGGCTATGTGATCTGGAGCATCTGAGATGCTGCTCTGGATCTTGGTCCCTCCGTGGAACTCCTCCCCCCGAGCAATTGTTTCTCTGTGATGTGTGACAGTTAAGTGTCTAAATTTGAATGTCCGTGGGCTTAATAATCCGACCAAGCGGTTAGCGATTCTGTCGGGTCTAGAGAAATCTGGGAGTCATATCTGTTTATTACAAGAGACACACTTATTGCATAAAGACATTTCGCATGCGTTCAAGGTGGTTTCCTAGACAATTTTGGTCTTCAGCAACTACGAGGCACTTGGGGGTAGCGACACTGCTTTCGAGGACCTTTGCTGGGGAGATAGTGGGGAAGATACACGAAGTACAAGGCAGGTTTTTGGCTATTAGAATAATTCTTGGGGCCTTCTCCTTCACTATTGCTTTCCTTTATGCGCTGAACGCCCAGCAGGAGGCTTTCCTGAGACAGGCGGTTTCCCCAATACTTAGCTCGCCAGATAGTGCCATTTTGGTAGGAGGAGATTTTAATTTGGTGATGGATAATGAGCTTGACCGCTCGGGTCAATGCTTTGGGCAGGCGGGGGCATTATCGGAGGTGGGGCGTCAGTGGCTGGTTGAATGTGGGTTGGAGGATGTGTGGAGAAAGTTGCATCCCACGCTCCGGGATTACTCGGCGGCAACCAAGACTTATGCACGGCTCGATCTTTTTCTGGCCTCGCAGGGATTCTTTACTCCAGAGTGAGACAGTGGGGGAGTCGCTCCGGTGCGCGATCACAGCCTACCTTAGCTTTAATGACGATGGTAGTAGTACTTTGGAGACGGTGTGGGAGGCTCTGAAGGCAGTAGTGCAGGGCGAGGTGATGGCACTGTCTACGAGAGAAAATAAGGCAAGGAGGGAGATAAGGGAGGAGTTGGAGCAGAGGGTGGTTGTACTGGAGCGTTCCCATAAATCTACTGGCATGCCAAGAATCTGACAGGAATTAGAGAAGGTGAGGCAACAGCTGAAGCGGCTACATTGGGATAGAGCGGAGTATGCGGTAGTGCGACTTAAGCATAAATTTTATATTGGGAGCAATAAGTGCGGAAAGATCTTGGCTTACCGGTTGCGAGCGCAGTGTCCGCGATAAAACTGATCCATTCCCCTTCTGGAACAGAGGCGCGTGCGAGTGATCAGATTGCAGAGGCATTTGCGGAGTTTTACCGGGGGTTATACGCGGCCGAGGAGTGGGACAATGCGGCCCTGGATTCATTTTTAGAGGGCATAGCAATCACGCCCCTTGGTGAGAAGGAGGTGTTCCTGCTGGATCAACCGATAAGGTCGGAAGAGGTTATTTCAGCAATTTCTCGACTAAAGGTTGGGAAGTCCCTTGGCCCTGACGGGTTTACGGCTCTATTCTATAAGACTTTCTGTGTGGAACTCGCCCCGCTTTTGGTGCGGCTTTTCAATTCTTTTTGGACGTCGGGAGCCCTGGCGCCTAGTATGTTGGACGCTACCATTGCAGTTATACATATGCCGGGCAAGGACCCAGAGGAGTGTGCTTCATATAGGCCGATCTCGCTCCTGAATATAGATGCCAAGCTATTCACTGGCATTCTTGCTTCCCGCCTCAATCTTTATATGCCGGGTCTTATTGATCTGGATCAGTCAGGTTTTATACCAAACCGACAATGTAGCGATAACACGAAGCGGCTCCTGCACTTGTTAGATAAAATGGACCGATCCCGTAGGGAAGCGCTCTTCCTGTCTATTGATGCCGAAAAAGAGTTTGATAGGGTGCATTGGCCATATCTCTTTAGGGTACTGGAGCGATTCGGACTGGGCCCGGGTTTAGGCCTTGGTTCTGATGCGTCTATCGATCTCCCAGGGCGGCGGTCCGAGTTAATGTGGTGCTTTTCCTGCTGTTCCCAGTTAGGCGTGGGACTAGACAGGTATGCCCACTTTCTCCCCTTTTGTTTGCGCTATATATGGAACCCCTCGCGCAGGGGTTGCGGGACAGCCCCTTTGTTTCCGGTGTGAAATCTGGCGGAGACCACCATCTCATTACCCTGTATGCAGATGATGTGATCCTTACCCTTGCGGAGCCCGTGACTTCACTGCCGGCGCTTATGGAGATAATAGCCGAGTTCGGACAGGTCTCGGGATTTCGGGTTAATATGCAGAAGTCTCAGGTTCTTAGTTTGTCAGTAAGCCTGAATCATGAGGCAGACTTGAGAGCTAGACACCCCTTTCTTTGGTCGTACTCACGCCTTTCCTATCTAGGGTTTGAGTTAGCGACCTATGCTGCAAAGACGGCGAGCTTGAATTATACAAAGTTAGTTCGTGAAGTACAGCAGGACTTGGAGTCGTGGGGGAGACAAACTGTCTTGGCTGGGCAGGGTGGCGGCAGTGAAGATGACAATCTTGCTGCGTATACTCTGTGTTTCATGCGCTTCTGCGGACCCCACCTCCGCGGACAATAGCCACTCTTCAATCGGCGATTCTGAGATTTGTATGGGAGGGTCGGCCGGCGCGTCTCCCACGACGGGTTCTATATCGCCCTAAGAGTGGGGGAGGGCTGGCGATCCCTTGTCTTCTGCGATATTTTCAGGCGACACAACTGCGCTTTCTTTTAGAGTGGAATCGCCCACTCACAGAGAAACATTGGTGCTTTATGGATCAGGCGGTGGCGGGCTCTCATATGGAAGGAGCCTTGGCTTCGACGTCGGCACAGGGCAGGTGGACTTTATTCTTCCCCAATCACGGGAGCAACGTTACGCATATGGGACACGGTGGCCTGCCAATCGGGGCTGACGTCTTTTCCGTCTCCGATGACCCCCATAGGCGCGAATCTGGACTTTGAGCCTGGGCTCCGTCTGGAAGGCCTGAGACACTGGTACGAGGGGAGTTGCAAGAGGGTGGGAAGCCTCTTTGATGAACAAGGGGTGTTGTCTTTTGATCAGATGAGGGAGGCATACGGCTTGACGGAGGCGGATAGGCTGATGCATTATCAGATACGGCACTGGGCTCTGCTGCCGGCTAACAGAGCATTAATAGATAGGCCTCTTACGCCATTCGAGAAATGGCTGTTGCTAAAGGAGGATGATAAAAGAGTCATTCAGAACATTATCGGCTCCTGCAGGGGGAGAAGCGCCCGCCTAAGTCTAGGGGACAGTTGAGATGGGAAAGGGCGCTGGAGAGGGAATTCTCGGATGAGGAGTGAGACAGTATATTCTACAGAATACATCACACAGCCTATAATGCAGCAGGGACAGAGACGTCATATAAAGTGGCCTCCTACACTCCGTCATGTATACACGCATGGGACCCTGTTAAGTCTGGCCTCTGCTGGAGGGGGTGTGGAGGCACGGGCACACTTGTGCATTTACTTTGGCATTGTCCCAAGCTCCATCGTTACTGGGAGAGCATTATAGATGATACTGACATAGCGTTACATACTAAGATCCCCAGATTCCCATCGTACATCTTGCTTGGGTTGCCCAATCCCCTTACTTTTCCCTTGAGATCATTAAAAGGGAGACAGATGGCCCTGGCACTTAACGCAGCGTTGCAGCTGATTCTAGCTGTGTGGGGTACGGATAGGGTTCCGACGCGTATCGCGTGGCTTCAGAAGCTCTGGTTTATTCTTGCCATGGAGCAACTCATCCTGGCCTCTCAGCAGCGGATGGGAGACTTGGGTGTATTATGGAAGGCATTCCTCCAGATTCTATCTGCAGAATTTACAGAGTTGACAAGTCCGGCTTATTTGAGAGTTTTGAGGCTGACTTGAACCTAGATCAGAGTGCTGTGTGGAGAGATATTTGGGGGGAGGGGAGGGGACGACTGGGTGGGGGGAGGGGTGGAGGAGTGGAGAGACAGGAGGACGACTTGGACTCTGGAGGGGGAGCATTGTTGGTGTGTTTTTACTTATGTGTTTGCTTGGTTTCTCATAAACGGGACTCGCAGTTTGAAGCCTATTGGGCATTCCCCGCCTGCTCACTGGATCGCAAAGAGGAGGTTAGTGGCGAGGTTCCTTTAAGAAAGGTTTAGAGATTGACTAGAGGGACTCCTGTCTGTAGATCTGGAGCTCTTGCTGCGGGGATACATATCTACTGTACTGCGATGTGCTGTATTTTGTATGTTTATATATGTTCAAAACAATAAACAGATTTGATCCATAAAAGACTCCAGACACCTTTGTTCTGATCAAGATTTGATTTATATAAGTCAAAATAAATAATTACAATACAAACATGAACAATTTATCTGCAAAAATCATCTTTGTTCAAGATTACAGAAACATTTGATTCAATGCGAGTTTAGGCACAATCATCAATGTTCATAGAGGCTTTTTTGTACATTTTACATAAAAATACATCAGTTGCTCACCCATATTTACCGTTGAAAAGTACGCACTTATTTATACAAAATCATTAGAGCTGCTGCCTCTGTTTTCTACCATAGCAACCTTGGAAAGCTTATTTAAATTGTAATCCTGGGTATGTGTAGTTCATCACTCGAGCAACTTAAGGTCCTTTGTAGCTTTTGGCTCACTGTAGGATCTTGAGCAGAACACATCTTAAATGATTCTTTAAAAGAAAATTTGAAAACCTGCTATCTTAGTCTACAATGATACAGATCTGGTGAGGATGATGCTTAATTCTTATTATTTACTTGGCTGCTTTTACAAAACTCTTTTTACTCCAATTTTGAACAAATCAAGTTTTTCAAAACACTTTAAAATCCTTTAATATTGCACGCCCCCTTCAACAAGCCCACAACTCCCGTACGTTCAAATACATGATATCCTGTCTGAACATTTCATAGACTTTTTTTGTATCTCTCACCCATTCTTAAATCTTAATATTGCCCCAGTAGCTTTCTGTGTCATATATTGCACCTTGGATCTCTCTTATTGATTAAGCCAACAGTACTGTCCTTTTCTCATGGTTCAAACCAGGGCCCAGCGCTGCAAGGGTGTGTGTCTATTCTACTATATATCTTTCGCCAATCCCTTCCAGGGGCCCCAAAATCTTAATGAATTTGCGGGGGAAAGCCATGGCCTTATATATTTGCTGTTCTGCTTGCATGCACCAATCCATGTTCACCTCTAACCTATCCTCCCCTTAGGGCAGTGGGTGCCCCCCACTGTTGAAGGATGTCTTGCCTTTCCACCATTATGGCCATGTTACAGAATATGTGTGTGTATCTTTTCAGTGTTTATTTCCCCCTGATACCTAACCAAAACACTTTGGCCCATATTTATACTTTTTGACGCTAAACTGCGCTAACGCAGTTTAGCGTCAAAAAGTTTTGCGCCGGCTAACGCCATTCTGAAGCGCCATGCGGGCGCCGTATTTATTGAATGGCGTTAGCCGGCGCAAGCAGACCGGCGCTGCCTGGTGTGCGCGAGAAAAACCACGTACACCAGGCAGCGCCGGCGTAGGGGGAAAATGGCGCATGGGCGTCTTAAAATGGGGCAAGTCAGGTTACGTCGAAAAAATCGTCGTAACCCGACTTGCGCCATTTATTTTCGACGCCCATCCCCCATCAACATGACTCCTATCATTGTAAAGATAGGAGTCATGCCCCCTTGCCCAATGGCCATGCCCAGGGGACTTCTGTCCCCTGGGCATGGTCATTGGGCATAGTGGCATGTAGGGGGGCACAAATCAGGCCCCCCTATGCCAAAAAAAATTATTTAAAAAAAATTAAAAAATACTTACCTGAATGTCCCTGGGGTGGGTCCCTCCAGCCTTGGGTGTCCTCCTGGGGTGGGCAAGGGTGGCAGGGGGGGTCCCTGGGGGCAGGGGAGGGCACTCTGGGCTCATTTTGAGCCCACTTGTCCCTTAACGCCATGCCTGACCCAGGCGTTAAAAAGCGGCGCAAATGCGCCGTTTTTAGCCACGCCCACTCCCGGGCGTCTCTTTTGCCCGGGAGTATAAATACCACGTAAAGGCCTGGGAGTCATTTTTTAGACGGGAACGCCTCCCTTGCATATCATTAACGCAAGGAAGGGGTTCACGCTAAAAAATGACGCACATTCCGGGAACTTTGGCGCTATTCGCCTCTAACGCCATAGTATAAATATGGCGTTAGTTGGCGTTAGTTTAGCGTCGAATTTGCGTCGAAAAAAACGACGCAAATTCGGCGCAAACGGAGTATAAATACGGCCCTTTAGGATTAAACTCTAGCTGGAGTTCCAGGGCCTTCAATATCCTGCTTTGGATCCCCCTCCAGACAGGCTTAGCTTCTGGCAGTCCCATAATGTGTGCTTCAATGTACCTCGGTGTGCGCACCTCCTTAAGCACCTCTCTTATGCGGTCTTATTCACTGCAAATAGCCTCATCCTTGTGTAGTACGCTGTATGTAAGATTTTAAGTTGGACCAGTCTAAAGCCCACTCTGATCGCTACTTTGCTTGTGCATCTACAAGCATCACCCCATTCATGGTCTTCTAATATGCGCAGGTCTACTACCCATCTGTCACGTAGTGTTCTTAAGGGGGTGGGCTTCTATTTAGCAATAGGGTGTTGTATATTAGTGATATGGGAAGGCAATGAAGCCGAGACCCCATCATTCTGTATTCTAGTGGGCTCCTCTGTCAAGTCTTAGTATGAGGGTATGTATACCCACAGGATGTGCTTTGCTTTCTAGTTATATAGATATTGGGTCCCCATGAGTCTTATTGGGACTGGAGGTCCCGGTAGGGCATTATGCCCGTCCTCGTCAATAGATCCCCCACCTTCGATATTCCCAGCATATCCCACTTTCTCCGGCGCTCCGCTGCTTGCATTGGGGCTAATGTTGCTGCATCTTACAGAGGTGTTTCTAGAGTGATTTTGCCACCTCAGCCGATCTTGTTTGTGGCCATCCTCCATGCCCTGATCACCATCACTGTGGGTGAGGGCAGTGTCTTCAGTTTCCCCTATTCACAGATAGCTTGCTGATCCCCGTGGGTCCATGGCCCACCTGTCTAACAGTAGTGCTAGTTCGTTTTGTTTTGTAACCAACCAGTCATTTAATACCACTAACTGTGCTGCCCAATAATAAAGATTTGGTAGGGCAATTCCCCCCCATCAAAGGTTTTTCTGGTCCGTGTTGCCAGTGCTATGTATGGTGCTTCTTCGTCCTATAAAAGGAGGCGATTCGTCGCTACTGTCTTTTAAAAAAAAAAAAAAAAAAATGGACAGGGATCTCGAAGGAGGAGTTGGAGTGCATACAGGAATTCGGGAAGGTATATTATTTTGGATAGGGCCGCAAGACACAATAAGGACAGGGTAAACTTGCACCAATGACCCACATTACGTTTATAGTCTTTTAGAACTTTATCCAGACTCATGTCGAAGAAAAGCTGTTGATTTCTGGTTATGTAGACCCTCAGGTAGTGGAACTCATTCTCCTCCGTCAGTACTGGGCATTTCCAGTTAGTCCTAGGCCATCTTGCTATTGGATAAAGACAATTTTTGTCCCAGATTATTGATAGTGAACTGGCCGAAGGGCGCGAAGATCTTAAGGATCTAGCTGATCGAGTTCTCCAGGTCTGCCAAGTAGAGCAAGACGTCGTTTGCATGAAGGAAGACAACATCCTCCTAATCGTGGTCCCAGTGCAGCTCTCTAACCAGGGCATCTCTGCCGATCCAACTAGCAATCGGTTCCATTGCTATTGCGCAAAGGAGTGGAGACAAGGGGCACCCAGGTCTCGTTCCCCCTCCCCAAAGCAAACTCCTCTGACATTATGCCATTAATCCGGACCTGCACTGTGAGTCTCGTATAGAGAAGCCGGACCCACGCACAAAAGGAGGGATCAAAGCCCGTACGTTCCAGTAGTGCAACATATAGGGCCATGTCAAGGAATCAAACACTTTCACTGTGTACAGTGCCAGCAGGGCAGCTGGCTCACTTAGGTGCCCCTCTCACACCAGACATCCAAAAAGACATGTCAAGTTATTTTTGGTCGATCGGTAGGGCATGAATTCCGATTGATCTGTGCTATGTTAGTATGTATTAATTGCTGTAATCCAATACTTTTGCGAGCACTTTTGTCTCTGATGAACAACGTTCGGGGGAAATTTCCTTGTTTATGGAAAAGTACAGTAGTAACCTATCTAAGCTCTTGAGGGAGTTCTCCTGTAGATCTGGCATCATAAAAGAGGTCTCTAAGTGGTTGGATCACCTGGTATTTGCATGCATTTGAAGAATTCCAAGGCAGTGCATTGGGATCTAGTGTTTTTCCCGGATTTAAACTGTCAGTGCCTCCGAGATCTTCCTTCCTGTATGTCTCCCATCAGGGACTTGGCATCCTCCCTCCCTAGGTTTGAAACTGGGATGTCATTAAGGAACCGATTGAGGGTTCTATTCTGTACCCTATCAATGTGCAGTATTTACAAGTCCCTCAGGTAGTCTGCCAATGTCCATGCCATTTCATTGGCTGTCTTTGCCATATGTCCCTCCTTTGTCTGTAGTTCATGCACGACCCTACGACCCTCTTCTCTATGTGCCAACCATGATAGTGTTTTTTTTACACCTTGTTGCCCACCTCATAAAATCTGTGTTGCTTAGCTCTATATAGTGCCCTTACCCACGGTCTAGTCTCCAGCCTGGGGGAGTGAGTGTTGCATCATCCATATGCTCAATGGTGCATGGTTGGAGATCCCCCTGGATAGGTACCTTACTTCTCTGCATCTTCCCAAGAGACATATTAGAATTAAGAAGTAGTCCAACATCGACTTAGACTGCATGGCGTTAACCACATAAGAATATTGTTGTGTTCCCAGGTGGGTGGCCCAATGGTCAACAAGGCCCAGGGCAGTCAGGAGTGTGTGCAGTCTGATGTCCTCTCTATGATTCCCCCGCCCCTACTCATCTTGTCAAGGTCACCATTTACTGTCAGAAGCTCTTCTGTGATTGGAGCTTCCCCAGCCATCAGCTCTTCTGTTTTTCATGGGGAAAGTTGCCAACCCTCCTCGCTAGTCTGTGGCCTATTGCTGGTGCTACTCCGCCAACCAGTATAGGTGCCTGGATTCAGCCTGTCTCCTCCCCAGGCCCCCCTCACTTTGCAGCATGGGCCAGTGGACCATCCTTCTCCACTGTGGAGAACACCGCTCACCCCGGGAAGTCCACCTCAGCCTCCTGCAGGTGCAATACCCTCTCAGAGAGGGTCGCTTCTCTTTAGTGGCTGGTCATCGTTGCCTGAACCTGTCAGTGTCATGCAGTGTGGTGGTGACTGGCAGGGCTCCTCACCAGGCCGGCTTCCTCCAAGGGCTGGGTTAATCAGGTACTGCCATCATCCGCTCTAGTATCTGCTCTACTGGAGATTCAGTCTGTGCCTCCAGCGGTCTGGGAGCCACGCTGCAATCCCCTAGGTGCTGGGGCAAATGATGATGTTGGTCCTGTCAGACCATCCGCTGCGGCGCTCAGAGACAAGTGCGGTCTCCATTGCCATCTTAGCCACACAATCCCATATTACTGACTTGATATCCCCTTGATTCAAAAATCAGAATTGTGAATTTTGTCTCATTATATATAGGAAAGACTGAACTTGCCTCTCGATAAACCAAAATAAAGTCTTTGATGTGTTGGTTCAAACACGTCTTACATCTACCAGAGTGGTGGAGAAACCTCACACTCTACAATGGCTACCATGGTGATAGGGAGCTCAATTTCCCAACATCGCCTTCATTCAGTGGCCATCTCTGCCATACTGGAAGTTATCTGGCAAAGAGAAAGTGAGACTGAGGAATGGAACTCTGTAGCATGAATTGCACCTTCCAGGGAAGCACAATGGAATTTCCATGAACATACGTTGATACTTGTATGCCAAAAATTGAGCTAAACTTACAACGCTCACATTAAAATTGACCCTGGTATCTCACTTGTTTTCTCCCAGTGTGCCAAGACCAATTGCATGGGTGCTCTCTGAAGTCCACCATAATTTTCATGGTAGCCTTTTGTAGATTTTGCTTGCCAATATTGTAGCTAGCCCACCAATCCTAAACAGAGTAACCAGGCCAGCACATTTCTCAGGGATGCCAGAGCCCTCAAGTAACGTTCCCAAAATTAACCCAGCAGAAACCCATAACTGGAAAATCCCACTTCAGCCTCACTCAAAATAAATGGTGGAACACCAAGCAGGGCATAAGAGAGTCCTACAGATTTCTCGCAGCATTCTTGATACCCCACTTTAAATCAATATCTGACTGGCAATCCCATTTAGGGAACGTCATCAGCCACAAAGATTCATAGACAACTATTATGGTTCATCAATGTAACACCTTTATTATTAGAGCGATCACTCTAAGGAAATCTAAGCCTCAGAGTGGTTCCAGTATACAAATGTATGCACACATTTGCAAAGTATAACAATGAGGCTACACAATATGCTCCCATAATGCTCTGATTAGATGCAAATATTTGCAGAATCTGGAAAGCAAGATTGATGATTCCTTGCTTTCAAAATATATTGCTCACAAAAAATGCAACGTGATAAAAAAAACCTTTATGTTAAACCATCATGAACTTTTAAGTAGCATTTCTTTGAAGCATAATTTAGTCAAATGTGTTGATTCAAGCTAGCACTTCTGAAATAAATAAAACATTCAAAATGGAAAATCATGGTAACAAGTTTCAACAGGATTATGGAAAACAAACAAGCATTGGCAAAGCCAAAAGGTCTGACTCTGGTGGTTAGCCTTTTGGTTTTGTCAATGCACATCTTGGTTTTGACATGGTTTTTATATAACTTCATGGGTATGGGAGCTGCCGAGCCCTTACCATTATAACAAACATTTGCAAAAAAATAAAAATATTTTTGCTCTCAAAAATCACACATTGCCACAGCTACTTGTAAAACAGCAGAATGTGGTCACTCACAGTGAAGCCAGTCATTATATAGACAATTATAAAATATTAATTAAAAAAAATAAAAAAAAATAAAAAGTCTTGGTTAACACCAGACCTAATTACAGGCCATGTCACAAAAACACACCCATAGTAAATGTCCTTGCACTAATGCAGATTTATGGCTTTCATGAACTCACAAGAAGTTACAGATGTAGGGCAGGAAATCGAACTCCTACAAAATATTTGGGAACTGCATTTAAGCACAAGCAAATATGCATCTGTAGATTTGCTTATGCAAAAATCTGTTGAGTGTTTCAAGTTCACTTTTTCCCTACTACCACTTTTTTCCCCAACCCTGGAAGAAATTTTACTTTTGTCCTTGTCAGGAGTAAATTTCCAACCTTTCTCAGTATGGGAAAAGGTTAGTGAAGAGCTGGTGAAAACCCCTAAAACATTCAAGTTAGTAGGTTTGCACCGACACAAGGGGCATTCCAACTCTGGAACTACTGCTACCTTCAGCCCTAGTATGTAGATCTGTGGAAAGGTTGCAACATGGGGGAATTGCTAATATTCAAACCCTTCGATAGTATAATCCCGGCCGCCTGATATACCTCTAATGATCCATACTGATTTCAGTTTATAGATCATTAGAGAAGTAATTTTGCTTGAGTAGACATTGCTGATCCAAGCTAAATTTTTCTGTACAACATTTTTTTAAAATGGCATATGTGTTGCAGTGATGATATAGTATTTAAGGAACTATGACACCTATATACTTCAAAGGTTTTGGTGGTCAAGAAGTCTTACAGAGACAGAAAATAACTGCTCAGAGCAGCATTTCTGCAATGTTTCAAAATGGCATCTATAATAGAAGAAGAAGAGACATACATAGAAATGAAACAAATAATAGTTTTTAATCCTTTTATGTATACACCAAACAATGTTTATGATCTGAATATGAAAAAATAATGTTTACCACTCCTCTTTTAAATACATTTTCATGGTTCACTTTGTGTTAAAGCAATTGCTTGTGGTACAGTTGCAGAATGTTGAACATTTGAGAAGAGCATATCGACAGGGACATCTTTTGTAGCACAGGTTTTGCAAGTACATGTATGTGTAAGTTTTCTGGGTAGAGGCTCTAGAAATTACATAGGTTTTAACACCCCATTAATATATTTCCAAGCAAATCCACCCAGATCTTTCCCTACATATGCATGACCCGAAACATTTACACATCTTCTGATCAAGTTGAATGTTCTTTTAATGTGTCCATGCACAGAATATCACGTCGGTGGAAGGTCACTTATTAGGACTGATTTCTTGAGCTCACTGTACCAAATATCGTCAAATGTGCGACAGTCAGAACTCATTTTTCACATGCACAAGGTATTTTTCTACATCTTCAAAGTCATATTCTTCTTCTGTCTCAGCAAATCATTTTAGAAACTTCACAGGTTCAGCAGTTAAAGCTCCAAGCTTTGTTCCAATTTTGCTCATTGTGTCATCACCAGTAAGAATATGTGCCTTGAAAACAACACTGGGGATTCTCTGGGTCAGGTTTCTTACAGAATATAAAGTGGGATTAAGTGTTTTTTCCCATCTGTTCCATAACGTATCCATAACTCTGCCAATCCTTCACTTAAGAACACTGAAACAAATCTAAGTTGCACAATAATAACAACATCTGTCATTTGACAGTACAAGGACTCATCTGGAACCATTTAGAACAGCCCACAACATGGGGTACAACACAAAGGTCAGCTTTCTCCAATTTGCTGTTAAGTTCTTGAACAATGTGACCCATTCCTTTTGAATCTCTCTCTGCAGGCATAAGCGCCTCATCGACAATCAGTCCACTTGCAATAATTGCAAATTCAGTGTTCACTGAAGAATCAGCAATGTTTTGGCGAGTTACCATTTCCAAGTTCATCTTGTTTGATGTTGATGAACAGAATTTATCAAGTTGCACAGGTATAGGTTTCGACTTTTTGATGCAGGCAAGGTCAATTGTTCCATTTATAGACATCCATCTGATTCTCTCATATTCTTTAACAGATAGTTCAAGATAACTGTCGAAGACAATGTGCAGTTCTTGAAAGGTGCACACTGACTTTGATATCTGTAGAACAGTCTGAATGACCTTTCTGAAGATTTCCATGGATGAAATCTTGACCATTTGCAACTGTGACATATAGTCCACAACAGCAGTTTTCAATAAGGCCACCTTTTTGAATTGAGCTAGTTTAGGTGAAAGTTTTCTTTTGAGCTCTTGTATAAGTTTGTGCTTCGCTGGTTTGTTGCAGCATCTCCATTAAATAATGTGTTTGTTGGAAGAAGATCATACAACCGAATATCCTTGATAAATTCACCCTTTCTTTTACTACATCCATCTCTCAATGTGCTTGTGAAAGTTGTTTTTTTGTAACCTGTTTTGTAGTGGCTGGTTGGACAAAACCCTTACTATGGCAATTAAAGCATGGAAGCTTAGCTTTAATGATTTTGTCAAACAGCTTTTTCTCTTTCAGTACAAGTCTCTCCCGCTTCAGTTCTGCGTTTAGTTCTATCTGTGTTCCAGGTCAACTAGTAGACTTGTCTTTATATTGTTATGCACATATTGTTTTGTCACAAAGTTGTGTAGTCACACAGGCTCAGTAATTTCAAAGGAGTTTCCTTGCAGCTGCATGGAATGAAGAAGGCTGTCAACATCTTTATGAAAATGTTCCCCTCTCTTTGTGGGAAAGAGAGGGGAACGTTTAAATAAATTTGTGGAAGTTTGTGGTAAGGAACAGTTTCATGAAGGTGCATTAATTTTGGATTTGTCATCTCTCTGAAAACATTGCAAATAGAAAGGACTTCATGGTACATTAGCTGCCATTGAGCAACTTATTCACTTTAACGTGTGGGACCAACAATTCCCTTGGAGCTTTTCTGTGATCTCTGGATCATCTGTTCCAGTTTCATATTGGTAGCCACAGCATTGAAAGTTCTCTCTGTCTTTCACCACATTATGTCTTTGGATGAATATTCTGTAGAGGTAAGTTTTTTCCACCTCTTGCGTCTTCACTCTTTCCAAATACCAGGACCCATATCTCAGATAGTTTATGCAATCAAATTTGGGAAACACAGTAATCAGTGACTCCAGAGCCTTCAAGTGCAGATCCCAATCACCTTACTGACCAGCATGGACCAAGTTTATGGGTAGAGCTAAAATGTGTAAATAACGTTTCCACAGTACTTGCAAACTTTCTCTTCACATTCCTTGACAAAATCTACGAACTTAGTTTTCTGATTTTGAACTGAGTGAACATTGCCTGGCTTTGCATTATGTCTTTTGGATGAAGTGCACCCTGTACCTTGTTCTCTTGTGAGATAAGAGATGCAAAACCTAATTTGTCATTCTTGTCCCAGAAAGCATTCCACTGCAATGTTTCTAGCCTCAGATATGATGAGCATACCTTGTAACGAACAAACATAATGAGTTCCCCTCAATACTGACCTGACAGTTTTGCTTCCAAAGATTGCAGCCTCAATTAGTGCATCGTCTATGCTACATCCATTGAGATAACTTCCTGCATACCTCAACGCAACCTTTGTCATGTGGAAACACCCATTACCGGATAAAGATCATCAAATTCTACTAGATTGCTCATACAAAATGTCAGCTACAATACGGAACACACCTTTATTGCAGAAAATTGGCAGGATAGGCGGTCCCATTTTGGAAATTATTTAGAGCTGTGTATACTGTTGCATACTTTGTGACTGGGATGGGCTTACTGGTAAAAACCAAGCCTTCTTCAGTGGGGCAGTATTCTGGGAGATAAGAACATGAATTCCAGCCAAAGGAGGAACTGTTTTTTCTTCCATTCTTCAATCTACACCGAATAAGCGATATGATAAATTCAGTTAAATCAGCTTTGCAGACCGCAGCATCAGGTAGAAGAAGACCCATGTCCTCAGCCACTTTGAAACTTTCTGGTAGGCTGGGATGTGTTGATGGCTTGTAGTGATTTTGCACCCATTTGCAAGTGAGTGGGGTTATAAATTTGCAGCTTTGTTTATGCCGACTGCTGACACAGCTTGTTTTCCGGCAGCTACTCCATTGGTACAGCCTTGAAAAGGCACCATGGCAGTATCATGTGTGCTGGATGTTCGAGATAAAGAAGAGCTGTCTTGAAAATCAAAATGATCAAGAGCAGCAATTGTAAATCCTTTGCTGGTAAAGGGTCTTGGAAGCGGTGTGCTGTTGGATTCACAAGATTTTACAGCAGGAGCTGCTAGTAAGTTCCATGCTCCTTACTATGTCATAACTTGTTGATACACCAATCCTATTCATTGAAGTGATTAGCTCTCTACTTTTGCATTTGTCATTGATTGTGTGGGCAGTCATCATTTGTAGCAGAGTTTTCTTTTTGCAGTGATGTAGTTCATAAAACATGATTTGGAAAAGACAGTACATTTGCAAAGCATAAGCCTGTCGGTTCATGGGATTGTCTTCCACTTCTTCGCTAATATCTTCAAAGCCAACATCAAAGTTGTTGGCTTCTGTTGCGAACTCAAGAACTTTGGTTTGTAACAGTTTGGCTTTGCTGATATTAAACGATGATGTAAAAAAAATGATAAGAGGACATCATGCATTCTTGTTGACTTACATGATTTGCGGAGCTCTGGGGCATCACAAAATTTGTCATTAAGTCCAAAATCTAAATCTTCCAAGAAATTTCTTAAGTAGTTCCTGCTTGTTTTATTGCATTCCTTGATATTATTTTGGCAGCAAGAACTTCAGGAGTCAATCAGCTGAGAACACCATAAGCGGCTCATTCTTTTTGTTAGTATTTCTTTTTGCCAGTCTGTCATTGTACATTCTCACCAGAAAAATCTTAATTTCTTTATTATGAGTCAATACAGTTTCATCAATGTTGACTGCTGGCTATGGATTCTCAGTGAGATCAGAGAAATAATGGTCAAGAGTGGCTTTAAAACTTAATTTGCTTTTTCAAAGAGTGCAAACTTAACTGAAGGCTCGCTGTTACCTTGCTACAGGGAGCTCATTGTACATTCATATTTTCCAATGTATGCACGCATGCAATTTGGGAGGCCATACATATCCACTGCAAATACATTCACCTTGCAGTTTAGATCAGCTACTCGGCGGAAAACTCATTTTTTGAAGAAACTAGCTTTAGATAAAAACACGTTTGCCTTTTGAGACTCAGACTCTGAACTTTGTTCTTTAGCCAATCCCTTTGGCCCTTGTTATAGCTAAACCATAGATAACACATTGAAGATCCTCTGCTTTCTGATCAGTTGTGGAGGTGGACAAGGGGTAGCCATCAATCTAAGTGGATGCGAATTAGGTTTGGGTGTTGTCACTTTCACAGAAGACTCGGATTCTTGTTGTGATTAACTGGTTTCTGCTATTTTTTGACAATTATTTCCAGGATTTTTTCCATTTTATACGACCTGTAGCACTTGTTAAAATGATAAAGTATTTGATCCTCTTCACCCATCAGTTTCAATCTTTTGTGAACTTTGTCTTGCTGTATTTCTGCAGCATCTCAAACTCTTTTGTCCAGCCGTAGTTGATGTTAGCTTTCCCTTCTAATTAGTTTGGCATATGACACATTTTTCTTTGTTGAAGGACTCCTCAGATTTTGTAGTTAGCAACACCGTCAGGAGTTAAAGATCCTCTGCTACCACCTGCTTCACTTATGTTTACAAATCTGAATCAACAGAAAGCCTGGGGGAAAAAACACAATATTAAAATAAATTACCAACATGATGGCTAAAACACATCATTAGAGAGCTGCCATTTTTGGAAAATGTCAGAAGGGTTGCTCTGATGAGTTATTTTCTGGCTCTATAAGACAACTTGACCCCCAAAACCTATGTTTTGATACCAAAATGAGTCATATAGGTCTCATGGTTCCTGAAATATTACATAATTACAACAACACACTCGCCATTTTAAAAAATGTTGTCCAGAAAAAAAAAGTGTCGCGGATTACCTATGTCTTTCTTAGCTAAATTACTTCTCTAATTAAAAAAAAAAAAAAAAAAAAAAAAAAAAAAAAAAAAAAATGAAAATCTCTGGACAAGAGTTTTTTTTTTTTTTTTAACACAAAGGTATATCAAGGGGCCTGGACTATGAACCCTGGCATAATCATAGAGGCTATAGTCAGAGATCTTATATAATAAAAATGCTGTCATATTCTGTCACCGCGCTATGTGGCACCAAAGAGATAAGTGGATTTTTTTTCGTGACAAGTAGATATTTGACTAAATTCCACACATCTGTAAACCACTGTCAAAGTCTCGGGAATCTTTGTTTCAAAGTTAGAAAACATGCCACAGAGAAATTGTAGGTGGAAACAATCCCAGGAAACAACAAAGACTGATGCAGCCATATCTTCTTGAACTTGGGTCCGTAACTGAGCCGAGGTAGAGTGGCGTATGGTAAGAAAATGGCATTTCAAATTTCACTGTTTTGGCTTGTTTTGTGATTTATTAAGATCAAGAAGCTAGCCATGATCCTAAAGAGGAGCAGAACTTTGAAGTCCAGGGTCACCTGTTGATGCAAAGGTAGGTATGTACAAGAAGACCGTTCTATGGAAGATCTATTAGAGTCCCCTCACCTTGGTAAAAACATTGTGGTAGTCTTGAGGCCAAGACGGAAGACAGGCAGCTGGTAATCGCTATCTGGGAGCACAAAGTGCAGAACGTGCCACAGTGCTAGAAATATGGAGATACGCGCCCATCTTGTTTACAGAAGCCAATAAGTCCTCTGAGAAATTGCAGGTACGTACTTCTGAGGCATATCCATTCTTAGGCCAGAATACAAGCATGAATGCCTTGTAATGTCCATTTATTTCTTCAAAATGAACTTAATGATATCTTAATGGAGACAAGCACGGTAGATTGTATTTATGAAACACATAAGAATGCCTCTGTGACTCAGACTTGAAGGGGATGGTAGGTCACACAAGAGAAAACATTATTTACCTTTGGTAACAATATTTTTGGTGGATACATCACCACAGACTGTTCACCTTATAAATTTCCTTGCAAGAGTCATACAGGTCCAAGAATATTTTCCAGAAATAATTCTCCAGCGCAGGCAGGTGGCATCATGTAGCTTCAGCCAGAAATCCACCAATCAGACATGACAACACTTGAGTATAATTGAAGCCATCCGACATGCTGTTGGCAGTTCCCTATACCCTTTCCTCACCCTAGAGGGACATGTGGGAAGACTTGCTGAACGTCAATAGCAACAAATACAGGGCATTAACATGTTTGCATAGATGGGATGATTTTATACTTCACTACCTCTTCAGGTGTGGAGTGAGGACAATAAAAAAGCTGGCTGATCACTCTGTTCACCTGACCAAGTTTTCTTTGCAACTTAAAAATCCCAATGTAACAACGGGGGCAAATGCTGCTGCTTTGTGCAGAGCTTCACTTTGCGAAAGCCCTTTGCTAATCCTTGTTTCATCAATGCATTAAAGTACAGCAATTGGGGACATGGCATAGCAGGGGAATAAAGTAGATGCGCACCGCCACAGCTGCTCTCCATTTCCATCTTCCTTCTACAATAATTGAACCCAGTGACCTATTTGTTTAACTAAGCACTAAGATAAAATGAAGTGACAGCGATGAGCACTGAAACCCAGTGACACTGAACAGTATACCAAACTCTTGAAGACAGAAATGCTGGCAGATGCCTGCATTGTGGTAGAGAGGAGCTCGCCACCTTGGATGCAGAGTGAGCAGACCATGCTGGAGGTCGGGTGACCGCCTGATTGTGGCTGGAGGCCAGGATGGGGACAGGTGGAACTTGCAGACTGCAGCCTAGGCCTGACTGGTGATTCAAGGGAAGGCACTAAAGCAGAGTTACCATCAAAGGTGAAATGCAGAGTTGCACAGATGGAATTCCCCATTGAGAAGACAGAAGGGTGAGACAATTACGACTCATGTGCTCAATGTGCACAGAGCTGACACACTGGAGTCTGGGCCAATCATTCTTTTATATAAAAAAACCTGGAAGAGAGAGTTGCAAAAAGAAGTGCAGGATTTATGAAGCGATCATCAGATACATCCATATAGGACGATTTATCAATATATAGCCGAAATACCTACTATCCTGATGAAGGCTTTAACTGACACAACCAGAACCATGGATTCATAAATGATGGCAATAGAAAATAGATAAGGCTATAAAAGAAGAATGAGAGACTTAGATCAAAAATGTGATATGGATATTGCAATGAAAGAAATGCTGTATGCTTTTGAAAACCTCTTCCCTAAGTTTTCAGCTTGGAGGATAACTGATTGGTCTGCTTGGTTGGGTTTTGTTGCAAATGTTTTATATGAACAATGTATCTAGAAGACAGCGAACGAATGAAAGATGACAGGTGATTTAAGAATTTATGGAAAATAAAGATATTTTGGCAAGATTTACTGTAGACTTTTTGGGGTGAAAAGAAAAATGGCTAACAGGTGTCAATTTTTAGTATAAGTATACTAATGTGCCTAGGCATTTATGTTAGCATATGACCTATTCTTTGGTAATAACACCCCAGAGTGGGGACACTGATCAAACCACAGGAACCGACCCTTGCCTGTGCTGAGAGCCAGTGAAAGTGGTGGTGGTGGTGGTGGTACTGGCACAGTAAGCAGACCGGCTAAGCAAAGCCTTGCGTGAGAGGTTTAGGGAGAGGCCATAGTATGCTAAGGTCAGGCTGCACTCCCTGATATTGCAACAAAAAGAACTGCAGCTCAGACCCAAAACAAATCAAAGGCATACTGGCTGGGGAGACTTCTGTACAGGAGCCGCCTGATTGGTCAAGGGTCTGCTCCAGCCAGCCTCTTCTAATAAGAATAACTGGGAGGAATTATTGCTTCTATGACCCCCCCCCCCCCCGATCCTCTCCACCACTCACCCCACATATAAAGTAGAAGTAAGCCTCTACAGATAAGAAGTACTTAAGCATCTAAGTCTGTTTTAACAGACCTAACCTCAGGAGGGGACCCTTCCTACAGACAAGAACTCTACAGCATTTGAGCCTGACTTCTTTCTGCATGACGCGGACAGCCATCATCCTTGGACACATTGCGGAATTTGGAACAGAGACAGGAGGGCCACTGTTAGGAACAAATTAGTGGATAAACACCAGGGTCTATACTGACATATTCAACACTCTTGAAGGGCCAACAATAGGGGGAGAGGGAAGGAAGCACCAAAACACAAAGACTGTGGATCATGACCAAAAAGGATGTTGCTAGAGAAGCTAGCGGATGCACAAGAACCCTTGGTAGTTCTGTAAAACTACTTTTAGTTATTCCTGACAGAAATCAAGTCCGACATAACCACAGTCAAAGGGAACTCAAGCCATGTCTCCACGAACTTCGAAAAGGCGTACGCGAACCTGGAAGGAACATGGATGACAGAAATAACAATGGGCAGCCGCTACAAAGAACCGCCCAGGCTGGGGAGATATTGACTTACCTTGAAGGAGAAGCTACATAACCTCGCAACAGGAAAGGAAGACTTGAAAAACAGATTGAGGCACAATATAATCTGGGTTCAAAGCCTGCTAAAAACAAAAGTGGAAGAGACAGATATCAGGTCCATGCCCACAATCTCCTACACTCTTCGATCATTGAGCAGCTTAATAAAGCTATGATATGTATTGAACATAAACACAGATTCATTGCAAAGGGGCCACACAGACAACCCACAGGACATAGCAACTAGAGTGCACTTCTACAAATAAAATGAAGAAATGGTAGCATTTGTGTACACCAATGATACTGTGATTTTTCAAGGCCTCAATATTCAAGGAGAAGACTTTAGACTGATCATAGGTTTTGTGCGCAAAAACAATAACTCCAACCAATGGGGTCACCCTTTCTAACTATCATCAACTGAAAAAAAAATAAAAAAAAAATAAAAGGAAGAGTAAAATGGCACTGTTGAGCGTGCCAGCCACCCTGAACTTCGAGAATCATGAAGAACGCACTGTTCTGCAAGAACCATGAAAAGCAGCACATGGCTCCCTGGACACTGAGAAAAATGAGAAGATCTAATGACATGAAGCATTTGTCAACAGTGGCAAGTGCAAAAGCCAAAGGGGAGGCCATGGTACTTGAGAAGATGGTCAGTGGAGTGGCAGAAGAGAAATTTCAGGGGAAAGCTCCCCCCGAGGCAGAACCTCACAGGCAGATTTTATGCAGTGTCCAAACAGGCATGAAATAAAATGTGTAGATTTATATAGCGCTGCTTATCACCCATGAGGGTGTCTAGGTGCTGTCCATGGGCATGGAGAGATTAACCCAGAATTACATGACTTTGCACCGATGCCAAGGTTCAAACCTGGATCCCCAGCTCCCGAGGCAGGCACTCTGACCACTGCGCTACATACTCTTCTCCAAAGAGGCACTTTCAGAACCTTTATCTTATATGTTAAGTAATGTTGGAAGAGACAA
This sequence comes from Pleurodeles waltl, assembly GCF_031143425.1. Lineage (NCBI taxonomy): Eukaryota > Metazoa > Chordata > Amphibia > Caudata > Salamandridae > Pleurodeles > Pleurodeles waltl. The sequence continues at coordinate 570,609,866 of NC_090451.1, read as the reverse complement.
TGGTGATGAGGGGGTAGATGGCCTGAGTACGTAGGTTTGACTCCTGGTGGAGTGATACAATAGACAATGACTGTGTTTGGGGTTGTGTACTTGTTGTATGAATGTGTTTTGGATCAGGGAGAAGCACTTCGTGTGCAGGAGGAAGAAAACTATGAAAACCAGCAGGTTGTGATAATAATTTAGTAGCTTTATCATACAAGTGACGCCAGCTTTGACTAAGCTTAGAGCCTCTTGTGATTGGTGAAAATATTCAGCTATAATGTTAAAGGGGTAAGCGCTCTAGTAAAGCGTAAAGCAGTAACATCTAAAAGAAGCTAAAGGGGATATATGTACCATACAAGAGAGAGATCTGCTTACAAAGATTGGGTGGAGGAGAATCAAATTGAGGTGGTTCACTGCCAGGTACTTCTCATCAGGGACAGGTAAAAAAGCAGTGGTGGGTATCTTGTGCTCCTGGAACGGTCTGGGAAAAATAGAAAAAGTGTGTCTGACAAAGAGTGTAGCTAACTGAGTATCAATCAAACCAGGAACCTTAATGTTTACAGTTGCCATATGATAAGACCAGGATGACCACTTAGAAATTTAAACAAGAAAGTGATTTCTGCTATTTTCTCCATAGCAAAGGGACGAGTCCTAACTGGAGGAGGGTTCAATATCACAATGAGACATTTTAAAAGACAGATCATAAAAGTGGAGTGGCAGTGACAAGATGGTTTTGAGAATGACGACTATGCATGACTACTTGACATATAGAGGGCCAAGCCCAAAAAGGATCTAGTTTCAACTTCATTGCTTACAACACAGATACAATAATAGATTACTTCTTGCTGAGTTATACCTTAGGGCAACAAGCACCAGACTCACGGATGTGACATATTAATTAATAAGACCATGTGGAAATATCTGACATTGAAAAGACAGCCAGGCCATTCATTAAGGAGAAATTGCACCTGAACGATAATATATTATATGAAACCGTCATTACTACTGAAAGAGTGAAAATAACTAAAATGGTCATGGTACACAATGAGAAAGAAAACATGAAGATGGGAACTCTGCGGGAAACTAAAAAAAAAAAAAAACTGTCTTTAAGGGGGTTTACGACTTCACTCTTGAATCATACAAGAGCCACAATCAAGGAAAAAACAGAACACCATATAATAGACCTAAACCTGAAGTACTGAATAACTGTGTCAAACAAACTACAGAACAAAATTTTAACATTAAGGACCGTAGTACAATCCCTGGATCTGGATAAAGCTAATGAGTCTCTGGCTAGAATAAAACAAAAGTCTCCGTCAGGACACCAGACGGAAGGGTACTGGGCAGTAAACCTAAGGGCCACATTTATCAACTAGAGAGTGAAAGAGGTAATGGTGTAGCTGGGGAAGGGCCTTCACACCTTTGCTATATTTAGAAGAGGCAGTCTCCGAGAATGAGGTTCAAGCCTATATCGACCAGATCAAGTGTAAAAAAGTTACCCAGTCTACACGTTGAACAGCAAGATCATCACCCTCCAATCACTAGATGTTGAGCAGAAGTGCTCAGCTGGGTAAATCCTTAAATATACACTAGCCTTGGAAGGGTTTCAACCAAGATATGCAACAAGAATACTGGCAAGCTACGAGAACTTCAAGGATAAGTCCATTAACTGTCATCCTCAATAGACATCTTGAAAAGGGAGGTAACATGACAAGGGTTTACATTATCCCCTCTTCCATTTGTGGAGACTTTAAAGTATTTTGCAAATTGACTCATAAGGACACTATAAAATGGGTTCATATTAGTGATGGTCAGCAAAACATATGCTGTTCAGGGACAGCATTATGTTTTAATTTGTGGACTCAGTACTTTCCTTATCACCTCTTCTGGTTGATCAGGAGCAGTTCTCCAAAATATCAAGTTTTAAAATTAACCTGAAGAAATCAGAGGCACTCATTTAGTGGCCTCCCGGATCAGAAAACAACGCTGAACACAACTCTTCTGATTAAGAGGCTACCCAAGGACATCACACACCCATGGATCCAGACTGGCCCCTCCACAACTCAGACTGGCACTTTAAACTTCTATTCCCTAATGCGTGAAACACAACAGACTTAAAACTATGACATTTGGGGACAATTATCTGACTGGGCAGAATGAACATTTTCTCTAGTGTCCTTTAGCTATCTTGTGATATCACCTTATCAATACAAGCTAACCAAATTATTCCAGTCTATAACAGATACCTTTGTATGTTGAACGAGGAAGTCCAAAATAGAACCAAAATGTTTCTACCTGCCAACAGATATGGGATGAGCCGATGGGGGTTGTATGGTGCTTCCTAACCTTTTGCTCTACTTTCAAGCGATTCAAGAGATACATGGGTGAGTGAGGCAGAATCAACGTGGCAATAAAACATTAGGTACTCTCTCATGGATAATACTGTGACTAGCGAAACATAGGAGTTCGGGAGTATACTCTTCACCTGTGACTAGAGCGACTTTAGGCACCTGGGGTTAAGGTAGATACATCTAGAAGCTTTGTATTGTTTCTGTCACCCTTTACACCATTATGCCGTAGCCCTAACTTGCTGCTTTGTTACTGAGCGAGTGGGATGCCAAACAAGGTAGGACAAAAAATGTCTCATCCTCGGCTTACTAACTAAGAGGTGGCTGTGAAAGCATGGAATTCTCAGAATCCTAAGCTATGCCTGTCTGCCCCTGAAAGAGAAATGCAGTCCATGAAGCCGGTGGCGGTTGAACTTCTGCAATATGACCTTGGTGAGCTATGACAGACATGGACTGTGGAAAACAGTTGTGAGGCAGAACTAGCTAAGGTACCAAAGAAGCAGCCCAAACCCACCAGGAGGCATTCCCCACTGTGAGGTATCAGGGCCCAGGCCTGCTGAGGGCAATCCCTTTTGAACAGTTGCGGTACACATGGGCTTCAAGAGGAATGAGGATACCTTGAATCCCTTTGGGTGCCCGGAATGGGTCGGAAACCATGTGTGGCTTGCCTCATTCCAGTGATGCTGGCTGAGGCCTGCCTGCACCTGTGGAATGAGCGCAGACAATGGGGCTGTGGGATGGGAACCAGCAGCAGTGTACACATTCTGTGGGGGTGCAGCACTCATTGTCTTTGAGGTGAGGCTGCAAGATGTGGCACTTGCTGGCCTTAGGAAGGGACGCTGCTCCTGTGACTGCAGAGGAAAATGTTGCCATAGGTGCGAAGGGGGATGCCTTCTTGGTGGATCTGAAGATTCTCAGAACCAATGCAGCAACATTGAATAAGCAATGCTGTAGGTCCTTCTTTGGCTGATGCTTGTTTTCAAGCAGGGCCCAAACATATGGCAATAGATGCTTACCCTTACACACAAACCTGCAGAACTTTAGAGACACCTGTGAAGACACAGCCTAGATGAAGTGCACTCTTCACAAGAGCAATCCATACCAATTGTCATTTATAAAAATGGAGATGACTGTATCACATGGCTGGCAAAAAAAAAAATAACACAGGAGAGTGTTTTTAATCCTTATATAAGGTAGGACCATACCATGTGCTCTGAATGTGTTCATCCGTTAATAACCTCCTGTTCGGCAAGCACGGGCAAGGGAAATAATAAAGCAAACCAATCTGACTTTTGACTCTGTAAAATCAACAACATCAGCAGACCGATCGCTGCTACCATGGCCAGAAGACACGCCTAAGCAATAACTGATGTCCAACACAACCTGTTAAAAAGCCTCACTGCCACTAATAACAAAACTGACTCATTAATTTTCTATACTAACTAAATAAAAAGAAAGTCTACAAAAATACACCTCTTGCAAAGATATGGGGAAGCGCCATATCTTTGATACTGAAGATGATTTGGCAACTAGGTGTGAAAAAAGCATGCAAACGTAGGAAGTCCTAGATTTTTTCAAAGCCAAAAAGAAAGACCTTGAAGTCTGATTATGAAGGAAAAATATTCACATCACAAATGTGACTGGACAAAACAGCCACTAGAAGAACATATCTATTTGTGGCAACACTGCTTGCTTACTATATCAGAAAACACAACTTTCATTCCCATTTGTGGTAGAGCTTGCTCACCATTTGCTGGTACCTAGACCACAATCAGGCTTCCCCTGTGAGCCCAGTTATAACTCAACTCCTAAAATATACAAATTAAGGCATGTTATTACGCATAGTACACAATAAACAAAATCTCTCATACTAAGGTTCCTAGAGGTACTTCATGGATTTCATACTTACAATCCAGAAGGCACGCTACACCTTTGCAGCAGTTGAGATAAAACAGCAGACAACTAACAAATGTATACACTAGACTAGGCAGCACCATGCGCAGCAGACGCTACCCCAGACAGAAATCAGTGGAGTAAGCTCCCTGCTATCTGCTATCTGCTTCAGTCCCGGAGAGGCGTGTGTGCCGCTGCTGGAATGGGTGCGAAACGGAGGCCTACGGAGCAATGGACGAGTCGCACCCAAGATGGCAGACGTGACGGGACTGGCGACAGAGGGCTGGGAAGAATGAACGAAGCCTCAAGAGTGGTGCATGAGCCCCGGGAGGTGGTGGAACAGTCGAGACGACAGGGTGGAGACCGGGCTACTGAGGAATGCAGAGGACGGATGAAGTGGCTAAGGCGTCACTTAGGGGGATGTGAAGAAGACTGGTAGGCGCGAACCTTTGGAGGATCGGTGTAATGCAGCGGATAGGCACAAGGCCACGCCTGCAGAGCATCAGAGGACCCACAGGCTGCACAGAGAGACTGGTGGTGTACAGGGTGAGTGACTGGAGGAACTAGAAAGGGGAGGAGGACTCAAGTCGGCGAGGCCTAACAGAGTGGGGCTGAGTGAAGGCCCCGAGTGCAGCGGGAGGAAAAGTGGTAGCGCACATGATGATGGCTTAACACCTGGACTGAGACGAGAGCCGTTGCCGGCTGGGGCTGACACGGAGTGGTGCGCAGGTTATCATTCACTGGAGGGGTGAGCTGACAATTGTGGCTACCTGGTCCAGTCCTACCGGGCCGGGGGCCTGCAGGAACTGGCGGAGGATACCCAGAGCCAATACAGTGGAACGCGAGACAAGGAAGCTGAGTTCCCCAACCCCTGGAGCAGATTCAGCTGTGACAGTGAATGTAACGGTGAAAGTGATTCCTGGCTGTGGATACTGAGAGCAATAGGCAGTAGGCCACAGACACTCGGTGAGGTGTTGATATCTCTGCGTTGGTGCTCATTATCTTCTCTCACCTTCGCCCTCTGGCGCGAGGGCCATCCTGGACGCGGCAATGGCATCTCACCGAAATACAAAAAAAGGATGGCCCTCAAAGAACTATTTCCTAAAACCACAGTGAAGAAAGCAGACCAACACAAAGATACTACCTGGGAGACACAGAGGAGGCGACAAACCTAGGGGAAGAGGCTGCACCCATCTTACGGGCCTTCTTGGAGCAGCTGTTTGGAGTTGTCAGAGACATCTGTGCCACACGAAATAACCAGAGAGGTGAAGGATTTGAAGAGAGACATTGTAGACTTAGGCCAAAGAGTGGACTCACTGGAACAAACACATTATTCTCATGAGGTGAAATTGGAAGCATATCGCTGAGAGCTGCAGGACTCGAACTTAGCAATGCAATATCACCTGGAAGATTAGGAGAACAGATCTCAACACTAACATCTGAATTAAAGGGGTGCCCTTGCAAGCAATATCTGGGAGCATGAACGAGTTTGCGATCCATCTCTTTCATCATGTAGCCTCAGAACTCTAAGAACAAAATATACAGCTGGAACGCATCCATAAGGCAGGACGACCCGCTCGATCCCCAGGCCAGCCACAGGATATTCTGACTTGTCTGGGCTATTATAAACAAAGGAAATAATCCTGGCTGCTGTTAGACACAAGTCCACCATAGACTTTGAGGGCTTCAAGACAGGGCTCTACCAAGACCTTTCCATAATGAGGTTACAGCGCCGCCGAGCCCTCAGACCCCTGATTTCCTCCCTCTGCGAGAAGGGGATCCGATATAGATGGGGCCACCCCTTTTGTATTCAGTTTGTCTGGAATAAGGAAATGGAGAGTGCCCATACCCTAGCAGAGACTCAAGCCCTTATGGGCATGCATCCCTTCTGCAAGGAATCCTTTTTACAACCTGCATAACAAGAGTTAAACCCTAACATGACAAGGAGACGATGACTAGTACATCACTTGGGAAAGGGAAACTAAGCAAGCCTATGGAGACAGAGCCGCAAAGAAAGTCTTGCGCTGCTGCAGCATCTTCAGCTTCATGGAAATGTATTGGACGTAGACAGTGACCACTAAGACCTTGGAGTGCCCATGCCGTTCCCTGCCACTATTGAGGATGCATCGTGTGCCTGTGGGGGAGATGCTGCCTCCTTACTTTACTGTCATTGGGTTTCGCTATAGATGGCACTGTTGGCAGCGGAGCTCCCATCCCTTGAGAACTAGTGTGGAAGACGGGGCTTTCTTCATCCCTCGAGTTAGAAGCCACAAATTTGACTATTGGTGCTCCCAGGTGGGAAGCGGTTTTGTTTCTATGTTTAAACCCTAGTTTATTCCCTTTGACAACTGTAGAGCATTAACATGTATGGTGGGTGACAATGCTAGGGGGCCTAGAGGACATAAAAAGGCCTGGCGATCTTCACTGGCTTACTCCTACCATGAAGTTAAGATTCATATACTCAGTCTTAATGTCAGGGGCCAAAACTCCACTGTCAAACGGCTGGCCCTTCTTTCGCAGATCAGGTAGGCCAAATGTGATTTGTCTTATTCAGGAAACGCACTTACTGAGGAATGATTGGAAAGACTATTCACGCTGGTTTGACCGCCAATATTTTTCGTCCAGGCTGAGGAAAAAAAGCAGGGGTAGCAATACTGTTAGCAACACAGTTCCCGGGGAAGGTGATACAGGTCCACACCGAAATACCAGGGAGGCTTCTAACTCTGTGCATTATTTTGAAGGGGTATAAATTCACAGTAGCTAATGTCTACGGCCCAAACGATCAACAAAAATTATTCCTCTGTGACACATTATGCCGAGTGCTTACCTACCCAGTCTTGGATATTCTAGTTGGGGAGATATTAATGTGGTACATGACACACAGATGGACAGATCTATGCAGAGAACGGGGCACACTGATGCGCTATTTCCACCTTTTAGGGGTTGGGTGGATGAGGTGAGAATGACGGACATCTGGCAGCAGACATACCCAGCACAGAGGAAATACACTTTTCTCTGCAGTACTGCAGATGTACGCATGCATAGACTTCTTTAACATCACTACATATTAACAACTGTAGAAGGCATTGGAGTAGCTGCCCTGTCCGATCATGCTCCCATTACCATGCAGTTTGCGCCCCCCATTAGTTCATTGCCTCCACAAACATGGTGCCTCAATAATCGGCTCCTCATATATGGTGACATAATTACAGAAATTAAAACAACCATAGAGACTTTCCTAGCTCTAAATGACAATCCCAATACGACTGTTACATTACTTTGGGAGACTCTGAAGGTGGTGGTAAGAAGGCAATTCATAACTATTGCGGCATGCCTCAGTTCCGATAGGCACGCTAAACGCACACAACAGGAAACTGCAATCAAGTACCTGGAAACTACACATAGAACCATGGGTACCCTGGCGATAAGGTGGCAGCTGAGTGTGGCCCCTAAGCAATTGAGGGCTCTTGAACAGTAAGGGAGGAATACGCAGAGGGTAACAAATCAGGGAATGTGCTGGCTCAGGGTCTCTGATCCAAGGCGATATTGCAGGGAGTGACTGAGTTGGAATTGGCGGCAAGTGAGATGATTCAACTAGACAAAGAGATAGTTGCAGAATTTGCTGATTTTTATACTGCTCTTTACTCGGCAGAAGAGGTGACTGATGACAACATAGAAGCATTGCTGGCTACAGTCCCCTTATCAAGGGTCCTGCCGGAAAGTACTACGTGTCTAGACAACGACATAACACCCACTGAAGTACTAATGGCCTTACAAAATCGTAAGCTGGGCAAAGCCCCTGGTCACGACAGCCTTGGTGCAGCCTTTTATAGAGCTTTCGGGACACTACTGGCCCCAGTATTGACATGGCTATATAATGAATTTAGCACCACAGGATTTCTTGCCCCTACCATGCAGCTGGCAACAATAACGGTTATCCCTAAAGAATGGGAGGACCCCAGACACTGCTCCTCTTACCACCCCATATGTCTCCTAATGGTAGTCGCAAAGATCTTCACAGCCATTTTAGCCAATAGACTGGCTCCCTTCATGCAAGGCCTGGTCGATCCTGACCAGACCGGATTTATACCAGAAAGGTGTTGTCTAAGAAATGTCAGTCATTTGGTGTTGTCACTACAAGACAGAGCGAACTGGCATCCCTATGCTTCTCCTGTCCACTGACACACAGAAGGTGTTTGAGCAGGTTCACTGGTCATTCTTGAAGGCTGCGCTGGAGCTATGGGCTCGGGCCAGGATTCCATCAATGGGTTTATTGCAGCTATCTGTCTCCCAGGGGGATGGTATGAGTGAATGACCTTCTACCCCGTCCCTTTTCCATAACTAGGGACACAAGGCAGGGATGCCCTTTACCGCCTTTACTGATCGCTCTATGTACAGAGCCAATGGCTGAACCAGTCTGTTGACACCCCGGGATCTCTGGGATTAGAATGGGTGGACGGACACATAAGATAGCTCTTTATGAAGACTATGTACTGTTCCATTTGACAGAACAGTAGATATCCCTATCTGCGGTCCTTGAAGAGCTCACGGTATTCGGGGCACTTTCAGGATTTAAGACTAACCTACAAAAATCATCCATTTTTAACTTAAATATCCCAGATGCAGAGGTGACAACCTTAAAGCCTGCCTTTCCATTTACATTGGCAGCGCAGGCAGTGAAATACTGGTGACTGCAGATCCTTTCTATTCCTACGCTGACGGCAACTATGCAGTGATTATGGCAACAGTGCGACCTGTCTTGGTGGAAGGCATACAGCCTTTCCTGGCTAGGCAGACTAGCAGCTGTCAAGATGACCCTATTTCCCACAATACTATACATCATGCAAACACAGCCACTACCTTCTCCCCCACGAGCCTGGATAAGATGCACAACTTTATCTGTGAATTCCTGTGGGATGGCAGAAAGGCAAGCATGGTGAAAGTGCAGGCATATTTACCCCAAGCAGAGGGTGGACTGGGGGTACCGCACCTAATCAGCTATTATCACACTGCACAGCTGCACTATATGATGGAGGGGTCTCGCAAAATCCCAGAGAAGCACTGGTGCTTTATTGCTCAACCAGTAGCCTGGGAGCACTTATGGAAAATACCATGGCTGCTGAAAGGACACCGCCCACCAGGGGTATACATTTCATCTTTACTGCAGGCATGGGCCAGACACTGATCATAGGAAACCCTGTCTTCCTCCATGCATTAGCAGATTCAGTCAATGATGTGTGGCAAGAAGCGAATTGTAAACTAATCTAAGACCTCTATGACGTGGATGGCCTGATGGAATTCTCTCAACTCCAGGCAGCCTTTTGACTGCCTTCCACGACACACTGGCAATACCGAGCAGTTCGACACTGGGTAACTCTCTCCTCAGTTTGTCCCCATGCACCTAAACCGCTTATGTTGTTTGAGAGGTGGCTGCCCACCCGCAACTCGGACAAACGTCTTCTATCAGACATATTTAGTTTTTTGGTCACACCAGCCACACCATTCACAACACATGCAAGAGGTATATGGGAGGTTGAGTGTGAACACACATTCACAGACAGGGAGTGTTGTGACGTTCTGCGCCGTGCTCATGTATCGGCACATAATACGACCAGTAAGGAGATGTTTATAAAAAAAAAAAAAAAGCCCATTACTGGTACTACACACCGGCAAGGGTTGCACACTGGTAACCAGGCACCAAAAACATGTGTTGGCGACAATGTGGGCAAAGAGGTACACTTACACACACATTCTGTGGCAATGCCCTAAAATAGGTGCCTTTTGGAGAGAGTTATTGGACGCCATAGACGACGTGTATGATAATAAAATTCCACGCTTCCCTAGCTATATACTATTAGGACTCCCAAATCCATTAACATACCCACGCATGTCTGTCCGAGGCAGGGCCATCACGTTGGAGTTGGGGGCTGCTAAACAACTCTAACTTTCCTGCTGGGGCAAGGACTCAATCCAGACATTTACAGAATGGCTTCACAAAATGTGGGATTTGATGGGCATGGGGAAACTGGCAGCCACTGCGAAATGCTCTTTGACACTTTGACAAAACGTGGAGCCCCTGCATTGGCTATCTAGCAGAGGAGTTTCGCAAATTTACATGTTCCGTGTATATGCACATTCTCCAACTGGCACATGGGGGGAGGAGCCAGACCACATAGCAAGGTGACTGGGGGCAGATAGATGGCTGGCCACATAACTGCAGGCCTCTTCCCCACCACGCTCTGGCCCTAATAGCCCTAAATGTTATAAAAGTCATCACTGTGTTCTAACCAGTTAACTTCCATAACCTTGGTTGATATGGTTTTTCCTTATGTGTATTGCACATTGCTGAATTAATGCATGTAGATGGAACATGCTGTATGTGTTTTCATGCATATAATAATAAGAGATCTTAAACCTTTAAAAAAAAATAAAAAAAAGTGCGCTGGTGATTGATTTTTGTTGCTCATTATAAGTTTTAGCATGATCCGACAAGCAGGGGATGAGGAAAAATGGGAGGGGTTAAAAACAAAATTTAAAAAATTGTGTTCACCATTTTTTTTACAATAGGACCTTTGAACACAAAACACAACTCAGCCCGAACCACTGGATGGAATTACAACAAATTTGGCACAAAAGCTAGCTGTTGGTTTGTAGATTGTGCTTTGGGGTGTTTGGTGTAAATCCGTTCAGGAGAAATTAAAGGAAACTCAAATTTCTGTATCTGAGGTTGCAAAGACGTCAGGAATCATAACAAGCTTATGTAGGGAAATGCAGAGCTCTGATTAGCTGCCAACACTTCTACCAGGAAGTGTTGGCAGCCATCTTGGTACTCAAAGGTTAAAAAAAAAAAAAAAAAAAAAAAAAAAAAAAAAAAAAAAAAGTCTAGGGTCACCCTGACCCCTTAGCTCTGATGTGGGATTTCCCCCCCCCCCCCCCCCCCCCCCCTTTTTGTTTTTTTTTTGTTTTTTAAAAGCCCTCAGGTGGGACAGGTCTGGGGGGCATTTAAATTTTCTATGCCAGAGGGCTGTCCCCCTCCCCCCCGCAGGCCCTGGGCCTGCCACTTCCCAGGGGCTACAATTAAAGGGTGAAGGCCACCACCTCCCCTGGGAAATGCTCTTCGGAGCAGGGCCACGCGGCCCCCTCAAAGAGCCAATAATGGCCCTGGGGACCGCCACCCTCCAGGGCTGGCTCCTGCTATGGTCCGGAGTACCCACCCCCAGTACATAAGTGTTTCCTTTTGCTTGGTGGGAGCAGACAGCTCCCACCAAGCAAAACCAAATAAAGTCCGCTGTCTGACAGCGTGCAGGGACACAGATGAAAACATTGCTCCCACAAGCAGGGAGTTGCTATTTAAAGCAGCTCCCTATTTGTGGGAGCAATGTCAGTTCCTACAGGACGTGGGGAGCCAGCTAGTACTGCGGGGGCCTTGAGGCACTTCACACGCTTTTTTAAAGTTTTTTTTTATTTATATATATATATATATCTCTCTCTCTCACACAAACACACACACACACATACATACATACATACATACATACACCCCCCCCCCCCCCCACCTGATGGGATGGAAGAGATTGTCATTACAATGGTCTCTCCATGGAAAGGCTTGAAAGTGTCACACTGGGCAGCTGTTAGGTTCGAATGCCATAGACCACTTTTGCTACACAGCACAAGAGAGTCACTGGTGGCCTGTTGGTACATCATGTGAACTTTCTCAGTGTAAATTGAAAGTTCTAATCCCGGTAGCGTGTATGTTTATTTACTAGTTTTTTTATTTTTTAAAAATATTAAAGATGCCTATTGGTGCAACAATTATATGATTTTCCCATCACACCTTTCAGTTTGAATGTCATAGCTACGTGTGGATACTGTTTAGTAAAGATTAGTCTGTGGCTTACAGGTTAAGGTCTCATGCCTCTACCTCAAAGGCTGAGGGTTCCAGTCTAGGTGTGCTAGAGGTATTTCTCTGATTTATTTTCTTTTCAACTTCACATATTTAAGATACATATTGAAAGGTGATCTCACTCTTTAACAAATAGATTTTTCTTTTCTATTTGTCCGGAAACACCTCATCCCAAGTATAACATTAATCAGAGCCTATAAAACTCTCTCTTCCACTCAATCACACACCCACTCAGAACCTCACTCAGACCCTCATGCACCCCCTTACAGACCCACTCATTTGTGCGCTGCACCCACACACAGACCCATTCAAACTCACACACCCACTCACAGACCTACCAAAACCTTCACACACTCACTCAGACCCACACAAACACTGATGCACCCACTCACAGACCCCAATAAGACACTGATGCACCTACTCTCACACCTCGTCACACCATTTGTCACACCCAGAGAGACAGGGCGTGGCCAACTCCTGCTGTGCACAACCGTGGTTGGATTAATGTATAGTAACAAAAACACATTACACATATAAATTCACTGAAAAAAAACCAAATGTTACAGGGTCGTTATAGTTAGGAAATAGAATTTAAAAAAACATAGTAATTCACTTACAAAAAAACAAATGTTACAGGGACTTTATAGTGAGGCTCACATTTTAAATGTACAAAAACATAGTAAATCAGCTGTTATAGTTATTTCAAGAAACTATAACTCATGCTCTAAGGTAACTATATCTTGAGCTCTTACCATGCACTGCTAATTACCCCACAAATTACGGCACGCGTGACACCTTTGATAACCTCACTGATAATATCAATCTAATATCTGCAGTAAAAAAAAATATGAAAATACTGTGCAAGGCATGTGCGTGAGTTATAGTTACCTTAGGGCACAAGTTATAGTTACTTGAGATAACTGGTGAATTTCTATGGCCTTGTACATTTAAAATGGGAGCCTAACTATAACGTTGTTGTAACCTTTGGTTATTTAAGTGAATATATATATATATACACATACATACACACACATATATATATATATATATATATATATATATTATATATATATATATATACACACACACACACACACACACACATGTATAAATTAGTTATATGCAAGCCACCATTTAACAAATTTTCATAAAACGTTTAAGAATAATAATTGGGGGGGGGGGGGAAGGGTGGGTCTGAGAAAAAAAAACAAAAAACAGGGGGGTCCCAAAGCACATTTTTCTTCCCCCATGCAATTTCCATAAGGAATTTTAGACAAAGATACGAGAAAAAAAAACGTCTGAACAGAATCACACCAAATCTGGCAGAAAGCTAGAGCTTTAGTCCAAAACCATGTTTTTTGGGATTTGATGTAAATCTGTTCAGGTGTTTTTGAGAAGTTAAGGCTCGGAATTCAAAATCGAAGCATTCTGATTGGTTGATCCCACAGGACATTCATCGGTCCGGGGGCGTAAAGCTCTGACTGGCTGACCATAATAGGAGGAGAAATGTTACAGCCGCCATTACAGGACTCAAGGTCTTGATCCGTTATATTCATTCTTGGCTTTTAGGATGCCTAGGATATCTACTGTCTACATGTCCGAAGCTATCTTTCTTTGGAAAAGAGTACCGAAGCTCCAGCACTAACTTTACCATATGTCCACTGTGGTTGACTTAGCAGCAGAAAGAACTTCTTAGATAATTAGAAGGCACTAAATTTCTCCTACTGGAATTTCATTAAGCATATTCCCATGCAGGAGTGAGTCAGCTGTGTGACCAAAATGCACAAAAACACAACCGACACCTCAGATATTCTTCTCGTTTAAGGCCAAGGCAGTTGATCACCTGAGTTCAAAGGACTACTGAATGAAAATGCCCTCGGCTTGATAGCTTCTTCCTGTTCCAGTGTCCGGTAGGAACAGACCTTCAGACTAGGCTACATGTTTTTTGTTTTTTTAACACTACCTCTGTGAGATACACAAATATACACTTTCCATACGTGGAACAATAATATACATAGGCAGCAGCAACCGCCTGCTGCAGAGTGCCCTCCCCAACAGACATGCAAATGCTGCAAGACGAAATGTGGGATCCCTATACAGAAAACAGTCACTGCATGTATTGGTCATTTACAGACTTTGGCCTCTCAATGAACAGGATATGATACGAGTAGAAGTATGGAATGAAGAGAAGGATGCAAATGACTTGTGTGGGGCCTTTAACAACCAGGCAATGCAAACACCTCACACTGGGGGGGGAGACTGCTTGGCAGATCTCTGGTTACTTTGCTTTCATCAGCATGAAAGGGAGTAAAATAGGTAAAAAGAACAGGTGCTTGGAACGTGATTAACAATTTGTATAAAAGAGACCAGAATAGATATGACGAGGTAGATTAATCACAAATAGATTAGATGTGACTGGTTAAATAAGTGCATATTGCAAAGATTATATGATGTGGATTAATATATGCGTTCCTTTAAAGAATAAATTAGAAAGGTTACAAAGGCACAATTGCATCAATTTAACAGGTTATGTAAACAAGATAATGGGACTGGAGATGAAAGACTAGATTACAACATTAGATAATCTTACATTGTCCAGTCCGATCCACTACATTAAAAACAATTTAAGGCATAAGGTGGTAACAGAACATTGTTATTACACTCAGAAATATTTGGAATCTCCTCAGATGTAAACAGAGGGCCTGATTTAGAGTTTGACGGATGTGTCCCTCAATTACAAACCTCTCTCGCAACCATTCTGTCTTATTACAAATGCCTAGGATATAATTTATTTGTAATAAGGCGCACAGGTTATCTTTTTCTCTTGAGATGGAGTAACCTCTCCACCGAATTCTAAATCAGGCCCAGAGTCCAAACGCTCACCATTAAAACAAAAAATGATTTACAAGGCATAGACCAAAGCAGCTAAGAAGTTCACTAGAAACACACCTGGGCCATTTTTTCTTTGCTATACGAAGGGAACAAGTGGTACAGCCAGTTTCATGTGACCAATCGTTATTTCTAAATGAATTGCTGCAATGCCCTACACAGCAATAATCTGCAGAGGAATTTGCGGGGCAGGTCTTGAAGACTGATGGCTAGCTAGCCATAAAAGTAGGAAAAACATTTTGCCACATCTCAGCAAATGGGTCCTCCGGAGATTAAAACTGCTATTGCTCACTCCCTTTTTTTAACCTTCAGATAGTCATGACAGAGTCAAGATACGCAGAGTAAGAGTGACCAGTGTGTGCACCAATCAACCAAATGCCTCAAAGGTCTTGTTGAGTCATGCCCACAACTAATATTACACAAGATACTAACATGGAAATGATGCTGACATTTGGCGATAGTAATGGACCCAACAGCACAGAAGTGCAAAATTACTGGACTACGCAGGAATCGGTTCCAGAAAAGCAGATTGGAAAAATACTGGTAGCGGCCATGACATGGACTCCGATCAGAACTTCAGGTAAGGCACAAATATTAAATTACCGGAGTAATGCTTTGATCTTTCAGAATACTGAAGCTCCCAACTTATAACTTGACATAAACAAATTAAAATAATGAAGTTTGACACATCTAAAATGAAGTATAACATCATTGTAAAAGGCAATGTATGACCTCGACATTGCATCGTTGCAGGGCAAAAGGTTCATGTTGGAGTAAAACACTGTTCTTTCAAAGTGGGCGGAATGATTCAATTTGAGTCCCAAAAAGGTTATCAGGACCATAGTAGTCTCGCCTGCACACGAAGTATCTCTATTATTTCATCCACTGGCGTTCACACTTCCTTTACGGATGCAGCATTCCAGTGCATCTCTAAAGTGTCGCTAAAATCCGCAAGTAAGAAATAATGACAACGCAAAATGTCTGTCCCACACCCAAAGTGAGAGCAACGAAGGGGATCATATCTTTCCCAGCCGCTCGGTAAACGCCAGCAATGGCCGCACCTGTTAGGAGACAAACATATATACTCAGTACTCTTCAGAAGACACCCAGAAATAAAATACAAAATGCATTTCCAAGCGTTATGTGATACACGAAAGAGCATAAACAAGAGAACGACTGAGAACTAATTATAAAGGAACCTTACACATTAGGATGTAAACAAGCAAGACGAATATGGTTAATTCTGCACTTTCAGCTTTTTAAACAGATTACTGAAAGGGCAAGAGCATAAGAACGCAATTGCAGCTCTGCGCACGCAGAAAACATCCAGCTACAGTCAGAATCTGTAAGCAAAAGTACCTACGTTGATTCAGATTCAAAGATATGAGCCGAATATAGCCGCGCAACTTCCGTTTTTCAGCTGGGTTGCTAGGAAAGGAAGGCGCAGAAGATACGATTACGGGTGGACTGGACAAAAACGTAAGTGAAAACGAAGAAGAAACAAAGCGTGAATTTACAGCAGTAACAGTGGCCTGCAGTTAGCCAGGCACCGGGGAAGCCCATAACTAATGTGGGGAGAGCCCAATGGTTAGTCAGAGAACAGCCCCCTGAAGAGAGCGCAGCGCACGGCCGGTTTTTCCTTGTCATGCTATGGGATAACTATAGGGCCAGAGGCAATGAGCCCGTGCTGTCAGACTTTTGCAGGGCCTGGAATCATATGCGTCAATTCACCAAAATGGCAGGGGTAGCGGAAGTGACATCACACGCCAATTGATCTTTATTTAGGCACAAACACATATACTTACACATAAACACGGTCACTCACAAACACACTCACCCGTAAGCATACAACATACATATAAAAGCATTAATTACTTACCTTAGCTGCCAGATAGGGTCAAATTCCAGCTAATAGTATTCCATTTTAATTACACGAATAGTGAATAATATTATTCAGTGATTATAGTAGTAAAAATTGACAGAAAGCCAGTAAAGTGAAACCCCAACCAACATCCATTAGTAAGAGCTGCCCATGTGTTCCAGGTACTGATCTTGCCACCTCTAAAGCCAGGGGTCGCAAAGGTAGTGCCAGGGGTAGCAAGAACTCCTAACTTATAGGTAAGATTAGAAGAACTTGTGTAAAGGTCCGCTGACATCAGACGTGAAACTAACAGTCACTGAGTTCCACCTGCTTGCAGCACCTCTGATGCTTACTGGTGTCCCCTTTCCATTGGCGGCTATCTAGAGGTGGGCAAGCCCTTGAAACTTCAAGCCAGATGCCCGGCTCTGGATCATGCTCGGGACCCTCTTGGACCCTCCAGCCCAACGATGCCTTGTTGGAGGGGGGGGTCATCTGTCAGAGGGTATGAAAGCCAGCATTCCTTTAAAACAGATAGATTGCCTTTTGGCATTTCTGTGACGAATAGACTATGCATCCGTGCTGGCTGTCAAATCTCCACTCAGCTTGGCCCTGGGATCTGCAGGAGCGAACACAGTCCTCCCAATACCGCCTAAGAACAGCCCCAGGCACCCAAAAAGAAAAATGTGTAGAAGAGTATGCCCAAGGGTAACGGGGCAAGGAAAGGAGAGGAGAGGTCGGGAGGGAAGATATAACTCCTAGATTGGCACTTCTTGTGGTCCTGTATCTCAGACTGATGACCCAGACTCCCAGTCACTGATTCCTATGAAATTGCAAGAAAATATCAGAATCTTGATTGTAATACATAAATAAAAAATGTATGAACTTGTGTTTATGTGGCCTTTCTCCTAAGTAATCACTCACCCATTTAATGAGTGTGCAGTAACTGGAAATCTTTTTCCCTTTCAAGGGAAAGCACAGGCCAAGAGGTATAAAAATCCAGGGAATCGTGATATGAAGATCCGTTTAGAAGAAATTAATTAAATCACCAGTCCATTATTAATAGTCTCTCATAGATAGCGCAGCTTGAGCAATAAAGTTCATTGGAGCCACAGATTCAGTGCACTGACCTGGTCTATGATGGGTTTGATGATGAATTGGTGGTTTTCCTTTTTTTTTTTGTTGGCACTGGCCAAATCCAGAGGAAGAATACTGGCGACAAAATGACCCCAGAGGCCAAGGGCACGGAGTGACGCCAACAAGTAACTGCAAAAATTGAGTACTCCAAATATATACTATTTTAAACTCAGTCAATTACAAAAGGGGAGAATCCAGCCATCAGTGAGAAAGGAAAGCGACTTCAGGTAAGTACTAACTCCAAACTGATAAAGATGGGGGGTGCGAGAGGTGAGGCCAGTAAAAGATCCACAATATGCAGGTAGGTAACCAAAAGCTGGATGTGGGAAGTAGGGCCCATCAAGGAGAGAAGGAACAACAGGAGAACCAGTAAGTCAAGGACCTTGCATGCAGGGAGGGGGGGGGGAGGGGGCAGGGGGGCAAACATGAACTAGACTAAGCAAAATGGAGGAACCAAGCACAGCTTAACTCGGACACAGTTTTATTTATATATAATTAAAAAAAAGCTGCTTCTGTGATGGCTTACAGCTCACACACGAGTATGTGATCTCACATTACCCACGTGTGTGCTCAGTAGCCACCAGGAAAAACTACTCAGGTAGTTCTTTCCTCAAGACTACACCACGGCCTGTGCACAACACACGTGTCAGGCGAGTCCTGGCACTAGCGATTCACTGAGTTTAACACAATGATGATTTTCATACGGTGTGATAACCAGCATTGTATAAAAACTCTAACCTGCCCCAGCCAGACAACGTGGTCTTACCAGGCCTTTGTTTAATCCTCCACCCACCCTTCTTTCAATAAGAGTCAGAGACCCTGGGTGTAGGTACAGGTCACAGTAAATTAACATTAAGTAGTAAATCATGAGATGGTCATAAGTCATCGTGACAGTAATCAATCATTGATATACACTATAAATCCTTCAAGAACATCAGAAATCAGTCAATAGTTGTAAATATCTGATAACCAACCTTAAGCCAATTTGGCATGACCGTCAATCATCTGACAGCACCATTCCTGTGCCATATCCGTGATTCTTTGTTATGGAGGGGCCCTGGGAGCACAAGGACCTCCATCACAATGTTTGTGGACAACATTTGTAGTCAGCAACTGACCACTGACTCTAGTCTTGGCTTTGGGAGTGGGTCAAACCCTCCTCCCAGTATTGGTTCCCTCCAAAAGACCATGGGCAGTCAAGAGCATGGTTTTTCCCATGTCAAGGTACAGCTACCTGCAGATACCAAAGCAGGAGGAGGGGGGAGGGGGGGGGGGGGGCGGGGGGGGGGGGGGGGGGGAATGCTCTCTGGTTCCACGTCCCACATTCCCTTTACACCTCCTTAATGCCCTGGGGCCATCAGGACGCATTAGCCATGGTTGCTCATGATCCGGCTTTGCTTCCCCAGCTAACAAAAAAAAAACAATAATCAAACAAAAGTGTATTGCCTTTTGGAACGCCTGACCAGTAAACAATGTGTATGCATTGGTTTGTCATAGAGTTTTAACACAGCGTTGATTTTCACAGACTGTAAAAACCAGCTTTGTGTTAAAACTGTAAAACACTCAAACACAGAAGCCCAGTTGTTCACTCAAAGCAGGGAGAATGAGGGCAGAGTGGGGCAGGTAGGAATGCAGTCTTTACTACAAAAGTGCCACATTGGGGGGGGGGGGGGGGGGGGGGGGGAAGAGCTTCCAGTGCGTCTTAGTATACTGCTTTTGATTTTAGGCAGATACTTCTAATTTGCGGTAAGAAGCCATGAGGGGTTAGAGGTACAAAGAAGGGAGGTTACAGGAAAAGGATGGATATTGGGTGTAAGAGATTAAACAGCAAAGAGTGATTATCTCGGTCTGTCTTCTGCATGACTTGTATTTAAGCACAACATACCTGAGTAACAAAACAAAAAAACACATTTTCCATGATGTATTTTGGTGGGCCCGCCTCTTCCGATTAATTGTCTGGCTCGCCCACTTCTATTCTGTAAGATGTCTGCTCGGGGATCATCAGAAGGCAGGGCAAACCCTGAGGAGCTATCCACATCACTAGTCGACAAGGGTGATTTTCAAAGCAGAGTACACACATTGATGTGAAAATGTGTCTCCCACTATCTCTAGGCCACATAGTCTTTTTGCACATGTGGGTGAACAGATTAGTAATCTGCCTGGCCGAAATAGGCAGACAGCACTCAGCTATACCAAGGAAAAACGAATGGGGTGAAGAGATTGACCCCCCCCCCCCCTCCTAGGCTTCGGCCATATCCCACCACCCCTTAATACCACTATCAGCCTTTCTTAGAAATGGGGACTCTAGTTGGCAGTGATTTTCATCCTGTCCAAGTAGGGACCCTCACTCGAGTCAGGTTAAGAGAGTCACACAGCTAAGATAAACTCTGCTCACGCCCTTGGTAGAGTGGCATGAGCAGTCTGATTTATCTCAGCGGCAATGTGTAAAGTATTTGTACATATACACAATAACCGTGAAAACGCCACAAAAGTCTCCACACCCATTTAGAAACATAGCCAACATTTATCTGATAAGACCAAAACGACAAAAATCCAACACACAAGTAAAGATAAAAAATTTCAAATATTAAATCTTAGTATAGCACTTAGATACACAATAGCTTCAACTGGGGCTATTGTGGCATCTTGAAAGAGTCGCTTCAAACCGTCCAATGCCACTCGTGAGGGATTGCGGGCCAGTCAGAGGTGCATGGACCCCAGGTACAGTGCCTTGAAAAAGATGAAGAAACAAAGACATTGCACAGAGTGGGGGAGGTGAGGTGTCAATGGAGCCGGTGTGGCAATGGTTTCTTGCTGCTACTGGGGAGGTGAGGCGTCTGCTCCTTACTGCTAGGCAGAGAAGGTGAAGCATCAGTTCTTTATGGTTGAAGTGAAGGTAATGTGGCGTCAGTGGCGAGGCATCAGTTTCTTTTGACAAGAAGAGGTCGATGAATCCAGCACATCAAGATGTGATGCGATCACACCACAGGGCCTGCGGAGGAGTCAGGTGCCACAGAAGTCGGTGACCCAGCACTGAGAACTCACGCTGTGGTGAGACTTCGGAAGTGCTGCAGCTGCATCAGGTCTGTGTTGTAGGTTGTTGCGCTCATTAAAAATGTATAGGAATGTGAAGTAGCATTTACTGCAGAAGTCACTTTGCGTAGATATTATAACAGTTTAATAAAATAGAAAGATGAAACAATAAGACACTGGTCTAAGAAGGGGATTCGATTTTATTTTGCATTAGGATTTGATTACGGCTACAAGTCAGTCATCAGTTACTTTGTACAACATTTGTGTGCCAGCAATATCTTTTAAGCTTATCTGTTTGAGAACAATTCCCAAAGGGAAACTTGTGTGTGTGTACATACTCTAACCCTATTCCTTTGGGGGTGCAAGGGGTACCTCTCGAACTTGTTTGGAGTTTGTCCCCATTTGTCCACCCTCAGGGGTTATAGAGCACCACTAGATATATATGCGCTCCGAGTATCAAGCCACCCATCTACATCACCCATGCCACTAGCAACTTTTTTGTCGTCCCAAGGATGGGGGCAGATTTGAAGACTTCAACCTCAATATGAATAAGCCTGGCAAAAAGAACCATTAGACACCAAGAGCTGGTTAAAAATGGTTAATGAATTTGGGGGTAGCCCCTTTTGGAATCTTCCTATCAAACCCCCATATTTGATGTGCCTAACCCATTTCTGCTCCCCTGGCGTATGGTAGAAATGGAGAAGGTGACTACAGCTGTTTCTAGACGGTTGGGGCAATCCAGGTACTCAACAACTTGCATTAACAAAGGAGAAGAGGAGATAACAGTAAATGGAGTGGACATCTGGGTTGTTATGCTCCATTGTGCTTCAGAATTGGCTGATCAGTTGCTAGTAAAGATTAGAGGAAAGAGAAAAGTGAGCAAAGAAGAAGTGAGCGTGACTGATTTTCCCTCGTATCTGATGGCTGTCAGTTGCCTTTCACTTTCAGTAGACTTCCCTAAACTAAGGTGGCTCTGCTCTCTTTATAAAGGCATTATGGTATCCAATGTCTGGGAATTGTGTTCTCCTAGGAATATTGTATGAAACTTTGGGTTTTGATGTGGATCTAGTAAGGTGGGCGTCGCTGACTATCGGTAGCTCTTTCTGGCATATGGTGGGCATTCGTACCCTGTGGTTAAAGTCCATGGGCAGGCAAGGAGGATTTCTTCCATGTGTAGCAGCAGGGAAACAACCTTTACCAGGCAGTCTTTACCACAAAGGCAAGTACAAACAAGTACCTACTATAGTATAGTACACAGTATAAGTTTCATCCTTTACCATGCATCATTTACTACACAGGTATGTAAATATTTTTAAATAACATTTTATGTTATTTAAAGAAATAAATAAAGCATTATGGTGTGAATAGAGGTAAAAGGAGGTATAGGTGATTTGAGGGTTAAGGGATGGGAAGAAGTAAATCAAGGCAAGAGTGATTTTGGGTTTTAGGAGTGGATAGAGGTAAAGGGATGTAAGATATAGGTAAAGGTAATGGGAGGTAAGGGTAATTTTAGGGGTTTACGGGTAGGTAAAGGGTTATTTTAGGGTTTAGGGGAGGGCAGAGGCTAAGAGTAATTTTATGGTTTAAGTTGTTTAGCAGTAAGGGTATTTTTTTTTAGGTTTAAGGGGTGGGCAGAGATAAAAGGTGGTGGGGATTTAAAGAGTTCAGAGGAGGGACTAGGTAAAGGGAGGTTAGGAGTAACAAAATTAATTGGGGGGGGGGGGAGAACAGGGACCCCTTCCCAAAAAAAACCAAATATAGATGAAAATATGTGTAATTACCGAAAATGTTTTCTCCCACCAAATCAGATTAACAACATATGTAATGTTTTTCAGCTCTAATTCATGTTAAGTTGGAGGCAGGTATTGCTAATATTTTCAAGGAGTCAGATGGCACTTGCTAGCATGTCCGTTATTTCATGGGTCAGGAACTGCATGTAAAGTACACTGCTTTGTAGTCCCCGTATTTTACAAAATGTTTAGGAAAATGTATTGTGGTACATTTTTTCACGAAAATGTTTTAGGGGAGGGCTGATGAGCAGCTCACTTGTTATTCTCAATCACCTTGTGTGATGTGTGGATGCTTTTAGAAATGTTTATTGAGTAATGTTAGAGTGGGAGTGTATCCTTAATTGCTGGACTCCTCCTCGAATCTCTTCACATCAACTTTCAGTTTCTGGGGGTTTTGGCATATCTACTGTTGTGCAATGCACGTTACATGTAAGAGATGTTTTGCTCGCGGGCCAAAGCAGGGCTGTGTAACTTTGACGCAACATAGGTTTTCAGCTCCCATGCTGGAGAAAATGGGGGGGGGGGGTCTCAATATCTGATCTGCTCCCCTATGCGATCTAAAAAGTACCCCTTGATACCAAAAATACATTGTAAGTCAAGAGAAAAATAAAGGCAGTGGAGTACCAATCCAGTTGTTGAGAATTTTCGCTGCACTGTTAGACACTAAGTTTTGACAAGTGGCATATTTACAGTTCTTACCACTCAGTTTATCTGGAGCAAAGGAAACCTACTAACCACACACATTTGTGTTGTGACGTCCTTTAAGTCAGAAGAGAACTACTTTAAAACCACACGACATAAGGGCAGTATCACCACATACATAGCATCAAGCCAAGTGATACACACACCTTTCATCATATATCTGAGCTATTAAACACAGTTTTAAGCATAACAGAGGCATACTATTATCTAGTGCATTCTCTCCATATTGTGGAACAAGCCTTTTCAGGGACTTCGTATACCAGCTCACTTTCCCAAATAAACATTTACTCAACAGTGCCTACAATCTAGAGATACCTCTTTTGGTTTGACAACGTGTAAACAGATGTTCTATGCATGTCTGATCTCTAGCAACTTTATCTTTAACTGTTTTGCTGCTTGCTGCCCAAGTGTGTATGCATATGATATTTCCACAGCGTAAACCTTACCAAAAGGCAGCAGAATGCTGTCAAAGGCAAGCTTAAAGTGGGAAGAATAGGAAAGGAAGCAGAGTTGTGGACAATTAACACATTGCAATGTAGTATTCCCTAAAGATTGAGTCTTCAACTATTTCCTAAATTGGAGAAGTATTGTGGTGGTGCTGATGGATATTGGGTTGCTGTTCCAGATCTTGGGTGTATAAATTGAAGAGCCCTATTGTCTTGTTTTTTCTTTTGTACACTTCTTATCCTGCAGTTTGATCGTCTCCTGGCAGCGGCTGTGCCAAGAACCACCAGAGATGATGAGCTTGTCTGGAAGATAAGCAGGAATGATAGCTACAATGGCTTTTTGAATTATGCAGCTAGTTTTGAACATGGTGCAGGCTGGCAATGAAAGCCAAGTTGAGTTAATCTAAAACTATCAAATAAGATCAACTTGAAATCTTAACCTTTGGCAACTGCCAAAAGAAGTTTCTCCCCCAGCACTGGGCAATTACTGCATTTCCGACACTTAAATCCTGTGTCTAACTGGCTGACAGGAAATTCTGGAATGTCCACAATAAGTGTAATTGGCAAAGAACACAGAGTAAAAGTTCCCAACCGGATCATCTGATTAAGCACTCCAAAAGGATCACTGATGAGGACAGAATCTGTGTAGTGCTGCAGTGGACTTCCTGTGCTTACGTTACAACCACAGTATGTTATCTAACTGCACTGATGAGTAACTTATTCAACTATCAGCCAAAGGTTGGAGTGCGATGTGTTCATCCAGTCACAGAGTGGTTCAACTTTGTCACTTGGGCATAATTCTAATATTAGATAATCCTAGACTTCTTTTGTTTCTTGTTGTGTACAATGTCGCTTTTGCTACTGTGGGAGACTTTTAATTCTAAATTGACAAACATCTTGAGACAAAACTCCATTTTGAGTATGCCAAGACTCCATTTTCCAATTTCTACTTGGTCATCGGCATGTTTACCTTTGATGTAAATGCCGCCGGTCCTTATGTTTCCAAGAACCTCTGAAGGTATCAAGTCAGCCAGACCATGATGTCGATAAGACACCTAATGCGACCCAAGTTTGGGACATTTTATTATCTGTACCTCAAGGTCAGCTACAAGCAATAAAATAAACAATGTAGTCTGAATTGATGTATTTATACCACATTTCCTTACACAAATCCATCTACAACTAGTATATTGATGCACACAGATTATGTCATAAATTCCACAAGAACTCCCCGTACCAGATAAGTGATTGACAGTATAAAAGGGTCAACAAGTGACCACTCAGATAGTGGTCCTTCACTCAGATTATCACACAGAATACTGACAGAAGATACTGCCAGACATCCGAAGCATCCTGTTTGACGCAGAGAGCTCATACCGAGCTAAGTCGGAGAGGAGCTGAGGCCAGTAGGTAATTTGTTTTCCTTTCGGGGGCACACTCTCTTCGGGCTACTGATAACTACAACCGTTTGCTGTTCACAGGTATGCAGTTCATTGATTCCTCCTGAGAAACTCTAGATGCAAATTAAACTACTCCATGCTCTCTTACTACAGCACACAGAAGTAGATTTTAGGGTTTTATGTTTCCCTGATTATCTTTTCATTGTGGTAGAAATGTTCATCTTATTTTCAGTGTTAACATGTGTTAGAGCAATTTCAATAATATTGTTTTTGGTTATTTTACATGTGCTAAGCAACAGGATGAGGCTGTTGTAATAAAACACTTAAGCATAACGTGTCAGTCTCTTAAAGCACTGCTTGTGAGTAATATTATAAAGAACAAAATTGGGTCTGAATTACCACTGCAACTTTGAATCCATTGTAAGAGACTGATAGTTGACGTGCTCTCTGGCCTTTCTATGTTACTATGTAGTGAATGAGTTTGTGTAGGATGACAACCTGTTTTTCCAAATTCAAGCACAGATGAACCAAACTAAACTCAGGCATCCATGGGTGTGAAAGCAAACCTTGTAGAGCTCATATAAGAGTTAATTTATGCAACAAAATGAAGGGTAGAAGCTTCTTCTGGACTCATTAAATTTCTGTTGGGGGAAACGGAGCAGCAGAGTTTGCACTGCATAGAAATTACGGAAAGAAAATGATTTATCACACAGGTCAGCCTGCCGAACAAAGTATCTCTAGCCCGCCTTATCTATATACATCCTTATATAAAATATCTAACAGAGGTGGAATAAACTCTCAAGGAGACTTGAGGCCTGCAAGTGTAGGTAAGGCAGTGATTCTGTATTACAGTGTCATTCGGCCTTTGACTACCATGCCAGTGGAAGTGCCAGGATTTATTTAAAGTTAGATGTTTCAGATAAAACATGAATTACAGCTAAGAGTCCTGGAAAAACCTAATATAATCTCTAAGGAGGCACAATTGTGTCTGAAAATAGTACTATCTTAACTTTATGCTATACCAGGATTAGCATTTATTTTTCAAATCAAAGGGGTATAATGTGAGCTCAAAGACAGTTGGTGATATGTAAAAAACATATCTTTTGCCTCCAGACAAAATAACTGGTTTAGATAAGGTCCCTTTACCCACAATTCTTTTCAACAAACTTGGGCACGTTAAAATTTTTAATACTGGGTTAAAATTACTTTTGTGAATGACCTTGGTCTTATATTGACATTCAACCCTGCTTGGTGTGTAGTGGCAAAATAAGCATTTGGTCATTCCTGCACTCTGCTATTTCTAGAAGATTACCTATGAACCAAATATATAAGTGTGCATATTTAAGAAAAAAATACAGTGACACCTAGAAACCAAATTTGGCATTGGGTCACAGTCAAGTCAACATCGTGGCCAATAGTTTAGTAAGTAGCATTGTGTTATAGTTCAGGAGGGCTATTGTTTTATTTTTATCTTATAAGCTAAATGTGATTAGCCTTTTTACACTTTCGTAATGTAGGCAATATGTATGGAGCATATTACACGCTAGGTCAATAATCAGCAATTGTTCGAATTCACCTCCAACCTAAATTTTTTTTAATTTAGCCCTTAAACCATCATTACGTGGTCTTAATAATTGGGATAAACCCTAGTCTAGTGCAGCTTTCTTTTCTCTGCAAGCCTCAGGAACCTCATGTAATGATCCAGCAATTTAGCCCTAATTACAGCCTTTGAGTCCTAAGTTTCTTCCCAAGTGGTATTACCTGTGGTCTTTTTCTAGTGTAATGTTCGTATTTCTCACATTAAGGGCCTCATTATGAGTCTGGTGGTCTTCAGACCTCCAGACCCATGGTGGCAGTAGGACCGCTGCAGTCGTGGCAGTCAGACCACCACATTAGGACTGTGGCGGAGCTGCCACGGCCCGCCTGTCGACATTGCAAGGCTGCCGCCAGCTGGCGTCCAGGCGGTTGTAATCCACCAGGCCAGCGCTGTTGGTGATTATGACTTCCCGTACCGCCAGCCTTTCAACTGCCATGGAAAGACTGGGGGAATGGCCACGTTGGGGGCACCATGCGCAGCCCTGTCACGCAGTCCACTGCGCGAATTACGGCAGTGGAATGGGCGACAGGTGCTGCTGCACTCATCGCACCGCCACATTGTAGGCGCCTCTATTACGAGGCAGCTGCAATGTTATGGCCCCGTTTCCCGCTGGGCTGGAGGACGGAAACACTGTTTCCACCCGCCGGCCCAGTGGGAAACTCAAAATATGGCCGGCGGGGTTTAGGCCGCAATGGTGGTCTAGTGATGGTATGAATTTGGCCCTAAGGTTCTCATTGCAGGGTCTCAGACATCCATTAGAAATTAATGGAATTGATTTCAAAGAGAAATAATGTCAGCATCCATCCCAAACACCATTTTAACCTGTGAATGATCAGACACAACGTTTGTTTCAATTTCAGAGGATAAGACAGGTAAATTTAGTAAAAATAACAAAAAGTAGTTGCTTCTTGCACATGACTGATGAACAACTGACCAGCATGTGTAACTTCTCTCCCCTGTAAAAGAAAAGATGGTGGATTGGGTTGGTGTAAACATGAGTAAGCGATTGCATGAGCAATCTAGGTCTAGTACAGATATAAAACACCCCCTATTATCATTGTCCTCTCGGACAGAAGCTGTCAGCACTGGGATCAAACCTGCATAAAAAGTTTATCATGATTCATCTCATATACTGAAAGGACATCAGCTTTTAACATATGTGCCTCTTGCAGCATTGCCACATTTACTCTTTCACATGAAACAATTTTAGCAATGTTTTGCTTTGAACTGGTGAACTGAGTCGTTGAACAGTAAAATAATAACATTTAAAGAAAACAAGTTCCTCCAATCTTAATACAGCAAGTCTGGCCATTTTTCACCATTTATTGTAAAGCCACCCCAATATTATATTTATGGAGACCATATAATAGCAGCAAAAAAGGATATAGGAAGATGTTTTTTAATATGTATTTGTATATGAATAAATGGTTTGTTGTACTTTCACCTATGTTGCTTTATGATGTATAAATGATTGTTGGGTCTCCCTGTAGGGCATTGTTGTATTTAATATTTAGTTTCCACCCAGCCCTTCGGGTTTATGGGTTACCCTCTGTGGTTTATAAGTACTCCAGGTCAGTACTGAGCACCACATAAGATAGCGGTGAGCGCTGCTGGCTGTACATAGAGGCCCGGGATTGCCCTTGGGGCCCCCCTGCAGATGTGCATCAGACCAGGGATGGCCAGGGGAGCACGCCAACACCTCCTTGCGGCAAAGGCCCAGCTGCGGCCTACCACTGGGCGGCTCCTCGGCCTGCAGCTGCAGCATGGAGCAGGCTCTCCCCACCCCAGGAAGAGAGCGGCCAAGAAAGGAAGACGCAATAGCAATGCCAGAACACAATGCCCAGTACGCAGAGTGTAGAAATGTTAGCCTGCACATAAGTCCGTCCTGAGTACTTACAAACTGCCTACATTACTGCATCTAGGGCCTCCACTTTGCATGGAACCGCATTAGTGCTACCCAGCATAATATCAACACAATTCTGAATTGAGCACAGTGCAGCAACACCCAATTCACAAGGGGGGTCTTGCTGCTGAATATTTTCTATCACCATTCGGTGGAGTTAATGTTCCCATCTAGTGCTGATTTCCCGCATAACTGCGATGTCCACACAATAAGATGGGCAAGACAGACTAGGCAACAGAGCCTCACATTTGATTTTAAAAAAAAAAAAAAAAAAAAAAAAAAAAAAAAATCGCGCCAAGCAGAACTGCCAACTCCTCAGCTTCCTGAGTGCGAGGGGAAAGGAGATACTTCCCCCTGCTGAAGATCTAAAGTCCATTCTCCTAGAAATGCGCATAACCCTTGCCACTACTGACTTCAAGTTAGACTCTCTGACCGGGTGCAGGAACGATATGAAAGACATAATAGATACCCTATATTCCGGCGTATAAGATGACTTTTTAACCCCTGAAAACCTCCTCAAAAGTTGGGGGTCGTCTTATACGCCGTATACGGTGTGCTGAAACTTCAGGGACAGGAGCCCTGTAGCTGAGCCACTGTACCCTGCATTTGGAAATCGATTCCAAGCGTACGATGGGTTCCACATCCCACAAGATTCAATTACTTGTGGACACGGAGCGGATTGGTTGCGCATGAGGTGAGCTGTTCTTACTATGCGCTGCAATCCTCGCTGGCAGTTGCCTGGACAGGCGCGTGTTCCTGCGCGTGCCCCAGGCTATTCCAAGCACGCGATTACCAAAGCAACGACATTTGTTTTCTGTTTCTTTCTTCTCGTGCATGGCACGTAATAGATTAGCATATAGGAACGGCCATTTTGGATTGGGATTTAACAATATTATAAAAAATATATATTTTGACCGCATTTAACTTTGGTTGTACTGCAGTTTCTATAATCTTACATGTAATATTCATTCTCAGTGATTGGCTTGTTGTTTTACACTGGGATTGGTGATTCCGAGGGAAGGCAGTCTATCTGGTGAGCAGATACATGTGGTGGTGAATACAGTACAGCACAGCACCAGTACCAGTATCTGTACTGGTTCATACAGTACAGCACCAGTACATACAGTACAGTATACAAATGGCTAACAGCTTAGAAAACAAACAGCATGACAGTTTCCAATGGTTTATTGTCTTATCCTTCCTTTCAGCTTTAGAGTGAATTAGGAAAAGTTTAATCCACTTGCACGGTTTTATGTTTACATGTTTGATGACAAACAGCCTTATGTTTATAAGTGACAGTTTTCCTACTAAATACCTGCATGTCATAAGCATTTGAATTAAAATTACCATATTAAAATCAAATCTGATGTTTTTTAATTTTTATTTGGTGTGCGTAGGAAGAGGGGTAGTGTTATACGGCGACTATAGCCCAAACCCTATATTTTAACAGGAAAAGTAGGGGGTCGTCTTATACGCCCAGTTGTCTTATACACCGGAAAATATGGTAACCATCAAACGCTCTTAAATGATGCAGAACAGTGCATCTCGGGTGTCAAAGACGTACATATGCAGCAAGCATTGGAAGAGATGAAATTGGAATTGTGCAAAGTACACCTTAACAATGAAGGTTTGGAAGCTAGATCTAGATGGAAAAATGTACGCATATTAGGTATCTGAATCTATGTTGATGGGGCGCACTGACTACTATATCGAGAATTCGCTCCTCAAACTCTTTGGTGCTGAGAAACTCTCCCAAACATTCGTCATAGAGGGGGCACATAGGTCTTAAGCTCCTCGGCCGATCCCAGGCACTTCTCCCAGGCCCATTATTGTAAAGTTCCTCAACTATAGAGACAGAGATCAAGTGCTCCCAATGGCACAGGAAGTTAGGGAAGTCCACCACAAAGGTATGCACCTAACTTTCTTCCCTGACAGTACACAATCTGTGCAAGTTGCCTTTCAAAAGATTTACCCTGTCAAAAAGAAACTGCAGGAGCAGGTATTACGTACCCAGTGCTTTATCCAGCAAGACTGCGCTTCTCATGGAAGGGCAAACCAAAGATCTTCACGGATTCTTCAGCAGCACTCACCTTCCTACAGAAGCACCCTCCGCCAAAAGGTGCCTCCTCTACGTGTGGATGATGCTTCATCTTTGGACAAGGTTGAATAATTGGTCTTTAGACTTAAAGATGGACTCTGAGATGCCTCACCTTAAATGTGTTGGTGACCTGAACAGTACTTCATCCACAATCTTGCTGTCTTGGGCCATAGCCCTGATTTGAACTATAGAGTTTATGTAACATGCTATGCTGCACTGGCTTGTTCAGCTGGTTGTCTCTACCTTATCAGTGCTCTGGCCACCTGCTGCTATTGGACATGTTATCTGTAGTGATACTTGATGTTCATATCCGTTTATGTTTTCTTTGCCGAATAGCCTATTCAAAATATTTTAGTGGTTCACTGGGAGATTGAGTCCTAGTGTGGGA
This sequence comes from Pleurodeles waltl, assembly GCF_031143425.1. Classification (NCBI taxonomy): domain Eukaryota; kingdom Metazoa; phylum Chordata; class Amphibia; order Caudata; family Salamandridae; genus Pleurodeles; species Pleurodeles waltl. The sequence continues at coordinate 570,578,499 of NC_090451.1, read as the reverse complement.
GGGTAAGGTGGGGAGGGGACGGAATGTCTGTTTTGTTTTTAAGTGGATAAATCATTGTGGCAAATGGCTGAGCACTCAGGTACATGATATTTTATTATTAGCATTTATGCTTCTCTATGGGGGATACACCTAGCCATGAGGGACTAGCACTGACGTCCATCACATGGAATATCTGGGGTTTAAATAACCCTCTTAAATGCCACCATCTTGATTGCCAGAATGTAGATATCATTTATTAAACACACCTAATACCAGGGAGAGGACAGACTTCACCAATACTTTGCTTTGTATTCGTCCTATTGCAGGGGGGTGGCCATCATCATTCGTAAGTGGGTGCCACTCTGTCATCTCCAGACAATAGTGGATCCGGACGGGTGGTATTTAATAATTAAAAGACTAATCGGACACACACAGGTTACAATGCTCAACACGTATTGTCCTAATGTTGATTAATACAGACTTTTTTTGGTTGGTCCTAAAGCAATGCCTAACAGTAGACCCTGGTACAATCTGGGGGGAGACCATAACCTAGTATTTCTGGAGACCTAGACTGTTCTGACTGTCATGACCAATGCCAGACCAGGGTTCGTATTGTATTTTTAGACATCATGGCACAGTTTGATATGTTGGATATCTGGCGTGAATTACATGCCATGACCCGGGAATACACGTTTCACTCTTTGGTGCATGGCACCTCCTCGCGGCTCGACTTCTGGGTAGGTTCACAAGATGTGGTGGGCTGGATACAAATTGTGAGCAACCACCCAGAACTTTATCTGATCACTCCCCGATAGTTCTACTGTTCACCGTGCCTAACACCTGGAAAAAATGTGGCTTTGGAGACGCCAACTTAAGATGCTGCTTGATGCAGTATTTAGGGAAGAAATCCACTCTGCGATTCTGTCCTTTATCACTTCAAACAAAAGGTGACTTTTTGTGAAGCCTTAAAGCCTGTTAGCTTGGGGGAGGGGGAGGGGAGGAGGGGGGGTGCATTGCTAAGGGATATGGCATCCTAAAATCAATCAGGAGACTCACTAGGCTAGAAAAAGAACTCCGTACCCTGGAGCTCCATTATAATTATACCAGTGATCAAAATGTACTAGATCCAATGAAAACATTTTTGATGGAGTTCCATGAAGAGGCAGATAGAGAGGTGAAGTTCCTAAGCAAATACGCACATGCTGGGAAATATGGTGAAGGAGACAGGCCAGGGCACACACTTGCTATGTTACTAAAACCCAGTCGGTCTGCTAGTTATATTCATATGGTTGACACTCCCGATGGGCACTCTCAATACGCCCCTGAGGAAATGCAGGAATCTGTTGCCTATCGAAGTCTGTACACTTCATGCAAGCTGGCTACTCCAGAAGAGGTGGAAACCTATTTGCAGCAGGTTGCACTGGCATGGGTGGATAAGACACACTGGGAGGCTCTTTGCCAACACCGAACGGTTTGGAAATTAATCAGGTTACTGTACAACTTATGAAAGGGAAAGCACCTGGAGTGACCAACTACCGGTAGGTAGACTTTTATAAAACCTATGCTGACGAGCAGGCACCCATATTACGTATATTCCGAGGCGTTCTAAGTGGGTACATTCCCTCTGAACTCCCCCCTGCTAGAGGTGTGTACTTGCTGAATTTACGTCCTTGCGATGATATATGCTCTTTTTGTCAAATGTTCTGGTGTAATTAAATACTGGTACTTCCCATGTAACTACTAAACTTACTATAATACACTTAACTTTATGTCCGAGAGATCCACAATGCTTCACCGACACCACCTAGAAAGTTTATGATAATCTACACAACACTGCATTTCAGGCTTGTTAAAACATTAACATGACATCGACCGAGATAAAGGTACTCCAACAAAGGGAGAAATGGGTTTACAGAACCAACAAACAGCTAGAAACCTTGTGTCTTTCTTGCCTCTTGCAATATTCAGAGGTAGTAGTAGTACAAAATCTTTATTCGGCTTTCAACAAGTCATAAAAGACATAACAGTCATAAAAGATCTCCAATAATGATACATACAATTCAATATATAATAAACAGTCGAGTAGATAAAATAATGAAAAATAATAAAAAATGTAAAAGCACACAACAATAAGTCAGTCTAGTATATCAATAAATAAAATAAGAACCCTATCACGATAAGTTACAATTCGATCACCTCCCCCATAGATTTCCTTATCTTTAATACAGAACATAAAAAATTAGCTAAGATTCCGCACATCTCTAAAGAAGATAGTGACTGGAGACAGACATAGGCTGTGCGACACTGGGGGAGATTAATTGACCTTAGAAGCGGGACAACTAGACGCTTCCTCTGATAGGCATAGAAATGACAGAATAAAACCACATGGATTGTGGATTGAAGTGATTTTGCGTCGCAGGGACATGGTTTTAACACAGTGGTCCAATCGTTCATAATTGGAAATGAAACTAGAAGATGGAATGTGTCTAGCCTAAATCTTGTGAGGACATAACGGTGGCGCGGGAGTACCATGTTTGCCAAGTACGGCTGCATGCCCTCAGCCGTCAGAATTATTTGATTATACATGACTGAGTTTTTTTTTTTATTCCACCTCCCAACGTATGTCTTCTAGATAGTTTAATGCCAAGTTACTCAGGTCCTTCCTGGATATCTTCTGCAAAGAAACTGGGTTTGTATAGTAGTCTTGCTTGCCCATTTTTTCGAAAAAGGTCATAATGTATTTTAACCATGGTACCCTTGATGTATATAATGATTTCGTACAGTCGGTCAGGATAGCCTTATTAAAACTGGTGTGTTCCGAAGTCCAGACTTTATGCCATAGTAGTAATGGCTGGATCTTTATCAAGTCTGCAATGTAAGGAACCCCGAGTTCCGAGTGTGTGACATACGATGAGGTGCCTTTTGGTACCCTCAACAGGTGTCGTAGGAAGTCGTTTTCCACTGTCTGCACTAGATCACAGTTTGCATGTCCCCAAATTCCAGCCCCGTATGTAACGGCCGGAATACACTTGGCTTTATAGATCTTTATCATGTTAGGTGGTGTAATTCCCCCCAAGCCTTTTAGAGAAGAGTCGAAGTGCCATTGTTGTTTTAATCAGATATACTCTCTTCATCTTCCTGCAGTTAGCCCAGGAACCCAACTTATCAAATGTTATGCCCAAATATGAAAAGGTTTGCGCGATTTCGACTGCTGTCTAAAATAGTGGTATTATAAGTCTTGCTGCGCTTCCTTCCGCAGTTCATGATGAAGGTTTTGGAGCGATTGACAGTGAGTCCCAGCTGTGTCATGTATGTAATGCAGGTTGTTAAAAGTTTCTGGAGAGTTATTGGGGTCCTGGCCATTAATACTGCGTCGGCTACGTAAAGTAATGGTGGGACAGGTTGCTTATCTATTTGTGGTACATCTTTACACCTAGTGGCCAATTCTTTGTCTAGATTGTTTATATACATTGAGAACAGAAACGGAGCGAGAACGCAGCCTTGGCGCACTCCTCTGTGTAGACCAAAGGGGCGAGTGCATTCCCCTTTTAGGCCATACCTCACTCTTGCTCTGCACCCTGTATACATTTCACGAATAAATTGAATTAAGGCTAGTTCCACCCCCATGCTATTTAAAATGTCCCACAATTTATCATGGATTACACAGTCGAAAGCTGATGATAAGTCAATAAAGGCCAGGTACAGATTGCCTGTTCTAATCTTAGTATACTTTGCAATGATGAGACTTAAATTTAAACTTTGTTCCACTGTTCCGATTCCTTTCCGGAATCCATACTGGACCGGATATAGAATGTTCTTTTCCTCTGCCCATGATTGCAGCCTATTCAGGATTATTCTCCCTGCTAGTTTAGCTGTTGTGTCCAGCAGGGAAATTGGCCTGTAGCAGGCTGGATTAAGGCGGTCACCCTTTTTATATATTGGAATTATGTTGGAGACTCTCCAAGATGGTGGGGGTCCGCATGTGCAGATAGCCCTCAACGTCTGCATCAGTACAGGCCCCCACAGCTCAATATTGGCCTTAAATATATCGATCGGAACGCCATCAGGGCCTGGCGCTTTCCCTGACTTGCTTTCAATTATAGCTTCCTCTACCTCCTGAAGGCTAAATTGGGGGGTTATATCTAGGCGCGGACCTTCCTGGTGATCGTAGTCATGTGTATGGTCTAATAAATCACTCGTCAGTGAATATATATTAGAGAAATGTGCTACCCAAACTTCTTCGGAGATGGCGATTTCCATCCTAGGAATGTCTCTGTCCCCTAACACGGGGGAATTTATTGTCTGCCAGAAAAGTATATTATCTTTCTTACGACTTGCTATATGGAGGGTTTCCCACAAGTTTGTTTTTATAGTAAATTTCCTTTCCTTTATTGCTGTCTTATATTCCTGTCTGCGTTTACGTATCTCAGTCGCACATCTTTTTGGGGCATTTAGGGCCTTTTTCAGTCTCTTATGTGCTTGAGTGCAGTTATGGTCAAACCATCCGCACATCCTTTTTTTCCCTATCTTACTACTTCTGATAGTGAGGGCTTCTTTTATGGTTTGAGTAATCATCGTAAACGCACTTAGACATTGTCCTGGATGTGGGTTCTCTCTTAAGCAGTCTGCGAAAGCATGTTTACATTGGCATATTACCTGTTTTAATAAAGACTTAGGATCTGTCTGGGACCACTTCATTGTATATCCATTGCGCGGCACCAATTCAATGTCATCTACCAGTGTGATACCGTCTTCCCTAGCTGCTAAAGGAGGGGATAGTAGGAGATTTATGCTCTGGGGGTAGTGATCACTAATTGTGATGTCGTGCAAGGTATAGTTTGTAAGATGGTGTGTGAAGTGAGTGGACATTAGGACGTAATCAATCACTGTGTTTTCGCCCCTTCCGTTATACGTTGGTTTGAAGTGTGGTTCGTCCAGGAGTAGTTCATTTACAAAGGATAGGTTATAGGTTTGGACTAGCAAATTCAATTCATCTCCTTGGGTGTTGTGAGAGAAGTGGAGGCTTGCACCTATACCTTCCGAGTCCCATCCACATATCTTATCTGAATTTTCTTTACACGGATGGACGTTAAAATCACCACCCCATATCAATAGGATCTCACGGTTATTTTTTTCACATATTTTTTTAAAGTCATTTCCCATTTCCACGAGAGTGTTGGAAAATACTCCTGGAGGAACGTTGTTATAAAAATTAATAATGACCAGGTGGGTATTGTGATCTAAGTCACTCTCTATCATTTGGTAGTATGGACTCATAAATTGCATCACTAAGTTCTGTAAGGGGAACTTATTAGAGATATATGTACACAGTCCCCCTTTAGGTCTACCATACCTGGACTGCTCAGCAGGGGTGTGGAATGTTTTGTAGCCGTTTAAATGGGAAGGGGTTAAAAGCCATGTCTCTTGTAGACAAACACATAGATAGTCTTCTAAGAAATTAACCCAGATCTCGTTGCCTAACTTATTTGCTAGACCTGCAATGTTCCAAAATAGTAAGATTATTTCAGGTTTCTGGTTAGGATTCGGTTTTAACTTACAGGGCTGGTTCTTTGGGGAAGGAGGGGGGATATTGCCCATAGTGGTATTTGGTAGATTACTAGATTCATCATTGCCCTGGCTTAGATGAGGTAATATCTCATTCCTTATAGAAACCGTTGTATGTGGTGTATCTTCCTTTTGTAGTTCCGTCCCTGATCTATGTTTTATCTGTACTTCTCTATCATAGGGAGCTAGCTGTTGCATGTCCAGTCAGTCTATATTTTCCAGCGTTGAAAGGGGATAGAATCTATTGCACATTTTAGACAGGTCTGGGCTGGATGAGGGTGCTACAGCTCTCTGTGAGCAGGTGGAGTTGTTCCCCTCTGGTCTTTGATAAAAATATCCCAGGGGTAAAATCGAGATTCCTTTGTAAAGTAGCTTGTCTGGCTCCTAAGTCAAGAATGATCCTATTCACTAAATTTGGTGAGCCAAAAGAAAGGACCACACAATCTCCCATCAGCGCTTTCCTACTGGTTCCTATCCATTTAATTCTTCTGACCATTTTTATATCATCAAAGAGAGTCCTCACCATTCCAGGGCTCATTCGGGCCCCGATCCAATTGAGGGCCTGGTTTCTCAAGGCCGTCCAAGTTTCTCGTTGTTGGCCATCTATCGGTGGAACATTAGCCAAGATCACAACATATGGTGTAGCCTCCGGGGGAAGATGTAACAAGTCACTAGGGAGATAAGCGAGATTCGGCGATCTAGGCCTGCTATTTATGTTTCTCCCCGGATTTAAATAGGGATTGGTATCTGTATTTGCTGCCCTACGTATAGCACTACTCGCTGTCTTGCATAAAATGGGATTTAGAACTTTTTTATCTGAGGAAAAATTATGAGGTAAAAATGAAGGTTGGTTATATTGGTTCATAGAAGAAGCTTTTGGATGAGGTTGGGGCTCATTCTGGGAGTTAACGTTTCGATGTATACTACTTGGTCTGTTAGAACATGAGAACAACACACATTCTATTCCGTCTAAGGACCGCAATGTGTTTCCGGGATCCTTACTTGTAGAATGCGTGTCTTCCCGTTGAAAGGACTTTGTTTCAAGGCCTGCCTCAAGACTAGACTCCACCCTCTTTAGGCGTTCCGACATTGAGTCCAGAGTGGCTCCGATAGATAATTTCAATGAGTTTACTATCTCATGGAGATTTATAAGGAGTGATCGAACAGTGTCTCCTGCTAAGGTTGGGGTTTCTTCCGGGTTAGTTTTTTTGAATGTTTTTTATTGGAGTGGTTATTAAGTCTACCACTGGCGTTTTCTTTGAGGTCTTGTCCACCAGGGCCGTCTCCGGTTTCCTTGGTCGCTTAGCAACGGGGGATATTTTGTCCATGGAATAGATTATATTTGAGGAGTCTTTAATACAACCATTTGTAAACCTTACTTTTGAGTATCCGTCCCCAGGTTCACTAGATGGGGAGTTATGCTGCGGTAGTACAGACCCTAATGAATCACGAGATTGCTCTTTGGATAGTGACATTTTCCCTTCAACAGTAGCAATTTGCTTATCTATCATTCCCATCGCCCCAGAGATGTATTTTAATATAGATGAACTGTCTTTTAAATTTGTTGAGGTGTTTAGTTTTGAGTGGTTCCTTTTGCCCATAGTTTGCGTAGTGGCCGGTAACTCTGAGAGCTGTATTTGTATATCTAAAGCAAAAAAACTTTAATATAAAGGAGAAAAAGGGCTCTATTCACTAGGGAACCCGCTTAAAACACAAAAATACAGAGGGGGGGGCCCAGACCAACCTCTTCCCATCGATATCAGGCGAGGGACAGAGGGTTCCTTCGTACAATGGGCCTTACGGCCAGTCCAGATAGGAAGTTGGATTTTGAGTGCTCCTGCCCCCTCAGCAGAACGCAGCGCGACAATTATAGGGAAGGTTGAGAGGAAAGGAGAGCAAACAAGCGTCACAGTACCTTCAGGCAGCCCTATGTTCGTAGGTGTCCGGTCCAGAGATTTTTTGGGGAAATGTCAGGGGGGTGGCCCTGCCCTGCCTCTTCCGGGCAAGGACGGGCCCGCCCTTGGCCCGGGCGCGTCCCGCGACGGCGGGAGCGCTAGTCAAATTTAAAGGGCTCCTGCCCTACAGGACTCCACTGCGGCGCGTCCCGCGACGGCGGGAGCGCTAGTCAAATTTAAAGGGCTCCTGCCCTACAGGACTCCGCTGCGGCGCTTCCTGCGACTGCGGGAGCGCTAGTCAAATTTAAAGGGCTCCTGCCCTACAGGACTCCGCTGCGGCGCTTCCCGCGACGGCGGGAGCGCGATTTAGAAATTAAAGGGCTCCTGCCCCGGTGGACTCTTTCACGGCGCTTCCCGCGATGGCGGGAGCGCTAGTCAAATTTAAAGTGCTCCTGCCCTACAGGACTCAGCTGCGGCGCTTCCTGCGACGGCGGGAGCGTGATTTAGAAATAAAAGGGCTCCTGCCCCGGTGGACTCTTTCACAGCGCTTCCCGCGACGGCGGGAGCGCTAGTCAAATTTAAAGGGCTCCTGCCCTACAGGACTCAGCTGCGGCGCTTCCCGTGACGGCGGGAGCGCGATTTAGAAATTAAAGGGCTCCTGCCCCGGTGGACTCTTTCACGGCGCTTCCCGCGACAGCGGGAGCGCTAGTCAAATTTAAAGGGCTCCTGCCCTACAGGACTCAGCTGCGGCGCTTCCCGCGACGGCTGGAGCGCGATTTAGAAATTAAAGTGCTCCTGCCCCGGTGGACTCTTTCACGGCGCTTCCCGCGACGGCGGGAACGCGATTTAGAAATTAAAGGGCTCCTCCCCCGGTGGACTCTTTCGCGGCGCTTATTCAGAGGTAGCTCAATGATCTCTGCTGGTCCTCTTGTGCTGCTGTTACTTAGGTCTGTCTGTTCTGTCTGTTCTGCTTGCCACTATGCTACCACGCTCGGGAGATCAATAAACAGGCTGTTTCGCCTCTTTTAAAGTGGTGGCTGTAGAGCATTTATTATTTCAAGTAACAGATAGGTAAAATGGTCAATCCCACATACCAAGGATGTTTGGTTTTCGAAGGTGAGAGGTCGCCTCTCCAAACTCACTCCATTTCTTTAGCATTGTTTGAAACATCTTGATCAATTATAAAACTTAATCTCCCTTGATCTCATAATTAAAATGCTGTCCAGCTTCCTAGTTTACATCCTTATTTTCACTCTTTGTATTTTTTTTTTTTTTTTTTTTTAAAGACTGTGGTGAGCACTTTAGGCATTAACGTTTTGTTTATTTGGAAAGCTAAAAAACAATTAATACATTTAAGGTTAACGATGGTCTGGGGAGTGTCAGACTGGGCCTAAACACAGCCTTCCAGGTCAGCATTTTAGCTGTTATTCTGTTGATTCTGATGTTACAGTGCTGAGACCAATTCTCACTGTGCTCCAGTTTGTCAAGTATGTGTTTTTTTACACGTGTTCTGGACACCCACTCTTCAAGCCTGTTGCGCTCATTCGTAAAAAAAAATGCTTCAATCTGGGCTACACGAGTTTCAGCCCACTACATGAAATGATCCAGGTCTCTTAGCAGTTTAGCAAAATCTCAGTTTAGGCCAGAATGACTGTAGAATCCCTGTATGTCATCTTTAGAAGATGGCACTAGAGCCCCAAATATTCTAGAACTTTGCCGGTGCCCTCTCAATCATTAAGAGCATTCTTCATGGAATCATTTTTCTCTTGCCTATACTCAGTGAACATCTGCCTGATTGATGGTGTTTTGGTGCCTTTATCTTTGCTCGATGCCGTGACTATTATCCAACCAACAGGTACGTAGGACTGGTGACCAGAAACCAGAATGATCAATTTCAGAGTTCAAGAAGCTCAATAATAATGTGGACCCTAGGCAAGTTTAACACGAAAGCAGCAAATTAGGTGAATTTGAGGGTTTCATTCCAACTTCCATTGCACTGACATGTTTCTAAGTGTGTTTATCGTAAATAAAATTAAGAGTGAACAAAGCTGAAAAACAGATTTTTGCCCTCCAAGAACTTGCATTGACATTTTTCCTCTCCACTTACATAATTTCAAATCAACAAATGTCCCCAATCACAAAAGATTCTCCTATAGCAGTGACCAGTATTGTGGAATAATCGTGTAACAACTGCTTGCTCTTAGATCTAATGTTTGGCGCTGGCAGTCATCATCCTACTTAAACCTCAATTGTGCACACCACATGACGTCGTCCCGGTGGCATAGGTCCCCTGCAGACAGCAAAAACATGTATCGTTCTGTGTAATATTTGTGTGTGTAGCACATAAATACATTTTTAAAAATCTCACTATTAATCTGCTGAACTTCAGAGTGGGTCACGCCAGCTCTCTCTCCTTTTTCAATGTGGGAGCAACTATGGACCAGTCAGCTTGCAGGTCAAGCTCCAACACAGGTAGTTCATTTGTCCCCTGAGGGTTCACCAAGCATGCCCTGATGTGTCTGCCAGTGGGTTACCATCCCAGTCATGTGTTTCGCACACAGAGCAGTGGTGGCAGCGTATTGGGTTTTGTTAATCAGCAGTTGGGACCAGACGTTTTTATCTATGCTGCCAGACTGGAAGAACACCCGTGTAAAGCTCCACTTCTATACAGTAACCCATATCCTAGCGCTAACACTCCAAGTATAGTTGTGCGTGTTTCTGTATGTGACCTGTGTGGTATATGCATGGAGTGTATGAACGAAACACATTAATAGAGGCCTGAGGTTTCCATTTTGGAAGCACCTGGCCTGTTCATGCGTTCAAGATGGAGATGAGATTGTGTTCCCAGACAATAGATGTGTATTGCTGACATTCCTGACGCTAGAGGAAGAAAACCTAGACAATGAAGTGGGGAAACGGGAGACAGCGCTCTTTTTTGGAAAGTGGATTAGGCCCTTTGCTGAGAGAAGCTCTCAATTAGTCTTCCCAGAGCCCTGCCCGTTGGTAGATTGAACAGACTGCAATCCAACCCCTCATTCCCACAGAGTGTGAATGGCCCTTTGGGTGAGGACAGCCTTTTGTTCCTTTCCTGATCACAGTTCATTGTGGCTGTTGATAGCCCAGTGCAGAAACCTCACAACTCTGTATACGCTGTAGGTACTATGAGAAATTGGATTAGAGAAGTGGAACCCTGCTCAAGCAACACACACATTCATCAGGGTGAAACACAAAAGAAATCACTAAATTAACATGTACTTAACACTCTGGTAGCTAAGCACAAAAGCAGTCAACTTACAGTCAATGTGTAAAGTACTTATACAGCACGCAAACCGAAATAAAGTGAAAACACAAGAAAAATCCCACGCCAATTTAGAAAAATAGAGTAACATTTAACAAATTAATGCCAAAACAACAAAAATCCAATCAGTGGAATTGGAGTTATTCAATTTTAAAGGTTTCAGATAAGTAAAGCGCCTAAAAGTACAAAGCACCACTCGCAGCTCTCTGGTCACGCAGGACTGTGTGAAAGTCATAACCTCAGGCCAACCTCAATGGAGCACAAACCAGGTAAAGAGACCAGGTTAGTTCTGCTGTACAAGTTCTTCTAAAGTCTAGCGCAAAGAATTCCGTTCACGTGGAGGAGGCTACGAAGAGCAGGGATAGGTTTGTGAATGGTCATCACTAACAGACCGGGTGTTGCAGACAGTAGCTACTGTAGCACAAAGATACTGTCAGGCGTCGCGGAGGGTTGTTGCTAAAGATTTGAGTTGTTGGTCACCGCAGGCTATCGCCGCTGTAGCGCGAAGTTCAGATCCTGCACTGAGGAGCAGGAACTCACTCAAGCAAACAGCAGCAGGGCTCAGTCAGGTCCAGTTGCAGTAGGAGAGCAGGGTAGTTGTAGAGGGACTTCTGGAGCTTACTGTGTCCCTGTAGCTTAAACCAGGAGGTCAGTCAGCTGACCTGTGGAGTCACTTTAGCCTGGGATGAAGGGTGCAGGTCCAGTCTTTCTTCTCAGCAAGCAGGGCAGGTCTCAAGCAGCAGGGTGTCTCTTCTGTAGTATCACAGGTTTAGGAGCGTACTGAAGAGTGGGTCATGAGGGCCCCATTTTAATACCCGTGACCCCTCTGAAGTGAAAGAAGCTTCTGTAATTTTTCCCCTACAGAGGTGTATAGAATTTCCCGCCTCCTTGCCTTGGTCCTACTCTGTCTGGGGGTGCAATAGGCTAGTGTGAAGTTCTTTGTGAGTGTGCTGGCCAGTGCCTTTGAAGTGCAAGAGTAGTAGCGACAGCTCCACCTCCCCTCCACCCCCTTAAGTCAGGGTGGCCCATCTTGCCAACACCCAGACCCTCTACCCTGATACTGTCCCAGAGAAATATAAAAAGGCCGAGTGGCAACTACACATAGTCACGTGACCCAGGATAGAAACTACAGGCACCAAATGGTTAGGACAAGAAAATGCCAATTTTCTAAAGAAGCATATAAGAACAGAGCTACATGGCTATTTTCTACTGGAATACTTGAAAGCAGGGACAATTCCCTAGGGCTTAAAAGTGTGACATACAGCAGTAATCTTTATCAATGTTCCGAAATATTGCAAAGGATTTAGTTACATAGGAACCAAATGCAGTCACGATTGGATGGTCCTCTCTATTGAAACAGCACAGAGATTATGTAAAAAAACAACTAAGTGAAATACTCCTTCTTGAACAGACCATAAAGATAATCAAACATTAGCAGACGCTAAGGAAATTACTGGAGAAAATTGAAAAGGAGATTAACGAGTATAAAGACCACACTAATAATCACAAAGAGCTTGAGGAAGATTCAGATCCAGCAATTAGCCTTGGGAACTGCACACAAGACGCCAATTCTACAAGAACCAATAAGGACTTCAGTACTGAATCCATCTCTGAGAAGCTTTTCTATTAACGAAATTGGCGGATTTGAAAAAGGGCTGTCCTTCGTCCCTGCAAGACCTACAGATTTTGTATGCCTCAAGACTGAAGCAAAATAAATCAACCTTTTGTCCACCTTTAAATGCCATCATAAAAGAAGTGATCACGTTTGAGCATGCATTCTTCTCAGTCATTAGCCAACTTGAAAGCAAAAAGGACATTTGCCAAATATCACAGAAACAACAAAGGGTTCTTCAGGATCTAAATAATGACAAAACAATTATAATCAAGCAAGCTGACAAAGGGGAAGCAGTGGTAGTCTGGTCAAGAGAAAACGACAAAGGAAGATCACAGGCAGTTGTTGGACAAATAATTTTATCGCAAAATCCCAAACAATCCCACCAAAACCATTCAAGAAGAGTTTTTTGCAATTTTACAGGAAGCTTTTGACAATAGTTACATTGGTCCCAAAGAATTGGAATTTCTAAGAAAATTAAGTCTAAGAATCTTTGTTATGTACTTTCTACCAAAGATTCACAACAATGAAAATAATCCCCCAGGACAGTCTATTGCCTCAGGGTGTGACTTGGTCCTTGAACCCATCTCACAATATGTTAATTTCTTCTTGAAGCCTTCTATTACTGAAGTCCCATCTTGTTTGAGAAACACAATGGACTTCATCAACAAGGTAGAGGGGTTCAAATTTGACCATTCTACACATTGGTTAGTGACATTGGACGCTGTAACCCTCTACAGTCAAATTCCTCAAGATGATGAACTGGAGGTCATTGAAGATTACTTAGAAAAAAGACCAAACCCGCAGAGTTCCCACTCAATTCATTCTCCAACTGGCTAGCTTAGCATTGAAAAGAAACTACTTTAAATTTGAAAAATAATTTTTCTTACAGATTAAGGGGACTGCTATGGGGTTTCCTTCTGCTCCGGAAATGACAATACTTTAACTTGCTCAAAGACAAATGTATCTATAATATTAATAATAATAATTTGCAAAACTGAGGGGCAAAGTGGCGTTGATTTATTGATGACATACTGTGCATCTTAACAGGTGAGGAAGAGGTATTTCACACGTGGTTGATTAACAAACTGCCAGATATTAAGTTCAGTATGAGTATGAACAATGAAGAGATCACATTCCTAGATGTGGAAGTCAAAGCTACCGATGATCAGTTGATAACGACCCCTTACAGATAACGCCCTGCATTTCACAAGCTTCCATCCACGCAGCCTCAAAGAAAATGTACCCAATAAGCAATTTTTAAGAATACTGTGTAACTGTACATTCAAGAATGATTACCGTATTTTCCGGCGTATAAGACTACTTTTTAACTCCTGAAAATCTCCTCAAACGTTGGGGGTCGTCTTATACGGTGGTATACGGCATGCTGAAACTTCAGAGACAGGCGCCCTGTAGCTGAGCCACCGTGCGCTGCATTTGGAAATAGATTCCAAGCGTACGATGGGTTCCACATCCCACAAGATTCAGTTACTTGTGGACAGGAAGCTGATCGGTCGCGCGTGAGTTGAGCTGTACTTACCTCGCTGGCAGTTGTCTGGACAGGCGCGTGTTCCTGCGCGTGCCCCAGGCTATTCCAATTGCGCTATTACCATAGCAACGACATTTTGGATTGGGATATAACAATATTATAAAAAATATATATATATTTTGACCGCATTTAACTTTGGTTGTACTGAAGTTTCTACAATCTTACATGCAATATTCATTCTCCGTGATTGGCTGGTTGTTGCATACTGTGATTGGTGATTCTAATGGAAGGCAGTCTATCTGGTGAGCAGATACACGTGGTGGTGAATACAGTACAGCACAGCACCAGTACCAGTATCTGTACTGGTTCATACAGTACAGCACCAGTACATACAGTACAGTATACAAATGGCTAACAGCTTAGAAAACAAACAGCATGAAAGTTCCCATGGGTTTATTGTCTTATCCTTCCTTTCAGCTTTAGAGTGAATTAGGAAAGGTTTAATCAGCTTGCACTTTTTTGTGTTTATATGTTTGATGACAAACAGCCCTATGTTTATAAGTGACAGTTTTCCTACTAAGTACCTGCATGTCATAAGCATTTGAATTAAAATTACCATATTAAAATCAAATCTGATGTTATTTAATTTTTATTTGGTGTGCGTTGGAAGAGGGGTAGTCTTATACGGCGAGTATAGCCCAAACCCTACATTTTAACAGGAAAAGTAGGGGGTCGTCTTATACGCCGGAAAATACAGTACTTTCTACATGCAGAAATTCTTTGAGAAATTAAAGGAGAAACCATACCCCCACAAACTTTTGCAACAAAAAAAACATTGAATGTGACTCAACTGTGGTCAATAAGCTTAGAGAATAAGAGAGCAGGAGAGTTAATCAGAGATGCCAAAGATCCCGGTTTTTAGCTGTTTCCTAAAAGAAAACTCCAGGTCTAAAAATCCTAATTGGGTGGGAAGATGATTCCAGGCCTTAGTACCTAAAATTGTTAAGGATTTTCCTCCTCTAGACCGAAGTCTGAAACTCACAGACTTAAGCAAGTTTAAAGAGGAGCATGCAGAAGGAGCTGCACTGGCAACCGGCAGGACGCAAGAGCGGTAAGAGTAACTGGTGAAGTCGCTAGAACCTGTAGCTGTGCGAGCGCTCTGCAACCTGGCCATGAAAGATGCCCAGTCTGAGCAGTGAGGGCTGGCAGAACTGTGAATCTGTGGCTTGAAGCTATGCATGCACAGAAGGGCCTGTGTGTTAGAACTTGCTGCTGGTCACCTATGGTACTTTCGGACCTGGAGTGAAGCTTACGATTCACAGTGTGCCACGGTGCACCTGGCTTAGTTAGCCATAAAAAAAGTTCCTGACAGGGACCTGGTGTGTAGTGGAATTTTTCCAGGCATTATGGATGCATTTACACTGCACCATTGCTTGAACTGTATGAAATAATTTCCCCACCACGATAAACATTTATTAACCATAACCTGTTACTGTTGGTTTAGAAGCGCCACCTCTTTCCAGAAAGGTGGGGGCTGAGCAACATATCGGGCCCAGCCCTAACTGCACAGTAATGACGAGAGATGGCATGGTGGATTATTACTGACATTTTTTTCCCTAATACGGAACGTATCCTTTGGAGAAATGGTAGAGCGGTTAGTGAACTTTACATAATACCTCCTGGAGTAGAATAGTGTGTCTATATACAGGCATAGGTCATTCCTCTGGAATTCACCAGTGATCTTGTGGAATAAACCAAGCAACCTGCTCATTCACAAGCCCCTGTTTGGCACTTGCCATGGAACATAAAACCTGAAATACATAGCCTCATGATCATGGGCAACCCATACCAAAAGCATCTCAAACCATCATTCAAAAGTTTAAAAAGAAAATAAATGGTAACGGGGGAGGAAAAGCCACAATTGGATAAAACTACAATCCAGTATCCTATGAATGCTAAAAATGACATACACTCTATTTTGCCAGACCTGTGAACACTGCTTACAGACAATTGATGGCAGAATTACATTCTGTCAACAAAAATGGGCCGTATGACCAAGAGAACTGCTAAACAGGCCACCAGATTGGACCAGATGGAAAGGAGTGTGTCTGACTTACAAGATGATGACATGATAAGGACTTCAATGCAAGATTGAGGTGCAACAGCATTAGAGCTGAAGGGATGCCAAAGTCAACCAACGCGGGGAACGTGAAAAGATTTGTAGAAACAGTGCTATCAACTGATTAGCAGAGATAAGTTCTCCACATTGTTTATAGTTGAACGAGCACACAAATCCGTAGCTCCCAGGCTGGTTCTAAGCACTCTTCCTCCACCAAGATCAATCATCTAGGCCACTAAATTACAAAACCCAGGGTGTAGACTTGAGGAGGCTCGAAAGAAACAGAATCTGCAGTACTCTGGGTCCCCGAATAACTGTTCCCAGATTTCACAGAGACAGTGCAGGAGGCCAAAATATAATTTGCTCTGGTCAGGAAAAAGCTGCAGATTGAGTATAGTATTCCATATCCAGCTCCCCTAACATTCATTCTCAAGAACAGGCCACAGATTCACTCTGACCCTCGGTAGTCACTGATTGCTCTGAAGATTCTTTGCAAAAAAAGGTAAGCAAAAGAACACATAACAGAAAAGACTTTGCAAGTTTCAGTAAAGGATGACTTACCTAAACCGATTATTATCCTTGCTCACTTGCTGTAGACACAGAATGTTTATAATGCTGAATAACCAACTTCCATAATGCTGAATAGTCATTCTCTCCCTCACCAAGGACTCCACCAAGACCTACCTCCACGAAGGAATGAAGGCCATCGCCAAATGGATGAAGAGCAGCTGCCTCAAACTCAATTCCGACAAGATGGAAGTCCTCATCTTCGGCTCTAACCCCTCTGCATGGGATGACTACTGGTGCCTGCCACTCTCGGAACCACTCCGACTCCCACCGACCACGCACGAAACCTAGGATTCATGATGGACCCCTCACTATCCATGAACCAGCAAGTCAATACCATCTCCTCCTCCTGCTTCAACACCCTCCCCATGCTCCGAAAGATCTACAAATGGATTCCCACCGAAACCAGAAGACCAGTCACCCAAGCCCCTCATAAGCAGCAAGCTGGACTATGGCAATGCCCTCTACACAGGAACCATGGCCAAACTCCAGAAAAGACTGCAACGCATCCAGAATGCCTCCGCACACCTCATCCTGGACATCCCCGCCACCACCACATCACAGACCACCTGAAAAACCTGCACTGGCTCCCAGTCAACAAGAGAATCACCTTCAAACTCCTCACCCACGCTCACAAAGCACTACACAGACGTGATTGCTGGCGGACAAAATAGGGTCAAGTGTGTGTCCTGTGGGTTGGTGTTGCGACGAGCTGTTTGAGGCGGAGGTTGGAGAGGTTGTCGAGCAGGGTGGTGGTGTTGTTGTCCTTGGTGTTCTCGAGGTGGAAGTTTAAGTCTCAGAGGAGTATGTAGTCAGCAGATGCGAGAGCGTGCATGCTGATGATGTCGGTAATGGAGTCGCTGAACTGCTGTCGTGGGCCAGGGGGCCTGTAGACGAGGGCCCCTCGAAGAGCGGTGTTTGGCTCAGTGTGGATTAGGAAGTGCAGGTGTTCGGCGGTGCTGGTCGTGATCCTGAGGGTGTTTTTGTGGATGATGGTGATGCCTCCTCCTGGTTTGTTGGAGCGGTCCCTGCGGGTGATCTTGTAGCCATCCGGGATGGCTATGGCGGTCAGGCGCTGAGGAGGGGTTCATCCAGGTCTTGGTCAGGAAGGCGACGTCTGGGGAGGCAGAGTCGAGTAGATTCCATAGCTCTGCTGCATGCTTGTCGACGGAGCTGGTGTTGAGGAGGATACATCTGAGATGGTTGCATCCTGCCTTGGTGGGTGTGTCGTTGGCGTGAAGGATGGTGAAGGTGCAGTTCCAGCAGGAGAAGGGTCCACAGGTGGTTTGCGGGAGGCTTGAAGGAAGGCCGGTGTTTAGGGCGCAGAGGGTGGCGGTGCTGTAATGAAGACGTGCGTGGCAGTGGTTGGGGTGGTTCTGGCGCTGGGCGCGGTCGGGCTTGCCTTTGGAACGCCCACTGCGTGGAGCCACACAGCAGCCGCCATTAAGTTGGGGGGAGGGGAGAGGACAGCTGGGAGGCGGACAAAAAAAAGACGCGGAGCCAAAAAGGGGGCGGGGCTGAAAAAAGTGGGCAGGGGCAGCAGCGGCAGGGGAGGGTGAGAGGGGGAGAGCAAAAGTGAGAGAGAGAGAAACGAGGAAAAGGAGCACTAAGGGACAGTGGTGAAGCATAGCAGAGAGCAAAGCAAAAGGAGGAGAGAGAGAGGCAGAAGGTAGCCTAGTAGGAAAGCAGAGCTCTCCCACTAGACACCAGGGATGAGGTGCAGGCAGAAGCCTGTGGGTGGAGGAGAACCTCGAGCTCCTGACAGGGGTCAGGAGTTCAGAGGAGCCAGGGAAATGGCTCTACTTACAGGGTGGAGCCACGGGAGGCAGAGAAATGCATTGACCAGGTTAGCGGTATTATATAGGTAAATTAAGTATACCAATCAGGAATATGGTAATTCGACTACGTTTAAAGAGGGAGCACAGGAACATTACTACTAGATTTCTAAAGCCAACAAGCATATAGGGTCCAGCAAAAGGGAAAAATATACAGGGTGAACATGGAGGGGGGGGGGGATTTCCAACAGTACTCCATTAATACATTATAGTCGTTATTTCGTTTTTCCAGTTGAAACACACATCTGAAGCTTCTTGGCAGATTATTTTCTTATTGTCACTTGCCTGGTGTTTTAACTTTGACAGTTTCACATACTTCAGTGTGATGTTACCTTTCAGTATTGTATTTTATTTTCCATATTATACTACTGACCTATTTCATAGTACCTTCTACAGGGGGCATTGAGATCTCAGATTCGTTCTGTTTTGGTGTTAATTGCAATCCATAGAGTGAATGTTACTGAGTTACATTGTATATGTGGATTCAGACTGCACTTTATTAGGTCTTTTTCCTTATTGATATCACACATTTGATGATGGCTGCAGTTTTCATATTCGTAGTATTCTGTTACACACCCTCAGTGCGCCTCTATTACATCGTATTAAGGTGTAATTAGCAGGTTTGTGTAGTCACAATAATTACGGGGTCGTTATGATGTTTTGGTGAGTTCATTAACCTGTAGCAGCATTCCCGAAACAGACTATGCTCACTCAAGGTGGAGATCGCATTACACACTATTTACTCTTTTGTATACTGAACAGACGCTGTCATAGTTCATGACACTAGCAATTGATGTATTTCTTTATAGTGTCTTTGTTGCAGAATGATTCGTTTATTCCTGTAGACTTTCAGATATCATGATCAGTTTCGTGTGATATATTCATTTAAAGATGGCGGCTCTCATCATATTATTCAGAGCCAAGTTTCGGCCCAGTTGAAGATGGTGACCACGATACACATTTTTGGGGCATCTCTTTTGTTCAAATGCCAAATTTCCTATTTGTTCATGATCCTGGTAACTGGTGGCTGATTTTTGTTTTCTAGCGACTTTGCAGAAATTGCTTAGCTTACAGCTTCCATATTTGACTTATGATGTATTTTTTAATCTAAAAATTGATGTTTATGTAGGGAAAAGGAATAGAGCCAGGAAGTGATGTGGTCATGTACACGTATACATATGGTTACCTTATGTGTTCGATTCACTCTTTCTGACTAAGGTCCCTCACACACTCTTTTACACTACATGATGACTAATGGTACTCCTATCAACTATAGTTTCACTTTTACCTTGTGTACCTGATAAGCTTAAGTCATGTCTTTAAATTCTCTTTTGGGATTTTGATCTTCATAAATAGACATACGTCTAGAGTCCTTTACACGTTTGTTTACTATATATTTTTTCCATACATAGATTCTCTTTGCCTTTATACTGAGATCATGTATTGCCTCTTTTCTTTAATGCTGGTTCCCCACTTTTATTTAGGGTAGGATGCTTTTAATGTTTTCTGAGTTCGGACAATGAGTGAGATACATGTTATGTTTTAAGTATTTTTTATTTATTTTTTAAACTCTGGAGGCATACCTTTAAAATAGATTCTCAATCCAAGTTTTTAGAATTATCTTGGATAAGTCGTTAAAGTATTTGTACATATTTCCTACATTAGGTCGGTCTTTAATGTCCACTTTAATTCCTTAATAGCAAACTACATTTGATGGTTAGCCAGAATTCAAGCATTACCTCCTAGACTTTAACTTGTTTGGTGGATTTTTTTTCTGATCACTATAGCCTCCACTAAATTAACTGTGACTGATCTTTGTACAATTCTAGGTCGACAGGTGTGCACTTTTGATGACCCTATAATGCTATAGATCAAATCCAACGAAATTATGGACTGAGAATTTCGAATTAAAAAAATACAATGTTTTGTACCTTTCGAACAGAGTAAGTCTAAAATATAATATATGTGCATGTATGAATGGGATTTTATACACTTTTATTGTTATCAGTGATTGATTTATTTTGATACCAAACATTTTACTGTCCGAGTGGTTTAGTCCAAAAGATCCTCATCTGTTTCACTGCAGGAAAGGATAATCAAGAAATCAATTAATATGAATTCGATTTTCCATATTTGACAGGCCCCTATTTTATTAACAACCAACACATACTTGTCACCAGTTCTTTTGTCATCACAACTGACTAACTTGAATAGTTTCATCCCTTTTTCCCTTTAACCTTTCGTATTCCTTTCTGAACATCTTGGTTTCTTTCCTCAAAGTATTCTGCAAAACAAACTACCACGCTCTGGATTCTGCATAGAGTATGCCCTTGGGGGCACCCCTTATTTATGGGTTTCCATTTTACAGTTACAGGAACACAACCACCACCATCCACATCCTTTTGATAATTCCCGCTTCTGGAGGGCACACACTGGCCATGAGGGCTGCTGACAGGGGAGTTGGGGCATAGGCCTGCCCCATTTGTTACAATCTCCTTTATACGAAGAATAAACCTTACACTACTATGACTGACATCACACAAATTACACTGAATGTTCAGGGCCTTAGTTCTCCTGTAATGTGTAGGGCCCTCCTTCAAGAAACCTACCTAATTTACAGAAACATCCCCAAGCTGCAAACCTAAAAACGAAGGGCACTGCAATACTTATATGAAAGGGGCTGACCTGCGAGTTGGACTCCTTGCATGTGGATAGGGAGGGGAGGGGAGATGTACTTGCATCAAGAGCAGATTAGTTGGGCTTCCCCTGACTATATACTAACACTGTATGTCTCAGATGAAGGAAAAGAGTTCAGGCCAAACCTAGCATACTTGACCAAGGGCCATGTCACAGTTGGTTGCAGATATTTCAAATGTATTCTCAACCTTGATTTGGCTAGAACCCCTTCTTGCCGAAGTCCCAAGGCTCCTTCTTTCCTTTTGCATGGTCTGCTACACCTAAGCATTAAGGATGTGCACAGGACAGCGCCAGGGAGACAAAGATTACACCTTCTATTTGAGACTACATAGATTCTAGACCCGGATAGACTACTTTCTCACTTTAGGGGTGTTGCGGACACAAGTAATCAACACTGAAAAAGGCTAAAAAGTTCTATCAGACCATGCAGCAATTTTGCTCCACCTAGATACAGTGATTCCCCCATGCCCAATTTTTAGGCCATGACTTCTAAATAAAACACATTGAGGGATCCATTAGTAAAGGAACATATAAAAGAGGCATTAGCCAACTACTTCTGGGAGAATAGTGGAGAGGTACCGTATAGTCTATTATGGGATGCTGCAAAACGGTAATCAGAGGGGAACATCTCACAGCAACCTTTGAGAGAATGGGAAGGCACAGAAGGCAAGAACTTGAGGAAGAGTTACATTGTTTAGGAGCACAACATTAGCAGGATAATTCGATTTCGCTCCAATAGGGCTCTATGAAAAGCATGAGGTGAGCTAGAATGGTTACTAATGCGTGATGCAGTCAAGAAATCGTTATACATTAAGCAATCCTACTATGAGAAAAGAAACAATGCAGAGGGGCCAGGAGCTTATCAACTAAGACAGGACCAAACACGAAATCACATTCATAAATCAAAGACATGCAAGGCTTTCTGCATTCATACACCAAGAATAGTGAATTAAATTGTTTTATTTACCAACATCAATCTCCATTTGCAGACGAGAACCTGCCATCAGCTGCACAGGAGGCCTACGACGCAGACATTTGGACCATATTAACAGAGACTGACTGCTCTCTTCTGGATGAAGAGAGTTTGGTTAAGGGGCTCAGAGCAGCAACAAAATGTATTGGCAGGAAATCACTGGGACCCGACGGAGACCCTGCTTCCTTTTATAAGGTCTTCATGCATATATATCATAGTGGAATCACTAACTGCAGTTTTTGATGGTATCCTGAAACAAGGAATAGTCACAGATACAATGTTGGAATCCCAATTAACACTGCTGTTGAAACTTGAAAGACCCAGAAACGTGTTCTGCCTATCTTATAATCACACTGCTTAACACAGACGTAAAAATATTTGTTCTGGTGATGATATTGCGTTGCACACGATTGGGCAAATCTGGTGCTCCCACAACAAGATGACTTTATTTGAGCTCACCACACAAGGGATAACATCAAACTAGCAGTCACCCTGGTAGAAAGTGGCGAAAAAGGTGGAACTCTAGTCTTCCTTTTCTTGCTTGAGAAGTCCTTTGATAGGGTGAAGACACCTTAAATAGTTAATATACTGAACAAGAGCCATCCCCTCCCCCAAGCCCACACATAAAGCAAATGATTTTGTTGCATTTTTGAAACACCAGTTACACAAAAAAGGTAATGGTGAATATTCTGCCTGAATGACTGTAACAAGGAGCACTGAGCAGGGTTGCCCTCTGTTCCCACTGATCTTGTTTGCCATCAAACCCTTTATTCGAACAATGGACAGCAACTCGGTCATAAAGGTACTCAGGGTGGGTATGCAGGACCTTCAGCTGGCAGTATATGCTGATGATGTCTTAGTGTTACTAGGCAAGACTGAAACCACCCTCCCAGCACTGAAGGAGAAACCAGCACTTTTCAGGGAAGTCTGACTTACTTATTAATTACACAAAATACTACACATGGGGGAAGTGGACAACACTAAGAATTTCCAGGCACTTTTTGGTCAAGATGATTTAGACTGGACATGTGAATCCATAAATTCCATGGCATTAATTCACCAAACACTATAGTCAATTTATAACAGGGTAATATCCCTGCTGCAGGTTTTATTCAAAGACCTTTATCGTTGGGGCAAAGTCAAAATATCTTGGGTAGAGAGTCTGAAATTGGTAAAAACATATGTTTCTTTGGTGTCTCCTTTATTTAACGCAAGCTTTTACATTGTGATTTCAAAACCCCATAATTGAACAAATTGAGAAAAAACGTATTTCTTTCACGTGGAGAGGTAATTCCCCCAGAAATCTGAAGGTAACATAATATACAGGGGTGGCAGAAGCAATGCAGTAACATCGGCCTCCACATCTTCACTGTTGCGGGGCGCCACATACTCCAGGGGGCTCCCTCCATGTACTGTGCAGGGGGGGGGGGGGGGGGACCTCTCAAGTTTCGTTACGCCACTGGGAATCCGGAAACCTACATACAGTAAGTCCAGCTTTCGAACTCCCTGGAATGGAACAATAATCCCTGAAATAACGGTTGGGCTATATTGAGCAGTATTTCTCCCAGACATCATGATAAATCCTACTCTGCCTCCCTCTACAGGCTCATTTAGGGAGACCGTAAATGCCTACCATAACACAGATCCTATTCCCGTATTGGCAACATATCATACAAAAGACTGGTTCTACCATGTTCCCCTTGCCATTAACTTATATCATTTATCCCACGACTTCCTGCACTAACTTAGGACCAGATGTAGGAAGAAATGGGTTTGCGACTCGCAAACCCATATGCAGGATGGTGTCCCTGACACCATCTGCGAATCGCAAGGGGGGTGGGGGTGGGGGGGGGGGGTCGCAAAGACCCACCACATTAATATTAATGAGGTGGGTTGCAATTTGTGACGCGCTTGTGATTCGCTGCACTCACAGGGATGGTGGCCTGCTGGAGACAGCAGACCACCATGTCTGTGACTGCTTTTTAATAAAGCAGTTTTTTTTTTTTGTATTGCAGCCCGTTTTCCTTAAAGTAAAACGAGTAAGCAGTGGTCCACAGGACAATTTAATTGCGAATCGCTTTGCGACCGCGTTCACAAAGCAATTCTGCATCGCGATGCAGATCGCAAATAGGAAGGGGGAACACGCCCTTCCTATTTGCGAGCCGCATTCCCATTTTGCGAGTCGGTAACCAAGTTACTGTCTCGCAAAATGGGAATGAGCATCACGATGCGCGTTTTGCATGGCGCAAACAGCGAATTTAGCTGTTTGCAACATGCAAAACGTTTTGTACATCTGGCCCCTAGTGACCATCATTTTAAGAACTGTAATAATAGCAATGCTCCCACTTTAGGTGATCTCTACACAAGTGATGAGGTAGTCTCAAGGGAAGAATTCCAAGAGGGGTGGCACTTTGACCGAAAAGATGATTTCAGGCTCACACACCAGCTGCATTGGCTGGATCTAGGGTTGCAAAAGGGGAATCAAAAAGCAAGAAATCCCATTAGAGGATATATTCCTGAACAAGGTACTCCGGAAGGGAAGTACTTGATTGCAGTGGGCTATTTCCGACACTGGCCATAAACCGAAACACAGTTACACAAAATACTGAGCAACGGAGCTCGGTTTAGGGATAGCAGATGACACATGGAACACATTTTGTCAGAGGGCTGCTAAGTCTTCCATTTGTACAGTGCATAAAGAGACTGCACACAAATTACTCATCAGATGGCACCTATCTCCTACACAGCTTCATGCAATGTTTGGTAACCCAGTGACTTGCTGGAATAACTGGAGAGAGAAACCTTTTTCCGCATGTGGTGGTCTTGTAAGTTTTCTCAAGCCTATTGAAAAGATATTACATCACACAGAACAAGGATGTGGACAACAATTTCTTTGCAACCACTAAAAATATTGTTGGGTGACCCAGCGGAACATAGCAAATACCCTCTAATTACACCATGTGGGAAGCTTATCACTCATCGGTTAGTAGCCCCATGTTTAGTGCATGCACAATTTTGGAAGCATCCCACTATGCCTTCATTAAATATATGGTGGGGGAAAATATGGAACATTTATGCATTAAAGATACTAACCACATTGCTTCAAGACAAGATGGACAAATTTGAGGCCACAGAGCTTCATTATCGAACATTTATAAAGCACAATAGACTGTTGGAAACAGACCACAGCCAGGCCAGGTTCCAGACTGGTCTGAAAAGCTGTCCTTCAGATAATGGAGTCCAACTCAAGTAGTGACTCTGAAGTAGATGTCACCGCCTAAGTTTGGAACCAACTTAGGCTCCCATTACGAGTCTGGCGAGCCGAGTACCGCCAGGGCGGCAGTGGCGGTTGCACCGCCATATTATGACCATGGCGGTCTTCTCAACGGAACACAGCCAATCCACTGCCAGTGCGGAGGGGCCGCTGCGGACAGCGGTAGGCATATCCAGGCCGGCGGGGAACATGTTTCCGCCGAGCGTATTACAAAGTTGCACACTGCCAGGATTTCCGGTGTGTTCGCACCCCTACCAAAACCCTGGAAGAATCGAACGCAATAAAAAGAGACACACCTTCAGGAACACAGACAGGTCTCCAGAACCAGCGATGGTGATGACAGACAACAATAACCATAAGTACACCCACCAAGCACACACTGGAGGGAAAGGTATTAGAACACACACATTAGGGACGGCTAGAGACTGCCACGCACACACACACCCAAACCAAGACACACACACAAAACACACACTTTACCAACACACACCACGGCAAACACATGTGCCATACACCCCCACCCAACACACATCACTGCCACAGGCTAACGCACATGTACACAACACCGACTCACACAACATCACAATCACATCTACACAAACACGTTGCCAACCCATAGAACTGCTCACCAACACATGACAGCATGTACTGACAACACGCAAAGACTACTCTCAACCAGTTAACACACCCATACAACGTACCAAATGACACACCACACCCACACAGCATACAATGCATATGACATAGCCATCACCACACACGGACACACACAACATCACACTATGTACAATGCACAGCTCTGCAACACACAGGCATGGAGCCACACAATCATATCACAGACAAAACACACCAAAAGCAGCGGATCAATTGCAGGCCCACACACACACAGCCCAGGCACAACAGCTAGCACAACCAACAAACACACACACACACACACAAACAAACCAAATCCTACAAACACAACACATCTATGTTGAAGGAAAGGGAGGACAAGTATGTCACCATCGATACCAACAGCAGGTTGGTCCAGATGTAATAAAATTAGTGCAGTAGGTTATAAAAACGATACACAAAATTAGGCCATTGGCCAGTCCATAGTCAATTGTGCCCATGGCACAACACAGTGCCCCAACCTGACTGCAAAGTGACCTCCACATTGTAGGGGCATCAAGGGGGCAGGCAGGCACCTCAAGGGTGTTTGGAGGGTGGTGGAGACGGGGTGTGGGTTTGGCCCCCTTTGGTTTGTGTCTGGGTGGGAGCTCCTTGGTTTTAGGTGGGGGGCCCTGGGTTTGGGATTAGTAGGAGGGTCCTTAGCTTTTACCGGGGGGGGGGGGGGGACTTGGGTGGGAGTAGGGTTGACTTCTTAGCAGGGGAAGGGGCATGGGCAACACCAGGGGCCACAGGGGAGGTCTGGGAGGTGGAAGGGCTGGACTTAGGGAGGGACACAGGGCGCTTCGGGGAACCATGGGGTGGGGAAGGGGTAGGAAGCAGGGAAAACTCATAAAGGAAACATTTCTTAGGGACACGTGGCGGCCATGGGAAAAGCGTTTGGGAGTGGAGGGAGAGGGAGTGATTGTAAGATGTGTTTTTGTGGGTGTTTTGGGTGAAGGTGCGTGGATTGAATGTGTGTGCTGGGTATCTGTTGGGTGGGTGAGTGTGGGCGCTTAAGTGTTTTGGGAGGAGGGGAGAAGGAGGTGCTGGGAGATGCCATGCTGGGTGGGTGACTGTCTGTAGGGGTGGTGTCTGTAGGTATGGTACATGTGCTGCATGTGGTGGTGTCTATTTGTGGTGAGTGTGCATGTGGTGAATGGGGTGGATGAATGCGGGTCTGTTATTTTGCGGACTGTGGGTATGATGGGACATGTGGCTGGATCAGGGAGTGTTGGTGTCGTGCCAGCAGATGTGGGTGGTGTAGTGGCTGTGATGGGAGAGTCAGTGCAGGTAGTGGATGTTGTGTGTGCAGGTGGGTGTGGTCTGTGTGCATGCCGGTGGTGGGTCTTGTGGTGGCTGGGTTTGTTACTGCAAACTGTTTGTTGAGGTGGATGAATGCCTATTGAGAATGTGTGCTCTGGATGTGTGTGGGGGAGAGAGGTTTGGGATTGGGAAGAGGTAGGTAGAGAGGGGACGGGAGACAATGGGACACTTGCTGCCATCAATGTGGAGGCCAGAGCCTGAAAGGATCTCTGTAGGCCAGCCAGAGCACTGAGTGCCTTCCAGGAGCACATCGTTCTGTTGGACTTGAGCTGCCAGTCCCTGGATAGCATGGACGATGGTGGACTGACGCAGAGAGATGGACCTCAGGAGGTCAATAGTCTCCTCACTGAGGACAGCAGGGCTAACTGGGGCCGGGGCAGAGGTGCCTGCGGTGCAGGAGATGCCCACCCTTCCTGGGTGAGTGGGCATAGGCAAGTGGAAGGGGAGCTACAGGAAGGGCGGTGCTAGTAAGGGGGGTGGGGTGGCGGACAATGATGTTGCTGGGCTGGTTCCTGATGGGACCGCCAGGAGGTGTCCATCGGAGGAGGAATCTAAAGATTATGTGGTCAATCCGATGTCCCCGTGGCACTCCCCTCACCCTCTGTCCACTGGGTCCCTCGGTCTCACAGGTATCGGCCTCCAGGTCCCCTGAGCTGGTACTTACCCACTCGCTTGTACCCTTCTCCTCTGCCTGATGATGCTGATGCACACAAAGAGAGAAAGAGAGGGAGTGAAAGAAAAAAAGGGTGGATAAGGGACAATACATACCTCCCATGGACACATAACATGTACATCTGACATAACATATCATGGGAGGGCATGCCATTACCATTGCACCCCAAGTCTGCTACTACCTATTGGCCAAGGCAAGCTGTAATGGTAATTGAACAACAGATGTGCACACAAGTTGATATAGTGAAGTGATGAAGGCTGTGACTCTGCATATAGACATTGTTATTGCCACAGACATGTCACGCATGACATGTAAACACAACAGTGAAACATCAGGGACCTCCCAGGGGAATTACCACATCTAATACGATCCCATTGTTGAAATGGCAAGTCCAGACAATCATGGGTTCTACAACAGATTTTGCTGTGCTATCTGCCCTCAATGAATCACATGTAGCGTTATCCCACTGTTTCCCTGCATATTTCAGACACTCGGAAGTTAACAAATGACTGCATAGTCAGCTATCATTGCAATCTTCCTGTCCCATTGAGGCCCTTCATGTGGTGGAACTGTGATGCCTGCCCCACAATGAGTCAATGGCAGTTACAGTACAACATCCAGATTGTCTCAGTTATTCCAGAAGACAACTAATGATGGGATTGTACTTACACCTCTGATACACTGATGCAAATGGATGGAGCTGGGGCTGGACAGCGTAATATTGTCACACATCGACAGTGAGCCTGCCAAGATGACTGATACCCATTGTCGATTTGGATGTATCCTTGATCATCTGCACATCTTGCCACTAGTAAGCCACCCAGTCTCAACCAAGGACTGTCATGTGTGAGGTAACAGTCAGTACTTACCCCCCACTGTGGCTGCTGTGCGGCCCTCAAGCACCCATCCACCTCAGGGTAAGCCACCACCAATATGCAGGCCATTAGGGGCATCATGGTCTGAGAGGCACCCCTTCCTCATTGGGAGGACGTCCCCAGCTGGGCCTCTGCAGTCGTCCAGGCCCAGCGTCTCAGGTGCTCTGACTGCTTGCGACAATGGGTGCTCTGCCAGATATGGACCCCCCAGGGTCCACACTTGCTTGGCGATGGCCCGCCAAATCCCCTTCTTCTGATGGGTGCTGACCTGCATGGGTGACAAACAGATGGAGATGGTCATGTAGAGTGGCACCACAGCAACAGCAGTGGACAACAAATCAAGAACACCACATCCCCACAACAACCTATTGTCACGGTACAGAAGCTTGTATCCGATGCACCCTGCATCGCCATTCACCCTAACACACACCCATATCACACAGGATAATGGCATGGGGCTCACCTGCTCCTCTGGTGCCCCATACAGCTGTCCATACAGGGGCAGGAACCCGCCCACAAGCTTCTCCAGCTCCTCCTGGGTGAAGGCTGGGGCCCTATCACCTGCAGGACGTGGCATGGTGGCTCCCAGAGACAGGAGTGTCAGGAGTCAAGTGAGCTAGGCAGCAGAAAATGGCAGTCACGGCCACCGCATACATGACTCATCGCCGGCGATGATCATCATTGGCCCCAGTCTCTCATAGGCAGCACTGTAATCCAATGAGGAGTTGCACGGCGGTTGCGACTGTTTACCACCATGACGACATACACCAGCAGAATTAGGTCACTTCCATCTGTCCAGTGCACGCAGAACAGGATGCTTCCATTTTAGGCACATTCAATGGTTTGTAAAGGAAAAATGAGTGCGCAATGCTAGACATATGTTCAGAATGCTGTGTAGGCCTATGTTCTGCTATCATGGCTGGGCCAATACATGTGCCATTCATGCCACAGTGGTGTCGGTGTGCAGATGTAAATTCCAGTGCATGTTTAGAAGCTCGGTGCCTCATACATGGTGTAACCATATAGGTCACTGGCATTGGTACATACATGGTCCGTGCTGGGGCAAAATGCAGCTTTTACATGGAACATTACACAAGTTGTGTGTGACATACTGTTGGTCAGGGCCAGCAAGGATGGTTTACACGGCAAGCTACATGGCCAATATGGTATGTGGCAACTGTTGGGGCATGTCTACAGTGTTTGTTGTGTGCCACAAGGATATTGTCAGCTAGCATGTGTAGAGTGCTCATCAAATTGTACATTCTGTCCTTTGTATCCTAGATACCCTATAATGGGGAGAATGAGACAATCACCAGTGTACCGCCTCCTAGTAGACCTTGCTGCCCTGAAGAAGAGACATAGGCCCTCATTCTGACCTTGGCGGTCTTTTCGCAAGACCGCTGAGTTACCGCCGCGGTGAAGACCGCCGACCGCGGCGGTATGCTGCTGTGCGCATTCTGACCGCTGGGAGCGTTCCGCCGGAAAACCGCCAGCAGCCACACTGGCGGTCGGCGGGAAAGTGGAGACTGGTCAACCTCCACCGCCACGCCAGCAGAACACCGCCCACAGAATTACGACCCACATTTCTGTGTGGCGGTCTTCTGTTGGCGGTCTTCTGTTGGCGGTCACCTCCCCATGGCTCCTGTCACCTCCCGGAGGACCAACGCACAAGGTAAGTTGATCGTCCGTGAGGGGAGGGGGTGGGGGGGTGTTGTGTGATGTGTGCGTGCATGTGGGTGTGCGTGTGAGTGTGTAGAGGGGGGTGTGTGAGTGCGTGCATGCGGGCGGGGAGTGCTGCTGTGCCTATGGGCAATGTGTGTAGTTCGGCGGGTGCGCATGTCGGCATGTATGTGTGCAGGTATGTGTCCCCGTTGTGTATGTGTGTGTGTAGGGGGTGTGTATATGTGCATGTTGGGGGTGTGTGCATGTCGGGGTGCGTGTATGTGCATGTCGGGGTGGGGGTGGGGAGGGGGTTCGTACCACCTCTAGGGGGTGGCAGGGGGGTGGAGGGTGTGGGGGGAGGACTCGGGGGGACAGTGGGGGAGACCCCTATCAGTGCCAGGGAAGGAATTCCCTGGCCCCGATAGTGCCTACCGCCATGGTTCGCATGGCGGTTCCCGAACGCCAGAAACCGCGGCGGTAAGCAGGGTCATGATACCGTTGGCGGTCTTGGGTCGACCGCCGGACCGGAGTGCGCAGACTCCAGCCCGTCGGTCATGACCGCCGTGGCTGTCGGAGTGGGGAAGTGGCGGTCGGTCGCGGCGGTGACCGCCGCGGTCAGAATGCCATTTTTAATACCGCCGGTCTGTTCGCGGTCCGACCGCCGCCTCTCCGCCGACCGCCAAGGTCAGAATGAGGGCCATAATCCAGACCTATCTTCAGACCATAATGGATCTATGTACACAGATGAAGCCAGATATATTGCCTGTCATACGTAATCCCTAAGCCATCCCTCCCACAGTACAGGTTGTCTGTGCTACACTTCCTTGCCTGAGGCTCATTCCAGATTACAGTGGGTGTGACAGCAGGGATGTCACAGCCCATGTTCAGTGTTGTGTTGAAAGATGTACTGTCTGCTTTACTGAAACACCTGGACAGCTACATCAGGTTCCCCTAACGTGTGCATTTGCCTACTGTTAAGGTTGACTTCATTCATACTGGACGCATCCCTCATGTGATAGGGGCCAAAGACAGCACCCACATTGCTTTGGTCCCTCCCAGGGCCAATGAACAAGTCTATAGGAACAGGAAAACTTACTACTCCATCAACGTTAAGGCGTTGTGTCTCGCAGACCAGTACATTTCCCAAGTGATGGCCAAGTTTCTAGGATCTGTGCTGGACTCCTTCATTCTGAGGAACAGCGATGTCCCACAAATAATGGCACAACTACAGGGAGAGCTTGGCTCATTGATATATATATATGCATTAGGATGTGTGGTGCTGTAATGTCAACTGTTAACCCACTGTGTCCTGTGCATCGACCAGTATTATGACAGGTCCTACCTTTGTGCACACAGGTGACACTGGCTATCCTAACTTTTCCTGGCTGCTGGAACCAATGAGGTACCTTACCACGGATGAGGAACACCATTTCAATGAGGCCCACGACAAGTCGTGTTATTGAAAGAACCATTGGCTTACTGAAGGCTAGAGTCAGGTGCCTCCACATCTCTGGAGGAGCCCTCCCTCTACACTCTACTAAAGGTGTAGAACATCATAGTTGCCTGCTGCATGCTACACAATCTAGGCCTGAGACGTCAGATTCCATTACTGGCTGATGAGGAGGAGGCAGCTGGACCAGTGGCTGATGATGGTGCCATACAAAGTGATGAGGAGGCTGATGAGGAAGGTGCAGCTGATTTTAGGACTGAGGTGATCAATCATTACTTCCAGTAGCAAACAGGTATGTTGTGTGTGCATTGTCAGGTTTCTTATTTCCAAATTGCCTTCTGACAGTGCTCTTCCGGGTCAGGAACATAAGTAGAGATGTTCAGTGTACCTATCCCTCGGTGTCACTTGTAATGGGAGACATATTGCCTATCATGATCTGTGTTACTGACGTCATCTCTCTGACATGTGTTGGCAATACAGGCCGCTAGGTTGACATTTCCTATGTTCAAGCATGTGGTGTGTCATTTGTCCTGCAATCTCCTGTGCAGATGTTTTCCCAACTATAGATTGTGCAGTGTGTATCACTCCCTATCCTAACTGTTGGCTGTGGCATTCATGAACACTAGCCTTTCCTAACAGTATTAAGTGTAGTTTTAACCCCAGGTCAGCTGTGAGCTACTGCGTAATAGTCATGTGATTCCCGAGATTGTGGCTGTGACATGGTCTTCTGTTTTTCCCTGTGTTGTTGCCAATCTACAACGGGCATGACAACAATGTACTGCATATGTGCTGTGACTGCCACCATGCCTACTATCCTGATGTGAGTCCTTGTCTTGGTCTATTTGCAGGTTGGATCTGTGGATCTATTCTGGTGTGTGGCTGGACTGGTGACTCCTTTGCAACTGGATTTTGGAACATGTATGATGTACTGTGCCACCTGCAGGGAAAGCCTCCCTCTGCTGTCCATGTAACAGACATTTGGTGAAGGGGAATATACATACATTAGATTTTGGTAACAGATACATCCGTACATGTAATAATGAAGAAACAAAGGTAGTTTCTGTGTTGTATGGTGTTTATTGTGCACAGTGTGTCTAACAGTTGATGAGTGGGATCATGGTTGGAGTAATCAGAGTAGGTGGCCTAGCTGTATGTAGTACAGGTTCGGTATCCAAGGGCCCTGTGAAAATAGAACTAGGACATTAAACAGCCAACAGGGTGTCTCAGTGGCACACAAGGGAGAATGTTCAGGAGAGAGTTAATTCCTGGCAGTGGGTTTAGTCTTGGCATCTGCTCCTGCAGGATGTCTGGATGGACAACCAAGGTTCCTCAGCTATAGAGGGAGGGGTGCCAGTGGTGTGTGGTTCCTCTGGCAGGGCCTCCATTCCACTAGTTGAGGCTGATAGATGGTTCTGTTGTAATCTGGCTAGTGGAAGGGGCACACTGGTGGGTGGAGGAGGCATGCAGGATGGTGGTGAGCTCCTTGAGCACCCCTGCAATGTAGGCCATGGTGGCATTGTGTTTGCCACTTCTGCATGGCCTCCTGGTGTTATTCCTACTGCAGCCTTTGGTTTTCCGCCAAAGTGGTGAGTATTTGGCCCATCCTGCACTTGGATTGCTGGTATGCTCCCAGGACTTGGGAGATCATTCCTGGCCAGTCGAATCCCTTAGGGGCCCCATCCCCCGGCCCAAAGATGTCCTCCCACAGCCCCTGGGCCCCTGTGCCCACTCCCAGTTCACCAGGACCTTCATTGTCTTGGGTGTGAGGGGTCGATTCAGGTCCATGTACTGTGGGGCACACTGACTGACTAGTCCTTGGGACACAGGTCTGGGGACAAGGGTTTGGCTGTGATGTTGATGCCACAGGTTGGGAGGGAGGGTTGGATGTGGGCAAGGTGAGACTGGAAGTGGTGGACTGACCAGGTGTCCCAGATGGGCCAGGTAAGTAGTCAATGTCCAGACATACTGGGGCATTGTCCTCACTGGGGCACTTCATCCTGGGAGGCCTGTCTGTCTCCCAGGCATCCTGTCCATGGTGGCAGTGGCACGGGTACCTGTGAATGAAGTGGGGGAGTGTCACATGGTGGAGGTGTGAATGTTGGTCTGTTTGTCTGATGCATACAGTGGCTTGACTTGATTCCCAGTTATGGCAATGACAAATGCAGCACTGCAGACATTGTTTGTGGGTAAAGGATAGTGAAATGGGTACCAGGTTCCACTGAGGGTTGATGAATGAGGATTGCATTGCTGTCATTGCTATGTAAAGGTCCTCAATAGTGGCATCCTGTTGGAGTTGCAGGTGCGATAGCTGTACATGCAGGTGCTGCACTGTGAAGTAGACATTAGCTTTTCATTTGGATGCCGAGGTGCATTGTGGGAGTTGTACTGATGGTTATTGGCAGTGCTATTCGTGCACCCGGCAGGGACTGTCTGGGCTTTGTGGCTGAGTGGTGGTGTGGCATGCAGGGGAGGGGCTTTAGGTGATTGTGTGGGAGGTGTAGTGGAAGATAGGGTGACTTGGGGAGTGAGAGTGCTGGGGTAGCATGCTGGACCAGATGAATTAGTGCTGAGGAATGCTAGTTACTTACCACAGTCACATCCTCTGGGTGTTCCAGTCAGGCCCTCAGGATGCAGGATGTCCAAGACCTTCTCCTCCCACGATGCAAACTCTGGGGGAGGAAGTGGGGGCCCACCACCAGTCTTCATCACAGCAATTTGGTGCCTGGATGCCATGGAATGCACCTTCCCCCCTACAGATCATTCCACCTCGTCCGGATGTCCTCCCTTGTGCGTGGATGGTTGCCCACTATGTTGACCATGTCAACGATTCTCTCTCATAACTCCATTTTTCCTGGCTATGGATGTTTGCTGGACGTGTGCCCCAAACAGTTGTGACTGTACCCGGACCATTCCATTGTACACGACCCTCAACTCATTGTCTGAAGCGTGGGTGTTTTTGAGGGGGCATGGTGGTTGTGTTGTAAGTGGGGGTGTGTGTAGTGAGCAAGGGTGCAATTTAGGGTCCTTGGTGGGGTGGAGGGTGCTTGGTTGTGTGTGCTGGTTTGTGGTGTTTGACAC
The DNA here is from genome assembly GCF_031143425.1 of Pleurodeles waltl. Taxonomy (NCBI): domain Eukaryota; kingdom Metazoa; phylum Chordata; class Amphibia; order Caudata; family Salamandridae; genus Pleurodeles; species Pleurodeles waltl. Next base: position 570,543,484 of record NC_090451.1, on the reverse strand, counting down.
AATAGACACATCATTACAGTACACAATGATGCAGTTGTGTGGTAAGTGTTGGGTGTGATACTGCGTATGGTGTACGAGTGCAGTGTCTTTAGTTTGTGTGATCCTCACTGTCAGTGAATGTTGTTTTAGTTGCAATGGATTGTGGGGTGTGTGTGTGTGGGGGGGGGGGGGGTTTGTAGTGGTGTGTGTAGATGTGCCTGACGTGTGTCAGGTGTAAGGTATTCAAATTGTCCAATGTGATACTGTGATCTGGTGGAAGTGTGTTTTTGACCGTGGCGGTTCGCACCGCCAATGGTTTTCTGCTGTGCAATGACCGCTGTGCTGATCTGTGGGTCGTAATCTGGAGGGCAGAATGTGGTCAGCGTGGAGGTGCTGGAACCACCTCTCTTCCTCCCTCCCTTGGTCGTCCTGGCAGTCTCAGATTTGTGGCTGTAGTTCGGTGGTATTCAGTGTGTGACTCGTACTACGGCAGTCGGATTACCACCTCCGTTAGTCTTTTGGCGGCCACCACCATGGCGGTCTTCGGAAAAGACCCCCAAACTCATAATGAGGGCCTTAATGTTTTTCATATACATTACTTATGCACTGTTTGTAACATGTGTCAATAAGTGAATGCAAAAGCCGTTAAGTTAATACAGTTTTTCAGAAAAATCGAAATAAAGCAGTTAAAAAAATTATACTAAATTGAGAATCGGCTAGCACACAGGAGGAGCACCTCACAGCATTATATTGGGAGTTAAAGGACAAGACCATAGGAGAAAATGTTTCAAATTGTTCCAAGAAGGACTTTCGTGTTACACCTTCTTGGTGCACTAGAAAAGCTGCGTTTGCCACCAAAGACAGCAGAACCGGTGGGTCTCCCGGTCCTAATGGCCATCTGGCAAATCTGTTTGATTTAAATACTAAATTTTTGCCCTTGTGAATCCATTCACTATGCAATGCCTACTACTTTACACAGTTACTTCCACCTTCCTGGCAGGGCTCAATTCTCTGTCCTCTTCACAAGAAAGGACTGCTCCACATTCCACACAATTATTCTATGACAGAACTGCTAGATGTGAAGACCAAACAATATGCCACCCTACTTTAATATCCTGACACTGTCAATAATTGTAAGTAAACTCCTAGCGCCATCAACAGCAAATCTCCTAACCTTCAAACAAACATTTTACAAAAATGATATGCACACAGCATTCAATACAATTGATTTGAATGTACTTTGGCAGAAATTATAAGAGTGGTGAATAGACCAGGCCATCTATGTCTTATTTTGACACCTGAGTAACAGCGATTTTGGGTGCTGGCAAATCCCTATCTAAAAGGTTCTTGACTACCAGAGGTTGAAGCAAGGCTGTATCTTGTTGCCAATGGTCTTTAATCTCTATGTTGGCAGTATTACAACCAGCTTATACAATAAGAGAGGTGTACACCCCCCCCCCCCCAAAAAGAAAAGTGGGAGGAAACAGAAATCAGTTACTAATGTACACAGATGACACTATGATCTCTGATCAAACGAGTGTCGGTCTTCAACTCACATTTAAATGCCTTGAAATTTACTATGCTAAGAACTATTCAACAGTAAACTACAATAAGTCAAATGTCCTACACTTCGGGAGCAGGAGTTGCAAAACGAGTAGATAATACATACACGATAAAAAAAAAAAATCATGCTGGCAAACTTATCTAGGCCTCTGGATCGAGAATACCCTATCATGTACCAAACAAAGAGGAGTTGAATATTAAAGGGAACCAATCTTACATATGCATTGCTAAAAAACTTGCAAAACTCTCTGGGCCATGTCTGAAGTCAACGTTGGACGTGATTAAAGCCACATTTTTAGACGATAAGTTCAATACGTAATTGCTCTTTTGTAGCAGGTATCATAGTGCATATAGCTCAAGCAATACAGTTTTTTGTATGTGGCTGATGTGTAGCAACAAACAAAAAGAAAAGTAAGCACAAAATTCCCTTAGAAACTTGAACCCTCCACTCAGAACTAAAAGCTGTAATCTCGGATCTAGGTCTCTACCAAGTGTATAAAAAAGTAATAATTTCCCTTGCATAAGAATATCTAAAAGGGGTAATGCTACATTGTGTGGTTATAGCAAAAAGAACAAGTGATGGACGGAATGCTGAACAATGTCAAACATTCACCCCCAGTACAAAGATCTGGGTCTAAATCCATCGTTTTTTTGCTACCCATGCAGTTCCAGTTTGGACTCAGCCATATGCAAATCAGTCTTGACCCTGTTCCCCATGAGGAACAGGGTCAAGACTGATTTGCATATGGCTGAGTCCAAACTGGGGTGGCGTGATGAGAAAAAAAACAATGGATTAAACCCCGATATTTGTGACTGGGGGTGAATGTTTGATTTGCTCTGCATTCCGTCCATCATCTTTTCTTTTTGCATTTGTCGCCCCAAGTGGGAAGGGTATGTCCAGGTGTGGGTCCGGTGCTCACTGCACCACTGGATTTAAGCTAGCCTAGCTGATAAAGGGTGATACCCTGAAACCAGTCCCAGGATGCTCGTTTCCGGTCCAGGGAGGACTTGGCTTGGCAGTTCGAGCTGGTCTGTTCCCATGAGGAACAGGGTCAAGACTGATTTGCATATGGCTGAGCCCAACCTGGGGTGGCGTGGTGAGCAAAAAAACGATGGATTAAACCCCCATCTTTGTGACTGGGGGTGAATGTTTGATTTTCTCTGCATTCCGTCCATCATCTTTTCTTTTTGCACATTGTGTGGTTATAGTCAGAGGATCGGGACTGACAGCAAGTATTTACTGTTGTCACTGAGGGGTGGGTGCTACTGTGATAAATTAAAGCCGAATTTATGCCAGCTCTAAGACAAGGTTGTGAATCTTCACTCCAACTCTAATCAGTATATTAGAATTGTTGGTTTGCAGCAAATTTAGACTACTCTTCACCTTGCTGCAAATTCACTTAGAACTCAATTTATTGAATTAGTCTGTATATCAAGCCAGTCACATTCAAAATTTCTGGCATAACTGTAAACCAGCCTGGCAGCATACACTTAGGGCAGAACTATGGAGTGACGTTCTGTCTTGCAAGGAGATATATGAAAGCCATCTTAAGAATATAAACAAATCACTTGATCTTCTGAAGAAGTCAAGCGAGTTTAAGGCACAAGTGAAAATAAAACAACTTTTATATTCCTTTGCCTTAGACCAGTCTTTATGCACTTCAGGAATGCACATTGGCATCTGTCACCTTAGGGCCAATATGAAAAGCAACCTTACTTGATGGCCGCAACATCATTCAAAATGAAAAGGGATTTAACAAGACTAAGAGTTGGTCTATTTGATGTGGGCAAGATTAGACAACAATGGAGGTACACACTCAAATGTCAAAATTGTTGCTTCTACCATACTGGAAAGAATCACTGGCACATGTCAATCTTTGCTGCAGGGGGCTCTCTTGAGAATGAACCAAGTTCCAAATGCCATCCTTCAGATGCTTGAATATAAGATCAACCACACTGACTTTAAAGGAGTGCTTCATTCCAACACATATGCGAACTGGCAAGTGTATTTACACAATTTTTCAACTTGGAAATAGACAAGCTAAAGAAACTGCACAGGGGCAGGTTAATATGAGTCACAGTTAATTTATAGTTTGCGAAATCCAGGAAAATGTTTTCACTTCATTCATACTATGTGTAGGCCTTTGATAATTGTTCTTATCTTTGTACTAATTTAATGGCAAAAAACAATCTCTTATTATGAAGCGCTTCCATACTTTTTGAAAGATATGTAAATGGTAAGGGAAATCGAACACTTAAGGTGATCCTAGCTAAGCTAGTGAAATACCACAAGGGTAACTTAGCATGTGTCTTGGTTGTTTGACAACTCGAGCATGGGCAGGCATTAAATACTGTATTCATACAAAGCTGAGGCCGTTGAGTACTGTTTTTTTACATCTGTTTTGTTTATTTTGATAATGTTTTTGTATACTGAGTTTTTTTCCTGTTTAAAAAAAATTGATTTTAAAAACAAATTAACATTACAGTTCATCAAAATGTCCCATCCCCCCGCTAAACAAGGAGAGAGATCTGAGTCACAACGTGTGCAAATAAATATAAAGCCACATAACACTGGACCAACTTAACAGCATAATTGGTACTAATGCATCAAATTACAGCATATAAGCATCACAGATATACTGAGTTTTTTAATGGTATTCAGTAACCACACAGTAAACAATATTTTCTCGGCGTTGCAGATCCTAAAGGGAAGGTTGGAGGCCTGTGGTATGGAATTCCACGCAAATGTATCTGGAGACTTCAATGCAAAGATCGGGGGCTACTATACTGTTGAGAATCCCTTTGAGCGGGATTATGGTGTCCCTGCACCTGAGGATATACATGATGCGAGGGGAAGGTCCCTCATTAAGGGGTTACAGAGCCTGGGTTTGCAGAATACTTGGAACCTAGAATCTGAATGTGAAAATCAGGTACCAATGTTTGTGAGGAGAGGGGCTGGGCCGATAATTGATTATATCTTTGTGTCCCCTTCAGTGAGAAATGTGGTCCAGTATGGAGAGGTGAAAAGGCAGCACTTTAGTGATCACAACCACCTTACAGTCTCCCTAAACTTTCCGTGCAACATGTGCACATTGGTGATTGGTGGGCTGTTAGGTTTGAGAATAAAGGATAAGGGCAGGAGAACTGGTTGGAGACAGGTAGTGAAGAGTGTGGTGAGCCAAAATTTTTATCAGATAATAGGGATTCTTTTGGCTGAATCCCCCCTCACCTGGGGAAGTGATTGATGCCGACAATAAAGTAAATGACGCCATCAAGGAATTCATGACCAAAAATGAAGAGACCATTCCTAAGCACCAGGGAGGATTGTTTAGCAAACCCTGTTATGTGGCGAGGAAAACCCTGAAGAGGGCATTGAAGGCACAGCCCAGGGATAAGGCCTATGTGAGTAATGTACGGGCTCAGTATAAATCTGCTCTGAAGGAAAGAAAACAGCAGCTTAAGGAGCAGGCTTGGGAGGATTTGGAGATTGCGTCACGCACTAAAAACTCAAGCCTGTTCTGGAAGATAGTTAACAGGGGTATCTTTGAGACAGAAACCTCAGAAGAGCTGGTTTGCGATATTGCCCCTGACGTGTGGGTGAGTCATTTTTGCAGGGTTTTCCTGGGAGGAACCCAAGGGGAGGAAATGGATGAGCTGGCAGGTCATACCTAAATATGGCCATTAGATTTACACTTGATGAGGTGTTAGCACCTATGCAGGACAGCTGAAGCCACAAAGTGCCAGGCCCTGATGCAATCCCATTGGACCTATGTAAAACTGATCCTCAGTTGTGGCCCCTATAATGCTAAATGTCTTAAATGCGGCACTGAGTGCAGGAATCCCTTCCTCCTGGAAACCTGTGTGTATCATCCACTGTTCAAAAAGGGAACCCAGAGTAATCCCAAATCATACTGCCCAATCTCACTTTTAGACTCCTCAGTGAAAATATTGGGACAAATTGTTTTACCACATAATGAGGAATGGATGAGAGCATGATGTGCTGAGTAAGGTGCAGTATGGTTTTAGGGAAGAGCTGGGGACTCCGGAGCAATGTTTGAATTTGCTCATGTTTGCTCATGTTGTATCTTGCGTTTATGGATCTTAGCTGTGCTTTTGACAAAGTAAACTGCAGCAAGTTAAGGGAAAGGTTAACCTCGAGAGCTTGGAGCCCCAAATTGTGTAATTTCTCCAATACTTACAATTGCAGACATACGTAACCGTGAGATATAGGACTCATGGGGAATGCACAGAACATTTTAATTTTAAAAGAGGTCTGTGACAAGGGTGTGTTTTGGCTCCCACCCTGTTTCTTTTAGATACCAATGGTTTGCACAATTATCTGGTATGAATATGCGGATGATGTGGTGCTTATGGCCCGTACTATGAACAGTCTCCGTGAGATGATTAAGGCGTATGGTGATTTTATGTCTGATTTAGACTTACAAGTTAACATCAGTAAGTTCCATTTTATGATCTGTGTCAAGCCACTGAGCAAAGTGGGTGCTTTGAAGATCAACAACCAAATCATCAGCCGTGTGCAGGGATTTCCTTATCTAGAGGTAACTTTTGATGAAAAAGGAACATGGAAGCCCTGCATTTCAAGGCAATGAGCGTGTTCTAATGTCACTTTAGGAGCTACTTTTGAGTTTGCCGTAAGAGTGGGAAATAAACCTATTGAGCCTCTGCTTGAGGTGTATAGATGTAAATGCCTCCCAGTTCTTATGTATTGGGCACCACTCTGGGGATATTCTGGTAGCACGGTCCCCAAGACAGAGGAAAATCGCTTCTGCAGAATGTTATTGGGCGTGGGGCAAATTTTTTCTGGGTTTTGCCTACACAAAGAATCGAATTTGGAGTTTGTGGAGGATGAGATTTGGATTGTGCCCCTTATGCTATGGATTTCCATCTGGTCAAATGATTGTGCCTCACTAAATAGGGAAATGTTGCGTGACTGTTTGGCATGTGATCGATCTCTGTATATCCCCTGGTGGGCATATATAAAAGAGGTTGCCACATATCTGGGTCACCCAGAAATGTTTTATGCCTCACAATGTTTAATGCGTACCGGTAAACAATGGGCAAAGGAGAACTTTTTAAAATTCTAGGAGCAAAAAAGGGAGGCAGAGGTATTAAGGAGACCAATGGTGAGGGATTTTTTTTTATGCTAAATGGGCAGGTGGGTCCGGAGCGGTCTCATTTGATGGTACAAAATATGTGGGAAAGGTCACTCATTACTCGCTTCCAATTGGGAGTAATTAGAAGTCATTTGTGCTTCCTGCTTGGCCAGTCCGATTTGAAATCAATACAAAACTTGCCCGTGTGATGGGGTATCCTTACAGTCTTTAATACAATTTACTGTGTTTTGTGATTTTTACGCACCGTTTAGATGAAGTGTTTTACTCCTACTGAGAAAAAAAGGTTTTGTGCAGTACCGCCCTGCCTATTTGTGGTTGCGTATGGTCCCGGATGTGTTGGTGTGTCAGGGGTTAGGTCCTTCTTAAAAGGAGCTATAAGGTGGCGAACAGTGTACATTCTTTTTAATTATCAAATATTTTTATTTTTCAAATTTTGACTGTAAATGAAATTGGAAGCTATTAAATGGATCAACAATACTTAATTAACTTACTGCTAAGGGAATGACCTGGCCAGTCGAAAACAGATCACCCACTCTCAGTAGTGTTAACTCCATTCATCTAGTCAGAGCCGAAGCAGAATGGACTCCTGATCTGTCCTACGAGCCAATCAGAAGTATTGTCTGGGCATACGGAGGTGGCAACTTAGTAATGTGGGTAAGCCTAGCCCAGCTCTTCAAACCTATGGACAAATGAATATTACTAGTTGGCGCCTTCCGCTGAGGGTCGATAAGGCACATGACCAACCCCACCTCTTTCCCTACAGATCATGCAATAAGCCCCCCACTTAGCCATGTTGGTAGCCATAGCACTTGTGCCGCAACGTAGTAGATCTCAAAGTTCAGGTATCCCAAACCCCTTTGATTATGTGTAACTGAAGAACCTTAAGCGATACTTGTGTTGTTTGGAAGCCCAAAAGAGGTCTTGTACCCTCAGTTCTAACTGCTGAAACCACATACAGAGTTCACTGCCAAAATGTAAAAGTCTCTGCAATGAAACCATTTTCAGCAAGGCAATTCTACCCATGATGGAAATTTGTACGCCCTGCCAGAACTCCATACACAACAAAGAAGAAACTTGCAAGTTCAGATTGCCCTCAAAATGGTCAGAAGTACTGTAATGTATTTGGACTCTCAAATAAAGTAGTATAGCTGGAGTCCACACAACTTCCCCACTGTGACAGCCAAGAGCTCTTAAACCACAAAACCCTTCAATGGAAATGCATGCATCTTAGACAAGTTGGCATGTAACCCAGACATTCAGCAAAACTCATGTAAATGGTCAATGTGGACAGCATATCCTCCCTCATATTGCAAAGTAACATGTCATCCACATATAATGAGATGGTATGTGAGCAGTCACTCATTGTAACACCTCTAATAGTGTTCTCAAAAGCAGCAAGCGACTCAATTTGCAAATACATGGGGAGAAATCGGACACCCCTGTTGAGTGCCACAGGAAACACGATACAGAGAGGAAACAATATTGCAGGTACACACCCACACTGTAGACCAGGAGACATCCAACAAATCCAATTATCCCGCTGTTTCATCAGTCTGAGAAATGGATGCACAAATTCCCAGGATAAGGAATAAAATGCCTTTTAAAGATCCACTGCTAGTATGACTGCCTGGAAATAGTCTGAAAAGGGAGTCGCGTGTAAAACCCTACAGAGACACCAGATGTTTCAAATTGGTATTATTCGTGGGAATAAAACCATTCTGTTCATGTATTGGAGTGGCCACGTAAGGATGAAGTTGAAAAGCAAGAACCTTACTGAAGGATTTTATAATCCAGCAATGACATGGAAGGAAGTCTAAGGGGCATTTTATCGTGGGGTTAATTGGTAATCTGTATGATCAATGCTTCTACTGAGAAAGAAGTGAGAGAGCCTTTATCCCCAGGTGGTACTACAGAAGGTAAGAATGCAGGGGATCAAAAGACTAGTATACTTTCCCTAAAATTCAACTGACAAGCACTCCACTCTTGTATTGTACCTTGTGGAAGGACCTCCAACACCTGTTGGATTTCATCTGCCATAACTGGAGCACCAAGGATAGACACTTTTCTGCTCAAGCTCGGCAAATCTCAAACATGCAAGTATGTCATCAGTTCTTCATATGAGGGCATGACCAGAGCACCACAAAGCCTCTGATAGTAAATGAGTAATATCAAATTAATTCCACTCTGATCTGATCAAAGTATGATTAGTAGTATTCAATTGAGCAGTTGGCTGGCTTCTAGTCTTCACTTTGGCCACCCAAGCCCTATTTATCTATCAGCTTCAAAATGTACATGATCTAAATACATCTTATAAGCCAAACAGTGCACTCACTCAATCAAGGTTGCATATTTATCCTTAAGAGCCAACAGCTCTTGCTTTCTAGTGGGGGATGTTGTAACCATCCTTTTCTTTAGAGAAGTAATGTAAATTCAATTCCCGAAACGCCTCCTGAAATTACATCTCTTTCCCACCACTGATGCAATTCAGTGACCCCTCACCACCACCTTAAAAGGCTCAAACCAAACTAGAACATCAGATGCTGAACTCTCATTAATGTCAAAATAAGCAGTAACAGCATTCAAGAGATCCTCCAACATCAAGCACTGAAATCTCCACCTGGGGATTGTGGATTGCCACCTGCCCAAATCAATGTATATTACCAGGGCGTTATAGTCAGGCAGTCGTTCCCCAAGTACTTTAACCGATGAAGCTGTGAGGATATGCACTGAGGGCACATAAATCTGTCCAGGGGGCAAGGATGTAATTCACCGGTATTAAAAAGAAAATTAGCCATGCAGGTTATCATGAGTGTATCTTCAGGTGTGTACCATTTCCCAATTTTTAAGTCATTTTCCCACCTAGTGCTTCTCGATTTGAGGGTGCATTAGGGAGCGGGTGGAAAGATCTAGCTAATTTAATGTCTAGAACTGAGTTAGTGCTGACTGCCAACAACAGGATTTGTGGCCATTGCTGTAGCTGGTCTGTTATCATGAAAGGCAGGCTGTTCGGTGCTCGGAACAGCAAGACTACCCAAGACTATATCCAAGCCATCCAATCTACTTTGCATTGGTATATACCTGCAGTGGCTATCAATGTGTGTGTAAAGTGCAACAAAATGGCCCCATAGTCTGACCTAAATCAGGGAGCCCCTAGCAAACAAATAGTACTGGCCAGCAAATAGATGTCCTCTCCGTCCATGCCTAAGGCTGGTTTACTTCAATGAGTTTTAAATGTGTTTTAAATGTGTTTCTTGCGAAATATAATGCCTGCCGCAATGTCTGAGATAAATATATGTTTGTGGCGCTTAGTCATTTTTACCAATCGTCTCACATTCCAAGTCAAGAAAGAGAATTGACTTAATTCGGTCTACACTGAAAAGCAAATAACACATACAAAAATTAATATAAGGTTGCATCACTAGATAATATTGATTACAAGTCATCCGCAAAAGCAGGGTGTCAAGGTAAACAGTTCAGAGGCTTCCCCATATGAGAAACCTGCTTTGGATCCCCCATTGAGATATCCCCCTCAGATTACTCTGCGCCACTCACAGGTGCCTTTGGATGGATCATGGAGACCAGTGCTGCACATTCTGCCTGGGCCTGCTAGTGAGAGGAATGTTTTGGGCCACTACCTACCCCACATTTCCGAGATTTACTCTTTTGTTGAGGCTTTGAGTGCTGTAAGATATCTCTGTCCTTCCCAGGATGATCCAGTTCAAGGCAGACCCAGCCTCTGAAGGTCCACAAAGATATGGGAAGTGTTATCTACCATGATTTTTAGTTTTGCAGGAAAGAGGAGCATGTAATGCATATGAGCCTCCGGGTGCTTTTTTAGGTTCTTAAAAGGAAGCACATTTAAACTGTACGGCAGCAGTGTAAGCTGGAAAAACACATATTGACTTGTTCTCCTGTTTAAAGGCTCCCTACTGCCTGGTCGACCAGAGGATTCCATCTCTCCGTCATGAAGGGAATCACTCATGCCACAATAGGGTGAGGAGGTGCCCCCAGTGGAGGACATCTCAGGCATTCTCTGCACCCTCTCAAAGGTAGACAAGGGGGGGGGGGGCATTCTCTGTCCACATGTCCAGAAATGTTAGCTTTGTTGACCTCCAGGCCCTCTGGCATGCCCATTATCCATATATTATTCCTGGGGGTATGTCCCTTGGCATCCTCAGCACTATATTTAAAAAGGTGGATCCTCTCTGAGTGCATGTATATCAGTTTGAAGGGCTTTAGTCAACTGGTGCGTTATGTAACAGCCTCTTTCGTACTTTTCACTCCAGCCGACAGTGTAGATTGGTCTGCTTGCAATAGGCTCATATTCACTGCAAACTTGTGAATTTTGGCCTCAAGAGTTTCATAAGCTGAGCGAATCACCAGGAGTATTTCCTCTAACATATTTGTGAGAGCCAGTAGTTGCCCAGGGCTAATGGGTGTTGCAGGTCCCCCTGCAAGGTAGCTAGTGTGCCACACCCCAGATCTTGGGGGGTATCTGTGCCAAAAGCACCTTTGGGTCCTCTGGTGCATCCCATCTCACAGCACAGCCCATAACACTAGCCATTAGCAGCAAACCTTTAGGAGTAGAGGTAGATTAAAGAATCAAACAATGCAAGAATTTACATTAAACCCAGGGCAAAATGGGGAAAACTCTCATGCCCTCTACAGGCCATCAGTCAGCCAATCAATCCAAGGCTCACAGTGAGGGGGAATTAAAGACGGAGTTCACACAGGAGTAATACAAACATCAGCCCCCATTGAGAGCTCACCTGTGTGGCTTATAAATGCTACCTCAGTCTCCAGTAAGTGAGGCACTCAATGAGTCATTGCGGACCCCATAAGTAATTTCCACAAGGTATTGTAGGTCGTCATATAATATCTAATGCCCCAAGAACACCAATGCAGACACCAGATAAGACTCCAACCAATAGCTCAATAGGGCTCATGTCACTCTCCTTGTCAAACGTGGCGCGGTGTAGCAGACCACCAATTCATTCAGGCCACTTACTATTTCAGCAGCTCGGGTTCTAAAGCTCCTTTTCACAAATGCGCCTGCCCTCCCTCAAATTTTCTTGCAAGGACAATAGATCTCGGCAGCCCTTCCTAATGTCACAGCAATTGAAGATTTCAGCAGTTCCAAGTCAAGAAGTAAACCAGCTTCCATTTTGCACTCTGCCTGCTCACGGCGAGGTTCATGAGCCCACCAAGTAGGCTCCCAACAGTGCTGCCAGGTCAGCCCCGAGCGTTCAGAGCTGGAGGCCCGCCAAATCAGTTTCACAAAATAGTCATGGTGGCTATCAATCTTCTAGGGCCCCAACCAGAAGCAAGCATTATCAGGTTCTTAAATGTATAGACAGGCAGTTTCCAGGCCTGGCAACCCAAGCAAATAAGATTGCCTTAGGGCCGATTCCATTTCACCAGCAGTGGTCATCAGCACCTGCAAGTCCAGCACCCGCTCCATATGAGTGATGTCTCCCCATACTCAGCAACAGACTGACAAGGGCAGCATTCCAGCTACTCACAATGGCACCAAGTAATGAATTCCAGAGGCCCACAGGGTTCACTCTGCCAAGGCGGCTGTCACCATCTTATCTCTAGCTGACCCGTTGCAGGCTCTGCTTCACATTACTAAAACTGCCCCAAATGTAGTTGGGACTGAGCTCATCCATGCCACATGGTGCCTAGTTCTGTGTACCCAACAGTAAGGGAGAGTCCCAGGAAGGATCCATCAAGGGTATCAGCCACCCAGGAGACCTTTACTGGAGTCCATTTTACTCAATGAACTCCCCCTCCCATAACTGTTCTATAACTTTGTTTCTGACTCACCACTTCAGCCTTGAAAAAGCCCCAAGCCTGAGCATCAGGTAAAAGACAAAACAAGCTTTGCTGGTGTGAAAAACTGTTGTTGGTTGGGGAGGGGGCCCTACTCAAGCAAGAGCCACAATTTGTGTGTGGATGAACCACGAAAGTTACTAAATTAACCTGTGCTGAACCCTCTGGCAGCTTGGCACAAAAGGAGTCAGGCTTAACTTAGAGGCAATGTGTAAAGTATTTATGGTGCACTTAAACAGTAGTACAGTGCAAATATAACAGGAAAAATCCCACACCAATTTAGAAAGATACAGCAACATTTAACACATCATTTGACACCAAGATGACAAAAATCCAATAAGTAGAACCAGAAATATGACATTTTAAAGGTTTGAGGTAGGTATTTCGTCTGTAATCACAAGGCACCACTCAAGGTTATCTGGTCATGTGAGACCAGGTGAAAGTCGCGATTCCAGCTGTAAAAGTTACTTTCTAAAGGCAGGAAGAGGTTTGCGGATGGTCATTGCTGGAGTACTAACAGCAGGCCGGCGTCATGCACGGTTGTCGCCGTAGTGCAGACATCCTGTCTGGAGTTGCAGACCATCTTGGCTGGTTGTGTGGGCAGTCACCACAGGCTGTTAATGCTGCAGCACAAAGCGCAGATCTCGGGTTGCTGGTCACCGCTGGCAGTCACTGTAGCACAAAAAGTCTGGTTCGCCAGAGCTTCGAATTGGTGGCAAATCCTGGCATGAAAGGGCTCATGCGCAGGTCCTGCTGAAGGTCCAGTTGCAGATAGGCCCTTGGAGCTTGTTGTTACCCTGCAGCTCAGAACAGGGCGGTCAGTCAGATGACCCACGGAGTCACTTCATCCTGGGATGAAGGTGCAAGTCTTTTCTTTCTTCTCAGACAGCATCACAGGCCTCAAGCAGCAGGACACTCCTGTGCAAGTAGGGCAATCCATCTAATGTGATATCCACAGGTCCAGCATTGTACAAAAGAATGGGTCTGAGTGTCCCAGTTTTATACCTGGTACCCTCTTAAGTGGGAGAAGCATCTGGCATTTTCCTCCTACATATGTTTCTGGAATTACCTGCCTCCCTTCCCAGGGTCCAATCTGTCTGGGGGTACAATAGGCTAGTGTGAATTCCTTTGTGAGTGTGCTGGGCCACAGCCTTTGAAGTATAAATCTGGTAGGAGACAGTTTTGCCTCCCCCCCTCCAAATCAAGTCAGGAGGACCCATCCTGCCAACATCCAGACTCTCTATTGTGATACTGTATCAAGGAATACACAAAGTCCAACTGCCAACTAAACCTAGTCATGTGACAGGGTACAGACGGCAGATATCAAATGGTTAGGACAAGAAAATACCAACTTTCTAAAAGAGGCCTTTTATACACTTGTTAAACAAGTAAGGACAAAGTTGGTTGTGAGAAGGTAGCCTCTTTCTAGCCTTGTCACCCCCACTTTTGGCCTGTTTGTGAGTGTATGTCAGGGTGTTTGTCACTGTTTTCACTGTCTCACTGGGATCCTGATAGCCAGGCCTCAGTGCTCATAGTGAAAACACCATGTTTTCAGTATGGTTGTTATGTGTCACTGGGATCCTGCTAGTCAGGACCCCAGTGCTCATAGGTTTGTGGCCTATATGGATGTGTCACTGGGACCCTGTCACACAGGGCCCCAGTGCTCATAGGTGTGCATGTATATGTTCCCAGTGTGGTGCCTAACTGTCTCACTGAGGCTCTGCTAACCAGAACCTCAGTGGTTATGCTCTCTCATTACTTTTAAATTGTCACTAACAGGCTAGTGACCAATTTTACCAATTCACATTGGCTTACTGGAACACCCTTATAATTCCCTAGTATATGGTACTAAGGTACCCAGGGTATTGGGGTTCCAGGAGATCCCTATGGGCTGCAGCATTTCTTTTGCCACCCATAGGGAGCTCTGACAATTCTTACACAGGCCTGCCACTGCAGCCTGAGTGAAATAACGTCCACGTTATTTCACAGCCATTTTACACTGCACTTAAGTAACTTATAAGTCACCTATATGTCTAACCTTTACCTGGTAAAGGTTAGGTGCAAAGTTACTTAGTGTGAGGGCACCCTGGCACTAGCCAAGGTGCCCCCACATTGTTCAGAGCCAATTCACTGAACTTTGTGAGTGCGGGGACACCATTACACGCGTGCACTACATATAGGTCACTACCTATATGTAGCTTCACCATGGTAACTCCGAATATGGCCATGTAACATGTCTATGATCATGGAATTGCCCCCTCTATGCCATCCTGGCATTGTTGGTACAATTCCATGATCCCAGTGGTCTGTAGCACAGACCCTGGTACTGCCAGACTGCCCTTCCTGGGGTTTCACTGCAGCTGCTGCTGCTGCCAACCCCTCAGACAGGCAGCTGCCCTCCTGGGGTCCAGCCAGGCCTGGCCCAGGATGGCAGAACAAAGAACTTCCTCTGAGAGAGGGTGTGACACCCTCTCCCTTTGGAAAATGGTGTGAAGGCAGGGGAGGAGTAGCCTCCCCCAGCCTCTGGAAATGCTTTGTTGGGCACAGATGTGCCCAATTCTGCATAAGCCAGTCTACACCGGTTCAGGGACCCCTTAGCCCCTGCTCTGGCGCGAAACTGGACAAAGGAAAGGGGAGTGACCACTCCCCTGACCTGCACCTCCCCTGGGAGGTGTCCAGAGCTCCTCCAGTGTGCTCCAGACGTCTGCCATCTTGGAAACAGAGGTGCTGCTGGCACACTGGACTGCTCTGAGTGGCCAGTGCCACCAGGTGACGTCAGAGACTCCTTGTGATAGGCTCCTTCAGGTGTTAGTAGCCTTTCCTCTCTCCTAGGTAGCCAAACCCTCTTTTCTGGCTATTTAGGGTCTCTGTCTCTGGGGAAACTTTAGATAACGAATGCATGAGCTCAGCCGAGTTCCTCTGCATCTCCCTCTTCACCTTCTGATAAGGAATCGACCGCTGACCGCGCTGGAAGCCTGCAAACCTGCAACATAGTAGCAAAGACGACTACTGCAACTCTGTAACGCTGATCCTGCCGCCTTCTCGACTGTTTTCCTGCTTGTGCATGCTGTGGGGGTAGCCTGCCTCCTCTCTGCACCAGAAGCTCCGAAGAAATCTCCCGTGGGTCGACGGAATCTTCCCCCTGCAACCGCAGGCACCAAAAAGCTGCATCTCCGGTCCCTTGGGTCTCCTCTCAGCACGACGAGCGAGGTCCCTCGAATCCAGCGACACCGTCCAAGTGACCCCCACAGTCCAGTGACTCTTCAGCCCAAGTTTGGTGGAGGTAAGTCCTTGCCTCACCTCGCTGGGCTGCATTGCTGGGAACCGCGACTTTGCAAGCTTCTCCGGCCCCTGTGCACTTCCGGCGGAAATCCTTCGTGCACAGCCAAGCCTGGGTCCACGGCACTCTAACCTGCATTGCACGACTTTCTAAGTTGGTCTCCGGCGACGTGGGACTCCTTTGTGCAACTTCGGCGAGCACCGTTTCACGCATCCTCGTAGTGCCTGTTTCTGGCACTTCTCCGGGTGCTACCTGCTTCAGTGAGGGCTCCTTGTCTTGCTCGACGTCCCCTCTCTCTGCAGGTCCAATTTGCGACCTCCTGGTCCCTCCTGGGCCCCAGCAGCGTCCAAAAACGCCAAACGCACGATTTGCGTGTAGCAAGGCTTGTTGGCGTCCATCCGGCGGGGAAACACTTCTGCACGACTCTCCAAGGCGTGGGGGATCCATCCTCCAAAGGGGAAGTCTCTAGCCCTTGTCGTTCCTGCAGTATTCACAGTTCTTCAGCCTAGTAAGAGCTTCTTTGCACCAACCGCTGGCATTTCTTGGGCATCTGCCCATCTCCGAGCTGCTTGTGACTTTTGGACTTGGTCCCCTTGTTCCACAGGTACCTTCAGACAGGAATCCATCGTTGTTGCATTGCTGATTTGTGTTTTCCTTGCATTCTCCCTCTAACACGACTATTTTGTCCTTAGGGGAACTTTAGTGCACTTTGCACTCACTTTTCAGGGTCTTGGGGAGGGTTATTTTTCTAACTCTCACTATTTTCTAATAGTCCCAGCGACCCTCTACAAGGTCACATAGGTTTGGGGTCCATTCGTGGTTCGCATTCCACTTCTGGAGTATATGGTTTGTGTTGCCCCTATCCCTATGTTTCCCCATTGCATCCTATTGTAACTATACATTGTTTGCACTGTTTTCTAAGACTATACTGCATATTTTTGCTATTGTGTATATATATCTTGTGTATATTTCCTATCCTCTCACTGAGGGTACACTCTAAGATACTTTGGCATATTGTCATAAAAATAAAGTACCTTTATTTTTAGTATAACTGTGTATTGTGTTTTCTTATGATATTGTGCATATGACACTAAGTGGTACTGTAGTAGCTTCACACGTCTCCTAGTTCAGCCTGAGCTGCTTTGCTAAGCTACCATTATCTATCAGCCTAAGCTGCTAGACACCCTATACACTAATAAGGGATAACTGGGCCTGGTGCAAGGTGCAAGTACCCCTTGGTACTCACTACAAACCAGTCCAGCCTCCTACATTGGTTGTGCAGTGGTGGGATAAGTGCTTTGAGACTACTTACCACTCTTGTCATTGTACTTTTCATAAGAGAAAAATATACAAAACAAGGTCAGTGTATATACACATAGCCAAAAAGTTTTGCATTTCCTCTTTTCACTCTTTTCTAAGTGCTGAAAAGTACTTCTAAACTTTCAAAAAGTTCTTAAAAGTTTAAAAAGTTTTTTCTGTCTTTCCAAAAAGTTCTGAAAACTTTTTTCTCTTTGTCTATCACTTTAACTCTCTCTAAAAATGTCTGGCACAGGCCAAAAAGTTGAACTGTCCAAACTTGCATATGATCACCTTAGCTGGAAAGGAGCAAGGAGTCTCTGCATAGAGAGAGGTTTGAGTGTAGGGAAGAATCCTTCCTTAGAACTGTTAATTAATATGCTTAGAGTACAGGATAAGGCCATAAGTGCCCAATCTGTAGAAAAAGTAGCTAATGGTTCTCAATCTGATCCAGGGACTCCCCCAGGAAAAGGTTCAGGAAAGAAACTTCTCAGCCTGCCCATTACTAGACAGTCTAGCATAGTTGGTACAGAGGTTGAATCACATCATACTGATGATGTGCTCTCACATTATGCTGGTAGCCAAGCTGTTAGGGTGCCCCTTGTAAGGGACAGGTCTCCTTCTGTTCATTCCCATCATACCTCTGTATCTAGAAATGTCCCTCCCACCCACCCTGATGACAGATTGTTAGAAAGGGAGCTCAATAGATTGAGAGTGGAGCAAACCAGACTGAAGCTCAAGAAGCAACAGCTGGATTTGGATAGACAGTCTTTAGAAATAGAGAGGGAAAGACAGAAGATGGGTTTAGATACCCATGGTGGCAGCAGCAGTATTCCCCATAGTCATCCTGCAAAAGAGCATGATTCCAGGAATCTGCACAAGATAGTTCCCCCTTATAAGGAGGGGGATGACATTAACAAGTGGTTTGCTGCACTTGAGAGGGCCTGTGTTGTACAGGATGTCCCTCAAAGGCAGTGGGCTGCTATCCTATGGCTATCATTTAGTGGAAAGGGTAGGGATAGACTCCTTACTGTGAAAGAAAGTGATGCCAATAATTTTACAGTTCTTAAGAATGCACTCCTGGATGGTTATGGCTTAACCACTGAACAGTACAGGATAAAGTTCAGAGAGACCAAAAAGGAGTCTTCACAAGACTGGGTTGATTTCATTGACCATTCAGTGAAGGCCTTGGAGGGGTGGTTACATGGCAGTAAAGTTACTGATTATGAAAGCCTGTATAACACAATCCTGAGAGAGCATATACTTAATAATTGTGTGTCTGATTTGTTGCACCAGTACCTGGTAGACTCTGATCTGACCTCTCCCCAAGAATTGGGAAAGAAGGCAGACAAATGGGTCAGAACAAGGGTGAACAGAAAAGTTCATACAGGGGGTGACAAAGATGGCAATAAGAAGAAAGATGGTGAAAAATCTCAAGATAAGCATGGGGATAAGGGTAAAACCAAAGATCCCACTTCAAATCTTAAACACTCTTCAGAGGGTGGGGATAAAACAAATTCTTCCTCTTCTTCCCAACCTGCACACATTAAAAAGCCTTGGTGCTTTGTGTGTAAAAATAGAGGCCATAGGCCAGGGGATAAGTCCTGTCCAGGTAAACCCCCTGAGCCTACCACCACTAATACATCAAGCTCTAGTGCCCCTAGCAGTAGTGGTACTAGTGGTGGGACTGCTGGCAACAGTCAAGCAAAGGGTGTAGTTGGGTTCACTTATGGGTCCATAGTGGAAACTGATGTAATCAGTCCCAAGACAGTTTCTGTCACACCTAGTGGCATTGGCCTTGCCACACTGGCTGCTTGTCCCCTTACAATGGATAAATACAAGCAGACAGTTTCAATAAATGGTGTTGAGGCCTTGGCCTACAGGGACACAGGTGCCAGTTTCACTTTGGTGACTGAAAACCTAGTGCCTCCTGAACAACACATCATTGGACAACAGTATAAGATTATTGATGTCCATAACTCCACTAAGTTTCTTCCCTTAGCTATAATTCAGTTTAGTTGGGGTGGAGTTACTGGCCCTAAGCAGGTGGTGGTATCACCTAGCTTACCTGTAGACTGTCTCTTAGGTAATGACCTAGAGGCCTCAGGTTGGGCTGATGTAGAGTTTTATGCCCATGCAGCCATGCTGGGCATCCCTGAGGAATTGTTCCCTCTCATTTCAAGTGAAATGAAAAAGCAAAGGAGAGAAGGCCTGAAAACTCAGGATCCCTCTCCATCAACAGGTAAAAAGGGTATCACAGTATCCCCTAACCACCCTACCATTCAGGATACTATTCCTGTGGTGGGAGAAACCTCTCCTGGGGTGGCACCTGTTCCAAGGGAATCATCAGCTGGCAAAGCTGGACTCCCTGAGGTGGAAGTACCTCTCTGTGGGATAACTAACATTGGTGAGAAAAACAGCACCATTTTAGTTAACATGGAGCATCCCTCCAACCCTCCCAGAGAAACTTTAGTGCAGAAACCCTGCACTACCTCACAACACTTAGGACAGCATCCCTGCCCTAGTGTGGAGCTCATAGGACAGCATCCCTGCCCTGCTCCAACTCAAGAGAAACAGCATCCCTGTTCTCTCTTCCAGCCAGATGGACAAAGTTTTTGCCCAGCTATGGCTTTTCTGAGACAGCATCCCTGTCTGGCATTTCCATCACTACAAATAGGTTCAGTGGACAATTCCCACTGCTCTAAACTAAAACTTACTGATAGAAACTCTGAAAATACATCTTCACATTGTTGCTTAGCTAAAAAACTTCAAACAGGGTGGTTTACATCCCCACAGGGAAGTAACCATATAGTGGATGATAAAGGGAGTAACCAGTCTATTGCAGAGCTACTCTCTACTTATCACCACTTAGACAATAAAGTCTCAACTGGCCAAGGTTAGCCTTATTGTCCTTCGTTTGGGGGGGGTTGTGTGAGAAGGTAGCCTCTTTCTAGCCTTGTCACCCCCACTTTTGGCCTGTTTGTGAGTGTATGTCAGGGTGTTTGTCACTGTTTTCACTGTCTCACTGGGATCCTGATAGCCAGGCCTCAGTGCTCATAGTGAAAACACCATGTTTTCAGTATGGTTGTTATGTGTCACTGGGATCCTGCTAGTCAGGACCCCAGTGCTCATAGGTTTGTGGCCTATATGGATGTGTCACTGGGACCCTGTCACACAGGGCCCCAGTGCTCATAGGTGTGCATGTATATGTTCCCAGTGTGGTGCCTAACTGTCTCACTGAGGCTCTGCTAACCAGAACCTCAGTGGTTATGCTCTCTCATTACTTTTAAATTGTCACTAACAGGCTAGTGACCAATTTTACCAATTCACATTGGCTTACTGGAACACCCTTATAATTCCCTAGTATATGGTACTAAGGTACCCAGGGTATTGGGGTTCCAGGAGATCCCTATGGGCTGCAGCATTTCTTTTGCCACCCATAGGGAGCTCTGACAATTCTTACACAGGCCTGCCACTGCAGCCTGAGTGAAATAACGTCCACGTTATTTCACAGCCATTTTACACTGCACTTAAGTAACTTATAAGTCACCTATATGTCTAACCTTTACCTGGTAAAGGTTAGGTGCAAAGTTACTTAGTGTGAGGGCACCCTGGCACTAGCCAAGGTGCCCCCACATTGTTCAGAGCCAATTCACTGAACTTTGTGAGTGCGGGGACACCATTACACGCGTGCACTACATATAGGTCACTACCTATATGTAGCTTCACCATGGTAACTCCGAATATGGCCATGTAACATGTCTATGATCATGGAATTGCCCCCTCTATGCCATCCTGGCATTGTTGGTACAATTCCATGATCCCAGTGGTCTGTAGCACAGACCCTGGTACTGCCAGACTGCCCTTCCTGGGGTTTCACTGCAGCTGCTGCTGCTGCCAACCCCTCAGACAGGCAGCTGCCCTCCTGGGGTCCAGCCAGGCCTGGCCCAGGATGGCAGAACAAAGAACTTCCTCTGAGAGAGGGTGTGACACCCTCTCCCTTTGGAAAATGGTGTGAAGGCAGGGGAGGAGTAGCCTCCCCCAGCCTCTGGAAATGCTTTGTTGGGCACAGATGTGCCCAATTCTGCATAAGCCAGTCTACACCGGTTCAGGGACCCCTTAGCCCCTGCTCTGGCGCGAAACTGGACAAAGGAAAGGGGAGTGACCACTCCCCTGACCTGCACCTCCCCTGGGAGGTGTCCAGAGCTCCTCCAGTGTGCTCCAGACGTCTGCCATCTTGGAAACAGAGGTGCTGCTGGCACACTGGACTGCTCTGAGTGGCCAGTGCCACCAGGTGACGTCAGAGACTCCTTGTGATAGGCTCCTTCAGGTGTTAGTAGCCTTTCCTCTCTCCTAGGTAGCCAAACCCTCTTTTCTGGCTATTTAGGGTCTCTGTCTCTGGGGAAACTTTAGATAACGAATGCATGAGCTCAGCCGAGTTCCTCTGCATCTCCCTCTTCACCTTCTGATAAGGAATCGACCGCTGACCGCGCTGGAAGCCTGCAAACCTGCAACATAGTAGCAAAGACGACTACTGCAACTCTGTAACGCTGATCCTGCCGCCTTCTCGACTGTTTTCCTGCTTGTGCATGCTGTGGGGGTAGCCTGCCTCCTCTCTGCACCAGAAGCTCCGAAGAAATCTCCCGTGGGTCGACGGAATCTTCCCCCTGCAACCGCAGGCACCAAAAAGCTGCATCTCCGGTCCCTTGGGTCTCCTCTCAGCACGACGAGCGAGGTCCCTCGAATCCAGCGACACCGTCCAAGTGACCCCCACAGTCCAGTGACTCTTCAGCCCAAGTTTGGTGGAGGTAAGTCCTTGCCTCACCTCGCTGGGCTGCATTGCTGGGAACCGCGACTTTGCAAGCTTCTCCGGCCCCTGTGCACTTCCGGCGGAAATCCTTCGTGCACAGCCAAGCCTGGGTCCACGGCACTCTAACCTGCATTGCACGACTTTCTAAGTTGGTCTCCGGCGACGTGGGACTCCTTTGTGCAACTTCGGCGAGCACCGTTTCACGCATCCTCGTAGTGCCTGTTTCTGGCACTTCTCCGGGTGCTACCTGCTTCAGTGAGGGCTCCTTGTCTTGCTCGACGTCCCCTCTCTCTGCAGGTCCAATTTGCGACCTCCTGGTCCCTCCTGGGCCCCAGCAGCGTCCAAAAACGCCAAACGCACGATTTGCGTGTAGCAAGGCTTGTTGGCGTCCATCCGGCGGGGAAACACTTCTGCACGACTCTCCAAGGCGTGGGGGATCCATCCTCCAAAGGGGAAGTCTCTAGCCCTTGTCGTTCCTGCAGTATTCACAGTTCTTCAGCCTAGTAAGAGCTTCTTTGCACCAACCGCTGGCATTTCTTGGGCATCTGCCCATCTCCGAGCTGCTTGTGACTTTTGGACTTGGTCCCCTTGTTCCACAGGTACCTTCAGACAGGAATCCATCGTTGTTGCATTGCTGATTTGTGTTTTCCTTGCATTCTCCCTCTAACACGACTATTTTGTCCTTAGGGGAACTTTAGTGCACTTTGCACTCACTTTTCAGGGTCTTGGGGAGGGTTATTTTTCTAACTCTCACTATTTTCTAATAGTCCCAGCGACCCTCTACAAGGTCACATAGGTTTGGGGTCCATTCGTGGTTCGCATTCCACTTCTGGAGTATATGGTTTGTGTTGCCCCTATCCCTATGTTTCCCCATTGCATCCTATTGTAACTATACATTGTTTGCACTGTTTTCTAAGACTATACTGCATATTTTTGCTATTGTGTATATATATCTTGTGTATATTTCCTATCCTCTCACTGAGGGTACACTCTAAGATACTTTGGCATATTGTCATAAAAATAAAGTACCTTTATTTTTAGTATAACTGTGTATTGTGTTTTCTTATGATATTGTGCATATGACACTAAGTGGTACTGTAGTAGCTTCACACGTCTCCTAGTTCAGCCTGAGCTGCTTTGCTAAGCTACCATTATCTATCAGCCTAAGCTGCTAGACACCCTATACACTAATAAGGGATAACTGGGCCTGGTGCAAGGTGCAAGTACCCCTTGGTACTCACTACAAACCAGTCCAGCCTCCTACATTGGTCACCTGTGCCCACTGCTCTTTTAAGATTGTCAGACACCAAATATGAAATTCCAACCTTCTCCCAAGCAAAAGTTGTCACTTATTAAATGCAATAAGGTAACCCAATGTTAACCCATTGGAGGGATAGGCCTCACAGTAGTGAAACATGAATTTAGGAAATTTTCACTACCAGGATATGTAAAACGTAAATGTACATGTCCAACTTTTACAATATAATGCACCCTGCCCTATGGGCTGTTTAGGCCCTACCTTAGAGGTGACATGTGTAATGAAAAGGGAGTCTTAGGCTTGGTAAAAGGTTTATTTTGCCAAGTCGAAATGGCAGTTTAAAAATGAATACACAGACTGCAATAGCAAGCCTGAGACGGGTTTTAAAGGGCTACTTAAGTGGGTGACATAATCAGTGCTACGGCCCAGTAGTAGCAATTAATTTACAGTCCCTGGGTGCCTAAAGTACCACTTTACTAGGGACTTCTAAGTAAGTAAAATGTGCAAATTGGTGTAAGCAAATTTTACCACGTTTACAGGAGTAAGCACTTTAGCACAGGTTAGCAGTGGTAAAATGCATAGATTCATAGCACCAACAAAAGCAAATTCAGCAAATATGAGTGAAGGCAAAAAGTGTGCAAGAAAACCAAGCAAAGATGTCATGTCCAACAGCTGGCCTTCAGGATGTATAAAAGAAGCAATAATAAATGATTCCAAAACATACTAAACACCTTGTTGTTTGAATTATACTTTGGACCAAAATCAATTTATGCCAGATGCAGTATTTTCTAACTTTAGTGTGCTACATTCAAAATTGTATCTATCCTCAATATTTTGGAGGTGGAGCAAGCCAGCCAAATCACCATAAACATCATCAATATTCTGGGGTGCAGAAGTCCCCTGCTCAGGCAGAGGATCAGAGTCCAAACCAAAAAATAATGGTGCCTCTGATGGTAGTTGCGACATGGCAAAGGCACCAGGTTAGAGTCAGGCTGCATGAAGAGCAGTTGAGCTTTTGCGATTTCGTAGCACGACGACAGTTGGGCTCAAGCAGAAATCAACTGGAGGTCAGACACTGCTGTTGGCACCAGATCATTTGGTCTATTGGTACCTGCATTGGTGTAGCAAGGACCAGCATGGATTTAATGGCCAGAGTAGAAGTCTGTATCAGCATCAGTACAGGTCCAGTTATGGGTCCCAAGGGTACCAACACACCAGGGATGGACCACCAAGTGTTAACCCGACTGAAGTGCCTGCAGTTTCCTGAAGTGCACTAGGGAAGACAAAAGAGCACCAACATTTTGCAGCATAGTCTGCTTAAACGACCTTGATCTGGTGTGTGGTCGATGAAGGCCTGATAATTTGGCATCCATCAGTTTGCAGAATCAATTCAGTGGTCGGAATAACTACTCTTGTGACTTCTCTTTGAGTCAGAGTGGTGGGATGGGTTTGAGTCCTTCTTTGCTTTCTTATGAGTATACTTGGACTTCGACTTAAAGGAGATCTTGGAGCGCAAAGTTGAGGGGTCACAGGAATGGCCTCTGGACTGGGACTAAGTCTGTTACTGTGACATGGATGGGGAGCATAGGCCACATCTTCTGATGCTCTACTGCATACAGCTTTGCCTCCTGTTCTCTGATCCCCTTCAGATGCAAGTACATCTGAATAAAAACCATGACTTGTCTACATTTCCTAAGGTGAGCACGCCTCAAAAACCGAAGCAAAAAAAAAATGTCGTCTAAATGGCACATAATATTTACAAAATATTGTCGAGTGGGGAGAGCAGGAGTCACCAGGACAAACTGGTAAAATCGCATTATAAGAAACAGCCATGGGAAAAGCAACCATAAAGTGCAAAGTGTTAAATCTTAATCATTTCAGCATTATCTGTTCTGTGATTACTAAGAGGAACCCAAACAAAGTATGTTTCAATCCAAGGACTATTAATTATTGGTAAATCATTTCTCAACACGTTTGAGACTCGATTTGCACATAACTGAGTTTGGCACACTAAAAGCTAACCATGGAATCGTCCTGACCTTATCCAGACTGATAAAAGTTGTGTAAAAGTTTGACTTTTGATACAGATGGAGAGCCAAAAAAAGAGCAGGATAAAGCCTGATATAATTGCTTTTTTAGTCCAACCCTAATACTGAATTACACAAATAGGTGCATGTACACTGAGGGACTGCAAGCAACCTTCTCAGAAACATATTCAGCACTTTCTAAATATCATCATAGTCCTGTATTCCCAATAGTACCACATTGTATATTGCAATTCAGAGGCATTTTAAATTGCAGGCAATTGTCTGATGGGGTTACTATCCAGCTTTGAGGGAGAGTTAAACAGTGCCATTATACTTCTCCCAAAATACCCACCTTGATGCAACCCAGCGTGGACCACTCACAGGTATTATTAAATATGATCCCCAAATTTTAAAAACAAATGTGGAACCTGGGCTAATCTTGGTTTGATTTACAACATTAGACCTATGTTTATATTTTTCGGGCCAAAGACCACAATATTGGTTTTTGATTTATGTTAAGATCAAGGTCCAAAGTGAAACTTTATCCAAAAGTCGTTGCAGCCCAAGCAAAGTATAAACCATATGCACCGCTTCATCTGCATAAAGAAGAGCAGGGGTGGGATGAGTGCCAACACATGGCACATCAATGCCAAAGTCAATAAATATTTTTCTAATCCATTCATGAACAAAATAAACCAAAAAGGCGCCAGGACACAACCGTCTTACTTTCTTTGAGCTGTGAAAAGGTTTAGTAGTTTCACCATTTGGGCTATATCGGACATTGACCTTCCAAAAATGCTTATATCGGCCTCCACGCCCAGATTTATTATAATGTCTGATAGCTTATTATGGTTAACGTGGTCAAAGGTCGAACTGAAGTTCATAAATGCTGTTAAAACACATCCCCATTTTACAGCTGCATATTTAGTAACTAAATGATAGAAATTGAGGTACTGCTCAACTGTCCCCACAGTCGGTGTAAAACCATATCATAAATCAGACAATCTGATTATCCTCGTTGCACGTCTCCAAACGGCCTAATAGAATCTTGCTTATTATCTTAGCTGTGGTACTAAATGATACACGGCAATAACACTTTGGTCACTTTTGCAGCCCATTTTTGAAGATCAGCACAGTAATAGCGTGGGACCAAGAGAGGGGTAGACCAGAACTGGCAATAGCCCTCAGAACGTTAGTTAGGAGAGGTGCCACAAATCTATGTTTGCCTAGAATAAATCTACAGGGACTTGAGTAGTGCATGCAGCACTTCCCGTAGGTAGCCTGTTG
This sequence comes from Pleurodeles waltl, assembly GCF_031143425.1. NCBI lineage: Eukaryota > Metazoa > Chordata > Amphibia > Caudata > Salamandridae > Pleurodeles > Pleurodeles waltl. Next base: position 570,517,017 of record NC_090451.1, on the reverse strand, counting down.
AGGGCTTGCAGTATATCATTGAGCTCTACAGCAAAGCCGCAAGACTTTACTACATCACTACCAGTAGGCATGGCAGTTGGTGTGCTACCACTATAAACATCTGAAAAGTGAGTAAACCAATCGTTAGAAGAAATAACATCCAGCCTCAGGCCAGAAGAACCCTGGTGAAATCATTTTAGAAATTGTAGGGAAAAAAACATCAAAGTTTCGGAGATGAGCTCAGGGTCTCTGTCAGAAGGTACAGAAAGAAAGGAACTGATGTCAGCATGAAGGACTGGCACTTACATGTTCCCTCTGCTACCTCACTTCCAGGAAGTGTGGAGTCAGTGAAAAGCTCCACAGCATTACCTAGTGGTTTATGGGAGCACTGCTGTTAAAACACTTTCAGATCGAGTCTGACACCTTGGGAGTATTCGGAGGTGAAGAATCTGAAGGTAGAAATAGCCATCACAATCGTCTTTATGGGCCAGGGCACAGGGATTAGGAGGCAGGTCGTGTGGCACTAGAAGAGGACAGCAGGCAAATTAAGTTCTTAGCGAGCATCCTACACAGACTGAGGCAAGTAAAGTCCTCCCGGAGCATACAAAGGAAGTAAAACGATTACATTGTGTATACCGGAATTAATGCTGCCATCTTTTTTCTTTAATGAGTTTTAGGATGGTATTACGAGTTCAGATTTCATTTATGTGGTTTTGTTTTAAAGAGGCCAATTTAGACCATGGAGAACAGCCTACACTGAGTCAGGGCGATGGAGTAAAATACTACATCACCCTGACAGCGCACCCACCTTGGAAACCTAGAGATGCCAATCAGCCCAGCCGACATTTCTTTCATCGGCAGGAACCGCAGTCATAACGGTTCCGGTCAAGGTATTAAATGTATGATGGACAGCTCTGTCAACATGATGGTACAGTTCATGAAACTTTCACTTTGAAAAATATAATGACACCCGCACCATGGGAGTCTTCCCTGGCTGCCTTAAGCAAAAAAAAATTCTTACAGCATTATCAATGTCTCCTATACCTCTGTGTTCAACAACCCCCAAAGGAGTACAATTTACCCAAACAGCAACTTATTCCCAGCCTTTCTAGCAACTATTTCAATAATATATTATACAATCTGGCACATATTAATTCCAGTTCACGTTCTCAAACAGCTTCACATTATTTTTTTGTCCCCGTTTGGCTTGCGTTAAGCAATTTTTTGCATTTTGTTCCACCGCAAACTTGTCAAAAATTGTGTACTACTGCCTCCTAGCTCAACTACAGTAGACTAAGGCCCCTTATTCATACATTGGCTTCAGCAGGGGTCTGCCAGACCTAGTGCAGCATTACCCACACAACAGTACTGAAAGCAGTGTGCACATCAGTCCTAAGACATACTTACCTGGAGAGAATAATTTCTGGAAGCTCTCCCTACCTGGCATTGACAGTGCCGGAAATCAGCTGATCCCTTAAGACCCGTCACCACCGTGCCAATATTTTTCAGTGCCATTAGCTTCTTTCCCTGGAAGACACCCATCTCCAGATATCTAAACAACTAGCAGCTCGAGTTGATGCACAATGGAAATAGTGCCACTTGTTAGCTTGGTCAGATCAATTACGAGGATTAATATTGATTGCCCCTATACTAATCTTATCTAATTCAGATTATTGCTATATTGGGGCTTCTCATATAGACTAACAGACCACTGGAATAAAAGGACATCACGTTTTCTCTATGACTTTCTGATCAGTCTCAGGCTGTAGCTCAACGTCCTTTACCCGCCAGCAATCATCTCAGCACAAACAGCAGTGGCCACTGGGAGCAAACTTTGTCCTTACTTGTTTATCAAGTGCTGGATGTCTCAGTACCTGCATTAACCCTTGCCAATAGTTTGGTATGTAGTAAGTGAGCCCTCTGTAGAAAACATTATGTGACGTTTATGTTGTAATGCACAAAATATAAATTCCCTACTTCCTGGCTCCAACAGTTGCAGCGTTAATGATGCTACTTTCTATTCTCCCTGTTGCTATAATCTTTCTTCAGGTAGAAGTGTTTGACTTCTGATATTCATCCTTGCATTCCTACAAGGAATAAGCTCGTATTGGTCAGGAACTAGATTGATAAAACCGCTTTTGATAATTCAGTCACCAACACTTTGCTCCATATTATCTAGTCTGTGTTTAACATTATCATGAACCTAACATCTTAGGGTTTTTTTGCCACTGGGGTGCAAGGAATGCCAGTACCTCTTTCATTGCTCTCGTCAATGTCCTTGTAGGGTCTGCCCCTTGTATTACACTGGGTGCAAAGGACCTCTGCACTGATTTGATTCAAAATCTGCTGGCCTGTCCTAGTTCAATTCTGAATTTCAGGGGTGTGGACAAGCCGCCAAGATAGTGGATTCACTTAGATTTAGCTCCGCCAAGTCCCAGCAAAATCCTGCATCATCCTTGCATCCCTATTACTGGAAGCCTGACCTGTTGTCCGGGAAATTGCTGCACCATGACACGGGCAAAGGACTGCTGCCAGGTAGCTTTGTCTGTGGTGTCAGTGGTGTAATGGAGCTAGGTGGCACACTTGGAATGCTGCTGCAGTCTTGTAGGTGCAGAGGAAGCTAGTGAAGAGAGTTTGTTGGCACTATACTCTAAGCAATCATGGTCACCAAGTTGGCACCGGAGGGGAAGATTAGGGGCACGGCTGTTGCAGTTGCACTCCTCTAGCAGGATTTGACAAACAAGGCAAAGAGAGTGACAACAGATAAGGAAATAATTTACATAATCAAAGATAAAATACAAACCCTCACAGAATTGCCCAGTATCTTGAAAAACGTGTAGAGGGTGCTGGTGGGAGTGAGAGGGTTATAGGCCCAGGTGGAACCATATCACACTGGTTGGTGTAGCAGAGGGACATGAGGGCCAGCACCCCAAACAGTTCCTGACTGACTGGTTCACATTCTGGATGTCTCAAGAAGCCCTCTACTCATGCTTTGTAGGGGAAAGCATTCACTGAGCATTTGTCAGAAGGACCCTGCCAGGCGATTCACCACATCCCATGATTGCCAGAATATTAAAGTACCTCAACTGTGACAGAATATTGTGGCCAGCATGTTCGAAGCCGGAACTCCATTGCAACACAGCCGAAATCATGGTTTTCCAAGTTACAATATACATGTCCAGCAGCAGTGGAAACTTTTTGCTACTGTAAGGACCAAATAACAGGCAATACAACTGACCTACAGGTGTCTATATCTGGCCAAGTTAAAAGTTTTGTTCAGAGGAAATCCTACTATTTTCAAAGCTCCAAAGACCGTGTACACTGGAGGGGGGTCAAAGGAAAAATCTTGCCTCTGAACAAGCAACCAAACCTCAAGGCGATGCCACAGATGGCGCCCCTACACTGTCCATAGGGAGAAAGCTCTAGAAGGCGAAATCAAGGCAATATGTGGAGAGAGGGATCTGGCTCTAGACAGATGAACTTACCGACAACAGTTGTTAGTGATGACAACAAAACAACCACCTTGTGAAACAGAAGCAGGCCCATAATTATGGATACCTGCTGAGCAAAGGGAGCAGAGAAGACCTGACTGTATCTGTGTGATGAGGGAACAATATACTTGTATTGAGGCACAGCCTAGAGACAGACTGGTAATAGCGGATAGATAAGTTTATGTAACAGTATATAGGGAAAACATATGCTTCAAGGACAGAGTTGGGGAGGGGGAAATGGAGTTCTAGGCTCGAAATTGTCGCTGACTGGTCAGGTATATCTCTACTCCACAGTGAAACTACAATGCAATACAGGACAGTAACAAAAAGCAATACTGAATTTGGTCCTGGAATGCAAATGTCCTCAATATTAGAATTAAAAGAAGCACAGTCCTGTCATATGTTAGGAAACGCTCGCCAAGGTGCTGCTTCTCCAAAAGATCCATTTACTGGGTTGTAAATGGAGAGTTCTAGCAAATTTCATCAAAACCTGGCTATACCACGCTGACTTTACTGTAAGGTAGAGAGTGCTGCACCATCAAAAGATGTTTTTTTTTTTAGTAGCTGCTATATATCTTTGGGTCTTGAGGAGAGTGGCTGCAAGGTTACGTAGATTTAACAAAAGGACATGTCGCAGAGCTAGGCTGATACACTAGCAGGAGTACCACTTCCCCAATAGAGTGCCACCCGGCGCTTTGCAAGAAGTAGGGCCAGGGTGGCAAACAGCCGAATGTTTTTCGGCAGTGGTTTTACAAATCCCAGCAGTGCGATAGTATCATGAATAGAATCCAAATAAGGGCGAATTGGCCCACAGTTCAAGGCCAAATGCGCAGTCAGCATGTTAAGCAGAGCACTTGGGGCAGGTGTGTGCGTAGGAAGGGTCAAGTCTGGCCAGTAGCTATGGCATAACATAGGTGCGTGGAGAACTTTGTAATGCCACAGTTTGTGTCGATAATTGTTGGAAATGAGCTTAGTTTGGGCACAGCAGTATTGCCATTGCTTGTCAGAGTGCTACCTAAATCCCATTCCCATGCAGCCCGAGATTTCTCCAGTCCAAAGGGTCACAGTGCAGCGGTTATAAAGCCTAGAAATCAAATGCGTTCCCTCGAGGGTAGTGAGGATCAAAGAAAGGTGGCAAGTCAGGCGGTTCCACCGGAGATGCAGGCAGAATTGCGCATAGTGTACTGTGCAAGAAGTGAAGGATAAATCTATCTACGTATGTTGCGGGTCCCCTCTCCAGCAATGTGGACCCAGATTTAAGAGTGCCATCACTGTAAAGGTCACCTAGAGTATCCAAACAATGAGTGTCTAGCGTACGTTCAGTATCCCGCTCCAGAGTAAGTGGGACCCAGGTTTGACAGGGGCAGGTGTGGGTAGTACAAAGTAGTGCATCCCAAATATTTGAGTAGTTTATACAAAGGCCAGCATGTGGTAGGAAGTGTAGGAAGCAGGATCCCCGTTACCAAGTGGCCTAAGCACATTTAGCTCATTTTGGTACCATCCGGACGAGCAACTACCCTTTCTTAAACCTGAACACTCGCAAGCACTCCCCTATTCCTTCCCCACATGGTCTTTTGCACACCATGCCACCTCAGTTTGGATCAGGCCATATGTAAATCAGGTGTCCAACCAGGGATCTCTGGGCCATTATCCCACCTACGTACAAATTGTGCTTTACCGAGAATAATTGGGTGTTTTTTTTATAAACCAACCTTTTCTCTTAAGACATAGATTCTTCAATGCAAGCAACTGTATCTGGAGAAGATGAGGATTTAAGTGATCTAAGTCGATTTGCTCTACAGAATTAGAATATGTATCATGTAAAAGGCAGATAAACATTAACAACTTGATGTTTATTAATTTGTCTACATTTATTTCAGATGTTTTCTTTTTTCATTATGTACTTGTTGGGAGTACACCACCTAATTAACAGAACATGCAAACACATTTAAAGTCAATGCACTCTTTAGTATGGTTTGCGCCCCCCCACCCCCGAATTTAGAGCTTCGGTCAACATTGTGTCTGGGTTGTAGTGTGCAATGTAACTCAAAATTAAGACTATTTACCTCAAGTGTGTTGCAATTTCGTATATTCTGGTGAGTGCTCCTTATATCCATCTTGGATTTCAGAGGATCTTCTTGAATTTAAATTATATCTCACCTTGAAATTATAATGCACAATACAAAAGTGTCTTTGTGCATTTACTGTGTTGAGACTGTAGTTACGACCAAAATGTCTCAACAGGTATCAATTTGAAAACGTATAAAAAATGACTAATTCATGTACAAAAAAGAAAAGGAGGCAAAGGGAAGAAAACCAGTTATCCAAAGACTAATTCACAATTTAATAAATAGAAAAACATAGCATCCTACTTCATCTTAAAATAGTGTAGTGATTAAAGCCAAGTGAACAAATAGTGCTCGTGAACAAGTGCCCTGAACCCGGCCCACGTAAAACAAAAAAAGAAGCAAAAAATAAAAATAGCAGCAACTGTATAGGCAATCCTTTTAGATCAAATTACATGAAATTAGTAATTCTCATCAAATCCAAAATTCATCATGTAGGTCACGGTGCCTTCATTTTGCTACTTAATTGTCAATGGCGTTTCAACCTTATACCACTTAAGGTCATCATCAAGACCAAGACATACACCTAGATAAAGTGGTGCTGTAACTGAAGGACCAGAACAATGAGTTTTATAAAAATAAATTAAGAAAAATAATAGTAATATCAAGTCCACCACCAGACAACAACTAAAGACTCACCAACCAGGCAAAGTTATATGTATAACAATTGTAAGAAGAAACAAAAAAAAAAACGTCAGTAATGAATTTACATACTTTCAAATTTAACTTCGCAAAAAATACAAAAGATTATAGTTGGAATATTGATTTTTGATCCTTTATTACTCAGCTCAAGCTTGGACAAATCATATTACAGAGTATAAAAATCACTCAAAGCATTTTGATGTAAAAAACAACAAGAAAGACCAACATCATTAATCATCCTTGAATAGCTCATAACATGAAAGCAACTCACATCAATGGCTATGAAACAACCAAATTGTGCCATTCACCTAGAGTGTTTAAACCATTATTAATTAGGGTCACCCCACATTGTGAAATCCATCTACATTCACATCGTTGTAACAATTGAATCAAATTGCTGCACTGTAAAGGAAGCATAGGTGCATCCATAACCTGTCAGAACAGATCATTCTCATTATGATTGAATAACTGGAAGTGAGAAACCAGTGGGGCATTCTCCGTCCTGCATTTAATTCTACTTTTGTGTTCTATAATTCTAGTCTTAGCCATTTGTGTGGTTTGCCCTATACAGATTAAATCACAAGGGCAGCAGACGGCATAAATAACATTTTCAGTCCAACAGTTGTTGAAATGTTTCAAAGAGTAAACATTGTTTCCCACTTTAAGTTCCTTGGTGCTTTAAGTCAAGGAACATACACTACAATTTAGGCATTTATAATATCCAACGATAGGTGGTAAGCCCAGACTGGAGGGGGTTGTATGATCAATCCTGGATTTAGAATCCCATGTGATCGCCTGTGGTAAATGATTACTTAAATTTTGGCCTCTTCTATAAGAAAATAGAAGAGGATCCGAAAAACTGTCAAGTTATGCAGTACAACCCACTTCCTCCTGCTCCCTCTACTGAAACGATTACTTGCGGGGCAAAAGGTATTCAGAAAAGAAATACGATTGTTATCCTCATGAATCCTGGGGTAAGCAAGACTGCTCTAGGACAGTACCACGCTTGTTTATGATAACATCTCACTAAACAACGGGAATAACCCCTAGTGATCAGCTTCTCACTCAGGATGGCTGCATCACAAAAATAATCTTTTCTCCACTTGCAGTTCCTTCTTAACCAGAGAAACAGCCTATGGGTGTGGAATTTAATAAAATGTTTACTTGTCCTTGGGACAGGTTGTTTCTTAAGTCTACTTGTCTTGTAAAAGAAATCTACTTGTCCCTTTGGTGCCATTTACTGCGGCGACAAATTATGGCAGCAATCTCTTTATGTAAGAGCCAGGGCTCCTACTATAGTAGGGCTTGAATACTTGCAATATCAACCTTGCTATAGCAATTACCTTATTTTGCCACCTTTCTACAGATCTACATATTAGGGCTGGGGGAAGCAGTAAGAAATAGTTCCAGGGTTAGAATGCCTTTGAGCCTGAAAACCTACTAACGTTCATGTTTCAAGAATTTTCACTAACTCTTCTCTCATCTTTTCCCATAATGAGAAAGGCTGGAAATTTACTCCTGACAATGGCAGATGTAGAATGTCTTCCTGGTTGGGAAAAAAGTGGTTGGAGGGAAAGTGAACTTGTAAAAGCTCAACAGATTTTTACATGAGCAAATCTACACATGCATGTTTGCTCATGCTAAAATACGGTTTGCAAATATTTTCTAGGCGTATGATTTCCTGGTCTACTTCTGTAAAGTTCTTGTGAATTCATGAAAGTCACTAATTCAAAGACATACCATGGGTGTACTTTTGTGACTTTCTTTTAGAAATGGGTCCATAATTAGGACTGGCACTAACAAAGACATTTTGTTTTTATTGAAACTTCCATTTCTCTATCAGCTGTCTTTACTATGAGTGATCTCATTCTGCTCTTCCACAAGGAGCATATTGATACACAACGTAGTTTTGTTCAGTGCCAAGAACTACTCTGACAATTAGTGGTGTAATGAAACCAGAGGGGGTCCCCTGCAAAGAACATGGAGGGCCCCCCTCTAGACTCACTCGGGGCAGGTGCTGTGCTGAGGTGGCCCTCCTAGAGGGTCGCTGGGGGGCCCTTGTTACGCCACTGGTGGCAATGTTTGTTTTTTGAGACCAAAAATGTTTTTTTCTTTTTGCCAGTGTTTGTTACAATGGTGAGGGCTGGCAGATCCCACAACAGTAAAGAGTTCTAAAAGCCATGTCAAAACAAGACACGCATTTACGAAATTAAAAGACTCTAAAAAAATGTTGGATCAGTTCGCTTTGCCAGTGCTTGTTTATTTTCATGCTTCCCATAGTCGTATTGAAAATGATTACACTTATTTTTCATTAGGAATACTTTTTGGAAATACTAGCAAGCATCAACAAATTTTACAAAGTGACGCTTCAAAGAAATAGCACCTAAAATTTCATAGTAGCAAAATGTTTTTTTCCTACTGTTTTCCCTACTGAACATTTTATTTTGAAAGCAAAGAATCATCACTCTAGCTTACAAGCTTCTGCAAACATTTGCATCTAATCAGACTGTAGGAGGCTGGCCTGGCTTATAGTGGGTACCTTGTGGTACTTACACCCTGTGCCAGGTCCAGTTATCCCTTATTAGTAGAATAGAGGTGTTTCTAGCAGCTTAGGCTGATAGAAGGTAGCTATGGCAAAGCAGCTTAGGCTGAATTAGGAGACATGCAAAGCTCCTACTATACCACTTATGTCATATAGCACAATATCATAAGGAAACACAATACTCAGAGTTACTAAAAATAAAGGTACTTTATTTTTATGACAATATGCCACAAGTATCTCAGTGAGTGCCCTCAGTAAGAAGGTAAGTAATATACACAAGTTATATGTACACAAACCCAAAACAGGTAAGTAAGACTAAGAAAAGTAATGCAAACAGTGTAGAATTACAATAGGATGCAATAGGTGAACATAGGTCTAGGGGCAATACAAACCATATACTCCAAAAATGGAATGCGAATCAGGAATGGACCCCAGACCTATGGGAGCTTGTAGAGGGTTGCTGGGACTGTAAGAAAACAGTCAGGGTGTCCAAGATACCCCACCCCAAGACCCTGAAAAGTAGGAGTAAAGTACACCTACTACCCCAAAAGGACACAATATTCGTGATAGGGGGATTCTGCAAGAACCACAAACACCAGCAAAGCACTGAAGACGGATTCCTGGACCTGAGGACCTGCAAGACAAGAGGACCAAGTCCAAGAGTCGCGATAGTGTCCGGGGCGGGGGGGCAGGAGCCCAGGAAACCGCAGAATAAGGTGCAAGGAAGCTGCCTCCGGATGGAAGAAGCTTAGGATTCTGCAACAACGAAGAGAGCTAGGAACTTCTCCTTTGGATGGAAGATGTCCCACGGCGTGCTGAAGGTTGAGGTGGCATGGTGTGCAGAAATACCACAACCAAGCCTTGCTATCTGCAAGTGTCGCGGTAGAGGTTTTTGGGTGCTGCTGAGGACCAGGATGTCGCCCCTTGGAGGAGGAGACCGAGGGGGCGCTCAGCAACTCAGAGAGCCCCCACAGAAGTAACGTTGCAGGCACTTAGATTTGTGAACCGGAGCTGGCTCAGAGTCACAAAGGAGGGTCCCACAACGTCTAAGTCCAACTCAGAGGGTTGAGCGCTGCAGGATGGAGTGCTGGGGACCCAGGCTAGGCTGTGCACAAAGACATCCTTGGAGGAGTGCACAGAAGCCAGAGTAGCAGCAAATCACGCAGTACACCGGTTTGCAGTCTAGCGTGGGGAGGCAAGGACTTACCTCCACCAAACTTGGACTGAAGGATCACTGGACTGTGGGAGTCACTTGGATAGAGTTCCTGTGTTCCAGGGACCACGCTCGTCAGGATGAGAGGGGACCCAGAGGACCGGTGATGCAGTCTTTTGGTGCCTGCGTTAGCAGGGGGAAGATTCCTTCGACCCACAGGAGATTTCTTCTTGGCTTCCAGTGCAGGGTGAAGGCAGGTGACCCCCCCCCCCCCCAGAGCATGCACCACCTGGAAACAGTTGAGAAAGCCGGCAGGATTAGGCGCTACAATGTTGCTGGTAGTCGTCTTGCTACTTTGTTGCGGTTTTGCAGGCGTCCTGGAGCAGTCAGAGGTCGATCCTTGGCAGAAGTCGAAGAGGGAAGTGCAGAGGAACTCTGGTGAGCTCTTGCATTCGTTATCTGAAGAATACCCCAGAGGAGAGACCCTAAATAACCAGAAAAAGAGGTTTGGCTACCAAGAAAGGAGGATTGGCTACCAAGAAAGGTAAGAGCCTATCAGAGGGGGTCTCCGACATCACCTGCTGGCACTGGCCACTCAGAGCAGTCCAGTGTGCCCCCAACACCTCTGTTTCCAAGATGGCAGAGGTCTGGGACACACTGGAGAAGCTCTGGGCACCTCCCATGGGAGGTACTGGTCAGGAAAGTGGTCACTCCCCTTTCCCTTGTCCAGTTTTGCGCCAGAGCAGGGCTGGGAGATCCCTGAACCGGTGTAGACTGGCTTATGCAGAAATGGGCACCATCTGTGCCCATCAAAGCATTTCCAGAGGCTGGGGGAGGCTACTCCTCCCCAGCCCTTCAAACCTATTTCCAAAGGGAGAGGGTATAACACCCTCTCTCAGAGGAAATCCTTTGTTCTGCCTTCCTGGGCCCGGGCTGCCTGGACCCCAGGAGGGCAGAATCCTGCCTGAGTGGTTGGCAGCAGCAGCAGCTGCAGTGGAAACCCCGGAAAGGCAGTTTGGCAGTACCCAGGTTCTGTGCTAGAGACCCGGGGGATCAAGGAATTGTCCCCCCAATACTAGAATGGTATTGGGGTGACAATTCCATGATCTTAGACATGTTACATGGCCATGTTCGGAGTTACCATTATGACGCTATACATAGGTAGTGACCTATGTACAGTGCACGCGTGTAATGGTGACCCCGCACTCACAAAGTCCGGGGAAATTGCCCTGAACGATGTGGGGGCACCTTGGCTAGTGCCAGGGATCCCACACACTAAGTAACTTGGCACCCAACCTTCACCAAGTGAGGGTTAGACATATAGGTGACTTATAAGTTACTTATGTGCAGTGAAAAATGGCTCTGAAATAACGTGGACGTTATTTCACTCAGGCTGCAGTGGCAGGCCTGTGTAAGAATTGCCTGAGCTCCCTATGGGTGGCAAAAGAAATGCTGCAGCCCATAGGGATCTCCTGGAACCCCAATACCCTGGGTACCCAAGTACCATATACAAGGGAATTATATGGGTGTACCAGTGTGCCAATGAGAATTGGTAAATTTAGTCAATAGCCTGCAGTGACAAATTTAGAGAGCAGAGAGAGCATAAACACCGAGGTTCTGGTTAGCAGAGCCTCAGTGATACAGTTAGGCACCACACAGGGAACACATACAGGACACATTCTATGAGCACTGGGGTCCTGCCTATCAGGATCCCAGTGACACAAGGGCTAAAACATACATACAGTGAAAAATGGGGGTGACATGCCTAGCAAGATGGTACTTTCCTACAGAGAGTATTCTGGGAGGATTATACTTAGTCTCATAATGTTAAACTTGTCAAACAGATGTGTACGCTGTTTTTTTTTTTTACTGGAACCAGTCAGTAGTGCAGTATCACCTTAAATTTTTTTATTTACAGCAATCACCATAATAATGATGGCTTTTCATTAATGAACCATAAAAACAAGTTTGAACAGCATTAACATATGGACACATTACCTCAACTGCAGAGAGTTTCCTTCTCTGTAAACTGGCAGCCAAAGGGTTTGTGCTGCAGGGGGTTTGGGCCTACTTGTTCCAAGGACAAAATAAACATGAACACTTGTTGCTCTTGACCCCAAACAATATATATTCCAATGCATCGGGTGTTAGGAATTCCACATCCCTGCTACCCATAAGTTACACCATCTTGTAGCCCCCTGGGATTATTACTTGTGTAAAGCAAAAGTGTATGCCTATTAGTGGGTTTCCTGAATAAACTTGTACCAATATTGGTCTCCTTGATATTAAGATTAAGGTCCAAAAAGGGTAAATTACCCCGACGAGCCTCAAAAGTAAATTTTAAATGGACCTGCACAGAGTTTAACCAATCCACAAAGCTTTTCAAAAGGGTTAGATCCCCAAGCCAAATCACAGGATCATCTATGTATCGCCTTCACAAAATTACATGATTCAAGAAAGGAGTGCAACAATCCCCGTTCTTTCCAATTTGTATACATAAAGGATTGCAAAATGAGGAGCATAGCAAGCTCCCATCGACACCCCCTTCTTCTGGAGGTAAAATGTGTCCTTATATAGAAAATTATTTTTAGTCAAGGTTATTTGCAACAAAATCAACTAGAAACTCTATGGGTAATTCTGGTAGGACAGGGGGCGTGAGTCCCAAACATTTTTTTTATTATCTCCAAACCCTCCAATTGGGGAATGTTAGTATATAGGGACTTAATATCCAGGCCCACCAAAAGTTCCCCATCAGGGTCAAAAGGCATGTCCTCTACCTGCTGGATCACGCCCATACTGTCTCTAATATAGGTTGAAGTAACAGGGACTAATTCTTTAAGAACCAAATCAATGTATTTACCAAGTGGCTCCAGAACTGAGCTAAATCTAGATACAATAGGTCTACCCGGAGGGTTCTGTAAGTGTTTGTGTACCTTAGGATGTACGTTATAGGACAGGCGTACGTGGATGAGCACAATTAAGGTACGCATATTCCTTGGTGAAAATAATCAGCAACCTTAAGGCACTATCAGTAGCCTCCTTAATCAAAAACTCAATTCTGAATACAGGATCTGATGGTGAAGGAGAATAGTAATCAGTATTAGAAAGTTGTAGTAAAATTTCCGCATCGTAGTCATTAGTATCCATAATGAATAGTTTTTGGACAATTGGTTTACTTCCCTTTTTCTTTTTTTGTACATGAATTAGTCATGTTTTATTCGTTTTCAAAATGAAACCTGTTGACCCATTGTTATTGATACTACATTTTCACCTGGATCTCTACTGGGTTTATGGGTTCTCTTGTAGATTGCTTCAGAGACTAGTTACAGCACAAGACCCAAAATTATTTTGCTCTTGGCTAGGAGTCTTATTCACTGAATGAGAAGAAGCACTATCCAATACATAACATTCAGCAGGGAAAAAAAACATGAGAACCTAGAAACAGGGATGGCTGAAAGCCATTGATTATACACACGTGTGCATAGTAAGTACAGGTACACAAAGCCCAGTATTAATTACTTTAAAAGCAGTTGCCACCGACACAACTAGGTGACAGAATAAACAGGCTAAGAATGAAAAAGAACCAGGATGTAAAAGAGTAGCTGAGGGTGGTGATGGGGTCTCAGAGCTCTCTGTGACGAGTAAATATTTTGTTTTCTGATATCATGCATAAATAATGCACTAAACGACCAATCAAAAAAACTTTTTTTTTTTTTAAAGTGTACATTGTAGATTATATTAATAGATGCGTCAAAGCACATACTTGTTAGAATACCAGCAGAAATCGGTCCGATTATGCCCATCAGCAGGATACCCACAGACATGAACTTCCCGTACTTGTGATGCCAAAGTGTGAACAGTGCCAGTAACCCAGCAGGGACATGGAAGGAGATGGAGGAGACCAGGGCCCACAGAAATACACCATACCACATCTCTGTAAAACCAAAGACAGAAACATAAATATTACTTGGCTGAACAATGGCAATCTTAGTACGCTGTAATCTAACAGAAAGCCTAGCCTCACTCACAAAGTGCAATGACCTCCAGGTCAGGCAGTGCCTCAAGTATCGCCCCCACACACAGGGTTCATGGACAGTAGGCACCAAAGGCATTTTCTCACACACAAGCAGCCACCACAGAACACAATCATTTACAGATTTCAAACACCAGATCTTACCAGGGTGTGCCGTACCATGACTTACAGCCATGCATGGAAACCTTTGCATTTCAACCATCAGAAGATTTGTAGGTGAGCATGTGTCACCATAAGACGATTTGCAGACACGCCCTCCAAAAATGTTAAGTATCATAACAAACAAGTAGTTTCCTCTAAAATATGTAAGATTATTATATGCAAGTATAAAAATAATTTTAACTCATATACATTGAAGTAAAGAAGATTCAAAAGGCCAAAAAGAACATAGTTTGTACCAAAGTCGCAGAAACAAAAATCTGAAAATGATTTATCTGTCCTTGTATCATGTATTATGAACATAATTTAGAGTCTAATTCTCTAATCCTGGTTCCTTTTTTTTATTTATTTTTTACTTTGCGTTTCCTGACCCCACACCATGAAACAAACCAGCATCGGCAAAGCCAATAGTTCTTGCCTATGAGAGCTTTTGGCGATGTTTTGCAGCCATGCTATATAGCAGAGTAGATGCTTTGCAGTGTGGTTACAACTAATTAAAAATAAATAAAAGTATTATTAAGAAGCCAGGGCTAATTCACTTTCAAGAGCTCAGGACTCAGAATAGTCCTTATTAGGTCGACCACGCTTGCGCTTTGACCTGTTGTAAGAATTGTGGGCTTTTAACCACACCCATCACTTTCACTTGTTTGTGGGCTTGTCTTTCAAATATCACTTGTTATCATTGGTAAGTGCTTTACGTTTGTCCTGCCTTATGGGGGTTTTGTTATCGCTTTGCAGTCTGCCCCTGTTACATGGATAATTGCATGATTGCCAATATGTTTCACTGGGAGCTAATTTATTTTCCATTTGTGTCTCTCCTTTGCGCTCATGGCAGCCATGGCGCTTTGAATCAACTGGCTAATGTCAATTAATGTTTAACATTTCATTTTCAATTTATGTGGCACGAAAATTACAACACCTTAGCTCTAACTCGAGAAAATGCGAGACAAATTGCATTGCAAATGCTTGTTATTATTATTATTAGCCATGCTGCACAGCAGCCCCGCTGTTATACAGCAAGGCTACAAATCATTGCCAAAGTCAGCAATGCTCATGCTGTACTGTAGGAACAAAAAGCAATAGCAGAGCCAATAGTCTTAAAGGCGAGACCTATTGGTTTTGGCAATGCTTGTTAGGTACAAGAACAAAACTCCAGTGATTTTTAACAGATCAATTAATCTTCCCATGCCTGAAAAAAAATATGTAAATTAGCGAAAAATCCTATCACAAAGAAAGCAAATGCACATGCCCATGTTTGGAAGCATGGAATATCTGTTGCAACAGTACAAGCAGATAACATCTGCTGTCAAAATAAACATTAATTTCAAAGGAGACAAGCACTGGCAAAGCCAACAGGTCTCGCCTAAAGGAGATCTATTGACTTTGTCATTGTATTTTAGCCATATTGTACAGCATCATGGCTAAAAGAAAATAAAAAAGCACTTCAATGAGGTTAGCGCTAGCTGTAGAACATTGCGTGCTTTGAATTCGTAGTACCACCCACCAGTGTTGAGGTGATCCAGGTTACACTCATCAAGAATCACAACTCGATAATGCATACCTTCTCTCTTGATGCAACAAGTTACATGCTTCTGTAGAAACTTAATTTAATTTAAGCCGTATTTGATTAGCACGTGGCAAGATATGTGAAGGTCCACACATAGGTCAATATGGATTAGTCTTTCTGGACCTGTATAGTAAATAGGTCCATTTTGTCTTATATTTGAAATCTGCGGCTGTTCATCAAGGCACTAAATGCAAACACTCGGAAGAAACCCTCTACACAATACCTTTTCATATAACAGGTCATGTCGCTATTTTGCCGATTCGTTGCATTAAGCTAAGTTACTATTAATTTGAAGCTAATCTTCATCGATTTTTGAAAGAGTTAAAGCCGATTTGTTTAGCTTTCTTATAGTGCTGACTCCCAACAGCATATTTTAACGTAGCCCTATGTAACACTACAGATATAGTTGATAAAGAATGAAAATCACATTTCAAAAAGTCCTTTTGAGCAAGCGTGACGATCAGATCCTATCTGTGAAACGAGCAAAATTAAATCACTCCTTTCACTGAGAATGTAATTCCAACTCTAAACCTCCAGAATAAATCTGTCACAAAAACGCATTTATCGTATTTGGGGTGTTGGCTTTTAGTTTCTTTTGCCCTTTTCACCCTAGTACAGGGCGCTAAAAGCTCCTCACTGCCGTCGTAGTTTTTATTCTAACCTTAAATCCCCTGTTCGGTGTGTCATTCTGCAGAGAATCAGATTTGTCCGACTAAATTGTATGTGATGTAGCTACATCTTGTGCTTTCTTCCTTTTAACACAAGATGTCGCTGTGGAATACACATTTTGCAGACTTACCCTAGGCCACACAAATTACTCGAATCAAAATGCCTGAAAACCATTGTGAAAGGCAAAAATCCACAGTCTTGGTGAGCGTCAGGTGAGGTATATATGGAGTGGCTTTAGTAGTAGTCAGTATGACTGTTGGGTGTGTGGGGGGGGTAAAAGCTCAAAATGCTGTGTGTAATGTGACTAGTTATTATGTAAAGCGATCTAATACCTTCAGGTAAGGTGACAGAAGTGTGGGTGGCAGCCAGATGACAGATGAAAGCGATTTGCCCAGGACCACACAGATTCTTATCTAACAGTAAAGTCATTAAAAGAACTATGACACTCCTATTCCATGTGAACAGCAATCTGCATTACTCTTTCCTATAAATGCTCTCACTTTGAAGTCCGCAAAAACAAACTAAGTCAAGCTCCCTCAGAAGACAGTGTCTGACATCTGACCTGTGTCTTTAAATGCACAGAAAATGTAATGAGATAAGAAAACAATTTGCAAGCCTGTTTACAGCAAGGGAGATCTCAGGATACTGGTAAATAAGGTTTTGGCATGGGAAGGAGGACGTGAGCCCAGACAGCCCGAGCCAGAAAATAAAAAGCAAGAAAATGTGCGTTACCAACCACAAAGCCAATGGCAAGCAACAGGCAGAATGGATTTCAAGGTGACCTTTCTGAAACTCCCCAAGATGACTTTTGGATACCTGACATCTACACTGTCTGGTAGGCTGCAACCTAATAAATAAAAGTAGTACCTCAATCACATCACGATCAGCGGAAGGTCTGCAATTAAGCTGAAGCAATCAGTACTTGGTCCATGCTCCAGTCAAAAGAAGAGGAAGTGAAGCCAGCATGCCCTAGCCAATTAGAAAGCATCAAATAAGAGTGACATTGAAGCCAACAAATATTACGCACTGGATAGGCTGAAAGCCTCTTCTTGTGTACAATATCTCTCGCAAGTGTGCGCAATTGCAATGCATGTGCTGTCACAGGTGAGACCTAAAAATATTCTGAACAACTCAATGCAAATAAATTATGCACTGCACAACACTCTGGTTTAAAGCAAACAATAGCTAACGTTTATGCTTTGGGCTATTCACAATTTGATGATAAGTAATTAAAATTCATTTTAAATGTTAAGTCACTTAAATCTTTGTCAACGCATACAGTAATTTTAGGACGCTACACATCACTGTGCTTTGAATTAATATCAGTATTCTACTAGGTGATGGATATTACATTAATCTCAAAGTTCGTACAAATACTAGATATATAATTCTACTTACTCCCCATTTATCTCCAACATGCATTTCAGAATATCATAAATCATTTAGCAAAATAAGGAATATTATTTAATACGTGCTATAGTTCCTGTGATCAAAACTAACTACCTCTCAACTTCTATCAGGTATGACCGATTAATACATTAATTTATGGTTTAGATTGGGTACTCTGTCACTGTGTAATATTTTACAATAGGGTGTTCAATGTAATTCTATACGGTGCCCCTACGCACTCAACACTATTTAGGTTGAGATACACTTTATCTTCTTATGTTGTTTCTATAACGAGCTAAAGAAGTGCTAGTTGATATCTATTGTTTTATAAAATCTTATTCTCTTAACATTTTCTAAAGTGCAGTTTATAGTGAAAAAATGTGAGTGTGATTGGGCTTCACACTTTTTTTTAGTTTAACCACGACCAAACTGCTGGTTAAAGTATTAAAGAAATCAGCCCTGAATACACTGCCATGGGGTCTGGTGGAAGCGGAGACCTTGTTAAGAGATGAATGTTGCATTTAATTTAGCTCAAATTCAAGGGCATATGGGCTTGCCAAAACTTGCAGGGACTCAAATTCAAGACAACAAAAACATGACAGGTTTAAAAAACAATGTCACAGTTTACTTACCCAGCTGCGTCTAAAACAAATTGGATATTAGGCATGTTGACATACACACAAGAGTTCACGAAAGACATGTTCACGCCTTCAGTGCAGACGGCAAAGGACATAGGGCAATTGTGTAAAGGTGGATAAGCTGCTGGGAATTGCCTGAAAACTACATCCTCCATTAAGATAAAGGCGAGGTTTAAATATTGCTGTCTCACATTATCTGCTAATGAACAATCGCAAAATAGTACAAGAACTTTAAATCGGGGTTTCGGACTCCACATGTTTAATACGCAAACATGCTCTTTTAAAGTTGCTGCAGGTACTGCATTTCTACATCACATTATTTGACTACTAAAATCAAAGAGAATAAATTCATCTTGAAGCTGGCTACCAGCAAAACACAACTATTGCTGATCAGTTGACATAACTTCTTTATGCTGAATTCTGGTTTTGACATCCTCTTTGGTATTGCTAGGCTCACCTTCGTAGGTGACTGTTGATTGATTGCTCAGTAATAGTTTTCACAAATATCATATTTCGGCAACTACAGACAACATAAAGCAGCACAAAACACACCCAGACAGCAGCCATGCATCAGAGCTAATCATTTCTCAGCAACCAGTCAAAACAGGTCAGATCAATACATTTTCCATATGCCCACTGACATTTGTGAATATTCAAGGATCGTCCCTCATGTTTTCAGAGCATAGCACCAGGTGAACTTCCACAGGACAACACAAATCCACCTCCATTTGCAAAATGTTCTTAAGAATTCAATCTACATTACTTTGTGCTTGGATGATGTGTTCTACTTGAGGAACAAGAGCTTCCTGTGCATGAAGGGCACACAGATATTCCAAGCAATTGGAGACCGCAAACCCAATTCATTACCATTTGCCTATCCCGTTCCCAAACCTTGAAACTCCTACCTGCACCTCAACCAAAACCGAGGCAAATGAGGATTCGATACAAACCTCACTTTTACTCCAAAAATTACTACTGTGTCAAAAGGAATGAAGAGGAAGTTCTCTCCAATCGTTTCACATTAACCATAGAATAGAATGGACAATCTATTCTGGTCTCCTCCAATACTAGGCTCCAACGCGGTGATTCGTGAGATTCACAATTGTCTTGTAGGCTATGGTTTTGGCCTAGTGTTCTTCCTTTCTAAACGGTCACACAATCAGCTGCACTTTCTCCTTTTCGGTCTGATACTCAAGAAATAAATTGTGAAGTGCCTCAGCGATCCTCTCTTTCGCCTGCCCTTTTTAATATACACTTTCTGCATCTCATCTCACTTGAAAAGGTCTTTTTGCTGTACAGAGACCTCCTATGCAGGTGGCACAGCTGATTATAAAGTTAGATCATGAAGGTGTCTGAAGTCTATCTGGTAAAGGCCGTTAGACCTAGCTCCTTCCCCCTCCATTAGGTTTAACTCTTAGGGTCAGTATTGATGCTCTTCTTTCTTAGGAACATCAGAATAAGGCTATATCATCTTCTTGTATTTTCAGCTTAAGGTAATTAAGATTTTAATTTTAATTTTATTTTTTATAACCAAAGCATCTTCATGCACAGGTGGTCTTCAATGTGTGCTTTCTGAAAGTATCACCACTTACTCTATCTAGGACATTGTAGGCTTCATTGAAAATTTGCAGACAATTCAACAGTTTGCAGTCAGAGTGGAGTGAAGAAAACTAATCATAAGGCAAAAGCTCACAATATACACTGGCTTACTGCGAAGCGAAGAATTACTTTCAAAACCTATGTTTGATATTCAGGAAATTTAAAGGCAGAGAAAAATGTCCCCTTGCTTCTTCTTTTCCATTTAGTCCAGTGTGTCTCCAGCATAATTATATTAATGCCATTCTACATGTTAGCCCCAGGGGCTCTGATCAACAACTCATCCCATGTCTTTCGCATCTCCCTATGAAAAGCTCTACTCTATTAATGTCCCCTTCCTACTGTTAAACCTCTTCATCTAACTACTGCCCAAACCAGGATAAAAGATATAGAACTTACTTTGTCAACGGAACAGGATACGGATATTCAAGATGAACAGCAGCAGCACTCTGTTGTCTTCCCGGAGTGGCAAGTGGTTGGGGGAGGAGGCTCCGGTCCCTTGACAAAGGAAGTTTCAGGTCTTTTGATGAGTTGTTGATAAGAGCCCCCGGGGTTAATATATGTAGGATGCTATTAACATACTTATGCCGGAGACACATGGGATTAAATGGTACTTAACTACTTATAAGGAATAGAACATGAAATACTCCATTGATATAACTGTCTGCAGCACACAGAACGATATAAGACTAGAGTATTGTTGACAAGAGACGTACAACATTGACTACTTGAATGTTGATACACCTCTTTATAGCGATAAAAGGACTCCTGGTAACGAGGGACACTCAACATCGACTACTGGATGTGCACATGCTTTTGTTGAGTGGTACCCATTTTCCATAGTGATAAAATGAATCCTGTAACGAGAGACATACAACATTGAGTTCTTAATGTTTAGATGCTTTTATAAAGTGATGAAATGTTGTCATTAAATCTTTACACCAGTGTGTGACTACAGGGAAGCACTCCAACCAGATCTCCAGTTTAGGAGACAGGGGAAGTAAGACTCAGTAAGTGAATGCTTGTAGGAGGAGTTCTAGCACTATACTGCTCGGGGTGATGTGCATTTGGTGATGGCTGGGCACTATGATGGAAATGATACACAGTTTTATGGGAGAATCCCAAGTTGGGACGGGCCACATTATGTGTTCTCATCACTAAAGTTCAGTGTGATTTGGGTGCATGAGTAACATGTGATAGCGCTAGGTTTGTTCCAAGTGTGCATTTTTATATGTTTGTTTTTGTTTCCTATTTGAGGTAATTCCAAGTGTGTGTACTGGCAAGAAACTAGTGAGTACAAGCCACCCTGTTTTCTGAAATTCCATAAAAACAGGTACGAGTATTGATGATTTGATCCAATGTCCTGATGAAGGCCACCTGAACCTAAAGGGTAATGATGACTGGCCGAAACATGTCGACACAATAGCAGATAATGAGGGGTGAATGGGCAGTAAGTTCCTGATATCACCACCAATTTATGAGTTTAAATCCTATCCAGGGGACCCATGAATGAAAACTGGATCAGATGCCCGTGAGATAGTTTTAACAATAATTTCTATGTGTTCTGTGGAGTAGGTCCCTGCGTGCTCGTCTTGTATTGCGTCTCTCCCCCTCTGCCCTACTGCTCCATCCCTGACATTGGCTATCGCTGGGATGTTGAAGTAAAGCCTGATGATGAAGCATGCCACGAGATGTGGGTGAGGGCAATTTTTACAACTCAGTGCTGCTTCTTATTAAGGTAGAGTTTTCCTGGTCTTTGTTTGTGGTAGTGGTTTGAGTGTTTGGGATGACGGACAAGGAGATATTTCCTCTCTCCCCTCTTTGGTATGTACATATTGCAACCCTGCAGCTAACCACATTTGGGAATTACATGTGTGGGGGAGAACACATATGTGGGGAGGAACACATGTAGGCAAAATATAAAAAAGGACAAAATTAATTAGGGAAAATTGAATAATCGGCTACAGGTCGATAACTAAAGGGAAAATAAAATAAGCATCAGCATGGTGGAGTTTCTAATCTAAAAGGGGATTTCAAGGGGCAAGGGCAAATGGCAGAGAGGAAAATACCTCTCCAAGGGGTACAGCATTCAGGTAATCTTTGCCAGCAATTGGTTGTAACAAATGTATACAATTTCAGTTCATGTTCCCGCATCACACAACTTTCAAGGCCAAATGGGTACAGTTATTCTACAGTTTAACAATAGACTTTTTACAAATGGAACTTTGCTTCTCATAGGAATGAAATCTGAAAGAAGATATCACGTTATGAAAAAATAATTCAACTCTTTACATGACTGCAAAATGCAAGCTCTGTACGCCTCAGTTATGCTAAGAAAAATATCAAATGCAATTGAAAAATGCTTGTTAATAAAACACATTATGCAACTTATAAATTTATCATTAACCCCATCAGTATAAATAAAAAACATTTCATTATAAATTGAAAACGCTTTGTTATTACATTCCACTAGGTATAAGAGAGAAGTGCATTTTTCAAAGTCATTTATCTTTCACAAAACACAAGAAATCTAAAATCTTTTCTATAATGGCTATTAGTTTAGAGTGTAAATTACACTTTAACATCAACTTTAACATTCTAGAACACGATTTAACTGAAAAGGCACCTATGTCAAACTGTGAAATAAAGGCGAATTGCACATTTAAAATGCATGTCAGTGCAGCGCTTTCTATGTTTTTCTCTCATTACGTTTATAAGGTTAAACTTGTCACAGTCTAATGACTTTAGTGACACGGGAAAGAACTAATATTAACACTCATGATTAAAACATTTGGGGCTTACATCTGCTTCGAAGCCTAGTGGCTTTAACCTCTATTAAGTGAGTGCCCTGTGAAACTCAGTGAACAATCAACATTTCTTGAACATTAAAATTCGTTAGCTTTTCAATGGACCCAGTATCCATGTCATAGTTACACTCAGTAAAGAATAAAAGATGCAGCATCAAAACAATTTCATTGTGTAATGTAGAAGATGGGCAAGTTTCAGCTCTGTATTGCTCACATCTCCAAACATTAAATACTTTGCTATCATCATGCAATGTCATCTGTACATAGTGGCGTGATCAGAAGGTCGTGCATAAATGCACCATCACCATCTGTTGAGAGGGCCAAGAGCTGGAAATCAGCTAGTGGTGAACATAAACAAGCCATGCTATAGTTCAGCATCAGCTATCACTGAGCATAGCTGGAAACTGGACAGTGTGCATCTGAAGCATAAGCTACCTTTTTCTCTTGATCTCCAAAAATGACCTCCCCTGCTACAGCAATTCCCCACTATAGCCAGGAAAAATATTACTTGTATAACATCAAAACTCAATGAGCTAGACAATCATGCCATTTGTATCACAAGGACCTGGTCTTGAATTCAGCAAGTGAGTACACTTAGGCTGCGGAAAACATCCCAAAAGAAGACTGGGCATAGAGACACTCTACAAACTCTTCTAAAAGAAAGGCTTAAGTACCTAGGTCACCAGTGGAACTTCAATAATTAAGTGAGAACATAAGGGACCACTATGCGGTTTCTTGCTGGTGATCAAAGCTGCTAACATGCAGCTAAACATCTTATAAAAGAAGGCTATAGTGAAACCATCCAGTACAGGCACATTCACCACTATCATCTTGATAATCACCTTCAGCACCTTACTGATTGAGGCCTCTAACACTTCTGCACCTTGTCTTTTGCATCTGTTAAACACACCAAAATAACCTCAAAGGTCCTGGGGAGGCACAAAATTAGGCTTAAAGCTACCAGTAAACCTAATTGGCCACTTTAATGATAATTTTGTGCCCCTGATGAAGGACCACACAGATTCTGAAATGCATAGGGGTAGATAATATGAGGCTCACGTAAATTGTTGGAGAAAACACTTCATAGATTGATAAAGAAGAAATGTTTTTTTTTTTTATAAAGTTTGTGTCACCGCTTTGACATGAGCTGAAGATTCCGTTGGAACATATTCTACAAAAATAAGTAAATTTAGGCA
This sequence comes from Pleurodeles waltl, assembly GCF_031143425.1. NCBI lineage: Eukaryota > Metazoa > Chordata > Amphibia > Caudata > Salamandridae > Pleurodeles > Pleurodeles waltl. The sequence continues at coordinate 570,493,030 of NC_090451.1, read as the reverse complement.
CTAATGCACAGTGCAAGAGTAGTGTATACAAACAAAACACAATAAAAGAATAAAGCCTGCATGTTCAGGCAAAATAATGTTCACCATGATACTATTCCCATAAAGAGGATCCGCTATAATGGCTTACATTCCGTGTACTTAGATGGAACACACTCTATGGTTGCACAGAAAACAAATCAGTTGAATAGGAAGACTTTTTTTAAAAAAGTGAATTGGGAGTATGCAGTTGGGACTGCATATTGTTACCCTCCAATTTCCCCACCTCTTGCTTCAAGCTAGGACCTTATTACCGCTCTCTTTGTTCAGGAACAAAAAACTGCAGGGCATCCCATAAAGGTACACCTATCGATATCCTACTTATTGTTTTCAACAATTCTTGATATTATAAGCAAAACTGTTTTTTTTAACGCAGCAATGTATTAGAGCAGGCTGTCAAACCTTCAAGTCAAATGCACAAGTCATACTGAGTTAAGACTAGTGTCCTACTCTACTGAGTAGTGGTCAAAAACACTAGTTTTGTGTTTGCCACCCTATTTTATATCTCCTTTCCCACATAGAAGTAGACCATCATAAATATGCTTTGTGTGAGACATGGCAGAATGTGAAGTCAGATTCTTTGTGAAGTTGGTGGCTTCATATATTAACTTAGCCCATAGAGATGAGACACTCTTCCTGTGAGATCGCCCCCCCCCCCCAACCATTCAGCTGTAGTTGACTTCTGTCTGTCATGCGGTCCAAGACTATGTTCAAGCACCCTTCTATGACCACCTTCCCTACTCTATGCAGAGAACACTAGAAGCAGCATTCTTGTTGCACCAAAGTGTGAACATACAGACTGGCAAAGGAAAACTTCTGTTCTGTTACCAGAGCCAGGAATATAGAACCCTCCCTCCTCACCTGGAGCAGCCAGCAGAGTAGCTCTCCTGTTGGCTAGAATGTTAAAGACTTCCCATCCAAGATCAATACTGTCAAAATGGGAATCTTATCCCAGCTACCGCAGCTTAGTCAAACGCTTCTGCAACATTACCTTCGAGTCACCTAGACCCAGGCAATGACACCCACACTGCACTTAGCCCCTTCAAACTTGAGAAAAACATTCTGGTCCCCTTATCTGCCCCACTACAAGGCTGGTTACTGAACCACATAATTCATTAACCCCATTCCACCCTATGTCTCCTCTCGAACCAGTAAAGGCCTAAAAGTATGACTACTTATTCTCTGCCCAACTCCTGCCAGGCTCCTCTGTCTCGATTCCCTTTCCTGGGGCATTTCCTAATTCCAGGTTCACTGCTCATCTCTTTTCAAGAACAGTCTTCCAGATCCCTCTCATCATTGTCAACTACTGCTTCATTGAAAGAACATACTCTTTAGATGTTGGAGCATATTTTGCCTCACATCTGCTATAAGTTTGCTGGAGGGTTAGCTAACCTTGTTAAATTCTGCAACACCAGGGGCGTGGCTTCAGGCGTCAAGATGGCGGTCGCACTCAGAGTGCTCTGGACCCCTCCGTCATCCGCCCAATTTTGCCGCGATCTGTGGGGTTAACGGCACTACCCCATGTACTCCTGTGGACTCCCTTCCCCTTGGGGAGCACGCAGAGATGAAAAAAACGATCCGTAACGGCCCCGTGTCCCTCCCGCACCTCGTCTAATTTAAACAAAATGGCGGCCGGGTTCGAGCCACCTCAGCGAGACTGAGACCCGGAACCTCGGAGGAGATCAATCTGGACTGGAACCACTGCAAGGGCTAACGAAAAGAATTGGAGCGGCGCTCCTGTCACAAGCCCCTAGAGGCATCGGAACGCCGCCGGTGGGTGAGGCGCCTGCTGAGTTGGGCCGCCGTCGTGCCTCCGCCGGAGCGGTGTGAGACCGCAGCTACCGTCGTGAAGGAGACAGAGGCACAGAACACGGTGCGGTGCCCCCCTGAAGGGAGGATAACGTGCCCGGCAGCCGGGGATCGCAGCGGACAAATTGGAGGGCGCAGCACCCGGAGTTCCCGGAGGAGCCGGAGGCGCGTGCGGCCCCTGAGAGAGCGGTCAGGAGCAGCGAGACCGCGCTGTGAAGCTAGATGGGGACCACGGCGCATGAAAGAAAGTCATGCCACAAGCGGAACGGGGGCATCCCGGCCCGGTAGGAGGAGGGGAGAGGAGGATGTGAGGACCACAGTGGCTCGGGCAACAACCCCCGGGGCACGGAGCCGTCAGGCCCTCTTCTCGGATACCACGAGAGCCGGAATTGAACGGTAACCAGGCGAGGGGAGGAGGGATCCTCTAGACCCCCATGAGTGCATAAGGCTGCAGCACGGGCAACGAGCACCCACTGGCCCTTAGGACAAATACCTGGATCGGCCCCGCCACGGAGAAACTGATGCCCCGGGGGTGCCGGGGTATGGCCTCTGGGTGCTAAGAGTTCCCCTGAATCTTGAGGGACTCGACCCCGGTCCAGTGACCCGCAGGACTCAACACCGCTGCCGGGACCTCCGCTCTTCACTTGCTGAGTTGGCCCGGCTGAGGAGACAGACTGTCCCTAGACTGCTGAGCCTCGAATAAAGAATTGTGCTCCCACAGCCCAGCCCTCATCGCCCAGGGCCCCTGCGACTCCGGGGAGGTGCTCTCTCGTGGTCCCCGAACACGAGGGGCTCCATGAATGCTGAGACTCGAAAGACAATTCTACACGAGACAATACAACCTGTTCCCTGCCAGAGTAACAAGATGGGAAGAGACAAACCGAACAAACAACCTCCTGCCTCCCAGCAAAAGATTGACCAGTTCACAGCGCCGGCAGGTCCGCGGAGGGACGGAGACTCGGCCAGCAGAAGCCCAGCCCCGGATGGAGTGAATGCCATCCTCCTGGCGATTCAATCATCGCAGACCGCCGTGGAGACCAAGATCGGAGAGGTTCGGGAGGACATGGGCCTAATTAGGCAGGACCTCAGAAACGCGGTGGGCCGAATCACTACGGTAGAAAACCGGGTCTCCCAGACCGAAGATGAATTATCCGATCTCAGAACCAAAGTGGCTCAACTCCAAACCCGTACTAACGAATTACACCGCCGTACGGAAGACGCAGAAAACCGCTCAAGACACAACAACCTGCGCTTTGTCTGATTTCCAGAGGGCGCGGAGGAGGACAAAGCTCCCGAATTCCTGGAGCAGTGGATCAAGACCTGGATCCCAGACTAATCCCTCTCACCTTGGTTTGCGATTGAACGTGCTCACGGGGCCCTTGCTCCACGCCCACCGCCAGGCAGCCCCAGGCGCCCGGCAATTGCACGCTTCTTTAATTTCAAAGACCGAGACAATATCCTTAAGGCAGCCAGTTGCTCAGATAACCTTCAATGGGAGAACCATAAGATCCTAATATTCCCTGACTACACCCGTGAAGTGCAGATTCGCCAACGATCTTATGAGCATGTCAAACAAAAGCTAAGAGCAATGCAACTCACTTACATGCTATTATTCCCAGCCAGACTCAAGGTCCTAATGGCCGGAAAGGCCTTCTTCTTCGACTCCCCGGAGGAGGCGTGGGACTGGCTGACTGAAGAGGGCTCTGGGGCTCGGCGGGGTCCCCGGGACCCAGTGGGCGGCCCCTCCCTGAGGTGCCCCCTCCGTTGGGAGGGCCACGGAGAAGCAGACGATGAACCAGATCCAAGAAGGGTAGGCAGAAAGATTCGGACGCCACCACGGACAATGGAACACCCTCGGCCTCCAGTGCGTGGGAGGGGGGGGGGGGCCTCCGGCGGATCGCCGGGTCCTCGGGGCCCAGCCCGGGTCATGGACGACACCAACCTGAGCCAGTCTCCAGAACTCGGATGAGACGGGACAGGCAACTTCTGACGGAGCGGGGGAACACGGTTGAGATACCCATCCCGGACGTGCGGCCATTGGAGGTGACACTTCAGAGGTCTCATGACCCCCTTGGTATACTTTCTGTGAGACTTACTTAAAAGCCGTTAACTGCATTTGATCCGACTAAAGGGAGGGGTCCACCACTCCACTCCAACAGCAGTCCTGCTGGCTGCTTTGTTACAGTTGGGTAATGGGGCGACAGATGCTTCCGGGGTGGGAGTATGGGGTGGGGGGTGGTTGGGGGGTAAAAAGTTTGACATGGGTTTAGATAGTATTGTGTTGTTAAGTTTATCTTGTTATCTTAATACTTCACTGTTGCAACTGAAACGGTCATCCCCAGATTCACAGGAGGGCACCCAGCATAATATAGCAAGCATGCATCCCATAATTGGCCCTCATTGACTCCGGTCATCTCATGGAACGTGAATGGCCTGCTAAATAAAATCAAGAGATCCGCTGTACTCAGTTCCCTCCGCAGATACTCCCCCTCCGTGGTCTTATTACAAGAAACCCACCTCCTTGGAACTAGATGTCCCATGCTCTCACGGGGAGGCTACGATAGAGTCTACCACGCAGGCTTCTCCAGAGGTTCTAGAGGGGTAGCTATCCTACTCCACCGCTCACTACCCATGGTAATTACAGACACGCATTCTGACCCACAAGGCAGATTCGTAGTGGTCACGGGAGTTCTTCACGGATCACCACTAAACTTGGTGAGCGTATACGCCCCTCCGGCGGGGCTTGAAGCTTTTTTAACTTCACTCCGCCAGGTAACTGCAGGGTTACCTCAGGGAGCCACCTTATTAGGGGGGGATTTTAACGCTGTCCTCGATCCAAGTCTAGACGCATCAGGTGAGATTACCACAGGCAGATCCAACCGGGCGTCGAGTCTTACGGGCTGGGCTGAAAGCCTGGGTCTCTGCGACATATGGAGAATTTGGCACCCTAGGGAACGTCAATACACACACATCGGCCGCCCACCCGACACAATCCAGAATTGACCTTGTATTTATGCCCGCCTTTGACGTTACCAGCGTCTCAGGCGCGGATATACTACCTCGTGGAGTCTCTGACCATGCACCAGTGAGGGTCCGACTCGGGGGGGGGGGGGGGGGGAGGGTAGATCCCTCCAGACGTCCGGTGTGGCGCCTTAATGCTTGGTATCTGCAAGACAACGACTACACCCTCGAGGTTAGGAACCATCTCAATCACCACTTTGAAATTAATCTGGGATCAGTTCGGTCCCCAGGCACACTATGGGCCGCGTGTAAGGCCACTCTCAGAGGACACGCTAAACATCTTCTTTGTGTCCGCGAACGCGCCCGAGACTCGCAAGTATCTGCTCTAGAGGCAAAGGCTTTAAGCCTGGAGCGACAATGTGGGATCTCTAAGTCAGCTTCCAGTCTGAGGCACCTCACCTTGGTGAGAGATGAAATTAAACACCTAGTGCTAGAATCAGCAAAACATATGTGGAGGGCCTCAGCTGCCCGAATATATGGATGGGGAGATAAAAATGGGAAACTCTTGCATTGGTTGGCAACTCACCCTCGAGCTAATAGAGTCATTCCCGAAATTAGGGAGGACTCAGGCTCCCTTTCTAAAACACCCACCGAAATCGCACAAAGCTTTGCCTCCTACTATACTCGCCTTTACGCAAAACACCCTCGGCCCAAGTCCGAGAAAGAGTCTCCTCTCTTAAACGACATATCCCTCCCAAGAGTTTCCCTTGAGACAAGGAACAGACTAGACGAAGCCCTTAGTCTCCCCGAGATTACTAACGCGATCTCCGGCCCGACATCGGGCAAAACTCCAGGTACAGACGGATTCCCGGCAGAGTTATATAGCAAATGTAGTGACATCCTAAGCCCCTACCTGCTTGAAATGTACACTGATGCCGAAAAACAAGGTTGCTTTCCGGATGGGATTGATCAAGCCACAATTGTGGTAATCCCTAAAACGCAACCTCCGTCAATACACTGCTCGGCATACCGGCCCATTTCTCTCTTGAATACAGAGATCAAAGTACTGTCCTCAATCCTGGCCGCTAGATTGAGGGAAGCCATCCCCTCGTTGGTGCACCCTGACCAGTGCGGCTTTATGCCCACCCGTGGCACTAGGCACTGTATTAGAAGGCTGCACCTGGCCCTAGCACATCGTGGGACTCTGTCACGTAATCCCTTGGCACTACTCCTACTCGACTTTGAGAAAGCCTTTGACACAGTAGACTGGTCCTACCTTGACCAGGTGCTGCAAAGAAATGGACTCTGGGCAAAATTTTGCAGCCTGGTAAAACAGCTTTACTCCAACCAGACAGCCCGAGTACAAGTGAACGGAGTGGTTTCTGACCTGTTCCCTATCAACCGGGGCACCAGGCAGGGGTGCTCTCTATCCCCCCTACTCTTTGCCTTAATGATTGAACCTTTGGTGATATTGTTACGCGGGGATCCCCTGATCGAGGGCTGGTCATGGCCCGCTTGCGTAGAGGACCGGGTGGCACTTTATGCGGATGATATCTTGTTATACATCTCCAACCCAGCCACGAGCGGCCCCAGTGTTCTACACATATTGAACCTCTTTGCAGAGGCCTCCGGGCTGACCCTAAATCATAGTAAATCCTTGCTGGTCCCCATCCACCGCTCTCGAGACTGCGTGGATTGGCAACACACCATCCCAGTGAAAAGAAACTGCTTCAAATATCTAGGAATATACGTCTCACTACTCCCGGAACTAGCCTGGTAACTCAATATTACACCTTCAGTCAGGAGAATTAGGACTGACCTCCAACGCTGGAGAACCCTCCCCCTCAATCTCCTAGGTAGAATAGCGCTCTATAAGATGATGGTCCCCAGACTTCTTTATCTTTTACAAAACTTCCCACAACCCATCCCAAAGAGATGGTTTCGGGGGCTGGACACGTTGGCACGCCAGTTCATATGGAGTGGCTGTCGTCCACGGCTGGCGCTCGTTACCTGCCAAAGGGACGTTTACAATGGGGGATTGGGCATGTCCAACATTTACCATTACCACCTCGCAATGCACTTACAAGTGATCAATGATTGGATGGGAGGGGGATGGTCGGACCCGGCATACCGACTAGAGCTCCACACACTGAGCTACCCGCGGATTCTCGATGCCCTATATGGGGACCCGATCTCCTGAGATGCCCCTGACGTAACCAAGGTGGTCCTTATGGGTTGGCGGGCGGCACAAAGGGTGTCGGGGTGGTGGGGACGCCTCACTCAACAGACACCGCTGTGGCATGGGAAACAGTTACAAGAAGTTGCGGGCCTAGAGGGATTCCATAAATGGGACATCATTGGCATATCCACACTAGGCGATATTTGGAATGGGACACACATGCGATCCTTTGAGGAGCTCCAGAAACTTCTCGCTAAACAAGACGCAATTTCATAAATATCTCCAGCTTCGCCACGCCCTACAACCACACATACAAGCAGGGGACACTATACCAGAGTACAGCCCGATGGAGGTAAAGACACTAATGGGGAGTCTTGGCAAAGGAGGTGTCTCCCAGATATACCGCGCCCTGTTCGCTAACACTGCCCGTCCCCTGGAACTGCTCCGCCAGAAGTGGGAGGGATGGGTGGGCCCCATAGAAGAGGGGGATTGGGGCGAGGCGCTGATGGCCCCCGCTCCCTAACGATGGCCTCTCGATTCCGACAAATACAGACCTACTACCTCCACATAGCATACCTGACACCCACTAAACTACATAGAGCGGGCCTCCGATCCTCTGCTGACTGCCCTCGGTGCCTAGATCCTTCTGCCGATTTCTTTCACATGGTCTGGACTTGTCGGGTCATAGCGACTTATTGGAGGGCGGTTCTAAATGATGTCTCGGATGTCCTACAGGTAGATGTAGAGAAATCACTGTTGTCCTCCCTTCTAGGAATTATGGGAGACACTGGGTTGAGAAGACCAGACAGGACCTTTCTGGGGGTGGCTTGTCTGGTGGCGAAGAGGGATATAGTGGCAAATTGGAAGGCCAGAGGGGCTCCTGCCTTGATTAAGTGGAGGCGTGGAGCGGATTGGTGCGCGATACAGGAAAAATTGGTATATGAGGCCAGAAGTTGTCCGAATAAATATAAGATATGGGGAAGGTGGGAAGCAGCTACAATTGCCTCCCCTACATCACCGAAAACTACCTCACCACAGAGGATCGAAACAGATCCTCCTCCCACTCCACCCTCTCTGATCAATACATAATTCATCAAGGACAATCTAGTAGATTTGTGTGCAGCTTTCTTTTCATTATAGTTCAAGAACGTGTCGCTGGAACGGGGATTTGACCATTGTTTCGTGTGCCCGTTGGTATCATGTTTAAATGTTTGTATCGTATTTATTTCAGTTGTTTGCAAAATAATAAAAATTACTTTATAAAAAAAAAAAAAAAATCTGCAACACCAGACGTATCTCCGCTTGTCAGGATGCTCAGCTTTCTAATCAACTATCACAAGCTTCTTCCTAGGATCTCATGGCCTCCTTCCCATCAGCAAGCAATATGGCTATCACTCTTGCTTTTTCCAGGTAAAAGGATGCACTTAGCAGTAGGTAATGTTTGCAGCAACTGGGCCAAAGTCTTTTCTTTTAAAGAGGGACTGTAGAGATTTTTACACAACTAACACAACTATATGATGTTGCCTTGAAGTTAATGGCATTTTCAACTGGATGTTCCACACTGTCAGAACTTCAAAAAATGTACTCTGTGTAGGATATCTGTTGGGGGATCCCTGGAAAATATCCTATGGGTATGAATCAATCTGATATCAGGCTCCTTCTCAGAGCTGTAAGAGATTGTGTGGCAGGTCTGCATATATCCAGGACTATCTTTGCCATTCTTTTCCCAACACAAGAATCCTTATGTTGTTGTGAAAGGAACAGTTCTCCAGTCTCATCTTTGCAAAGTTTTTCTCCTCTAGCATCTTCACCAACAATTAAGGCTGTTAAATAAATTACTTATCAAGTGAGCTTCAGTAGTCTATACTGCCACATAAGTCACTGCTACTTGTAAATGTTGCATGCAGATTTTTATATCAGTATGAATAGTTATTTAGCAAGACTTCCAAATAGTCCTTTGTTACAAGCCCTTTTAGTTGACTCCATGTGTTCATTTACAGCGATCCTCATTAAATTTTTCTCTTGGCGTCTCATTTTATTTTTCCTGAGGAAAGAATCAACCTTGTTGGGATAGAAATGCCCCCTGCAAGGTGTGTGGTCAAGTTCACCTGGCCTGTGTGGCTGACAGTGTATCTGGTATCCTAGTTTTTATATGCTGGCCCAGGCATCATCCTAACTTCATTTAAATCACTTGTGTGACTTGGATGGATGCACCAAGTGAATATTGATAGACAAAGTGGACTACTATCCCGGTCATTGGTTTTGCACAGAGTAGTGGTGGCAGCATACCTGGTTTTGTGATCCATTGCTGCGACCAGATCTTTTTATCTATGTCACCAGAGCGGAGGCACTTTGCCTACTTGTGTGAACTTCCATTTGTATGTGCTTCTCCATAACCCTTATTCCCGAAAATGCCTGGGAGACCACATTGGAATGCATCCCTGAAGTATTCAGGAATACCGTTTTAAATTAATTTGCTTTTACCTCTTACAGGTAAAGGGATGTATCCCCCTTAACACCCGCTCCGTCCACAAGCATGCAGTAGAGCTATGGAATATACTCGACTCAGCCTCCCCAGACGTCACCTTCCCGACCAAGACCTGGATGAACCCCTCCTCAGCGCCTGACATCGCCACAGCCATCCCGGACGGCTACATGATCACCTGCAGGGACCGCTCCAACAAACCAGGAGGTGGCATCGCCATCATCCACAAGAACACCCTCAGGATCAAGTCCAGCACCGAAGACACCTTCAGCACCGCCGAACACCTGCACTTCCAGATCCACACTGACCCAAACACCACCCTCCGATGGACCCTTGTCTACAGGCCCCCCCAACCCCGACAGCAGTTCAGCGACTCCATCTCCGACATTGTCAGCACGCACGCCCTCGCATCCACAGACTTACTCCTCAGGGACTTAAACTTCCACCTCGAGAACACCAACGACAACAACAACAACACCGCCACCCTGCTAGACAACCACTCCAACCTCGGCCTCAAACAGCTCGTCACAACACCGACCCACTCTGCAGGACACACACTAAACCCGATTTTCTCTGCCAGCAATTCCATCTCTTTCAGCCACACCACCGAACTCCACTGGACAGATCACCGCTGCATCCACTTCTCCTTCAAGAAACCCACAACACACCACCACCCACAACTGATCATCCACCGCAGTTGGAACAAGGTCACCTTAGACCAACTAATCACGACCCTCTCCCGGAACCCACCCATCGACACCAGACACTGATGCAACTGCCCACAACTTTAGGCAATGGGTCGACACCTGTGCCAATACTCTCGCCCCAATCAAGAATCCCACCAACAAACACACTGACAGAAAGGCCTTCTGGTTTACTGCTGATCTCCACGAATCTAAGCAAACCTGCTGACAACTCGAAAGAAAGTGGAGCCAAGATCAGACTCTGGACAACCACACAGCATTAAAAAATGCCATCTGCAGACACCACTAACTCATACGAGCCACCACGAGAGCCACCTTCAAAGACCGAATCAACAACAACGCACACAGCCACAAGGAGCTCTTCAACGTCATGAAGGGACTCTCCAGCCCCATTTCCAACACAAATGACATCCCACCATCCCAAGACCTCTGCGACTCCCTAGCCTCCTACTTTCACAGCAAGATTGCAGACATCCACAACATCTTCAGCACCCAGAACCCCCCCACCCGGCAACCACCAACACCACATATTCACCTCCAACCAACCTCCTGCTGCTCTCCTGGACCACCGCCAACAACACCATCGAAATCATGAACACCATCCACTCTGGCTCTCCATCTGACCCCTGCCCTCTCTACATCCTCAACAAAGCAAGCTCCATCATCGCACCTCAACTACAGAAGATCATCTACAGCTCCTTTTAGTCCGCCACCTTCCCGGACAGCTGGAAACACGCCGAGATCAACCCCTTCCTCAAAAAAACCAAGGCGGACCCAAAGGACTTCAAGAACTTCTGGCCTATCTCCCTGCTCCCCTTCCCGGCAAAAGTCATTGAGAAGGCTGTCAACAGAGAACTAACCCGCTTCCTCGAGGAGAACTGCACCCTGGACCCTTCCCAATCCGGATTCCACAGAAACCACAGTACCGAAACCGCCCTCATCGCCGCCACAGAGGACCTCAGAACCATACTTGACAATGGCAAAACCGCAGCCCTCATCCTCCTGGACCTCTCGGCCACAATTTGTAATCATAACCCAGTCACCTGCCTCTAGATCTATTGCATTTTGACTATGTGTTTTTTAATAAAAATGTTGCTTTATGTTAGCTTGTGGCACAACCACCCTTGAGGCTATGTCATCTCTGCTTAGGCAGACACTCCTGCCAAAGCAGAGTTCTTTCACCCAACCACGAAGGCAACAATGCGTGTGCATATCCCTGCTCCCAGCAAGGAAAAGGGGTTAGACCTGTGGTACAATGTGGAGCAGTACTATAAGCCCACACTTTTTGAATAATAAACACACCTATGTCTAACCCAGAAACCAAAGCAGTCTGCACACCCCTTTGTATGGGTCTATTGCCACGCTCAATCAGACCATTAGAGGAAACTGAATACAGAGCTACCTTGAGTTGTTTGGGCCATTGGGTTGGTGGGCATGGCTCTTGTCTTTCCTAAGATAGGAGCTATATCCATTGGGCTTGTGCGCCAGAAAATGGTGCTACACTGCCTAGAGGCAATTTTAGACCGTGTAGCGCCATAATTTGGCGCTCAAGCCCCTGTTCCCCCTACACCTCCCCGGCCCTGCTAGCGCCATTCCATAAATATGGTGCCTGGCCGGCGTCTAGGAATGGCGCTAGCTGATGCTATACTTTTTGGTGCAAATCTGCCTTAGTGCAGGTTTGGCCAAAAAGTATAAATATGGGCCAAAGTGCGTGTCACTGTCTGTTACCACAATTTTCAGTGGACCTTCCAAAACAACAATATGCTCCAAAAATGTATCAACAGTTTAAGTGCCTTGTGACTCAAATGCATGATACATTCATTTTGAAAAGTAATCTATAAGGAGTATCACATACCTCATGTTAACTGGTGATAAAGAATAAGGACCTGTGAAATCTAGACCTACTTTTTCTTCAGCACTCTCCGGAAAAGGTGTTGGGTGCAACGGTGTACGTATACTCCTCTCCAGTGCTTTTCGGATAAGAGACACTCTGGACCTTTGTCAATTAAAAGCTTGACATGACTGTCCAAAGAAGGCCACCAGTAGTGTTGCTTGATCTTCATACACGTTTTGATGGCTCCTAAATGACCTACATGTTTCTGAGCTATTATGACATTTCTCAGTTTTGTAGGTGTAACAAAACGATCACCACCAAGTATAATTCCACTGACCACAGATAATTCTCCTGCAACCTGGAGAAAGGTTTTTTTACAGATCTCCCTCTAAACACCTATAGTCTGCCTAACCATGCCCAAAGTATTCAATAATCATTCCCAAGATGCCACCTTCAGTAGACTTATGACAGATTGATTTTCAGCCACTGCATCTGACAATGCCACACACTCCACATTATCTTGTAAAACTTCAGCATCCTCAACATCAAGAGTCATGCTGGATAAACAGTCTGCATGAAAATTCTTTCCACCCAGATTATGTTTGGTAATGAAATTGTAATCCTGCAATTTAGAGACCATTCTGGTGAGCCTGGGGGACATGTTATTATGAGCACAATTGGTGAAAATATTCACTAGTGGTTTGTGATCTGTGTTCAACTCAAACTTTATACCCCATATTTGTGTCCTGAATTTATGTACAGCCCATACACATGTTACAGCTTCCCGCTCAATGTGAAATAAACACTTTTTTCACTAAAAGCAATCTGACTTAGGATAGTCCCGAACCAATAGTGCTAGCATCCACAGTGATGCTAGTTGGTTGATTTTCACAAAATGCATTTAACACTGGAGCTTCTACAATTAAGTTTTTAACATTCTCAAAGTCTTTCTCTCATTCATCTGACCATATGAATTTCTGCCCTTTCCTGAGTAACACTCAGACTCAACGCTTGTGCATAACCTGGGACAAAGTGCGCATAGTATTCAGCAAGCACCAGTAATAATTGCAATGAGTCTTTGTCCACTGGTGCCTTTGCATCCTTGATTGCCTTAATGAGCGATATTTTAGGTTGTATACCATCCCTTGATACAGTAGGCCCAATATATTAAAGTTCATTAGTGGCAAACTTACATTTATCTAAACTTACTGTCATACCATGTTGCATCAAAATTGATAAGACCTTCCTTAATATCTTGTTATTTTCACTCAAGTTTTTAGCAAAAATTAAAATGTCATCTTGGTATGTCTGCGCACCAGCAACGTCACTGAACAAATTATCCATACGTTTTTGGAACATGCTGGCAGTAGACGCCAGACTGAAGGACAATTTATAAATGTGAATGCCCCGTAAGGGGTCACAAATGTTAACTCCTTTGAATCCGTACTCAAGGCGACTTGGTGGTAAGTGGACCTTAGATCAAATGTGGAAAACCATGATGCTCCACCCAGACTGGCAAACAAATCCTGGATTTTAGGGAGTGGGTGGCAATCCACTACAATATTTTTATTGAGGGCACACAAGTCAGCGCATAATCTGACCTCGCCATACTTCCTGCGTGCCACCACGAAGGGAGTCACCCACTGAGACAAATCTGTAAACTGAAAGATACCTTGAAATAATTCATCAAGTGTCATCTTTGGTTCTTCCCTTATACTCAGAGGCACTGGGTGCACCTTGTGAGCTACAGGATATGCATTAGGCACAAATTTAATTTGATGCTCAAATCATTTAACTTTGCTCACGCCTTTACTAAATAGTGGCTTGAAATCAATCAATAGATCATCAACAGTTTCTTGTGCGTCCCCAACAAATGAGACTGGAACGTCACAAACCACTACAGGGCTGTCAGAACCTGGGACTAGGTATAAACCGATTTTGGTGAGATTCTGCAATCCTATCACATTTCTGCCCTGCACAGCCACATATACTTTGGTGTGCGTCTCTCTACCCAGACAGGAAATATAGGCCTTAAAGTAATCAAGCATATCAATAGCCTTCTGCCTAAATGCCTTGGGATTAACATCTGTGGGAGACAAGGTGCAATTAGTGCCCCAATAGCTATGAAATGTGGTTATCTCTCAGAACAGTAATGGGTGATCCAGAATCAGCCATAACCATTAGTGTGACATTATCAAGGCGAGCTTCACATATAGGGCCTTTAACAGGCGTGGGTTGATCAGTACATTCTAATGTGAGAACAACATGTTTTAATGACACACACACACGCTACCATATCTACATTACTAATCTTCATAGGTTGTTTAGCACTCCTACACATACTTTGAAAGTGACCCAATTTTTTTTTACATGAGAGAGATTTCTTGCCAACAGCGGGACAGCCAGAGAAATTGCTCAGGTGAGTTTTTGAACAACATCTGTAACAAGAGCCATAAATGTTTTTGCCAGTGTTTCTGAATGGCTTTCCTTTTGTGTTAACCATACAGACTCTGAATGATCATTATTGGGAACTACCATGCTGACACCAGGTTCTGAATTAATTATTTCTGGATGAATCATTTTGGAGGAAATAAGCGCTCTCTTGATGCTTTTGGCTAAGTCAAAAGCTTCACCCAAAGTTGAATTCCTGCAACTCAAAAAAGTCTCTCCTGAACTTTCCTCGAATAACAATTGAACACAAACTGGTCATGAATGTATGTGTCTAGGTTGGGACCAAACTCACATGTAGTAGCAAATACTGAGTGCCGATACATATCCCTCCACATTTCCTCTGGATGGCGTTCAAGCATGACGTTAGGGTACATGCGAGTAAAACTTGACGAGCTGTGCTGCACAGACGACCAAATAAGGCAAATTTGTGCGCATGACTAACCATTAGCATCTATTGTAACAAGATGATATTCAAAGAACCTACACCTCTAAATCCATTTCATGAATGGTTTCGCATGAAGGGCTAGAAAAGTAGGTGGCTGCTTAATTTTCTGCGGAGTAGCCATGACAGTATACGTAGTAATTAAGTACTTATGAAAACGCAGTACGATTAAACAGCCCCAAGAACCAACTGTAGCTCAAAAAAAAAAAAAAATGTCGTTAATACAGGTCAAATAACTGGAGGTCAAAACAATGAATGAAATGTACCTTAATTGTGCACGAGTATTTGCTTAAAAACTCTGGATGGACGATCATAAATCCAGCAACTTGCATATCTTGCAAATGCTGCACTTATCGATGAGAAGTGATCCAACATGGCCGCCACTTCAAGACGTGGTGATGTCATAGCCACAGTAATGATTTATGTAGAGCACGCCCAACTTAAGATGGCCTCCGAGTGATGCAGTGAGAAACAACTGAAAGCGAGGCTTGGGAAGCAGTGAGAATAAGGAAACGCTCGCTGACCAACAGGAGGGCGCATTCAATATCTAGGTGAGACGCGTGTGCATGAGCCAAACGAACAACTCGCTTAAGCGCTTACAAATAGAATACCTTGTATTGGTCCAAAAGGAATCCTGCACAAACACGGTTGCAACGTCTGAAAGCAGCTACAAGCCTCCAGATAGCAGGCAAAGCAAGACGGAGATCGTCAGACTGCTGTACTGTAATCCAAACGTTGGTGGGTGTTAAAACAGATCCTTTCCAGGTCGTCGCCAATATGTAGTATGATATTAATGAAGTGTCCAACAAGCGTAGTGAATGAAAGGTGGATTTATTTCTAGGAATGCACACCAATGACAAAACACGTCCAGCTAGTGCGGATCCAAGCAGGTAACTAACTTCTCTCTAAAATCCTCACTGTCCGCCCGTGCAGCACATAAAACAAGACTAAACATAACAGTCACATGTGCACTACATGCACGGAACAATCTGAACAATGCACTTAAAATTACAGACATTGAAGGGAGACTGAGCAATGGGGGGCAGGAGGAGTGATCAGGCAGGAGGTTATGAGAGGAGACTGTCCGGGTTGGGGTCTCCAAAGGCCTTTGCTATTGTTGAGCAGAGTGTGCGGTTTCCATCCATGAGAACGCTGTGGGACTCTCGCCTCCATGCTCAGCGACTCCCCAGTGGATACAGAAATATGCTTGTGAAGTTTTCTACGGTGTGGCAGAGCACAACTTATTGACTGTCTTTGTAATGCCAGGGAAGATTAAGAGGCTTGCATTCTCATGTGTAGCCCACAGCGTTTTGCCACAGGGGTTGCAGTTTGGGAGTAAAAGCTCTAGCGCTGGGGGGCATGGGCACGCTCGCCTGGATGGTGTATGGGGATTTGGATGTGAGGGTTCTGTCTTCTGCATCAAGCTCTCTATGTGTGCATGTGGCTTGCCTATGTAATGTACATAGGAGCCTGACTTTCATGCAGTGTGCTGTTGGAACCTAGTCTTTCAGTAGTGTGGATGGTGATTAGCAGCCTTACTTGACTCTGTTGCACTCCTTCTGACAACCTTGAAGGGGTAATTTGTTGAGGCACTCAACTATAGCACTGGCTTCTGACCATTCCACAGTTGGTCCCATTGCGAGTTGCCAGGCTGGCTGGAGTGGTTTGCCGTCGACAAGTGGTACTGTGGCTCCACTTACTGGCCATTACTGGTTCTATGTCTGGAATGGAAGGTGGCAAGCTGGCCCTTGACTTGGTTTGCAGTGTGGCTTTTTCACAGCTCCCGGGCTATAAAACTGCTTTAATTTTGGATCTGCTTTTATCCTATGGCAGATGTGCGAAGGTGTCCTGGTGGTATCTCTGGTACAGTTCCTGACCCGTTGGTGTAGGTTTTCTAGACAGAACAGGGAGTATTGTAACATCAAGTGCTTAATAATGCCCAGAGTGGTTTGTAGTTGTAGACAAGTAGTGTATGCTCCTGTGAGTGGTCTCAAACTTGCAAACTTTCTATATATAGTTCTGTGTGGTTAACTGTGCTGTGTTAGCGAGATGCTTGGATGGCCCCCATGCTCTCACTATTTCTTCTGGGATTGTGGTTCGTGCAGGTATACTATTTACACAGTGCTTACTTAACCCCCAGCTGTTTGCATACGACACACCTACTTCCCCCTCCAACATGCTTCCGCCGTCCCAGTACTCACACAAATTTTCATTGTATGATTTGGACATGTCCAGTTATTGCAAGATACTGGAATGCCATTGCTGCAGAACTAACAGAGTTGCTGGAATGGACAGTGGAGCTGTCACGGAAAACATTCCTCCTGGGCATGTCTGAAGGGGTGGGGGTGGGTAAAAGGGCTGAGAAAACACTGCTGGGAGAGGCCACCATGGTGGCAAAAAGAGACATAGCTAGTAAGTGGAGATCTTCTAGCCCACTCATGCTGCCTCAGTGGCGTAAAGGGGGAGACTGGTGCACTCATCAAGAAAAACCAGTATATGAGGCCAGAAGATGCCCTAAGAACCAAGCTAAGTTCTTGGGTAAATGGTGGAACTGCTTTGGATTGGGCCCACTGTAATATTTGTATTTAAATTTGGGATTACAGTGGTTTTAATGCCATGTCTGCATTGACCCTGTTCTATTTTTTTTAGATTCAACAAGCAATGGCTGGGGGCGGTGGATGTTTATAATGAAACAAAGTTGGTTATTAAAAAAAAGTGGTGCTGTCTTACTATAGTTAAAAGTTGTTCGCAGAATCTGTCCCTTGCTTAAGAGTAAAGCAAGCTAAATACACTAGTTGTACAGAGTATTGGATTTAAAATCAATTATTTATGGTTACCACAGACTCAAGGGACTTTGTTCCAAGTGTGCAGCTCAGGTACTAGTTTCTCCCTGTGCACTCCTACTCAAGCTTTATTTCCTTATCTTAACATACCAGAAAAGATAGCGCACCATGCCACAGCACAGATCCCATCCTATAACATTACATCCCTAGGTCCAATCATGCCTCTATGTCTTGCTCAGTATCCTCAAGCCTCTGCCAGCCCATCATTTGATCACCTCTTGAATCAATTGCTTAATTTGAATTACTATAGCGGCATACACCTCCTGTATAATTCAATGAGCCCTGCCAACAGCAGTCTATCCTTCCCCCACTCTTTAGCATTAAAAAAAAAAAAATCGTCTCTCTGGTCACTATGTCATGGAGCAGGTTCAACTGCTGATGTATTCAAGAAAGACAAGGTGGTTACCTCAAAGGATGCTATCCTAAGAGTTTTGATAACTCAGGATCACCAAGTAGGTGTAAATCCTGGCCTAGAAGCAACCATTCAGCAGCAATCCATGCACAAACATTAAGGAATGGGCTGGTCCACTCACTGGCTTCCTATGTGCTTATGGGCTCTACTCAATGCTGCCACAGCTTCATGTCGGACAGTGAGCCCTGACTGGCCAGAGAAGACACCAGGAAGAAAGAAATAGTATTTCAATGTGAAGATTCTCAAGAAGAGATAATTCAAAATCATCTGGCCTTCATGATACATGAGGAAAACATCTACACTGCCTGCCTACTACTCCCTATGTGGCAAGCAGTCTTCTGCAAAAGCCTGGTGGGTCGCCATCAGCCCATCTCTGCCCCAATTACTCACATTTTGCTCCTGTCTCATCCTGACTTGACTCTCCTACTGGCTTCTGCCATCCTCATGCAAAATAGCTGCTCACTGATGGCCAGACTGCTAGGCAGACTGCCCCCTATACTTTGGTCTGCCCTTTGTTCCTGCGTGAACCTGGATACCCTGGCTTTCTATTACAGGCCCATAGGCTATCAACTTCCAATTCATTGTAATACAGATAGGACCCTGTAACATTTAGATTCCTGGGTGGTATAAAAATATAGAAGAAGGACCATTGGATAGCAAATGTTAGTCTGGAAATCAAAAAATGACTAGAATCTAGATCCCATAGATAATCTAACTAGCTTTCCCTGATAAGAGAAATAAGGAGTAAATGGCTTTACCTACAAAACAGTGGTAAGTAAATGTGAATACCCAAGACAATTGCACAGATCAGGCAGTAAATGGAGGATTTTTGTGCTATCTTGCTCACCTACTTCATGCTCAGGATAGGACTGTGGTGTCAGACAGAGGGCACACACTGAACAGCTCTGCGGTTCTGCCAGCTGAATCTGGCCTAACAAACCTGAAGGAATTGAGGCAGACACTCAAACTACTGTTGGGCCCTGCACACTCCAAAGGCGGCGTTAATGGGATATATCACAATGCTGAGTTGAAGTCACTGATTATTTTGTTGAGGAGATAGGATGAACAACAGCTGCTGATGTCGTGCTCGGTCACAGTCCTCCCTTGTGACACCCCCAAGCCTACAGCCACTTAGCTAGTGGCCCCTTCTGGGGAAGTTGCCTCCAGCTCTGTCCACACACCAGGTCTGTAGATCGTGAAGCAGGTAATGCTGACACACAGACCGCTACCAGTTCATGACCTAACATCCTGGACCTATGGCGTAGTGGACCACATCACTTCCTAGGCCGGGGTCAACTTAATGAAGTTGCCAACTGGCCTGCATGACAGGTCCTGGATTGGAGAGTGCCAACTCACAGATCCCAATGCCTGACTTTCTAGTCTTAGAGGTATAGCTGTCTGTTTGCCAGGGAGGGCGGGGGGGGGGGGGCTTCAATTCCAACACTGCCTAGAGTTGGTGATTTGGATTAACACTGCAGGTGGCGTTGAATCTCTCTGTATGCCCTCTTAAAGAATTTTACTACAGAGACGCCAAGGATCGGTGCTCCACATTCAGGATTTTGGCCAGAGGCTGCTTCTACTCTGCACCGAGGGAGACGTTTACTTTATTTCAACTGTTTCCGGGGGCCACGTTTGGAAGCAGCTTTTGGTATCTTTAGGAGGGAATTGGAGGAAGAAACTGAAGAAACTAAGGAAACCAAGGATCACAGAAGAATACTTGCTATTTTTTTTAGTGGGAGGCTCTGTTTTTATGACGCCAGTTAAATTAATAGTACAGGCGTCTTCCAGTGGGCCCCCACTGTTGCAAAGTCAGAAAGTTTTCTTCAGTGTTGGGAAGGGTGAGGAGGCCCTTCAAAAAAGCGCAATTAATTGTTCGCGAGTTTCTAGCAAGGGGGGGTCTGGAAATAAGAGGGTGCAAGTGAAGGAGATTGAAAAATCTAATAAAGGGAGTTTGTCTGCACCCCTTCAGTCTGATCTGGAGCCTAGAAAAAGGCACAGTAATAAGCCTAGCAAAATCAGTAGGACTTTGTGCGTCCAAGGTTTACTTTCCGAGAGAGACAAATTGGTTTCTCCCCTTGCACCTTTGAGGAATATCTCACGCTGCGCAGAGATGCAGCCCCCACAGTCCTTAGAGGACTCCCCTCGCTCCTGGATCCCCTCAGCCTCCCCCCTTGGGTATGGGAAGCAGGCTGGTGAGAATGAGTCAGCGCAAACTCAACCTGTGGTGTGCGGTGGGGTGCAGGGCTTCTTGGGCACGAAGGACTTTGAGTCTGGTCTACCTACCCAGGATTCTGCGGTACATAACCTCTTGATTTCCTTATCTGAGGCGATCAGAGGCAAATTTGAGGTATCCGAGTACAACCAAGGGAAAATCAGAGAGTCCTGTGCGGCACTGGAGACTAAACTTAATGCGTTGACTGAGGGGATAAATAATTTGGAAATGGCGGTTTCAGAGCAGGAAGCCAGAGTACTGTCCAATTCCCAGGGCATTTCTCAGTTGACACGCAATGGCACGATGGTCCAGGAGAAGCTAGAGTCCTCGGAGAATAACTTACGGAGGAATAACATTAGGTTATTGAATGTACCTGAAGGGCTGGAAGGAGATGATATTAAGGCCTTTGTATTAACTCTGTTTAAGAATGCTTTTCCCCCCGTAATGGACCAGACAGAGTTGAAAGAGGATATACAAAGGGTTCATCGGGATCCCTTTAGGAGGAAGCCTGATAGGAAGACCCCCAGGAAGATCCTGGTTAATTTTGGCACCTACTCTGTAAAAGAAAGAATTTTGTCTGATGCTCTCAAGGCAAGTAGTTTTTCAATGGGCGATTGGTCATTTCGGATTTGTTCGGATCTTTCTAAAACAACGTTAGATAGGCAATGGGAATTGGGGAAGTACATGCAAGATCTCAGGTCCCATGGCGCTACAGTTCAGATGAGGTTCCAAACTTTTTTGAAGATTATGTGGAACAATACCATGTACAATATTAGGGAACTCGCGGAAGTCTAGGCATTAATTGAGAAAATAAAAATTTAATGTAGATGTTTTTTTCTTCTTGGGAAGAGCCGGCCGGCTCGAGCTCACATGGGTGGTAATAGTCACCTTTGAACGACGAGGGAGGGTTCCCATGGGTGGAGGAGGTATTGGGTGTGTTTGGGGTACAAGTCAGGAGGTTTTTCTTTTTTCTTCACATTGTATGGGAGGTGGGTGCTGGGTGGGGGAACAGCAGGGGGGGGTGGAAGGTATGCAATGCTTGAAAATGTCCTCAGTGGTATGCTATGTGTTCGTATGAGGGGCTTTAACATTTTGTTGAGTTTTTGGTCTTCTGGTGATAACTTTTTTTCTAGTTGACAAGGGCTAAGCAGACAGGAGCTACTTTTAAGTTTTTATCATGGAATGTAAACGGCTTACGGGTTCCGGGGAGGAGGAGGAGAATTTTTGAATTTTTAAAAAGGGTAGAGGAGGAAGTAATTATTTTTACAAGATACCCATTTGTTAGAGACCGAATGGAAGGTATATCTTAAACATCTGAATTGGGTGGGTTACTGTGCGTGTACTAATCAATCATGCACGATTAAGGGGGTGGCAATTTTGATAAAGAAGTCAGTAGGAGTGAAGGTTGTTAATATTAAGAAAGATCCTAGGGGTAGGTGGCTGATTGTGGAAGCCGCCTTACATGGTACCTGGTTTACGATCGCCAGGTATTATGGTCCTAATGTTGATGATCCTTCACCCTTTCAAGATCTTTTTGCCTATTTACTGGTTGTTAAACACCCGATTATAATTGGTGGAGATTTTAATATTTTATTGAATCCTTCTTTAGATACGTCTACACCAAGACCAACGGTTAATTGACCTAGAACTCGGTCAAGGATAAAACAAGGTATGCTGGATCTTGGTTTGACATTTGGCATAAGAAGGGTTGGGGGTTTCAGGTACACATTTAATAATGAGAAGTATGGTCATCATTCAAGGATAGATTTTATTTTAATTCAACAACAATTAAGGGACATGGTAATATCGGTTTGTCATGCCCCGGCACATCTTTCAGATCACTCAGCAGTGATAATGCAAGTCTCCCTTAATAATCAAGTGTTTATTCCCAGGTGGACAGTTAATCGTACATTGTTTTTGGTTGAGTTAATGGTGGATGGGTTGAGGAAAGAGACTAATGAATTTTTTTAATTGAATTACGGATCCACCACATTGCAGACATTGTGGGACGCATATAAAGGCTTTATTAGAGGTAGGCTTGCAGGGTTGGCCATTTGTAGATATAGAGCGGAGAGAGATCAATTGAAACAACTTGAGCTTAAGGTGGCTTCCTTGCAGGAAGCTACTTCAAGGGTGGAGGAAAAACAGAAGGGGTTCTTTAACGCTCAGTTAGAATCTGCTAGATCAGAGTTGAGTCTGTTCTTAGAGGGGAAAGCGAGAAGGGCATGGGAATGCAGTAGGTTTGCCCACTATGAATATGGGGAAGGCTGGGGAAAACTCTTGGCTTGGAAAACCAGCTCAGACCACTCTAAGAATGTAATTTCACTCGTCAAATCAGAGTACGAGAGCTGTATTCATAATTAATCCCGAGACAGAGGAGGCCTTTGTGGGTTTTTTTTTTCCCGAACTTGTATACAGAAGATCAGTATTCTGCTGAAACATTTGAAATGTCTGTAAAGGACTATTTGGAAGCGCTTCACCTTCCTCAGTTAACAGCATCGAATCAGAACCAACTCATGAGGGAAATAGATCGTGGGGAGGTGAGAGCAGCGATTCTGAATTTAAAGAAGGGGAAGGCTCTGGGTCCAGATGGTCTGCCTAACGAACTATACGTCAACCTTTGCGAGGAGTTGGTAACCATTTTGACAGAATTGTTTAATTTTCTTTTACAGGAGGGGGTGGATATGCCCAGGTCTTGGAGTGAGGCAGTCATTAGCCTCCTTTTGAAACCGGGAAAAGATCCATCCCTCTGTAGTTCATACAGGCCAATATCTCTGTTGAATTCAGATTTTAAGCTTTACACCCATATTTTGTCTAACAGGCTTCAGAGTGTGATTTGCGATTTGATTTATGAGGACCAGAAAGGGTTTGTTAAAGGTAGATACTTGCATGAATTGACTCTAGATTTATTGGGTGCAGTGATCTGGTGACCTCTGAAAAAGTTCCCCTGTCAGTCCTCACATTTGATGCAGCTAAAGCTTTTGATCGGGTAAACTGGCGTTTTCTACAACGTGTATTGGAGGCCTTCGAGTTGGGTCCGGAATTCATTAATGCAATTCAGGTTATTTATAAAGATCCATCAGCTCGTATTTTGATTAATGATAGGTTATCCTCCAGATTTAGCATCCAGAGAGGGAAGCGACAAGGTTGTCCACTATCTCCTCTTCTTTTCAATTTATATATCGAACCTTTAGCAGCCAGAATGAGGGCGGATAGAGCGATCCCTCCTTTTCAATGTATGGGCTGGGAGAAGAGATTGCTTTATATGCTGACGATCTTATGATATACACTGGGGACTTGACACAGGTTTTCTCTAGAATTATATTACGTTTAAAGGAGTATGGAGAAGTTTCGGGCTATTCCGGTAACCCAGGGAAAACAGATTATGTGTTGGAATACTACTTTTGATAGTCCGTTGGTTAAGCAACATATTAGATACCTGGGTATTCAAGTTATTTCCAATCTTAATGAATTGGCTAGGGTTAATTTTGATAAGCTCTGTAAGGAGACTCGTAACTTACTTAAGACTTGGGCCAGGCTCCCTCTGTCTTTTATAGGTAGAGTAAATATTCTTAAAATGATTATTCTCCCTAAATTTACATTCTTGTTTAACACGATCCCCTTGGAATTTAAGAAGAGTTGGTTCAGAAGATGCAAGCCGATTTAACCTCATTTGTCTGTTCTTCAAAAGGTGTCAGGATTGCCTGACAAAAACTATGCAGACCCAAGGGGAAGGGGGGGGGATCCTGATTTTTACAAATATTATTTAGCTTTTCACTTGAAAAATTTTAGGATCTTGCTACGTGATAGGTCTGAATATACGTTCTTTTGGGGCACAGTGACTCAAGAGTTTTTTCTTATACAAGTTTGGTCACCCAAAATTCTTCAAAAAGATCCGATTGAAGCTTCTTAAAGACGCTGCAAGGAGTATGGTGGTTGGTATGCCAAGTTCTCCATATTTATTACAGTCCCAGGGCTCCGGTCTGGGATTCCCCTGGCACTCCCGAGTTTCTTTTAGATAGACTGGCTTTGGTGTTAAAGGGAGTGACGAAGTGGGGACAAATTTTGAAGGATGCTAAACTGGTGCCCCGGTCAAGATTTGAGGAATTAACTGATTATAAGCTTTCAAGGTTTAAGTATTTACAACTAGCAAGTTGGGCGGCATCCCTCCAGAAGAAAGGGGGGTGTATAATCCTTGGGAAGATAAATTATCCTCAATCTTGGTACATAAAGAAGTCTCTGTTTGGTATCAGGCATTGCTTGATGCGTCAGATTCCGCGGTTTTGCCTCTTGAGAAGAAATGGGGAGAGGTCTGGCCAGATCTGGATTTAGTGCATATTTGGGAAATGTCAAGCTCTATGCTATGGTCGGTAACTAGATCAGCCGCTTTGAAAAAAAAAAAATCAACTGTTTACAATGCATGGGGTTTATTGGTCTCCTCAGAGATTGTCCACTGCGGGGAAGTCAAAAAAACAAAAAAAAAAAAAAAAAAAAAAAAAAAAGTGTCCGCGATGTGGAGAGCCTAATGCAAACGATGTACGTATGTTTTGGAACTGCTCAAATCTAGTTATTTTTTGGTCGGGGATTAATGGTTTTCTTAAGCAATTTAAAAGCACTGATGTGGAGGTGACTCCCCCGTTAGTATTTTTTGGTGTCTCCCCTGGGTCCATGTGGGATCAGAAATTATCTAGGCCGCATAGGGGTATATTGTTTTTGTTGAGGCTATTGGTCAGGAGACCAATGTCTAAAATGGGTCAGCCCTACACCCCCGAATGTTTTGGATTGGCTGACTTCAGTAGATTACTTTTCTTGCTTAGAACGTAGTGGTGCAATGGGTAATAACGATGAATGTTGGGCCATTTGGGAAAATGCTCGGCAAAATGGAATTACTCTCGATATGTAGTCCAATGATTATTTCTGCTTCCTTTCCCCACCCTTCCCCCTTCTTTCCCCTCCTCGCTCACAGGCTTGCGGTTGGATTAGAGCATTGGGAAGGCCCGGGAGATGTGAAGTGCTGCATCTGCCTGGGTTTTAACCTGGTTTTACTGGGTTACCATGTTTGATGTCGGTTGGTGACCCTAGAGTAGTGTGGTGGGATTTTCTTATGAGGACTAAAAAAAAAAAAAAAAAACAATTGCCAGCCCTGTCTTCATAACAATAAGCCCCAACAACTCATCAAATCATCTACTGAAACCAGGATCTATCTTGCACAAAATCATAACCCTTGGAACCCATCTAAAGACATGGTCAAAGATTAAGCACAGGCACCTTCAAAACCACTCTGAGAGACTGAGCCGTCACCAATATTACAGTGCCAGAAATGAGGTAAGAAAAACTGACCTTCTACTCTTCTCTCATAACATCTCATCTAGTATAAACATCTTCAAGTAAGCTAGGAGTCTAGCCAACATGTAGAGGTTAAGATGTGGTCAAAAAGTCCCTATAGTTCCTTCTCCACTTATCAGGGTCCCTCCCTCAATTTCTATTTGCTTCAACAATGGAAAGATCATTGTTAGACCTGGCAACTTCGAGGGGGTCTTACCCCTGACTTTTTTGCCTTTACACCTCCTGTTTTGTTGCTGTATCTTTTTGTTGGTCTTAGGACTCTGAGCACTTTACCTCTGCTAATCAGTGCTAAAGTGGTGGTGCTTCTCTCCTAAAACAAGGTAACATTGGTGTATTCACATGTGACTACCTTAAGTCCCTTGTAGCGTGGTATACCATATACCCATGTCCTGTAAATTAAATGCTACTAGTGGGCTTGCAGCACTGATTGTGCCACCCACTTAAGTAGCTCTGTAAACATGTTTCAGGCCTGTCACTGCAGAGCATGTGTGGGCAGTCTCACTGCCACCCCGACTTGGCATCTAAAACCTCTTGCCAAGCCCAGAACTCCCCTTTTCTTACGTCACTCGTAAGGTAGGGCCTAGGTAACCCGTAGGGCACAGTGCCATGTAAAAATAAGACAGAAAATGTACCTTTAAGTTTTTCATGTTCTAGTAATGAAAAACTTCTATAGTCATTTTTCATTACGAGAAGGCCTGCCCCTCTCATAGAACAGCATTCTGAAGTCTTTATAAAATCTTGTTTTCCTCATCTGAGAAGAGTAATTGCATCATGTTTAGTATCATTGGAATGGTAATAATAAATCCTCTTTACTGGTAAAGTCAGATTTATTATTACTATATTAGAAATGCCACTTTTAGAAAGTGGATATTTCTCTGCAGCCTCTAGCCTGTTTGCCTACAGCCTATCTCCAATACATAACTTTAAATACCAGGGCACACCAAAGTTGTCCAAAAAGTGTTCATCCAAGTGGAACAGTACAAAGTCCAAAGACACGATATTTAAGTTGATGAAGGTTTATTCTAGTCGAGAAATGACAAGTCCAAAGTACAGCAGACATGTGTTTTGTCACATAGACTTTATCAAGGCCAGAGTTTAAGTTTGATGATGGTATCCAGTATAGATGAGCGATGCGAGTGCCCACAGTTATGATGTTGAAAAGTGTCTCACCAGGCTTGGAAATTTAAAGTTCAAACCTCAGAACTTTGTCAGAAACCTTTCAAGGAGTGTCACTGGAGGTGGAGGCCATGATAAGCCTGATTGTTAGTATCCCGTGCAGTGATGCGTCGAAAAATTTGTACTGTTACACTTGGATGAACACTGTTTGGACAACTTTGGTGTGCCCTGGTATTTAAAGTTGTAGGCATTTCTGACTGGCCTTCCAGTCAGTAATATTTTGACATCCTTGGTGGTTGGATGCCACACCAGGTTGGCACCCATTTTGCAGGTCTTCATTAGGACTCAGAATTTCTCCCTATAATCACATATACCCATTAGGATTGGATGTGCAAACCTCTTTGGCATTAACCACTTTGTTTATTATTTTTTATCTCCAATACATGTCTAGCTTGGGCTAGGTGACAACTATACTTGTGCATTCCCTTCAAACACCCACAGCACAGGATACTCAGCTACATTTGCATTCATCTGCATACTGATGGGTCTTCCTGGGGAGGAGGTTGGCAAGGGCTCACACTTACATTTCAAAGGATAGTGACTACAGTCCACACATAGGGGCTAAGTCCCTCCCACTAGCAGCCTGGAGCCGAGGGTGACCTGAAAGGGGGACCTGTGCACTTCACAAAAACTCATTTTGTAGTCACCCCCCACATCAAAGGCACTTGTCAATACTGGGTATCTTGACTCACTCAGTCAGTACACTACTAGACCTGGAAGAACTAAGCTGGAGTAAAGGCTGCTGAACTGGAGGATTGTCATATTGTGGTGATTGACTACTCTAAGGGACTGCTGCTCTGCCGGATAGGACTGCTCTGCTGCCTGCTGATCTTTGCCCTACTGCAGAAACTACAAGGAGACCACTAGAATGACTCCCAGGGCTTGCTGACTGATTCACCTTGGTGTCAGGAGCCCCAAGGACCCAGCAACTTGCCTGAACAGAGCTGCCCGCACCTATCACCCACCAACAACCTCTGCGGTGCAGGAGCATTCCTCTTCGTCAGCTGGTGCTGCAGTGTGACACTCAATGCAGCCCACCCCCCTTCCTGCACCACTATCCCTGTGAGAGCTGACCTTCCTACTCCAGTGCTGGAGTCACCCCTCGTGAGGAGCCCTCTGGGAGAAATGGCAGTGACCCCCGCGGTGCCACTGCAGCCGCAAGCACTCAGAGAAGCTGTGCGCTCACCTCTAGCACTGTGGGAGACTCTGGCATTGCCAGCCTGACTACCCTGACAGCCTTCATGCATTGGGCCCCTTCTGCATAATCTCTATCGGGTCGGCAGCTGATTGCCATGCGACTCCCACCGGGCACTGCAGCATGAGTGGTCCCTAGCAGCTACACAGTAAATCTCAAGGTACTGTAGGTACAGGGATGGGGGTAACTTGCCTACAATTCTTCTTGTGCTCAATGGACCCAAACGGTACCTGCACTCAACCAAACACATTTCCCCGCTGTTCTCTGGGATCCTGCAACAACCCCGTAACAGCCGGTTGCTCTACGAGGAAAAGCGCAGCTGGTCATATTACCCTAACTGATATAAAGGAACCACGCTTCCCCCAACCCCCACTCCTCCCCCCACCTCCTTCTCCCCCCCCCCCCCCCCAAGGGTTTCAGCATGATGCACATGCTGGATTTCATAATTGTTCAAGAGGACTACCAAAAATACTTTACACATTGCCTTCTAAGTTAGGCCTGCCTGTTCTGTGCCAAGCCACCAAAGGACGAGCATAGGCTAATTTAGCTTGTGTAGTTGTCTTCCCCTGATGAGTAGTGGGTGCTGCCTGGCTGAGGCGCAACCCCAAACCAACCAGAAACTCAATTTCTAACAATCACGATTTAAACATTCCATGTTTATCTGGAAATTTCTACATTTATTTTCGAATGCTTGATCGACTGGCCAACAGCTGTGATACCTTCCAATGACAGTCCCAATATACATATGAAAGCCACTGTTATATCAGTCACTTCTCCCTCTGAATCCCCTTTTCTTCCCCATACTGTAATCACCCCTACTGTTATCAACTTCCACCCCTCTGGTTTAGTTTTGAAACCTGTCCTTGAGACAGAGCAAACGGTCTTCAAGCCACTTTTATCTGGCTGCAGAACTTATTGCCATGTTGCCACTTCTCCTTGGGCTCCAAAAGTTGTTGACTTGTATGCAACAAACCGCTTCAGAAACCACTCCTACCAGTTTAGTTGAAATGAAATCCTATCCCTGTGGGCAGAACCGAGAGTCCCCATGTCACTTCTTTCTGGGCTGCTGAACAAATTGACACTGTTACTTCCTCCTGGGCAGCTGAATTTGTTGACTTAGCTGAACACCACTCTACCCCATTCTAAACTCCCACACTCTTGCTTCTCATATACCCTTGCAGTGCCCTCTTTACCTTCCCTCCTACCACTGTAAACTATTAATCAAAAATCATATGTCATCAACTCTTTGTTAAATTCCCGTTTGCCTCTGTTCTCTCATACCTGGAAACACCTGAGGCACTACACAGTTTATCTCATTCAAAAAAGAAGGGGAGGGACAAACCTATCCTGAAGCACTTTCCAAAACCACCATGTAAACAGCAAATGCTCAAGATACTGTGCAGTTTCCCGCTCTAAATGATTGGTAGCTATAAATACTCTTTTGGTTGCTATCAAGCCCCTTACCATAGAAATTAAGACTTTATAGACAAATCTTAAAACAAGATTCTTTAGACTAGAACAATATTGTTTCATTTACTGTACCAGGAGTCCCTGACTTACCTCGCCCCCACAGATTTTGGCGGTTTCAGCGAAACAGATGTGCAACACCCTAATGTCACACTGGTCTAATATTTGAAATCTCTCTACAACAAACAACATTCCCAGAATGCTAAAAAAATAGGACAAGCATTTCCTTTACTCTGGTCTCCTACTCCTGGCAAAATCCTTATGAGCTGTGTCAAATTTAAAAAAATCTATTTGTAAAGGCTAATAGTTAGTGGACAAATTCCAATCGGAGTTTAGAGAAGATTGCAAATCACAGGTGATGCTCTGAAAATCATGGACAATGGACAGGGTAGGGCCTACTCATTGTTTCAATATCTCCGAGGCATCTGATAAGTCAGCCAGCATGTCCTTGCCTGCAACCTTGAAGCATGTATGGGCTTTGAAAGGAAAGCCCTGACGTCGTTCAAGTCATACCTATAGACTAGCTCACAAGTAACTAAAGTGAAGCATGTGCTATCAAACCACGTAGCACTCTACCAAGGAGTCAGTCAGAGCTCTGCTCTACCCCCTGCCCTGTTCATCCTCTACCATGAACTAAGGGATGACCTAATTTGTAATTCCAAGTGGTTCTTTATTATTTTCAATCATTACATTAGTGACATAAAGCATCATTCAAGAAAGTACATAATTTACTGAGCATGTTTGATTCATGTACAAGGTCACATAAATGCTTCATTGTAAATTTGTCCCCAGCTGCATAGTTTCTCTGCACTACAAACTTCTGAGTGTTCCAGCAGGGAGTATAATCAGAGTTACATTTGTTTGTTGTGTATATGATAAACATAGTAACATTTTAACTTCGTAAGGTTTCAACTAATTCTGTGACAGTTTGGTGTTATATGTACTCCAGTTTGTGGTTCTCAAGTACCCACACCCGTGGTCTCTGGCATGACAGAGGGCTGGGGTTCTCCTGGGGTCCAGTGGGGCAGGTTGAGCAGTATTTTTGCGCTATTGGTGCATGCATATGGCCCTCTGGCGCGCTAGTGCTCCAGGCTGGTCCAAACCAGTCTGGGAGGGGGGTGGGGGTCACAGGGTCTAATCAAGAAGAATGTCACTGAGGCAGTCTCCTATGTGGGAGCAGGGTAACAGCTTTCCTATTTTGTGTCTATTCTGCTTTCTCACTCCATCCACCAGTTTGGTTATGGATAAGTGACATTTCTTTGCCATCTGCTACTCTGAAAGCTGCCAATTTCCTTTTTGTCCCTTAATCATGCTGTCTTGGTGCTCTCTCATCTGTTTTTGTTTTCAGTCCTTCCATGTTGTCATCCCAAAAGTCCTTCGAGGGGCTTCTTACTGCTTTGGCCGGGTGGTCCGAAGAGGACCACTTCTGCCGCAGCCCATTTACTGAAATCCCCCTAGCCAAACTCACTGGAGGAGCCACTGGAGACGTCCTGGCCATCGTTAGCCTCCTTTTGACCAGGACATGTGCTAGGTCTATTAATTTCTTGACATACTTGGTCTTTTTAGTGTGGTGGTAACCTCAAAAGACAGGCAATCGGATCCATGGTACTGGTTTACCTATTATTTCCGACGTTATGATTGCTGTGTCATTCAAGAATATTTTTTTATTATTGGGCATGTCCATACCACGTGGTGAAAATCTGCTTTTGGCCATGTGCGTCGTGGACAATTGGCAGTCACATTTGGGAACATTTGATGAAGCCACTTGGGGTGAGGTAGATCTGATGTAAATAATTAAACTAAGTGTACTTCAAACATGCATTTGTAGGTATCTCTTTTGTAGTGTTGCTGTGAGATCCACAACTAGAAGGCACTAGGACCTCAGGGGACAATGAGATGTCCAGCGAGGGCCGAATGCCGGAAGTGAAAAGGGAGGGGACATTCAGGAGGAGAACGGGTTTGGAGATGGTTGCATGCGTGCAAGCACAGAATAAAGAAATAAGAAGCCTACCTTTGTGTGCCGTGGTCTTCTTGCACGATTCCACAACTGGTGACAAAGGGAAACCATTGCAGAGTACGCAACGCCAGGACCCACCCCGGTTGCATCTCCATGAAGCGTGCCTTACAGTATGTTGCTCACACTGCCATAGCGCATAATCGGAATCCCACCCCAAACGCGCTAAAGCCGTTTCAGGATCCAGGAAGAGACACCGGGAGGCCACCCCAGCTACCTCCACTCACCATGATTATAGCCCCTAGCAGCAGCGCCCAGCAGGAGGCAAGAGAAGCGACTTCCACAGCCTCTGCAAACTACAATACAAATCATGCAGTAAATCATGCAAGATTACAGCCTTTCCCAGTGGCCATCTTGAAGTAAGGCAGCCTCCTTCGCGCCACAACTGCTGACGAACACGCCATGTCCAAGTCACCAGACTCCTCACAACGCACAGGCCACCACATGGATGGGGTCACATCGGTGGCGCTCAGCTCTCCACCTGATGCCATGTACAGAACAGTCATACTGGGGGTTTAATTCCCAAGCCCACCGGAACCGCTCACCCTTGTAGCATGAGGAGGCATGGGCCTCCACTGGCAGGACTGGCTGGAAGACTTCGAAGACTTCATGAAAGGTTCAAAAGTTACTGACTCTGTGCAACAGCTCACAGCACTAGGCAACCTCATTGGAAAAGACATTGGACAGGTCATCAAGGAACTGCAGACCGACACTGCATCATCATATCAGTGGATCCGCAAGGCGCTTAACAGGAAATTCCTTCACAAATGGAACATCGACTATGAACGCTGCCTCATCAACCTAGCGTCCCAGGAAAGGGATGAATCCGGGGGGAGGGGGGGCAGGGAGTCCATCTCACGACTAAAACGCCTACCCCGATACTGCGCTAGTGATGCGTTTACGACTGAAGACACTCTTCGCCCATGGATCATTGAAGGATGCCAATCGTAGCCCATGCTCAGGTGCCTCTTAAAGAAATGATACTCGTTGGATGAAATCGAGGAAATGACTAGAATCAATGATCAGGCAGAATACTCACATAGAATGGAAGCAGGAAAGCTAGAGAAACAAGAACAGGCATTCAGGCTTCAAACTCATCAGAAAGAATGCCAGTCATCGGAACGCCGGAGGATGCCGAAATCCACAAGCTATCCCAGACAACAGGACGTCCTCACAGCACCAACAAACGGGGCCAAAGGGAGTCCCAGCTGAAATGCTATCGCTGCAGCCAAGACTTCCCACACACTGATACTTGCCAAGCGTTAGGTCAACAGTGTTGCCACTGCAGCAAAGAAAAACATTTAAAAAAAGGTGTGCCAGGCCTCACAGAAGAACATACAGTGGAAATCCCGGGAGCACAGATTGCGGCACCATGCAAAGCCTGTGTGACCGACTAGACTGCTCCACCAGCTCATTCAAGGCAAGCCATCACTCGCATGGCACATACCAATTGAGACACTCGGACTAACGTGAGTCACAATCTCTCACACCAATCTCACAAGACAATGAGGAGTACATTTGCATGTCGTTGACCAAGACAAACTAAATAAAACACCCAAGGCTGCTTCTTCAATTGGGAACACACTCTACCACATTAGTGATAGACGGTAATGTATCTCTCAACTACTTCGGTGTCACAGAGTGCAACAGGATGAACCTGAAGCCCAAACTACACAAAGCGGCTGTGCATGTCTACATGTGGATGTCCAAAGACCCTCTGCCATGTCTAGGGCAGTTTCAAACACCACTCACTTACAAAGACAGGACCATACAAGCACGGATTCACGTGATCAAAGGGCCAGAAGCAGATTGCCTCCTCAGCTTTCCCACTACTGAATAACTGAGGCTGGTGGAGATATTATATTGAGTGCAAGATGAATTGGACATTGAATGCAGGTTTCCAAAGCTATTCAAGGGACTAGGGAAGCCTGCTCAGTTTCAAGTCCGCCTGCACATAAATGAACAAATAGCACCAGTGGCTCAGCATCATAGAAAGGCACCCATTCACCTTCAACAGGCGGTTGAGGACGCACTAAGGCCTCCACAGGTCTGACATCATAGAGAACCAAGGGACCCACTCCGTGGGTGTACCCGGTGGTGGTGTTGCTCAAATGAGGATCTGGCGGCAAAGTGCTTCTATGTGTGGACATGAGAGCTCCAAACACCGCCTTTGAACGGGAAAGACATCCGGGACCCCACATCAGTGACATGACGCTACTCAACGGGGCAAAGGTATTCTCGGAGCTGGATCTAAACAAAGGTTACCACCAGCTTGAACTCTATGAAAGTTCACTCTACATCACGTTTTCAACACATTAAGGGTTATTTCGGTATAAATGGCTCAGCTTTGGCATCTCATCGGTAGCTGAGATATGTCAAGAAGCGATAAGGAGAGTAAACCAACACATTCCCAACGCCCTTAACTATAGCAACAACATCCTTATATTTGGAGCCACGGTCAAAGAACATGACAAAGCTCTGGATCAGAGCATGTCAGACTCTTCTGGAGGCCAACCTAACCTTCAATAAGGAGAAGTGTGAATTTCACAGGTCCATTCGCAAGTTCTATAGATATATATTCTCAGGTGACAGGATGCGGCCAGATCACAGAAAGTCAAGGCCCTCACAGACACCCCCACTCCCAGGATGCCAGGGATGTTTGGTCATTTCTGGGAACAGCCAGTTACTATTACCAGTACATTAAGGACTACACTACAATCAGCTACCCCCTCCAGGAGCTGACCGAAAAATGTCAACCTTTCTGGTGGTCAGCAAAATGTGATCAAGCATTCAACACAATCAAGGGCACTGTTCAGGCGGCCAGCAATCTGGCATACTTCAATTCTCGTAAGAAGAAAGATCACTGTAGACACCAGTCCGGTGAGACTCCGGCCATCTTAGGTTAGATCAAAGACACATAGCAGCATATGCCAGCCACAGCCTGATTGACTCAGAGAGCATACTCACAGCCGGATAAGGAAATTCTGTCCGTTGTCTGGCCCTGCGAGCATTTTCGCATATTCATGTCTATATGTCTATATTGTACTAACATCCTAGGCTGCTCTACTAGTATCTCCGACAACACCAACTCCTTAGCTTTAACACTCAACCAAAGACTAAGGGACTCATTTAGAGTTTGGCAGATAGGTTACTCAGTCACTAACGTCGCAGATACCCCATCTGCTTTATTACCATCTCCATGGGCTATTATGGGATTGTAATATCGTAGACAGGATATCTGGCACATTTGAGACGGAGTAACCCCCTATGCCAAAGTGTAAATCAGGCTCTAAGTTTCCTCTACCATATCAACACAACAACAAGAAATGCAAATCACCAGCTTCAACTTATCTGAGGGAATCAAACCCTTCAAATGCCTGGAAGCAGCAATTCAAGCTTTGGTCCCAAACTGGACTGTAGAAATGCCAACCTAGTTGAGATTCCCAAGCCTCACCTAGCCCTAGGCATGGATAGTATAGCCTCAGAGACTGACTAGATTAATCGCTTCACTTT
Source organism: Pleurodeles waltl (assembly GCF_031143425.1). Taxonomy (NCBI): domain Eukaryota; kingdom Metazoa; phylum Chordata; class Amphibia; order Caudata; family Salamandridae; genus Pleurodeles; species Pleurodeles waltl. The sequence continues at coordinate 570,457,951 of NC_090451.1, read as the reverse complement.
GTACTCCCTAATGGGACTGCCAAACAAATCTATAAATCAATCAGGGAATTTGTAAAGCACACTACTCGCACGTGAGGGTCTCAAGGCACTGGGGGAGGGGGTGGTACTGCTACTGCACGAACAGCCATGTCATGAGATGTCTCCTGAAGGTAAGAAGGTCCTTGGTCTGATGCAGGTGGGTGGGAAGAGTGTTCCATGTCTTGGCGTGGAGGTGCGAGAATGATCTGCCGCCAGTGGTTGTTCTGCGGATGCGTGGGACAGTGGCGAGGGTAAGGTCGGCGGAGCGTAGCTCTCGGGGTGTAGGAGAGCCGTCTGTTGAGGTATTCTGGTCCGGTGTTGTGCAGTGCCTTGTGAGCGTGGATGAGGAGTTTGAACAGGATTCTATTGTTGACGGGGCACCAATGTAGGTCTCTCAGGTGGGCTGTGATGTGGCAGTGGTGGGGGGGGGGGGGGGGGGAGAATGTCCAGGATGAGGCGTTCTGGATGCATTGTAGTCTTTTCTGAAGTTTGGCCGTGGTTCCTGCGTAGAGGGCATTGCCGTAGTCCAGTTTGCTGTTTAGGAGGGCTTGGGTGACTGTTCTTCTGGTTTCATTGGGGATCCATTTGTAGATCTTCCGAAGCATGCAGGTGTTAAGCAGGAGGAGGAAATGGCGTTGACTTGCTGGGTCAAAGATAGTGAAGAGTCCAGGATGAATCCCAGGGTGCGTGCGTGGTCGGTGGGTGTCGGTACGGTTCCCAGTGTGGCAAGAGGGAGTGGAGCCGAAGAGGAGGACCTCAGTCTTGTCGGAATTCAGTTTCAGGCAGCTGTTCATCCATTTGGCAATGGCCTTCATTCCTTCATGGAGGTTGGTCTTGGCAGTGTAGTTGGTGAGGGAGAGGATCAGCTGGGTGTCATGGGCGTATGATACGATGTTTAGGTTGTGCTATCGGGCTAGGTTAGCGAGCGGAGCCATGTAGACAATGAAGAGGGTCTGGCTGAGGGACGAACCTTGGGTACGCCGCAGATGATTTTGGTGGCTTCAGAGCAGAATGGAGGGAGATGGACTCTCTGGGTTCTGCTGGTGAGAAAGGAGGTGATCCAGTTCAGGACTCTGTCGCGGAGTCCTGTGTCGTTGAGGCGTGTGCATAGGGTGTGGTGGCAGACGGTGTAGAACGAGGCTGAGAGGTCCAAGAGGGTGAGGGCTGCGGCTTCGCCATTGTCCAGTATGGTTCTGACATCAGAGGGGGCGATGAGGGCGGTTTCCGTGCTGTGTTTGCTGCAGAATCCGGATTGGGATGGGTCCAGTGTTGTTCTCCTCGAGGAAACGGGTCAGTTGTTTGATGACAATTTTCTCTTGGACTTTTGCCGGGAAGGGGAGCAGGGAGATGGGCTGGAAATTTGAAGTCCTTTGGGTCCGCCTTGGGTTTCTTGAGGAGGGCGTTGATCTCGCCATGTTTCCAGCTCTCCGGGAAGGTGGTGGACTAGAAGGAACTGTTGATCTTCCGGAGTTGTGGTGCGATGACGGAGCTTGCTTTGTTGAAGATGTGGTGAAGGCAGGGGTCGGACGCTGAGCCTGAGTGGATGGTGTTCATGATTTCGATGGTGTTGTTGTCGTTGACATGGGTCCAGGAGAGCAGGAGGCTGGGGGGTGGTTAGTCTGGTGTTGGTGGTTGACGGGGGGGGTCTGAGTATTGAAGCGGTCATGGATGTCTGCAATCTTGTGCTAGAAGAAGGTGACTGGGGAGTCAGAGGTCTTATGAAGGTGGGATGTCATTGACGTTGCAGCCAGGGTTGGAGCGCTCTTTCACAATGTTGAAGAGCTCCTTGTGGCTGTGTGCCTTGTTGTCTATGTGTTCTTTGTGGCTGTTCTCTTGGCGGATCAGATGAGGTGGTGGTGTCTGCAGATGGCGTTCCTGAAGGCTGTGTGGTTGTCCAGTGTCTGATCTTGGCACCACTTCTTTTCGAGTCTTCGGCATGTTTGCTTCGATTCTTGGAGGTCGGTGGTGAACCAGAAGGCCTTTCTGTCGGTGAATGTGTTGGAAGGATTTTTGATCGGGCGAGAGGGTGTTGGCACAGTCGTCGATCCATTGCTTGAGGTTTCGGGCTGCTAGGTCAGTGTCGGTGGTGCCAATAGGTGGGTTCCGGGAGATGGTAGTAATCAGTTGGTCTTTGATGACCTTGTTCGATCTGCAGTGGGGAATGCGTTGCGGGTGATGTGGGTTTCTCGAAGGAGAAGTGGATGCAGCAGTGGTCGGTCCAGGGGAGTTCGTGGTGTGGCTGAAGGAGACATGTTTGCTGGCGGAGAAAATGGGGTTGAGCGTATGTCCTGCAGAGTGGGTGGGTGTCACGACGAGCTTTTTGAGGCAGAGGTTGGAGAGGTTGTCGAGCAGGGTGGTAGAGTTGTTGTTGTTCGAGGTGGAAGTTCAAGTCCCCAAGGAGTATGTAGTCTGTGGATGCGAGAGCGTACATGCTGATGGTGTCGCTAAACTGCTGTCGAGGGCCAGGGGGTCTGTAAACGAGGGTCCCTCAGAGGGTGGTGCTTGGGTCAGTGTGAATCTGGAAGTGCAGGTGTTTGGTGGTGCCGAGGGTGTCTTCGGTGATGATCGTGATCTTGAAGGTGTTCTTGTGGTGATAGCGATACCTCCTCCGGGTTTGTTGGAGCAGTCCCTGAAGGGCATCTTGTAGCCGTCGGGGATGGCTATGGCGGGCACTAAGGAGTGCTTCGGTCAGGAAGGAGACGTCTGGGGAAGCTGAATCGAGTAGATGCCAAAGTTCGACGGCGTGTTTGTGGACAGAGCGGATGTTGAGTAGGATGCATCTGAGATGGTTGCGTCCTGCCTTGGTGGGTGGGTCATTGGTGTGGAGGCTGGTGAAGGTGCAGTTCCGGCAGGAGAAGGGTCCGTAGGTGAGCTGCGGTGTGGCTTGATGAAGGGTGGTTGAGCGGCTGGTGTTAAGGGCTTGGAGGGTGGTGTCATCGTAGTGAAGACAGGTGTAGCGGCGGTGGGGGGGGGGGGGGCGAGAACCAGGGGTTCCGGCGCTGGGCGGGAGTGCAGTGCGAGAGAGAGGAGGGGGTGGGGGCGACAATGAGAGAGCGGAGTGCAGGGAAAAGCGAAGAAAGAGTGGAAAGCAAAAAGTCAAAAGGAGCACTGAGGGGAGCGAACAGCAAAAGGGGCACAAGGGGGCAGACATGAAAGAGAGCACACAGAGTGAAGCAGAGAAAAGGAGGCGAGAGGCAGAGGGCAGCCTAGTAGGAAAGCTGAGCTTTCCCACTAGACACCAGGGATGAGGTGCAGGCAGAAGCCTGCAGGTGGAGGAGGACCTCGAACTCCTGACGGGGGTCGGGAGTTCAGAGGAACTAAGGCTCTACTTAGAGGTGGAGCTACGGAAGGCAGAGCAATTCACTGACCAGGTCAGTGGTATGGTATTGAGATCCACGATCAAAGTGGCCCGTCTAGTCCACACAACTATCAACACTGACCAATCACACTAAAAACTAAAAAACTGAAGCTCTGGAGTAGCTCTCAGCACTTTTGGAATACTGACTATTACGTGAAACCCCAGGTTCAAGAAAAAAAACTGACCTCGAACCAGACTTTTTCAGGATTCACTCCCAGATATTGGAACTTTATCCCTTCTGAAGTCAGACTCTTAATTCTCTGACAATCTTTAAAAACAACTCAAAGGCTTTCTCTTCAATATAATAGACCCTTTCCAAATTCAAATCGAACTGTAACAAATAAGGGGTTATAAGGGAGAGCAGGCGCTCACATATTACACATTATTTTTCAACAGTTGCTCGTTAGTCGCTGTGCTCAAAAGGGATGATGTACACTCCCACACCCTCAATATACTCAAAGGTTATAACAAAGTTCAATGCCGTAAGCACACGCAGGGAATCCAAAAGCAGATACAATTTTTAATCAGATATCAAAGTGTCCATTAAGTTCAGAAATCCAATCTTTATTTTGATTCTTCGCCTTTTGCCGACACGTCATTCATTGATTGGGCGTCTTGTCCTTATGACTTCATCAGGGCTAGTAACAGGAAAAACCTCCATATTGTACAAACCAGTTACAGGTATTCAATAAGGAAAAAGCACCCTGTGTAAACAAGTGAGTAAGATCATGCCAAAATCCAAACTCAACCTCAGGTGGGAGCCCACAAAAAATGTGATGTTACATCATATCCATAATCTCTTGCAGCACTTCCCAACTGCCCCTCCATCGCATTTCAGAGCCTCAATGTGTCCAAGTGAAACACAGACCGACGGTTCAAAAACCAGCAAAGTAAAGCATCCTCAAGTGAGTGTATCCTTAAAATATTGATCTTCACATAACACCGGTCTCAAACACAAAACCGTGTGTCACGCCACAACTCCACCACATGCTTCACTATGCAGCTAGTTTAAAGTCCAAAAAGACAAAGCTCACAATAGGCTCTAATACCAGGATGTCCTCATCAGGGCAAGCAGTCCCCCCCGTTTGGTACACATTAGAAAAACTCCTGTAAAACAATACTGTGATTAGATCCATGTAAAACCGCTATTATTTCAAAGTTCAACCTATTATTGAAATTGGGCATCCCCACTCACCAAAATCTCAGCCGTTTCAAGCATAAAAGTACTCACGGTAAGTCTCTCCTGATTACGGCGCGTTCGTCTGTTTTATTTTTGTTTTTCATCTGTTTATTGGTTTTACAATACGTTCAACATGAACAAGAGTATAACATAACAATCCTTCCGAGCCACATCACAATCTCATTTGATATTATTTGATGCACATAGTAATATGCCTTTAGGCTTGGTGTCCGCATGCCTTCCTTCTCTCGAATAGTTCTTGTAGCAGAGGTCTCTGCACCCAAGGAGTCACATTTAAAATACATCCCCTCCCCCCTCCCCCCCCTCCACTGAAGTACGTTGGATTTGGGAGTGGGGGAGGGGAGGTGCACAGAGTCAGGTCCACAAATCTCCTTTGTGCCAAGAGTGATCCTCAGGATGCTGTGATTGAAAGGTTGTCCGAGTGTTTAAGTAGATATGCATCCAACGGAGCCCAGATATCTTTAGGGCACAAGGGAGGCTGTAGCTCACTATGGGCCTGATTACAACTTTGGAGGAGGTGTTAATCCATCCCAAATGTGACAGATATACCACCAGCCGTATTACGAGTTCCATAGGATATAATGGACTCGTAATACGGCTGGTGGTATATCCGTCACTTTTGGGACGGATTAACACCTCCTCCAAAGTTGTAATCAGGCCCTATATGTCTCTAGCTGAATTTTACTATATAGTAAGTCAGAGAGCCACTCTAAATTTCAGTGCCCTTCCTCTGCCCCATTTGCATGCCACCCTCTGTTTGGCCAGAAGGAGGCTAAAGTCTATATATCTGCGCTGCCTGCCCTCTATCTTCTCAGTGTACCCCAGTAGAGCAATTAGTAGTGTGTGTGTCAATTGAGTGGATATCATTGTGGAGAGTGCCCTCTCAATTTCTTTTCAATAATTCAGCACTGGGGGACATGACCAGGCCAAGTGCAGGAACTCTGTTTTCTGCCCCGCACCTGGCACAGTTGGCATCTGACCTAAGGTTGTGTCTATGGAGTTTCTCTGGGGTGTGATACAGTCGGTGCAGATATTTGTAGTGTATGATCCTCAATCTATTGCTTGCCGTGATTCTACCAGTCTGCTGACAGCGTGTCTATTGTGTATCTGATAACTGCATCTGTAACTTCATCCCAACCCTCGCGTGGTCTCCTCTTAATGATCGGCTGTTTTGAGTGATAAAGGATAGAAACCGGGTGCTGTGCCGAGTTCACTTGCAGCAGTGCATGGAATGTATTCACCCTAGGCGGTTCTGAGGGGAGTTAGGTCTCTGATGGAGTGTTTAAGGCATAAATATAGAAAGATCTCTAGTGGGTATTGTGGCCAGTCATGCGAGAATGTGTCTTGTTCCCGGAAATGGGAATCAACGTAGAGATCTCCCCATTCAAGAAAGTTCAACTTTGTTAGCAATTTTGCGCCTGCTATTTTGCATGTCATCGATATTGCCTCTTGTCTCAATAGCAGCATGTCTGGCGAGTATAGCAGGTTGTTACCTGCTTGATTAGCTATTTCTCTCTAGGCTGGCTGTGTGCATGCCACTGTAGTCCTGAGGGGAAGTGATAACCATGTCTGGTCTAAGAAATGTGGAATGGGGAATTGGATTTATGTATCCCTGCTCTACTGCAGAATGTGCCATATGTGGAGGCGAGCGGTACCAGTAATGTGAAAAATGCGCTTGTGCACAATGATAGTACAATTCAAGATCGGGAGCCTTGAAGCCCCCATTTGCAAAAGGTTGTAAGATAATCTCTCATTTTAGACGTGGATGTTTGCCTGCCCAAGCCAGCCTAATAATCTGTGTTTTCAGCACTTTGAAAAAATGTCTAGTTGATGGGAACGGTATATTTAAAAATAAGTAGAGTAGCTTGGGGAGTATGATCATTTTCATTAGCGATATGCGCCCGCCATAGAGAGGGGAAAATAAATCCACAGTGTAACCTTAGATTGTATATTGTCTAGCATCACCCCATAATTTAAGCGCATCAGTTCTTGCTTATTACGGGTAAGCTCTATGCCTAAGTAGCGGAGACTGGTGTCAGTCTATTGAAGGGGGAAGTCCGGGCTGTAGCGTGTTGTACTCTTAGTTAAAGAATATACATGTGATTTTCCCCAATTTATTTGGACTCCTGACGTGGCCAAATTTGATGAATTCCCGTAATACGGGATTTAAGCTCTCAGCTGTGTTCCTTAGGTATAGTGTTACGTCATCTGCATATAGCGAAATTAGGATATGTCTAGTGGGGGTGCGGATTGCGTAGTCCTTGTGACGTTGGCGAAGCATGGCCGCCAGCGGCTCCATCGCCAGAGCAAATAGCAATGGTGACAGTGGGCATCTGTGCCTGGTACCGCTTTCTATGCAAAATGGTGTGGATCGCATTCCGCTGATCTGCACAGTGGCTGATAGGTCAAAATATAGTAATGTAATACAGGCCACATATGTAAGAGGGCACCCCATACGCTTTAATGTCACCATTAGATAATCCCACTCAATGGTGTCAAAGGCCTTTGTGGCATCTAAGAAGGCAGGAACAGCAGGCGTTTCAAGGTCTATGCTTTGTTGGATAGCGAAGAAAGTGTGCAAGTTATGAGATGTGGACCTACCCGGGACAAACCCAGATTAGTCCAGCCTAGTCAAGAAAGTCATCAGTTGACTTGATCAGTTGGCAAGCACATTCGCCAGAACTTTATGTTGCAACTGATGAGCGACATCGGTCGATATGAGTCGCAGCTGGTGGCAAATTTATTTGGTTTTAGTAAGGTAATTAGAAGAGCTTCTATCATGGTGTGGGGGGAGAGAGCTCCCTCCCGTTTGGCTTCACTATAGACTTCCTTCAGCCACGGATTAGGCCTACAAAGGTCTTGTAAAAGTCAGCCAGTATGCCATCGGGCCCTGGGGCCTTACCTGATATTAGCTGCATTATGGCTTCACAGATTTCTTCATGTTCGAGTTCAGCCGCAAGGAATTCCCGTTGCGTATCGCTAAGCCAGGCCAAAGCTACATCTAAGTATCCACCTATATCTGAGGAGTTCTCTAGTGGGGGAGTATAGACATTGATAATATGTGAAAAAGGTCTGAAGTATTTCAGGAGTGTCCCTAAGGAGGCAGCCGGAGGTGTCTCAAATCTCCAGTATAGTGTTCTCCGGCCTTGTTGCACAGATGGTGTGGGCTAGAGCTCTACCTGGTCTCTCTCCCTCACCATAGGAACGTGCTTGGGTGTATTTTCCCTTGAAGAGGACCTCACGCTCTGGTGTCTCCTGGAAGTCTGTTAATGTCTCCTGGAGGCGCCATGCCACATTGGCAGAGTGCGTTATGGCCTGCTCTGTCTCCAATCCCTTAATTTGTGATTCTAGGCGGGCAAGTGTTAAACATATGTCCCAGAGGATGCTGATGCCCTTTGCCCAGCAAAACCCTCTGAGTGCGACCTTGAAGGTCTTCCACATTGCACCCACTTTGGCCACAGTACCCTTGTTCATGTCAAAAAAGTCCCCTATCTCCCTCCTCAGTTCCCCGCGAAATGCACCATTGAACAACATGGCTAGGGATAGTCACCAGGATATGAGGGGAGCTGGTGTTGTGGGCAGTAACAGCTTGAGTGTGACCGGGGAGTGATCAGAGTATGTGCAGGCTAGATGTGTGACTTCTCCAAGCCAGGGCACCATAAACTGTAATATGAACCAATAGTCCAGTCTGGACCAGCTGGAGAGTACGGCGGAGTAGAATGTGCCCTCCCTGTCCTGCGTGTGCAACCAGCGCCAGCTGTCGACCACTCCATGTGCCATGATGTCAGCTCTAAGCCGCTCCGCAGCCCTGTGGCGGTGGGGCATCGCCCCAGACCCTCTATCCTCCAGGGGGTCTATGGCCAGATTGAAGTCCTCACCCCATGCAAGATATTTTGATCCAATTTTCACCAAACAGCTCCACATTGAGTCAAAGAAATTGGGTTTTCTATATTGGGTGCATAGCAGTTGACTATTGTGATGGGTTGTTACACTGTACAGCCTCAGATAATGGTGTATCTACCCTGTGGATTGTTTCGAGCGCCCAAAGGAACATATGGGTCTCCTGTAGGAGTGCGATATGTATGCTGTGTCTCTCTAGGTACACTAAGATATGTTGCATCTTCCGCGGCTGGCCCAGTCCCTGCACTTTCCATGTCAAGCAATTTAGTGTGCGCCCGCCTCTACGAATTGGTTTACTCCCTTGATCGCTGACATGTACAGATGCTGTCACAGGCTGGACTTGTTTTGGGAAGAGTGTGTGACGCAGCAGGTTAAGAGCGAGTGTTGTGTGCAGTTGAGATGTATTGATGTGACCCTGGGTAACAGTTGAACTCCCCTTCCCACCCTCCTACCCACCACAGCGGCCCAATTCTGCCCGGAATTACCCACCCTTTGAAATCCCAAGACAGAACTACAAACTTGAAACACTGAATCTCTGAGGGTAACGGGGAACTTCCCGGTGGGAGGCCAGTCAGATCCCCTCAGATACCAAAGGGTGCCCGGGCATCGTATGAAGTGCCCAGGAATGCCTGCTTTGACTAGCTAGTCATTGTTCCCAGAGTAATGCAAGGCGTCAGTCGTGGTCTGACATGGTAGAAGCCTGTTCTGGATCTGCACAGCTTTGCCTCCTTGGCAACTCTCGCCAACAGTTGTGTTTCAAATAGTCATTGGCCTGTTGCGGCGTGGCAAAAATCAGGCTTTTCCCTTTATGTGTGATCTTTAGGCGCACTGGGTACAGCATAGCATAGGAAATGTTCGCTTGTCTCATTTTCTGCTTGACGGTGGCGTATTTTTTGCGAGCCTCCTGCACCGCCATGGTGAAATCAGGGTAGATCAAGATCTCGTTGCCACCGAACTGCAGGCATGTTTTTCGCAGTCCAACCTTAGTGTGGTGTCTCTGTCCCTATAATTCAGCAAGCAGGCATTATTGGTCTGGGCAACAGGTGGATGCTTAGTCGCCAGGGCTCTGTGTGCTCTCTCAACTACCAGCATCTTGGAGAAGGTTTCCTCACCTAATAGAGTAGTGAGCATGAGTTCCACATATTGTTCCATGCATCCAGTATCCATGGATTCCGGAATGTCTACTATGCGTAGATTGTTTCTCCTTGACCTGGCTTCCAAGTCTTCATTTTTCTGCGCTATGATTTTGAGGAGTTTGTCCATTTGCAGGAGTTGTTCGCATTTTTCTGCATTGTGTCTTCGACATGAGAAATGTGCTGTTCCTGCATGCCTTTCCAGCTTATTAGTGAACAGGTCCAGTCTGACGGTCATATTGTCCATTTTACTATCAATCGAGGATAGGCTGGATTGCATGGTAAGCAGTAGCACCTTCAATTCACACATTTCTGAGTGCTCCCCCTGGACAGGCTGGGCATTATCCATGGTTTCTGGAGGTGCCCTGGTCGATTGTTTGGCTCCAAACTGTAGCTTTGGCGGCTTAGCGTATGATTTCCTCATGCGAGCCGGACTCAAGATCCAGACCTGCGACAGTGTCTCTGCCGCAGCACAGAAGACAGGAACCCAATCAGGACCCCCCACCCTGCTCTGCAGCCACTGTCCTGCCAGAGCCGGTCCACGCCCAACTCTCCACAGGGGGACGGGGGTGACCACCAGTCAGCGACAGGACTGTCGTGCACAGCGGAGAGCTGCTCAACTGTTTTGGATTGCAGCGCTTGTCACGGTGGGTACGGGTAGCAGTTCACGCAGTTTCAGGTCAGCGATTTGGCCTGCCGCCCAATTTCATCTGCCGGCGCTCAGCTTCGCCACTGCTTTCAGTCATAGCACGTCTATCCGTAGCGCAGTCTGGGGTTGCCGGAATACCAGCCACGGCACCTTCGTCTTCCACCCAGACTGCGACCTCATGCATCACACCAGGCCCATCGCGGGTGCCTCGGCACGAATCAGTCCCTGTACCAGTCACAAGCCTGTCATTCCCCTCCCGGCTCTCAGCTGCATTGTACCTTCTGGGCGTCGGCAGCGGAGGGCGCCCGGGCCTGAGCCAGGCAATCTCCGCGGACCGCACGGTCCCAGCGCCCCAGCACACTGCTCACCACCTGGGTCAGGAGTTCTGCGCGGCTCCCCGAGATCCTCCTCCGGTAGAAGTTGTCAGCGTCCTGCCGCAATGTTCAGTGTCCCTGCATGGGGGCATCCGAGGGCCCGCTGACAAACAGGCAGGCCCTGCCAGGTCGCGTACCAGAAACGCGCCGGTGTTTCTCGTTGTCCTATTCCGGGTGTCCTCCAGGGGTCACCCCCATTATCAGCGTCCACCGGACATCGGATTGTGAAGCAGTACACTCCTTTTGGGCAGGATTATACCAGATTGTGTGCCCGGGCCACAGGAGCCTCACATGAGTGCGGCCATCTTGTGCAGTGGCTCCATAGCGCTCCCGCGTACGTCTGTAATTTTATGGTTATCTGTTAGGAAATATGTTGTACACATATTGGAGCAAACTAAAAACTCCCATAACTTGTATTTAACCAATATTAAAGCTGTTCCATGTTGCTCTACCCACTCATACACTGCGAACGAAAAGCACTCAGTCTCTGCTTCATCAACAGCGTGTACTCTGTAGATCTCGCCGTCTATTCTGGCCACCATTTTTTATGTCATTTAAATCAGCAAACCCAGAGTATTTGATTCAAGAACGGACCCTTCCACCATGGCAGTATTTGTGGCCCCCATATTGTAGTATTTAGAGTACTATACTAGCAGGTTCAAGTATCATAAAGCCTCAGCAAAACACATCCATAACCACTTTGTGCCAGTAAAGATTGACAAAAACATATTCATAATACCCTGGATTGTATATGTGTGTCCCCGCTACATCTACAATGTAAAGATTATAGATCCCGGCATCTGCTCTGGCCGCCCTCTTTGATATCATTGAGGCGGCATGCCCCGCCTCTTCAACAGCATGTAGGCTGTAGGTCCCGGCATCTATTCAGGGTGCCATCTTTATTATAACTCAAGTCAGCATGCCCAGAGAACGTAATACAAAAACACATTTTCCACTAAGAGCCCTCATTTGTGGTTGCTGTGTTGTACCCACTATACTAACAACTTCTAATAAAAAGAAAGATCTGAACACATTCAAAATAATACCAAAAGATCATAAGTACATTCATAATACCCTGGGTTGTATGTGTGTATGATTCATTATCGCAAGATTGTCTAAATTAAATCATAACTGCCATCCACAGATATTTCCAAATTATATATGGACAGGATTAGACCTTCCCATATATTCAATGTTCAGAAATAATCATTCAATTTATATTTTTCAGTGATAGAATACACAACACATACTAAATGTTTAAGTCACAAGAATAAAGTGAACAACAATAAATGAATGCTATATCATCATTAGTGTTTTTTTTGTTTTTTTTAAATCAAAAATAAAATATCGGTCTGCCATCAGCACAATTGCTTTCAAGTTACATATACCATATACTGACCATAATTTCTTCCTTGTCATAGTTGTTTTTTTAATCACCAGTAAGGTCTCAGCTTGCCATCAACACAATGGCCTTCAAGTTGCACATACCATATAATGACCATACTTCCTTCACTGTAACTAACAAGCTTGAATTCATGTAATCACATCCATAACGTAAATTGCCCATTCCCTTAGGCATTGCTCTACCATTGTGATTGTAAGCCAATCACTACTCATGAGTATGCCTACTGCCATTGCAGAGAGGCAATTCAAGCATCTGACACATTACAAAATAAAGTAAGATCAAGACAAAGAAGACTGTTTAGACTCCCATGAAGTATTGAAATTCATGGTCAGTGTTCAACCCTTGTTCTACTGTGTATAATCTCATTATCCACAAGGCTTCTCTACATCTCAACCCCAATTCCCTATTTCCCTACTGCCACCAACATTGTTCCTGGGTACCTGATCAATTCCAAAAAAATGAAAACTGTGTAATCCATGTGCTGTACATCCCGAGGCATGAAAGGCTATTGGGTATTTTACATCACCCATTTTTAGTGCTGTCATATGTTCTCCAACTGTCTTAAAAGCCCTAATGGTACTCCCTACATAAATTCAATTACACTTACATACAATAATGTACACCACATATTTTGTACAACAATTGATGTTGCAACAAATCACATATTCGTATCATTATTTTTAAAGCTTTTAGTATTGTCAAGTACACATCTACACTTAACACATTGTCAACTTATCTATACGGTGTCAGCCAAGTCTCATGGTGTAATGGTTTCAGATGGCTGGGACTCAATATAGTTCTCAAGTTTCTCCCTCTACGAAAAGTAATATCTGGTCTCTCTGATCTACAATAGTTTAACAATGTATCTCCTTGTAGAAGTTACCAATATTATTGCATGCAACTACGAAATTTATATGCAGCCCAGCAGTATTCGGTAATCAATCGGACTTTTTCTGTTGTAACTTTATCATGTTTGTTCATAAGTAGAGTACGGGACCCACTTAGCTTTATATCCTACTCTTTGCTCTCTGGATGGTATGTGTATTATATCCTCTTTATGAAAATTGCATTTCCATATCCTGTAGACACCACTGAAATTCCTGTTCATCACTATAGATGCATCTAGCCCATTTCATTTCTCCAAACGGAACTGCATTAATCTGACATTTAGTGTGTGAACTAGACGCATGCAGAATTGAATTACATGAGGTCAGTTTATGAATTAGCTTGCTATGTATTCTGTTCTGAACGTATAACAGAACATCAAAGAAAACTATCCTCACTCCACCCTATTAGTAAAGCGTATATTGGAGTCATTCGTGTTCATATATGCACAGAATGCCTCCAATTGCTGAACAGTTCTTGTGTTCTTCTTCTGTGTTCTTCTTCTGTGTTCTTCTTCTGTGTTCTTCTTCTGTGTTCTTCTTCTGTGTTCTTCTTCTGTGTTCTTCTTCTGTGTTCTTCTTCTGTGTTCTTCTTCTGTGTTCTTCTTCTGGTCTTCTGGTCTTCTGGTCTTCTGGTCTTCTGGTCTTCTGGTCTTCTGGTCTTCTGGTCTTCTGGTCTTCTGGTCTTCTGGTCTTCTGGTCTTCTGGTCTTCTGGTCTTCTGGTCTTCTGGTCTTCTGGTCTTCCGGTCTTCCGGTCTTCCGGTCTTCCGGTCTTCCGGTCTTCCGGTCTCCTGTCTTCTGTTCTCCTGTCTTCTGTTCTCCTGTCTTCTGTTCTCCTGTCTTCTGTTCTCCTGTCTTCGGCTCTTCTACCTCCTCCGTCTTCTTCCCCCGAGCCTGCCCTCCTGCTCCTTCCTCATCCCCCTCCCTCACTCGCCTCCCCCTCTCTCACCCCTAGCTAACCCGTTCGCTATCTACCTCCCTCACTCCTCCTATCTTCCTATCTCTCTAGCTCCCTATCTCACTATCTAACTCCCCCACTCTCCACCTCCTCCTACCTACCTATCTGTCTATCTATCTATTTCCCTATCTATCGACTTCTCTATCTATTTTCTCTATCTATTTCTCTATCTCTCCCCCCCTCCCGCCACCCCCTCTACTACCTATCTCCCTATCCTCTCACTCTACCTCTCTCCCTCACCCACCTCTACAACCCCCCCTCCCCTATCTTCACAACCCTACTCCTATCTCTCTCCCTAATCTCCAAACCTCCTAACACTCACCCTCCTCCACCCTAAACCCCCTCCCCCAGCTCCTCTCACTCTACCTGTCCCCCCCCTCCCTCGCGCTTTCCCGCCGCGACCTCCTGCACGCCCCCGCCCCCCAGCTCCCATTCGCCCCCAGCTGACCCCTCCCCCCCCCTCCTACCTCTTATGGCGGCCGCTGCGCGACAGTGGTAGCGACCCTTGACCCAAGGGTAGGTCGCTCCCCCTGCCGCTGCAGCTCCTCCAAGTTCCCGAGTTCCTGTGTTCCTGAGACCCACCTAACTGTAAGTACCCCCCTCCTCCCAGCCCCTCGCCCTGCCCCGCGCCACTCACCTTCTCTCCTGCTTCTTTTCCTCCTCTCTGTCTCTTCCTCCTCGCTCCCCCTCTGCAATCTTCTTCTGTGTTCTTCTGTTCTTCTCTTCTGTTCTTCTGTTCTTCCCTTCTGTTCTTCTGTGTTCTTCCGGTCTTCTGTGTTCTTCTTCTCTTCTGTTCTTCCCTTCTGTTCTTCTGTGTTCTTCCGGTCTTCTGTGTTCTTCTTCTCTGTTCTTCTCGGTGCTTCTGTGTTCTTCTTCTCGGTGCTTCTGTGTTCTTCTTCTCGGTGCTTCTGTGTTCTTCTTCTCGGTGCTTCTGTGTTCTTCTTCTCGGTGCTTCTGTGTTCTTCTTCTCGGTGCTTCTGTGTTCTTCTTCTCGGTGCTTCTGTGTTCTTCTTCTCGGTGCTTCTGTGTTCTTCTTCTCGGTGCTTCTGTGTTCTTCTTCTCGGTGCTTCTGTGTTCTTCTTCTCGGTGCTTCTGTGTTCTTCTTCTCGGTGCTTCTGTGTTCTTCTTCTCGGTGCTTCTGTGTTCTTCTTCTCGGTGCTTCTGTGTTCTTCTTCTCGGTGCTTCTGTGTTCTTCTTCTCGGTGCTTCTGTGTTCTTCTTCTCGGTGCTTCTGTGTTCTTCTTCTCGGTGCTTCTGTGTTCTTCTTCTCGGTGCTTCTGTGTTCTTCTTCTCGGTGCTTCTGTGTTCTTCTTCTCGGTGCTTCTGTGGTCTTCTTCTCGGTGCTTCTGTGGTCTTCTTCTCGGTGCTTCTGTGGTCTTCTTCTCGGTGCTTCTGTGGTCTTCTTCTCGGTGCTTCTGTGGTCTTCTGGTCTTCTGGTCTTCTGGTCTTCTGGTCTTCTGGTCTTCTGGTCTTCTGGTCTTCTGGTCTTCTGGTCTTCTGGTCTTCTGGTCTTCTGGTCTTCTGGTCTTCTGGTCTTCTGGTCTTCTGGTCTTCTGGTCTTCTGGTCTTCTGGTCTTCTGGTCTTCTGGTCTTCTGGTCTTCTGGTCTTCTGGTCTTCTGGTCTTCTGGTCTTCTGGTCTTCTGGTCTTCTGGTCTTCTGGTCTTCTGGTCTTCTGGTCTTCTGGTCTTCTGGTCTTCTGGTCTTCTGGTCTTCTGGTCTTCTGGTCTTCTGGTCTTCTGGTCTTCTGGTCTTCTGGTCTTCTGGTCTTCTGGTCTTCTGGTCTTCTGGTCTTCTGGTCTTCTGGTCTTCTGGTCTTCTGGTCTTCTGGTCTTCCGGTCTTCTGGTCTTCTGGTCTTCCGGTCTTCCGGTCTTCCGGTCTTCCGGTCTTCCGGTCTTCCGGTCTTCCGGTCTTCCGGTCTTCCGGTCTTCCGGTCTTCCGGTCTTCCGGTCTTCCGGTCTTCCGGTCTTCCGGTCTTCCGGTCTTCCGGTCTTCCGGTCTTCCGGTCTTCCGGTCTTCCGGTCTTCCGGTCTTCCGGTCTTCCGGTCTTCCGGTCTTCCGGTCTTCCGGTCTTCCGGTCTTCCGGTCTTCCGGTCTTCCGGTCTTCCGGTCTTCCGGTCTTCCGGTCTTCCGGTCTTCCGGTCTTCCGGTCTTCCGGTCTTCCGGTCTTCCGGTCTTCCGGTCTTCCGGTCTTCCGGTCTTCCGGTCTTCCGGTCTTCCGGTCTTCCGGTCTTCCGGTCTTCCGGTCTTCCGGTCTTCCGGTCTTCTGTTCTTCTGTCTTCTGTCTTCTGGTCTTCTGTTCTTCTGTTCTTCTGTTCTTCTGTCTTCTGTTCTTCTGTTCTTCTGTTCTTCTGTTCTTCTGTTCTTCTGTCTTCTGTTCTTCTGTCTTCTGTTCTTCTGTCTTCTGTTCTCCTGTCTTCTGTTCTCCTGTCTTCGGCTCTTCTACCTCCTCCGTCTTCTTCCCCCGAGCCTGCCCTCCTGCTCCTTCCTCATCCCCCTCCCTCACTCGCCTCCCCCTCTCTCACCCCTAGCTAACCCGTTCGCTATCTACCTCCCTCACTCCTCCTATCTTCCTATCTCTCTAGCTCCCTATCTCACTATCTAACTCCCCCACTCTCCACCTCCTCCTACCTACCTATCTGTCTATCTATCTATTTCCCTATCTATCGACTTCTCTATCTATTTTCTCTATCTATTTCTCTATCTCTCCCCCCTCCCGCCACCCCCTCTACTACCTATCTCCCTATCCTCTCACTCTACCTCTCTCCCTCACCCACCTCTACAACCCCCCCTCCCCTATCTTCACAACCCTACTCCTATCTCTCTCCCTAATCTCCAAACCTCCTAACACTCACCCTCCTCCACCCTAAACCCCCTCCCCCAGCTCCTCTCACTCTACCTGTCCCCCCCCCTCCCTCGCGCTTTCCCGCCGCGACCTCCTGCACGCCCCCGCCCCCCAGCTCCCATTCGCCCCCAGCTGACCCCTCCCCCCCCCTCCTACCTCTTATGGCGGCCGCTGCGCGACAGCGGTAGCGACCCTTGACCCAAGGGTAGGTCGCTCCCCCTGCCGCTGCAGCTCCTCCAAGTTCCCGAGTTCCTGTGTTCCTGAGACCCACCTAACTGTAAGTACCCCCCTCCTCCCAGCCCCTCGCCCTGCCCCGCGCCACTCACCTTCTCTCCTGCTCCTGCTTCTTTTCCTCCTCTCTGTCTCTTCCTCCTCGCTCCCCCTCTGCAATCTTCTTCTGTGTTCTTCTGTTCTTCTCTTCTGTTCTTCCCTTCTGTTCTTCTGTGTTCTTCCCGGTGCTTCTGTGTTCTTCTTCTCAGTGCTTCTGTGTTCTTCTTCTCTGTTCTTCTCTGTTCTTCTGCTCTTCCGATCTTCTGTGCTTCTGTGTTCTTCTCTGTTCTTCTCTGTTCTTCTCTGTTCTTCTCTGTTCTTCTCTGTTCTTCTCTGTTCTTCTCTGTTCTTCTCTGTTCTTCTCTGTTCTTCTCTGTTCTTCTCTGTTCTTCCGATCTTCGGTGCTTCGGTGCTTCGGTGCTTCGGTGCTTCGGTGCTTCGGTGCTTCTGTGCTTCTGTGCTTCTGTGCTTCTGTGCTTCTGTGCTTCTGTGCTTCTGTGCTTCTGTGCTTCCGGTCTTCCGGTCTTCCGGTCTTCCGGTCTTCCGGTCTTCCGGTCTTCCGGTCTTCCGGTCTTCCGGTCTTCCGTTCTTCCGGTCTTCCGTTCTTCCGGTCTTCTGTTCTTCCGGTCTTCTGTTCTTCCGGTCTTCTGTTCTTCCGGTCTTCTGTTCTTCCGGTCTTCTGTTCTTCCGGTCTTCTGTTCTTCCGGTCTTCTGTTCTTCCGGTCTTCTGTTCTTCCGGTCTTCTGTTCTTCCGGTCTTCTGTTCTCCTGTCTTCTGTTCTTCCGGTCTTCTGTTCTCCTGTCTTCTGTTCTCCTGTCTTCGGCTCTTCTACCTCCTCCGTCTTCTTCCCCCAAGCCTGCCCTCCTGCTCCTTCCTCATCCCCCTCCCTCACTCGCCTCCCCCTCTCTCACCCCTAGCTAACCCGTTCGCTATCTACCTCCCTCACTCCTCCTATCTTCCTATCTCTCTAGCTCCCTATCTCACTATCTAACTCCCCCACTCTCCACCTCCTCCTACCTACCTATCTGTCTATCTATCTATTTCCCTATCTATCGACTTCTCTATCTATTTTCTCTATCTATTTCTCTATCTCTCCCCCCCTCCCGCCACCCCCTCTACTACCTATCTCCCTATCCTCTCACTCTACCTCTCTCCCTCACCCACCTCTACAACCCCCCCTCCCCTATCTTCACAACCCTACTCCTATCTCTCTCCCTAATCTCCAAACCTCCTAACACTCACCCTCCTCCACCCTAAACCCCCTCCCCCAGCTCCTCTCACTCTACCTGTCCCCCCCCTCCCTCGCGCTTTCCCGCCGCGACCTCCTGCACGCCCCCGCCCCCCAGCTCCCATTCGCCCCCAGCTGACCCCTCCCCCCCCCCTCCTACCTCTTATGGCGGCCGCTGCGCGACTGCGCAGCGGGCGCGCGCAGCGGGCACGCCGCTGGCGCGCCAGAGGCAAGCCCGTCTGCGCCCGTCCGCGCCTGGCCCGCGCCCAGCGCCACGACCCCTGGTCCCCAGCTCCCCCAAACCCCGCTGATCCGCTACGACCCCACCACCCTCCACGCCCTCAACCCAGGGCGCTCCAAAACCTGCTTCCTAGCTCACCCCAAACGCACCCATGGACCCTTCGCCTGCAACTCCTGCAAACGCATCTTCCACCACGCAACTACCACGACCACAAGCCCACGCGCCATCAACCACCTCAAGTGCATCCTGATCAACGCTCGTTCCGTCCACAAGCACGCCGTTGAACTTTGGGACCTCCTGGACTCCACAGCCCCGGACGTCGCCTTCATCACGGAGACATGGATGAACGCCTCCTCTGCTCCAGACATCGCTACCGCCATCCCCGAAGGCTACAAGATCTCCAGAAAAGACCGCACCAACCAAGTAGGAGGAGGTGTCGCCATCATCTTCAAAGACTCCATCAGCGTCACCACCTCCACCGAAGACCCCCCCCTCGCCGCTGAACACCTGCATTTTCAGATTCGCACCGACCCAAGGACCACCCTCAGAGGATCCCTCGTCTACCGTCCTCCCGGACCTCGCGCCTCTTTCAGCGACGCCATCGCCGACTTCATCTCCCCGCACGCCCTCGCCTCACCGGACTACATCCTCCTAGGCGACCTCAACTTCCATCTGGAACAAAACAACGACCCCAACACCACCACCCTGCTCGACAACCTCGCCAACCTCGGCCTCAAACAACTGGTGAACACCGCCACCCACATCGCCGGACACACGCTCGACCCTATCTTCTCCGCCAGCAAACACGTCTTCTTCAGCCACACCTCTGCCCTACACTTGACCGACCACAGCTGCGTCCACTTCACATTCCGACGCGAGACCTCCCACCTCCGCACTCAACCCTCTCGCCGCCAACCAACCCACCCTCACCACCGACCCCAACGACGCAGCTCTCAACCTCACAAACTGGATCTCCAACTGCGCTGACAACCTTGCTCCCCTCAAACGCACGCATCGACAGACCAACACCAAAAAACCTCTCTGGTTCTCTGACACCCTCAAAGAATCAAAGAAAACTTGTCGTGCCCTTGAGAAGGCCTGGCGCAAGGACCACACCGCTGACAACATGACCGCCCTCAAGAACGCTACACGCGAACACCACCACCTGATCCGCACTGCCAAAAGGAACTTTTTCACCGACAGACTAGACAAAAACAGCCACAACAGCAGAGAACTCTTCAGCATCGTCAAAGAGTTCTCCAACCCCAGCGCCAGCGCCAACGCCATCACGCCCTCACAGGATTTGTGCGAATCCCTCGCCACTTTCTTCCATCGCAAGATCAGCGACCTCCACGACAGCTTCGGACACCAGACCCAACCATACACCACTGAACCCGCTTCCCCGGACATCACCCTCAACAACTGGACCCACATCAACACGGAAGAAACCAAATCCATCATGAACTTTATCCACTCCGGCGCCCCTTCGGACCCCTGCCCGCACTTCATCTTTAACAAAGCCGACTACATCATCGCCCCGCACCTCCAGACCGTCATCAACTCTTCTTTTTCTTCTGCTACCTTCCCCGAATGCTGGAAGCACGCTGAAGTCAACGCCCTACTAAAGAAACCTACGGCTGACCCAAGCGACCTGAAAAACTTCCGCCCCATCTCTCTTCTATCTTTCCCAGCCAAGGTAATAGAAAAGACCGTCAACAAACAGCTGACCACCTTCCTGGAAGACAACAACCTGCTCGACCCCTCACAAACCGGATTCCGAACCAACCACAGCACGGAAACCGCCCTCATCTCAGTCACAGACGACATCAGAACCCTGATGGACAACGGTGAAACAGTCGCCCTCATTCTCCTCGACCTCTCGGCTGCCTTTGACACCGTCTGTCACCGCACCCTAATCACCCGCCTACGCTCCACCGGGATCCAAGGCCAGGCCCTGGACTGGATCGCCTCCTTCCTCGCTAACCGCTCCCAAAGAGGTTTACCTCCCTCCGTTTCGCTCAGAACCCACCAAGATCATCTGCGGCGTACCTCAAGGCTCATCGCTCAGCCCGACACTCTTCAATGTCTACATGAGCCCCCTCGCCGACATCGTACGCAAGCACGACATCATCATCACCTCCTACGCCGACGACACCCAACTTGTACTCTCCCTCACCAAGGACCCCGCCAGCGCCAAGACCAACCTACAAGAGGGTATGAAGGACGTTGCAGATTGGATGAGGCTCAGCCGCCTAAAGCTGAACTCTGAAAAAACGGAAGTCCTCATCCTCGGCAACACCCCGTCCGCCTGGGACGACTCCTGGTGGCCCACGGCCCTCGGCACCGCACCGACCCCCGCAGACCACGCCCGCAACCTCGGCTTCATCTTGGACCCTCTTCTCACTATGACCAAGCAAGTCAACGCCGTGTCCTCCGCCTGCTTCCTCACTCTCCGCATGCTCCGTAAGATCTTCCGCTGGATCCCCGCCGACACCAGAAAAACCGTGACCCACGCCCTCGTCACGAGCCGCCTGGACTACGGCAACACCCTCTACGCCGGGACCACGGCCAAACTCCAGAACCGCCTGCAACGCATCCAAAACGCCTCGGCCCGCCTCATCCTCGACGTACCCCGCAACAGCCACATCTCCGCCCACCTGAGACACCTGCATTGGCTCCCAGTCAGCAAAAGGATCACCTTCCGTCTTCTCACCCACGCACACAAAGCCCTCCACAACAAGGGACCGGAATACCTCAACAGACGCCTCAGCTTCTACGTCCCCACCCGCCCCCTCCGCTCCGCTGGCCTCGCACTTGCTGCCGTCCCTCGCACCCGCCGCTCCACGGCGGGTGGGAGATCTTTCTCCTTCCTGGCGGCCAAGACCTGGAACTCCCTCCCCACCAGCCTCAGGACCACCCAGGACCACTCCGCTTTCCGGAGACTCCTAAAGACTTGGCTGTTCGAGTAGCGATAACCCCCCCTTTCCCCCCTAGCGCCTTGAGACCCGCACGGGTGAGTAGCGCGCTTTATAAATGTTAATGATTTGATTTGATTTGCCCGTCCAAATCAAAATACAATCATCAATAAAGTGCCTCAGTATAAAGTACACTTTTTCCACTCCTCACCCGGTGAGCCGAAGATCTTGTCCTCCTCAAACCACCACATAAAGAGGTTTACTTAAGAAGAAGCAAATTTAGAACACATTGCGCTCCCTTATAACTGTCCATACCATATATTATTAAATTTAAACACATAGGGCCTGATTACCACTTTGGAGGAGGGTGTTAATCCGTCCCAAATGTGACAGATATACCACCCGCCGTATTACGAGTCCATTATATCCTATGGAACTCGTAATACGGTGGGCAGGATATCCGTCACATTTGGAACGGATTAACACCCTCTTCCAAAGTTATAATCAGGCCCATAATGCTCTAAAATAATTTCTGTGATTGCCAACAACATCTCATTGTGTCCTAAAAAAGAAATAGGTCTAGCATTGAGTATGTTTTAGGGCTGTTAAGCACTGATGTTTTATACTTGTGTATAATGACACTACATCAGCTGTCACCATCAACATGCCTGGTTCTCAAGTCACGTTAGACAGTATGTTCAGTATGTGTATTGTATCACATATATGGAACAGAAGATTAACCATAAATGACTAAGAAAACATTCGCAAATTCTGATAATATCTTGTTTCGGCCACCAATCCCCAAAATGATAGGACTACCAGGCAGCAATGTAAAGTCCTTATGTTTCTTGGGAAGGTTGTAAAGACAAGGGTATCTGTCAATCCACCTGTAACCACACGTATTCATCTTCATTCAGTAAACCACTTTCATTCTGCTTTTTCAGTTTGTTTAATTAATTTGTTTAACCAATCCAAAAATAGGATTCACATCCACTTTTTCATAGCATGTTACATCATTCAATTGATTATATATTTCCTGAACATAATGTAATGCTATGTGTATTAAACCACCAACTCCATCCTGACCACTGACTCCATTTTGTGCCCTGCTTCATATGCAGTTTCGGTAGCGCAGGGTTTTTGTACACAGAACTTGTTTTGCACACCAAGTGCGTTTTTGCTTTTCCCACCAGAACAGGGTCATACAGTGCCTAAACACATGAGACAAGAGTGCACTAGGTGAGAATGTTTTGATCAGCAGAAGGTACAGCTCTGTCTCCGGAATGCGCATAGGGGCCTGGCCAGTTCTTTTGCATGTTTTCTACACAGAGCAAGTACAGCTAGCGTTTGAGTTCATAACAAAGGGGGGTGTTCTAGAATGCTCTCCTAGCCTGTTCAAAGTATAAAAGATGGGGCGACTTGGCGCTAAGACAGGCACTCTCCTGTGGAGCAGACACGCTGCCCTGGACATTTTGATTGATCCTATGTGGAGGGTCTCCTGCCTTGGCCATTTGAGGGTTTCCTGGTTGATTGGTGCTGGCGAGGATGATCGACTTTACTCCCCATGGTGATGCATTCAAACTTCTGATTATTTAGTACATATGTATGTATATAGATATATATATATATATATATATATATACACACACACACACACACACATATATTTTTTTCACTGTTGATGCATGCTTAACTTATGATTATTCTTGTGTAGACACGTTTTACATCATTTGAGTTAAATGCTTATTTTCTTATATTTGTGTGTTTTTATTTGATATTTGGGAAACAACTTAATACATTTGTTACTCAGACTAAGAGTGTTGCATTCTTTGGCACTGCTTCATCTTAGTTTAAGCAAGATCAATACAAATTGGCCTCACGAACAGGATTCAAACTAAAAATTAAAAAGTGAAAAATGTTTGGCAAGAAACCAAAGGCAGCTTCCGAGATGCCTAGCGAATTACCGGGTTGGGAAAAAGTTCCTTATGATGTGCTTGTAAACAAGTGGGCTTGCGGTGCTAGTTTGAGTGAGAATTGGGATGAGTCTATGTTAAAAACTGAGCCAGCAAAAGTATTAGCTTGCAGAAAGTGCTAGTAGAAAAAGAAAAAGCATAAACTATCTTAGACAGGAGGGCGGGATCCTTTTTTGTGCATGCCGGAAAATGCATGAGAAATGTGTTCAGTCAGAACAGGAACGTGAACAGTTAGAAAAGCAGTTTGGTGGAAGCCAAAAATACTTCCACAACGTTATGTTAGATTAAATTGCTACAAGATAACGTTGATACTTACCAGACCGTGGCTGAGCAGGCTGCAGTGTGCTTAGCTCAATATAAATACAAAAAGCAATGGGGAAGGGTTAACAAAAAAAGGTTCATTATCCATTGCTAAAGCAGGGCTAGACTTGAATCCGGATGCTAATATTTGGGATTCCTCTGACTTTTCGGACTCTGGCGATAAAACAGTGGTGGTCTGGGTGAGGCAGACTAGCAGAAAGTGATTCATGCACAGCCTATATTTAGATGGAAAATACAGGGCATCCCACAAAATCCAGGGAGGAGGGGTTGTGATACAAACCCTAGAAGATTACTCTCAGCAGGAGATAAACGACATCATGAATAGGTTTTGTCAAAAACATGAGGAAGCGTTGCTTACGTGGCTGGAGAGACTGACATAGGAGCTTCTGGAGTGGAGGTGGATGTAGGAAATGCACAGACGTTTTGTACCCTTAGCACTGACCTCATTATACAGGAGCCATTTAGGTGCTATGAGGATGACAGAGCCACTAATTAGTTACAATTAGTAGCTATAGGGTGTAATCACGAATATACAGAGTCAGGCTGGCCACCAAATGATAAACCCTGGTACACATTTGGAGCTGAAGAGCAGAGAATTAAGGAAGAAAGTATGAAAACGGATGTTCTTGTAAATGGAGGCTCACAATTTGCTGCATGCACCACTCACGGTGTCAGTGCGAAACAAAATCATTTGGTTAGCTCCTGCAGCATACGAGCAGGTGATAATGGCTCTGCTAATTAACAAGACAGGACACTTATTGAAAGATGTACTTGAGGCAGTCCGCGATTTGGGAGAGTGGAGTAAACGTGAAAGAGACTCTCGGTCTGAGGGCGTACTGACAAAAACAGGGTTTCTAGAAGAGATACATCAATGGCATTGCTGAAGGATGGTGTCACAAAGAACAGATAGATGGGATAAATACAAAGTCTGTGGGAGATGGATCACAAGCGAGGGCTGGACAGAAAGGAAGGGAGTAGGAAGGTGAATAAGTAGGATAATAAATGGGTGAATCAGGGATGCAGGAGGAAGGAAAAGAGAGAAAAAAATGTTTCCTCAAGGGTGAAGATTTGAACACTGATTAGTTGACTGCTGAAAACAGGGAAGGGAAGGAATCTCCCTGCAGGTATAAGAGCATATATCCAGACTTGACTTGAGCAAAAGTAAACTGATTTAAATCAGATTAGGAAATAGGCTGAACTCCGGTACAGGGATGGGCGCGCAAGGATTTTAGACCCCATGTTGATTTAGAAATTCACTGGAGAAATAGAAATGTTCAAAAGGGCCGGACATTGGTGGACACCAGAGGGAGACCTCTTTAATATTTGGAAATCCAAAACAATTAACAGGTCAGCACTACATCATCACAGTGTTGGGTGGAAAGAAAACCCTGCTGTGGAGACTGCTATTCAAATGAAAATAGGGAGAAGGCCAAAAAGAATTTGCTACCTTGATAGTGCCCCTCTTAGAATATATTGTTCGAACTGATACACATAAAGAAATGACTATATTTGGAGGATGGTTGTCATCAATTTGGATTGAAGAAAAATATTTCAGCAGCAGCAGTAAGGGTGGGTCATTTGAAGATAGCCCCAGTGAAGGTGCCTCCAGCCACCAAGGTAGTTCATTTGAAACAGTACCGAATCCCGGGAGGGCATGAGGAGATAAGTCCATACAGGATTTGGTGGAGGCAGGGATGGTGGCCCCAGTCACCACTGCGTCGAATAATCCTGTGTGGCCAGTGCGCAAACGAGATGGGAGCTATAGAATGATCAATTTGACTGCCATGGTCCCCAACACTTTGACTGAAAGGATACAAAGACACACAGGGACTTGGAAATTAACCATTGATATTGCCAAGGCTTTCTTTTCCATACCATTGGCTGCTGAGAACCAAGAGCAATTTGCTTTCTCGAGGAAAAGGAGACAATGTAAGCTGTTAAAATTGCCTATGGGGTATGTACATAGCCCGACCATCTGTCACCAGTTGGTGGTAGAACACCTGGATGAAGTACCTGTCATTCCAGCGGTGCAACTGTCTCTTTATATCTATGATGTGATGATTCAGGGAGAAATACAAGAACAGGTGCAGACTCAGTTGGACAGGGTTGTGAAACATTTGCAAAGCAAAGAGTGGATGATAAATCCAGACAAGATGCAAGGACCCTCTCAAAATGTGACGTTTCTAGGAATTCAGTGGAATCAGGGATATAGGGAGGTGTTGACGCAGGTAAGACCAAATATACTAGAATTAGCTACACCCCGTAATAAGCAGGAAACTCAGCGATTCATTGGATTGTTTGGCTTTTAGAGACAGCATATCCCTCAATTGAGTCAAATTTTGGCCCCTTTATACAAGGAGACTTGAAAGAAACAGGAGTTTGAATGGGGAGACCATCAGCAGTGTGCATTTGACTTGGCAAAGGAGGCGATTCAACATGCTTTAGACTTGAGGCCAGTACAGGAGGGAGACATTGAGTTACAGGTGACAGTTCATGGGCAATATGCAAATTGGAGTACGTGGCAAAAACAGAAAAGAAAGAGGGTGCACCTAGGTTTCTAGACAAAAAGTTACCCAAAGCTGGAGAATAGTATACTCTCTTTGAAAAGCAGTTACTGTCATGTTATTGGGCTCTAGTGGATAATAAGCAAATGACAATAGGGCATAATGTGATTCTGAGACCAGGCCATGAAAAATAGGAATATGTAATAGCTGATAAATGTTAATTGCGATAATGATCATATTTGTCTCCTTTATAGGTCATACTACGAGGTGTCTTGTGCTCACTATTCTGAATGGAGCATATTTGAGAGTGTGCAAATGGGGACGGGAGGGACCGAAAACTCCCACCTCCAAAGTAATCGACAGACAGCGTAGATTGACACCCTTGCTACACCAGTCCGAGAACGTTTGGATACATCTGGCTCAGACAATTATGAACAGGTCAGACTTCTGCATGATAAATATGAAAAGCACAGTTGATGTAATTTTCACCTGCCTAGTTGCCATACCAACTACCGCCAGTGTTCTGCTGCAAATATTTAATGGCACCAATGCTGCTGGAACGGTGGAAGAAAGTGATGTACTAACTCATCTATTTACCTGTGAATACTGTCGGTGGTGCCAAGAAACTGAGGCGAAATGGAACAACCTAACACAGGTGATCATTTACAATGTCACTGCTGGTGATGTCTGCTACAATCTAACATGCAACACTTACAAAGCTGGAAAGTGCACTGAAATTCACCTTCAAGCAACAATGGGGTCTCCTCAAGAGATTCCGAGGGAACAACAAGGACTATGTCAATGAAGAAGTGATAAAATGTGTAAAAATGTAAATAATAGCATGTCTTGCAAGAATATAGCATCTGCTGCTAGTCACATTAAGCATGTCAAGTTACCTGTTGGGTGGTTATTTTCTTGTGGAAATTTCACATGTACTTAAAACCCTGCAAATATAACTGGAGGGCCGTGTGCATTCACACGGCTAGGACTCATGATGTTTCCATGACATGCTGTATTACATACTCAAAACACAAGGGAAAGAGTTCAACTAAGTGAAGACTGTCTCTGAAGTTCAGTTAATATCTAGATCAGAATATGTAAGCTTAGGTCTTTCTATGGTAGGAGTTCCAGGATTAGCTGTTTATAATACTCGAGTTATTAACAAACTAGTATGTTTTATGGTTAAAAATATCAATCATACAACTATGGCTTTGGCAGAACTAGTACTCGATTTACAGTGCACTAGAAAAGCTGCTTTGCAAAACAGGACAGCTATTGACTACTTGCTTCTGAAGCACGACCATAGGTTAAAACAATACATTCCTTTGAATTCTGAGCAGCAATGGTCACATTCATCATCCTCGCTAGCACCAATCGACAGGAAAGGGTCAAGGCAGGGGACCCTCCACATGGGATCAATCAAAATGTCCCGGGCAGCGCGTCCGCTCCACAGATGAATTCTTGTCTTGGTGCCAAATCTCCCACTCTTCAAATGAGCTAAGAGAGCATTCTAGAACACCCTCCCCTCTGTTATGAAATCAAACGCTGGCTGTACTTGGTCTGTGTCGAAAACAAGCAAACAAACTGGCCAGGCCCCAACGTGCATTCCGGCGACAGAGCTGTACCTTCCTCTGATGAAAACATTCTCACCCTTGTGTTCTCTTATCTGTTCCAGCACGGTATGACCCTGCTTTGGTGAGAAAAGCAAAAGCACGCTTGGTGTGGAAAACAAGTTCTGTGTGGTAAAACCCTGCACTGCCGTAATAGCATCTGAAGCAGTGCAGAAAATGGAGTCAGTGGTCAAAATGAAGTCAGTGGTTAAATTCACATAGCATTACACTCCACCCTTTGACCACTGACTCTCCTAACATACTGGTCTGAAACTAACCTTTCGTGGTCTAAACATAAACATAGAACATACCTGCACAATACAGAGCATACGCATACTTAGAGATACTCTATCTTTTCAAGACCACAATAACTGGCTTGATGGCACCCTACCACACACAATTACATTAGGTCCTATGAGCAATGATGGTCCTACCTGGCATTAAATGGTCAAATATACACTGCATCTTGATGAAGTCACCTTGGCGGTAGGTGAGGTTTGACACTTAAACATTGAGCTTACAGCAATATACAGACTGTTAGTACAGCTCATAATGCAGACATCAAATACTAATCCAGCACATGCTGCCCCAGCTCATCCACATGCAGTCACGCAGGCATTAACCCTGAGAATGTACATTCGATCATGGGTACCTGCCAAACGGGAGGAGATTCCGTTTTGGTTAGCTCAAAAGATTAATGTGCTGGAAGCCATTTTTCCCCCCCATACAGGACCTCAGGATGAACACAGAATACTCACTATGTACTTGCCAATTGGGATGGTTCCCACAGCTGTAAACTGCAATAATTAGGGGACAGTATTTTCCACACTCTATACTACTGCACACGGTACACAACACTTGCCAATCCTCCGGAGGTGTTATAATGAATTCAGGATGAGTACGGGGCTGCCCTGGACTTGGAGAGGCAATTAATGGCCAATTTTGCCAGTACCTTCAATAATATTAAGCAACTTTAAAGGGGAAGCAGTTCCACTAAAAGTGCACATGCTGCTGCGGGACGTTCCTGTACAGGATCAAGAACGCGAGCTGCCAAAGATTAATCAGTCAAAGATCTTCAGTCAAAGATCTTTATTCGGCAGATGCCATAAAAGTACAACCAAGATCACATATGTTAAAAAACAAACAAACAAAAATAGTATAAAACAAATCCAGGTACAATTACATAACTAAGTTGCCTTAACGATCCAAAATCATCTGCAACAAATTCCCCTTTTCACAGATAGGGAAGGATTTACTAGATATAATTTGAAACCACTTCTCATCAAATCAATTACCAAATTCATAAAACAACAGGATGCAGTACCAAAATATTGAATAGCCTAAAATAATATTATCACAGTCCATATTAGATCACAAAGCTATAAGATTTATAAAAAGTTTTTAAAAAGAAGATATAGAATATGAAAGTTAACCCAAGTAATTTATAAGATATCAGAACAGATTCCTTATAGCAACAGAAGATCTAATAAAATGTAGTCCATAATAAAAAGTTTGAATTTCTGAAGATATGTCAGGGCTTCCTTATAATTAATAGGCCTTAATTTACGTAAAAGGGGTAAGATAAAACCATGTCTAGGGGAAGCATAAAGAGAACAGAAAAGAAAAAAATGAGAGGTACTCTGCTTTGATGTAGCATCACAAGGGCAAGGAGAAAGATTTTTTTGCCAAAAGCAATGATTAGGGAAGGCCACCTTAAAGTGAATCAGGTTCAATCTAAATAAAGTTAAAAGAGAATATATTTTTGGACATGAAAACCAAGTCAAATAGGGTTCCATATGAGAAACCGTAACAATCTGGACATAAGAGTCAAAAGTTTTAAATTTTAAAGAACTATGAAGTCTTGAATCTAATATGTACTCAGAGTGACGCAGTTTCAACAGAGTCTTGGCATTCATAGTTAACAGTTGTGGAACTTCAAACATGTAGCTAAGCCCCAACTTTTCGAAAGATGTTTGCAAATACAAAAGCCAAGGAATCCTATTTGAATTGGCCAACTGGAGACAATCGGTAATACACTCGCGCACAAGAAAAGCCGCTGGATTCGTCCAACATCTAATCCACAGCAAGAGAGGGGCAATGGAAACCCTGTCCTTTAAAAAGCATTGGCCCACCTCCTAGTGGCTGATGATATCTGTTATGCATTTAGGTACCATCAAAAGCCTGCGCATAAATTTATTCTCAACATGTTGGAGAGTGGGTGCTTTAGTGTAGCCCCAAATACCAGCCCCGTAAAGGGCTGCTGAAACACACTTGGTGTTATAGAGCGTTGCAATCTGAGGCAGTGGTCTATGGTCCAATTTACGGGTAAAACTGAACATTGCTTCAATATTCCTAGCCAATTGCTGGGTCTTAAAATTAAAATGAGTATGCCATAACATAGAAGAACTCACATGCATACCTAATCGCAAAAATTCTTATCCTTATTTGTGATATACCCACCCATAGTAAATTGTTTAGACTTGGTATTTCGAGGGCCACATGTCATAACAAATGTCTTAGAATAATTAACTTTTAGGTCAAGATCCAACATAAAAGTTAAGAACAAATTCAACAGGCGTTGTAGGCCATTTGCAGTGCGGGCGATTAGTACGGCATCATCTGCATATAATAAAACTGGGAGCAGTTTCTAACCCATCCTAGGTACATCCTTCCCATATTTTATCAAAAATTCATGAAGCCCATTTGTATATATCAAAAATAGAAAAGGGGCTAAAATACAGCCCTGTCTTACTCCCCTGGTTGAAGGAATGGGGGTGGTCCGCTGGCCCGAAGGTCCAAACTGAACTGACACCTTTAGATCCGTATATAGGCGCTTTATAAGCTCTAGTAGGGTTGCATCACACCCCAAAGTT
Source organism: Pleurodeles waltl (assembly GCF_031143425.1). Taxonomy (NCBI): domain Eukaryota; kingdom Metazoa; phylum Chordata; class Amphibia; order Caudata; family Salamandridae; genus Pleurodeles; species Pleurodeles waltl. The sequence continues at coordinate 570,427,292 of NC_090451.1, read as the reverse complement.
CCCATGATTTGCCATAGCTTCTCCCTGTTAACCAAGTCAAAGCCGCTAGTTAAGTCAATAAAAGCCATATGGATGGACTCCTTTTTGGCAGTTACGTATTTGCTAAGAATAAGATGCAGGTTTAATGCTTGCTCGACTGTGCCTAGGCCGGGTCTAAAACCAAACTGAATTGGAGATAAAATCTGTGTCTCTGTCACCCAATCCTCCAGTCGAGATGAAATCACACTGCCCAAAACCTTGGCCGTTGAGTCAGAGATATTGGTCTGTAGCAGGAAGGATCTTGTCTATTCCCCTTTTTAAATATAGGGATAATAGTTGCCAATTTCCATGAGGAGGGTATTTTACTTTTAACAACACTTCTTAACACATTAGTGACTAGAGGGCCCCAGAAATTGGGCATAGATTTAAAAATGTCAACAGGAACTCCATCAGGGCCTGGAGCCTTCCCATGCTTAGAGCGATTAATGGCTCCAAGAACCTCGTGAAGATCAAAAGAGATATCTAGGGCATGTGAATCGTGACCTATATTTTCCTGTTTAATAACATTTTCCTCCTTAGTCATAATACCATAATCTGGGCAAAAAACCTTCCTAAAATGGCTTAACCATACATCCTCTGCAATAAGACAATCATCCTTACTGTTACTATCCGAGAAATATGAATGGTTTACCACCTTTCAAAATTTTGAGGTATCTTTTAGAGAAGTAGCAACCAATAGGTCTTCCCATGCCTTAGACCTGATTTCTGTTTTCCTTATTCCCAGAATGGCCTTGTACTCAGCCCTAGCAAGTTTGATTAAATTACGAGAGGAAGGAACCATTTTAAGGGCATCTTTTAAATTTTTTATGGGCAAGTGAACATGCAGAATCAAATCATCTATGGGCGACCGGCCCCTGAGATGGCCTATCCGCCACCAAGGCATTCGAAATTTCATTACTTCAAGATTCACATTTCTGAACTATATGGCCATGATCTAGTTGCTGGGACAAACAAATATTAATAGAATCTAACCTAGATCTGATAATTTCATGGTTAAAAGTTGTTGGATCTATTTTATCCTATTTCAGACGTAGGCCAGAATTTATATGACAAGTTGTTTTCCTTCTCAATCCCTTATCACTATGGACCAGATTAATATTTAAGTCTAATTTGATACATAAAGGATTGTGGTCACTAGCACAATGGGGAATAACCTTAAAATCAGAAACTAGGTGGTGATCCGAGGAACCAATAAAGATAAAATCAATAACACTCCCCTTTCGGGTTCCCTATAAAAGTAGGGATTTTTAAAGTATCTGATTCCACATTCTTCGTTGCATGAATCAGATCAAACTTAAATAGAAAACAATTCAGAGCTTCTCCATCAGTTTCACTCTAGATGCCATGAGGATCTTATTGTTAGGATGATATTGGATTTCAGCCAATGAGTGGACTTCCTAATTAGGGCTTGTGTATCTTCTTTTTTGTTAGTATCCAAAGGAGGCACATTTGTTAACACCAGAACATACGGAATACAATCAGGAGGTAAATTTAAAGATTCTGCATGATTTATAGATTTATTACATGGGGGGAGATTGGGTCCATTGGAATAAACTTCCTTAGACTTCCCTTGAAGCATATCATTCGCAGTATAATCTTGACCAAGGATGACCAAAGGATTGGTCAAGGGTATATTACAGGATTTATTAGATGGTGACCTAAGAGTTAAATCATCCTTTTTTTCCGCTTCGTGACTTAATAGTCCTGAGTTAAGTGTTTGAGAAAGAGTGGTAATTACATTATTACAGAAACTGTTAAGTCTTTTAGTTATCATAGTCAAAAGCTTCTCCTCTAAAGTTTCACAGAAAGATTTAAGCATAATGTCTGTAGTACTGGTAATATCACTAACATCCTTATTCGTGGGGGAATCATTGGTTGAAACCAAAGTAACTGGTTTGCTGATACGTGATGCGGACGGAAAGTGGGTTCTCTTTTTAGAACCTGAAATCTTTTGAATATTCTTGGACCTTTTACACGCTCTCCTCTTCTTCGGTGGGGGAGAAGCTGCCTGGGCGTATTCCAAGGATGAATTAACACTTAAAACAGAGGTTTTAGTTAGGCCATGCGAAAGTGTATCACACTGAACAGACTGAGTAATACTGGTAGTCGGAGCCTACAAAGATGACCCAACCTTTGAGTTAGTAATTATATGAACAGAGGGCTCCAAAGGAGGCTGCTGAGCAGATTTTTGAACAGCCCCAATCCTTTTTTCCACTTGCTCCAATTCAGATTCAATGGCCCCAATTTCAGAAGATAAATAACTAGTAATGGATGGTTGGACTGAAGATCCCAGCCCACCTTCCCCTTTTTGAAGGCTGATCTTTCTTTTCCCAAGATTATATAATAATCATACACACCTTCTGGAAAAGAAAGACAACAGTACCTTCTGTTCTTTGCGAAGACACCTCAAATCTAGACTCTCTGTAGTAGATTAAATAATTCAGCCAAGCGGGGTGGCCCAGCCCAGCCTCTTCCTGGCGATGACGGGTGAAGTACAGGCCCAATTTAAAGAGGCTGGCTCCATGCCCCGAAGCTGCCGCCATCACTCAGCATGTCCTGCGAGGCGGGAGAGCGCTAATCCAGTTTAAAGGGGCTGGCTCCCTGCTCAGAAGCTGCTGCCATCACTCAGCGCGTCCCCTGAGATTAATCACTAAGACCTACTATAATATTGGTCAAGATACTCTGGGAGCCAGACCTATTAAACCACAATTACAGGGTAAATCCAATAAGGATTCTACGAAGCAAGCACCTGGGGGGGGCTCTAAAAAATGCTGGGATAAATAAAAAAGACGCCTAAAAATTAAAGGGGAAAATATCTGCATTCTGAGACCCCTCAAAACCCCTATAATCTTAGAAATAGAGCTAATATAAAAACTGCTGATAGATATCAATATACTGATACATGCCTATCTCGCTCCTTTCAGGATTCACCAGATAAACATAGTGAGAGAGGTGGGCTGTCAGAGAAGCGAACTGAGTGAAACCGAAAGGACTCACAACGCTCCTCAGTAATTTGTAAAAAAAAAAAAAAGGAAGAAGAGAAACTTCCCCAGCAAAAACCGCAATTCAAAAAGATAAAAGTGGCAGCGATTTCTATACGAAATGCCACTCAATACAAGAGCTCTACTGAAGAACAGGAAGTGGGCACTGGTACTCCTAGACAGCAGGACAGATCAAAATAGTTCACCGAAATCTTCAAAAGCATCTGGAGGTGAAAGCAACTGATGACTTCTTACAAGTCAAGACTCCAGACATGCGCGTCTCCATACCAGATAGGGTGTATAAATTTAAAATACAATTAGAAGGAGACCTTGAGCACACAATTGACACCATCTTTTGGGATCGCATAACAACTAGTTATATTTTACTGACCGAAAAAATTGGCCACGAGAATTTGTCCGTAATCTCCCAAATGGGGAAGAGGTAATTGAACCCTCTTTCTCACCCCTTGTTCCCAGAGAGCTCAGGGAAGCTTACGCCATTGATAAGGCGAAGGCGCAGATACCCACGATATATCGCAACCACGTAGGGTGAGATAAAGATTCCCCCTACCATATAATACCATTTAGATCCCAACCTCAACCCCAATATCCAATAAAGCATGTAGCTAGCGCACCTGTGGGGGAAATCCTCACACAGAGTAGCAGGGCGTAATTGAACCCGGTGTCTCAACAAAGAACAACCAGCCGTTCCCCGTAGCCAAACCGGACCATTCATACAGAATAGTATTAGACTACAGACATCGAAACAGTCATACACGCACATTTGCCATACAAAATGCACACAAGCACAGCACTCATTAACAATATAGTGTGCAAAAAATATAAAACCTTGGATATTTCTAATGGCTTTTTCTGCCAAAATATAGTGCCTGAAAGTAGGAACATACATTTTAGCGCATTAGGCTCTCAGAAAAATGTATGTCGACTCCCACAAAGGTACAAAAACAGTCCAGGAATGTTTTCAGCTCGTGTTACTTCAATTTTACACGACATTGACACGGAGGCATTGTCCTATGTAGATGACATCTACATTAAGGGTGAATATCTCGTACAACATGTCAGATGGGTTAACCGCACTGTTGTGGGATTTGCCAAATTAGGCTACAAATTCAAATTTAAAAAACAAAACTAAAATAGCCTTCCTTAGTGTCCTTTTTGGGATTCGAATTATTAGATGAAGGCAAGAGCCTAGCGCACCAATGTTTAGAAAATTGCTCACAACTGCAGCCATCAAACACTATCAAAAAGCTCCAGTCACTGTTAGGCTTTTTAAACTTTGGCAGAACATACATTCCAGAATATGCACAATGCATTAAACCATTATATGACTTAATACGTCCTGACTTTTCAAGCAAATATTGGACAGTCAAACACACACACACACACACACACATTCTCAGAGAATTGCGGCAAGACATGCTTTCAGCTAAACACTTACACACAAGAGACAACAAAACCCACTTGGTCATCAGAGTAATTACTGGTGCCATTGGTTTCACCTATGTATGTAACATTCAATAAGAGTGATACCGTCCCTACAGCATACAAATCATACCTGTGTTCCACAGCTGAACAACACTGTGCTCCCAAAGACAAAATTCTCACTGCTGTTCAGATGGCTGTCATTAAAGAGAGACCTCTAGCCCACAGGAAATGTATCACTGTTGTATCTCTGATCCCAGCACTTGAGGCTTCCAGCAAAGCCAGCATTCCTAATGCTGAGGGTCTACGTCCACGTTGGATTCAATGGGCAACATCTGACACCACTGATATTGACTATGTTTTTGACCCAAAATTACAAACTCACAACTTTTTACAATATGAACTTGAATATCCAGTTCCAGCAAACATTGCCTACTGAACAATATCAAATAATTTCGTACACTGATGGCTCAGCCCAGCCCACACTAGGCACTAAACATCAATACTCTGCCGCTTGTGCAGTCATTAGTGGCACACAGACCTTAGGGGACTGCACTGCACAACTAGCAGAGCTCAGACAGATCCAAGACAGTTAACATTAATAGTCTGTGATTCGTACTATTGTTCCAGTCCTGCAGTGAATATCTGCATTACTGGCATCAGAATGGGTTCGGAGATTTAAAAGGCACCACCAAACAGAAATTACTCTGGGGGAAAGTAGCAGATCTGAACTAAACACTACAGTATGTCCATGAAGTACATACATTAGGACATCAACATGTTGGAATACATGTTACTGGCAATACCTTGGCTGATCAAGCGGCCAAGTCAGCAGTAGCTATGGCTTCTGTTGCTGCAATAACTCGTTCAAGGACGAGGTTGGGGATGAAACACTGGCTGCTGTGAAAGCTTTGGCTGAAGACAAGGCCATGCCAAAGGCAGATCCTGCCAAATATTCCTACCACATATCTAGCCTCAATCCTGCCCTAGTAGCAATACCAGGGATGGGTGATTAGGTGATCGTGTGATCCACAACCAAGATCAAAGAACAGAGTTGATCAAAGCAACACATGAGGGAGTTGCTTCTGCCCATGCTGGTGTGGGGGCTACTATTTCACTGTTACAAGTATACTACTGGTGGGCAGGTCTATAGAGACCAAGCAGTATGTCCCTTGCTGTGACATGTCAGCAAATAAAATGGTCCACTGTGTAACACCCACCGCAGCCACCCCTCCTAATTTCCAACAAACCTCTACAATGTGTGTACCTGGATCATTGTGGTCCCCTGACACCTGATGGTGCTTACAAATGCATCCTAGTCGCTGTTGACGTCTACTCCAGATTTCTATAGGTATGGCCACAATACTAGGCTAAGGCTCAAACTGTTATTAAAGATCTGCAAGTCTTTATCGGCACATATGCAGTTGCTTTCCACTTGGACCAGGGTCCTGCTTTCACCACAAGGGCATTCAGAGACACAATGGCTTAGTTCGGGATCCAAATGTATTAAACGTCTCCATGTCACCCAGAGGAAAACAGTGTTGTGCGAAGAAACCATGATTTAAAGCAATCCTTAACAGCTAGAGTATTAGTAATGGGTCGTAGTTGGCTTAATCACCCTTTGGAGTCCAGAGAGCACTCAATCTGCCCTGAATGTCCCTGGGAGGGCAAACCCCATAGGAATGCCTGTTCGGAACATAAATGTATGTTCCAGAACTTGATGGTCCTGGTGCAGAGGCGGCACACACATCTTTTGACATAAATGAATGTGTCACTGTCTTGCAGGACTTACAATAGTTCTGTGACGGCAACACATCTACCAATGCTGCCTCCTTGGGAATAGAGGATGCACCAATAACATCTACTAGTTGGATTCAGAGTTGAGAATCTAGTGCATGAAAAGATTGCTGTTCAAAAGGAGTTTAGTCCTTCTTATCGAACACCAGTTCCACTCCTGGGAATACATTGAATCAGAACTGTTATTCTACCACCGCTGCCTGGTTCTAAAGAAAATTGCTTTGTCTCTATTGACAATGTCAAACTACATCATAAAGCCGATCCTGCACAGAATACCTAGAGGACTCCTGGGTAGTACCGGACTACCTCTCACTGTAGACCAGGATGTTCCTTCACAGGTTTTGTGCAGCAACGCTGACACCTCTCCGAACATGGGGAGGGTGAAAAAACGATCTTTCATTAGTCCCATTAACTTCTTCTGTGACCAACAATATTGAGCAATTCAACTCAAGTTCTACACAAACGGATGGAATAGTCTACTATGAACCGCCTAGGGAGACTTCTGCCAGCTCGCCGCTTCCAAACACGGCTCCAGTTTTTGCACAAACTGCTTCTGGATACTTTGCCAAGATCAATGACACTTTTGCTGACTCATCTGCCTCTTCTGCAACAGAACTGTTAAGAGCATGTAAGCTGACAATTTGGCTCAAAATTAACTATTTTATTCTTCCATGGAACTATCTGTGGCTCTTATTGACTGAACTTGCCTTCCTTCTTTGGATTGGATTTGTTATCGTCTTTTTCGTACTAACACATGGCCATTACCTTCCTGAACGCTCTACAGTTGAACTGGTGGATGAGGTCCAAAAGCCACATTTTTCCTCCCATAAGGTCCGCAGAGACTTGTCCCTAGTGAACATTTCGGCCATACCAATGTCTGATGGGATTGTCAGGGATAAAGTACCCTTTGACATATTCGGCCTGGCGGAGGTTATTCAAATTCCATATGTATTTAAACTTTCCATGAATGATGTAACAACACCTGGATTTGTTTCTGATGATTGGGATGTAAAGGCGGTTGACTCTATGCTATCTGAATTACAATATTTTACTGTGTTTGAAAGTGAAGAGGTCTATCAAAAGAAAATTATGGAGAGATGTTCTGTTATAATGATTATGGACATCATTACATTCACAGAGCAAGTACCCCAAAGGTTATTTTTAATTACACACAATGGGAACATTGTCCAACCCTGCCAATGGGGAGTTTGAAGACATATTCTGAAAAGTTTGCATATTTTCTGGGCACAACCTTATAAATGCTGAGTCATATTATTTTAAATTATAGGCAATGGAAAATTCAACACATCATATTAACGGATATAAAAAGGATTTATTCTGCTCCTGGTTGGCTATAGAAGGCTATGAATATTGGCTGAAGTTGATTGACCTGAGATGTTTATGGGGAATTAAACTGGCAAATAAGGGGAAAGGAAGCTTTATTTAGAGCATGCCTGAACCTGTCCAAATTATATTTTTTAATGTAACTGTACACCAGACAAGTTGTTTAGGCTTGGCAAAAATTGAGGATTTGAATGCGCCCAGTATCCCTGCCAAATTTAACAAATGGCAAAAATACATTAATGCACCGGAAGATCAGCTCGATGAATGGGTCCAAAATGGAAAATGTAATACATCACTTTCACATCCTGGTTATTGTGGCCAGTAGACACAAATGTTTGTCATGCATGTTTCGTAAACTTCACGGGAGGGGGGGGGGGTGTCATGCATGTTTCGTTAAGTCCACGGGGAGGGGAGGGTTAAACAAATAGGCCAGAGCCTCGCTATGTGTCATCAGAACATTCAGTTATAGTAACAACATACAGTGTAGGAAAATTATGCCAGCAATGGTTAAAAAGTTTCTCAATAGATGCTGTTAAAGAACACCTCGGTCCCCTGTCTAATGACACAGAGTTGCAGAATTTCCTGTTAGGCCCCAGAAGACAACGTAAAAAGCAGTTCTTATATGCATGTTTTGCTTCAAAAAAGACCGAGCTGAAACACTCATGCACTGACAAAAATCTCTGGAATGCGCTTCTTAGTCTAAAGAAGACATTTATCAATTCACTTTGCAAGGTTCGTAAAGTAGATTTGCATGCTGAAAGCACACGTTTAAAAACGGTCAGAGCAAAGAAATGAAAACATGTACAAGGGATTCTCCACTGCAATATACACAGCAAATATATGTATCTATATTACAATGCAAAGCGAATAATGAATTAAAAAATGCATCACATGAGGCAAGGGCAAATCTGCTTCATCTCCCTCCAAATCAGCATCAGATCGCCAGATCCCAGAATCTATCACCGAGAGAGATCAATTATGCTCACGGGAAGGATGACACCTCAGCGTGCTGAACATGTCCGAGATCTGAGTCACTCCCCGGTCCATGTGGTCTCGGCCTCTTATATATTTTGAATAAACAAGAGGGGAGAAATTCTAGAAACCCCCTTCCACTGCATAAGTTTATTATTCAAAAAATGCTGGTTACTTTTGGTTTGCTTTGAAAAGAACACACCAGGAATTGGCCAAAATCCCAAGGTGCCCTCTATCAAAACAAAACCGATCCCTGCTGTCCTAGCACATTATCAGCCTCTGCCCTCCGTGTGAAAGAACACCCAAACATGCAGAATAAAAACATGAGCACATTGTATAACGTGGAAAAATACTTGCAGCTTTTAACATGGCGGTGGCTAATGCTAAAATAAAATCAATAAGAAAAATTAAGTTGGTGGCACTAATGTGACGGTGTGCTAGGTTACGTGCAATGTGGAGTCGGTGGTCAAAACACAAATATCATTACACTGCAGTTTATAATAAAATTTTGAAACTTTCCCAACAAGGAGCCGCAGCCCGGTTAAGGCAAACAGATCAGGAAAATTTACGGAAAGCATTAGCCGTTGTAGATAATGGGATTAACACCTTGTCCGACTGCATATACACTTTAAACAACTGTTTCTTCTGCAATAGACAATGTGCAAAGTGACATGTCATTCTTACAACATGGACAGAGACAGCTAAGGTCCATTATGCAATTGGGTTGGACACTAAAAACACTGAAATCTGGTTGCGTTCCCTGGCAACACGTTAGCGCAAGGGGCATATTTTCAACATTTAATATGACATGCCAACAAGAAATAATGGCTAAAAAGGAAGCGACTTATGTTATGCTATACATCGAGAAAATGGAAATAAATGGAAAAGTTGCCTTTTACATGGCTGAAATACCATCTGCTCAATGGTTAATACACTTGGTTATTAATCTGTCTATTTCAACACTACAATTCACATCCTGCTTGAAGCACATTCCAGTAGGCAGATGTGAAAGGCTAGGAGATAGTTACATTCATGGGGTGTGGAAGCTTCCTTTTTCACACTAATGTTTCAATGGCATAAAAGAAGTCATTCTTAGCGGCAATGAATGTGCAACTTTTGTGAGCCATTCAATGGTCTGTAAGCAGCTGTCCTTGCATGGCACGTGTAACGCTTCAGCAGTGAATTTAACTTGCTATCTGAAGGGATTTCCAGTCCCCTTGATTAGACCTCTCACTCCAGGTGCTCTCTAATGGAAGCTATGTACTTCTTAACAGTGAGAGCTCTTGTGGAATGTGAGCTGGAATAGCTTACATTGTTTCGGTCTCTTAAACGGTCACCTACTGAGGGAATGTTCTTTTTCCTCCTACACAACAAACAAACATAGCAGATATTTAGCCTCACACTGCTACCTCAAATGTGAATTTTGACAAGTTGAGCACAGTAAAGGCTTGATTGTTTCAAAAACATGTGGCACAGTCCCTTTTAAATACAAACTTTCTGAGACACTTCGGTGAATTCATGGGACGAACATTTAACGCATACAATACTACAGGATTGTACATTTCTTTAAGGCCATTTGTTCTGGTTTCGTTCACACCTACTTTACATATGGCTGAATACCTTCAGCCATACACTCGATATTTTCGAGTATTGTGGAGGGGGGGGCTTCCAATTACTTTGGCTATAGTAGGTGGCATTTTGCGGCTGCTATTTTTTTTTTTATCTGCAATGGCTGTCCCTTCACCACAAGGAGGACTGAAAGAGATTCCACTAGCGCAAGTATGCCGTGAACTCATGATGCAGTATTTCGGAGCATGACGCTTGGAAGAACTGGAGTGCATCTGGTCTCTGACATTCAGACTGGTTTTGCCTGTGTTTTGATGCCTCTGGTGCCTTTTCGAATGAGCACTGAAAGTTTGTCTTTCTAGGCGGTGCTCACTTTCATTATTTTTTTTATTTGGTTTTATTGGCGCCACTGCTGACATTTTAAATTGCCCCTTTCAATATTTCAGATGCTAGTGTCTTTTAACTCATCACTATTGATGTCTATGTAGATATGTTTTAAAGAATAGCATTTTAGTTGCTTTTATATTTTTTATGTTAGGCTTTTACCACCTTTGAATAGGCAAGGAGAGGGTATTGTAGAGCCATTTTAGTCATGCCTTTAGGCACGTTATTTTAGCAACTAGGCCTGCCTCTTATGCCCTTTAGCCCAGTTACATTTTATTCTGCTTCATTTTTATTATTTCTGAATCAGCCACATTAGTGGTGCTGTTTCATTTTCTTTTTCTAGTTGTCCTTTCACCTAGGAAAGCATTGAGTTTCTTAGCAAGACAGTCTTTTCACTTTGTGCTTTACTCAAGGCTGCGGCTATATAGGGTTGCTGGCAAAGCAGTAGACTGCGTCTCCAACATTCACAAAAACACACACACTCATACGTGGGGAAATTTTCTCAGAACATCAGCTGTTTTCTTGTAAAAACACTTCTCTGTCCAATGCACGTTAGAGGGACATTCCAGCCAGATGACCAAAACCGCATGTTGATTGACTTTACTACAGCTGTTTGCTGAGACTACTGGTTCCCTGGCCTACATGGGGATGGTGTCTCTAGACAACAGGCTGCCCTACTCAGGTATGGGGGATGATGTCTTCCCAGGGGGGATTTCTGAAGGGCAGATTAGGGCTTATCATGCTCTGCTCTAACATAGCTTAAGTAGGAACTGCATATACTATGCATAGTGACAGTATGGTGGGACTTTTCCTGTGTTTCACAGAAATTCAGCAGTTATAGTTATAATGAACTCGTGCCCTAAGGTAACTAACTATAACTCACGCCCTCGCCATGCACAGCTAATTACCCCAGATAGAACATCATTGATTACATCTACTATGGCATCATTGATATTATCATTTCAACATTTGCAAAAATGTTATTGATGAGAAAACTATACAAGGCGGGGGTGCGAATTATAGTTGCCTTAGGGCACGAGTTATAGTTACTTGAAATAGCTAACTATAACAGCTGAATGTCTATGGTTTTGTGCATATAAATTCAGAACCTAAATATAACGTCCCTGTAACCTCTTTTTTTCAGTGAAAAAAAAAAAAATATGCACAGTGTGGAGCTGGCTGCTGTAGGGGGGTTTGGCCACGGGGCCTGGCTACAGCAGGGCCATAGTTAGTGCGTGGGGAGTGGATTCTCCCATCAAAACTCATTTACGCAAATGGCCTTGTTCATGGCTCAGCTTTATCAACTATGATAAGACTACAAAGAATTCAGAGTACTTCCGTTAAAGTCATACTACATGTAAAGACACAAGCACATCTCCCCTGCTTTGAGGGCACTACAATGGTTACCAGTGCTCTGTATCACAGACAAAGTAGTACATGGCAAAAAAACACTAAATTAGGAAGAAAATCAACAGATACAAACAATAAAAGGAGATATCCGCAAGTATTCCTCCCTATCTCATAATTCGTACATATAAGAAAAAAACATTGGTGGAACATCTTTCTCTGTTAAAGCAGCGAAAGTATGGCAATCCCTACTGTCAAACATAAGGTCCACAAACAACCATATCTACTTCAGAAGATTAGTCGAAAGGTTTCCCTTACCCCAAATGACGCCTATACTCACAACTCAAAAATATACAACAGTATACTTAAACATAACTAACTATCGCACAGTATGGAAAAGAGCTGTTGCTATACAAGTATGTGCCATTGTACTTTTAGCTATGCCTCCTGTTACAGGCAGATACATTTTTCTAAGGGGAAAACTATATATTGCACCACAAAATACATGAATATATATCAGCCCGTATCGAAATTGCTGCTTCTATGTACATATAGGTGTATAACAGAAAACTATGCCTGCTACTAATAACTACAATCAATGACGTGGGTATATTTATGTCTAACCTAAAAACAGTTATTTGGAAACATAGAAAAAGGTACCGCAAGATATATATGGACAGCAAAACATGTAAATATTGCCCTTTCAATGAACATATGGCTGTTATACAGAATGGTTTAATTAAGCAAACATAACTTTACCAAGCTATTACAAGCCAAAGAAAATACCTTCTCCTGTCCCTCTAGCTCATCCCAAACCTTTCTGCCTACTATGAACTCCCAAACATCTTTCTCAAACTTTCACCCCTCCTTCTTAGTTATGCCATTTAATTAACAAGCAAACACGACCACTACTTACAAAACATCTGTAACTACTCAAAAAAATCCCCTTTTCAAATCCATTCCTATCATTCTCGCTCTACTTCAAACTCTACTAAACATAAATGAAATCAAGAGCACAGCCCTAACAAAACCAATGCACAATAAGAAAATGTAGTTAACTACTAATCATGGGTACTGGAGTAGCGTGCTACTGCAGAAAAAGTGCTTCGTCAGGGGCCGTATGCGCTATATAAATACTTTCCCAATTTACAGTAGTAATACCTATTGTTAAGGTGTGTGCCTTTCCGCGTATTCATGTAACCACCTTCTGCGTAAGTAGCCCCTGACTTATGGTTGTACTCAATAAACTAATCTTGAATGTTCATTGTGAGTCATGTAATTTAGCTGCATAAACTCCATAATAACTCGTCGTCTATTCTCCAATGTTTGCTAATGCTTTAAGCAACAATTTCTCACCGGGAAAGGTGCAAAGGGAAGCAGAGTTGGGGCAGATGGTAGCATTTCCAACGCGGGGAACGAGGCTTAAGCTGAGAATCTGGTGCAGAAGACCGCTGCTGCTCTCCATTGCTGACCAGAAAGACTGCACTAAAGACGCTACCTGCTCGTTAACTACACGGCCCGTCAATAAACGTAACTCAACAACCGTTGTCAGTTATGAAACCTTGAACAGGCAAAAAAAAAAACAAAAAAAAAAAAAAAAAAAAAATTGCCCATCTTTCAGTACTTCCGGATCGGCTGCGAGCCAATCCCCTGGCTTTACATATTTTAGGTGTCAGCTGGAAGAAGGCGGGGCTCGTAGCTTTAAAGAGGTCTAGGATTGGAGCATTGTCTGCCTTTCAGCCAATCCAAGTGCCTTTGTGTAGAACTCCGTGGTGCAAGTTAGTTGTAGAGTCCTCCCTCTTTCCTTTCGGTGGTGGTTAAGCACTGTCCGACTGAGCTTGGTGGATTCTTCGCAGTTAATAGATGGTTGGATGTTGCTGGTCTTGTGCATGAAGTGGATGCAGTGTTACTGCTGAGGTCCTAGAGTAGGCCCCTGGAAATAACGAATGCACCCAAAACTTGAGGGGGATACAACGGGAGCCTGTAAAGTATGATCAAATATGAAGTGAGTGCCAAAACGGACCTTTTATTTATGTGTCAGTCAGAGCGTAGTCTCATAACAGTGCCTTCGCCCTCCCTTCAGACCCGTCAATTAGCGTCCTTGAATGTCGAGGCACATCCCCTTAACTCAAAGTTCATCCGTCGGCACGAGTCGCAGCAGAAGCGTCTGTCCTCCACCGTTGTGTAGTCCTGTATTTAATAATTCCACAGCCTCACGATGCCTGAACGTGTGCACCCCTGCCGGACTGGCAGTGCCGGGCATTTCCCAGGGCGGCTTGCCACCGATATATTACTGGGGTAGATTTTGTTAAAGGGAGGGGTGGTGCCCGGTAATGAAATCGGCATGCCACCACTGAATTTGGAGGTTGGCGTGATGTCATCGCTGCCTGTAGGCAGGCGATTGATGCCCTAATTACTTAGTCCTGCTTGTCCTCGATCCAGTCCTAATCCAATGAGTTCCTGCCCGATCCGCAACACGAAACTTTCCCTAGCCCCACCTACCCTCCAACTAAGGCATTTAAACACATATCTTATCTTAGCACTGTAGGAAAGTACCCTCTTTTTGCCATGGTTACCCCCATTTTCTGCCTGATCAGTGTATGTGACTGTTTTCACTGGGATCCTGCTAACCAAGACCCCAGTGATTATGCTCTCTCTCCTCTAAATGTTGTCACTGCAAACTAGTAACACAATATTTCACCCAAAATTGGCATACTGTTGCTGCCTTATTAGTCCATAGTATATGGTACCTAGGTACCCAGGGCTTTGGGGTTCCCTATGGGCTGCAGCATTTCTTTTGCCACCCATAGGGAGCTTATACAAAGGCTTCTGCAGGACTGCCATTGCAGCCTGCGTGAAAAGGTTCATGCACCCTTTCAGTGCCATTTACACTGCACCAGGTCACTTATAAGTTACCCCTATAGCAGGCCCTTCAGCCCTGAGGGCAGGGTGCAGAGTACCTGTGCGTGAAGGCACCCCTGCACTAGCAAAGGTGCCCTCAGGACCATTTTCCGAGACTTTGTGAGTGCGGGGACGCCATTTTATATGTGTACTGGACATAGGTCACTACCTATGTCCAACTACATAATAGTTACTACAAACATAGGCATGTTTGGTATCAAACATGTTGGAATCATACCCCACTCCTTTTTCAAGCATTGGTTGTGTGATTCCATGCAATCTGGGGTGCTCCTTAGAGGACCCCCAGTATTGCCATTCCAGCCTTCTGAGGTTTTCCAGGCAGCCCCAACTGCTGCTGCCTCTCAGGCAGATTTCTGCCCTGCTGTTGCTTGAGCAGTTCAAGCCCAGGAAGGCAGAACAAAGTATTTCCTTTGGGAGAGGGGTGTTACACCCTCTCCCTTTGGAAAAGGGTGTTACAAGCTTGGGAGGGGTAGCCTCCCCAAGCCTCTGGAAATGCTTTGAAGGTTACAGATGGTGCCCTCCTTGCATAATCCAGTCTACACCAGTTCAGGGACCTCCAGTCCCTGCTCTGGCGCGAAACTGGACAAAGGAAAGGGGAGTGATCCCTTCCCTGTCCATCTCCACCCCAGGGGTGGTGCTCAGAGCTCCTCCAGAGGGTCCCTGGGTTTTGCCATCTTGGATTCCAAATTGGCAGGGCCCTTTGGGAGCATCTGAGTGGCCAGTGCCAGCAGGTGACATCATAGCCCTCCTCTGATAGGTGCTTACCTGTTTAGCTGACCAATGCTACTTTCAGGGCTATTTAGGGTCTCTCTTTTCAGTGGTTCTTGAGATATGGATGCAAGATTCCAGCAGGAATCCTCTACATCCTTTACTTCACCTTCTTACCGAACAAATTGCATCTGGACCCTCCAGGAACTCTACAACTGCAATAAAAAAGCAAAGACAACTTCTGCAACATTGTATCTTCAGCTCCTGCCAGCAAATGCAATGTTTCCAAGTCGTGCATTCTCAGAGGACACCCTTTCTTCGGCCAGCACCAGAAGAATGAAGGAATCTCCCTTGGAGTGAAGGGTTCATTCCCCTGCCTCAGCAGGTACCTCTCTGCAATGGCGACCAGTTGTGTGGGACCCCTCTCCTGGTGAGCTGTGTGGATCCTGCATCACAGGTGGTGGACTGAAGTGGTCCTAACGGTCCTGATGTCCAACTGTCCAACTTTGGTGGAGGTAAGAGCTTACCTCCCGACACAAGACAGTACCCCCGTGCACCACGTGTTTTGCAGTTGCCAAGGCTTGTTGGCATCCTTCCACAAATTTCTTCATGCACCATGCAACTTCGGCCCCCAGCTCTCCTTCCTGCGACACACAGCTTCCTGCGTAGTTCTCCGGTGGCATGGGACCCTTTGTTGTAGTGCTGCATGGGCCTCCATTTGCACCTTCTTTGTCCCCGTGATGTGGGACTCCTGTGTGTGCTGCCTGGTCTACTGAGGGCACTCTGAGATGCTGAGAGTCCCCTTTGACTCCCCTTCCTGGATAGAGTCCACCAGGTCCCTCCTGGTCCTGGGCAGCGCCTTTTTCTGCTAACCGCAAACTTTGTGTGTGCCAAGGCTTGTTGGTGGACTCCAGCAATGCAAACCAGACTGCAATCATCCATCCAGCGTGGGATATCATCTGCACCAACCAGGAACCTGCATCCGTCTTCTTGGGTGCAGTACTGACTGTTGTTTTTCACAGTTGGTTCTTCTTTTGCACCTTCATCCGGGTTAGCAGCAGCTCCTGTTCTCCCTGGACACTTCATTGCTTCTTGGACTTGATCCTCTTCTTCCACAGGTCTTCAGGTCCAGGAATCCATCTTCTGGTTCCTGCATAATCTTCTTTCTTGTGTTCTTGTGTGTTCTGGGAAAGTTACTGTGATTTACTCCTGCCTTCTGGGCTCTGGGGTGGGTTCTATTACTTACCTTTGGTGTTTTCTAATACTCCCTGCGCCCCCCTACACACTACACTTGCTCAGGTGGGAAACCGACATTTGCATTCCACTTTCTCAGTATATGGTTTGTGTTCCCTCTAGGCCCATTTCTAACTATTGTGATTTTCACTATTTGCGCTGATTTCTAACAGGTTTTACAGCTATTTCTACATACTAGTGTATATAATTTGTGTATTAGTTACCTCCTAAGGGAGTATAGTCTCTATGGTATTTTTGACTTTTTTGTCACCAAAATAAAGTACCTTTATTTTTGTAACACTGAGTATTTTCTTTCATGTGTGTGAGTACTGTGTGACTACAGTGGTATTGCATGAGCTTTGCATGTCTTCTAGATAAGCCTTGGCTACTCAGCTACAGCTACCCCTAGAGAGCCTGGCTTCTAGACACTGCCTACATTTCACTAATAAGGGATAAATGGACCTGGTATAAGATGTAAGTACCTTAGGTACCCACTACAAACCAGGCCAGTCCCCTAAAAGCACTTCCTGACATACCAAGTCCCACAAAGGTCTGATACCGCAATGAGAGTGCGAAGGAGGACTGGGCCGAGGATGATTAGGACTAAGAGTAATGAGGATTATTGGTAAGGAATCAGAGCATTACCACCACGTCTCTCGTCCTCAACCCAGTCCTAAACCAATGAGGCATATGAAAGCAAAACATCAAGGAAAGGCCTTTGTGGATGCAAAATCCAAGACCGAAAGACCGCACTACACAGACAAGTGTAAGATTCAGTGATTTATTGAATCAAATACAAGAAGTAGATCAAACAGTGGCAGACCCATCCACCACTTGCAAGACTCCTGTACCAAAATTTAAGTGGGAAGTTTGTGCACAGTTTAGGCAGTGATGTTGGATGAACGTAGATTCAGAAGCCCAGGTACCAGCACAGCAAATTTCCTCCAAAAGAAACACTTTTAAAGGTAGCCTAAGAGGCAGACAGACCCCTAGTAGATAGTGCCTGGATAGCCACAGGGCAAGGCAACCAACAGCATGATTTGTTTTTGTTTGAATCTGTTTATCAAAGTTTTCCAGCTTTACAATATAATGGCATGGCAAATGTCGGGTAACATAACATGCAGTGGAGATAGTGATGATGTGCAACCTTAAAAATATAGTGAGACAATCCTGCAGAGTCAATAATGCAGTTGAATCATTATGGTAAGTACATATCGGAAAGACAATATGTTACGAGTAGCATGAAACAAAGAAAGAGCCCCAAGAAGAATGTTAGTGAGTAAAGTGAGTTCCAGTCAAACAGCTTTGATTCCTGACATAAAGTAATAGTTTATTCTTAGCTGTCAATATGAGTGTTGATAAATTCTTCACAGAACTGCAACAAGACACATATTTCATCCCATGGACTTTATTAAGGCTGTAAAATCCATGAAAGCCTTGATAAAGTCCATGGGACGAAACACATGTTGGTTGTGGTTTTGTGTAGAATGTATCAACGCTCATATTGACGGTTTTGAATAAACAATTACTTTGTGTCAAGGACAGCAGCAGCTCCTCTGCATGCAGCAAAAGGAAAAATAAAATGATAACGCTAAGTTATTATAATTTAATTTTTCTGGGTGGGGCTGGGCAGGAGGGGGCCGAAGGAGGGCTGGAGGAGGAGTTTTCTGTGCACAATAAGTGTGCATGTCTGTTTGGCCGGCCATGTTGGGCCGGCCATACAGACATGCGCACTTTGCACTTCTCCTTCTGGCTATATTGCACAGCCAGGAGGAGAAAGTGCACAGGCCTTTACTCCCTCTGTGAGCGGCGAAGGGGAGTGCTCACACGAATTGTGAAACTGCTGTCATGCTGGTGGAGAACGAGGGACGTTGGAGAGACGAACGCTTCTCCAGGAGATAAGTGTATTTTTTTTAATTTTATTTTTAAACTCCCTCACCCGCCACCCCTCTCAGTGGCAGCTGTCACTGGTCAAGGATCAAAGGGGTCTGACTGGAACTCACTTTAGTTACGAACAGCGTGCTTGGGGGTCTTTCTTTGTTTCATATTACCGGCCCTCATCCTGGTTTCCAGGTCGGGCCATACTTCACCCATGGTGACAGGGTGAATTTGCCCTAATAGCACCTGCCACTATGGATACAAGAGTAAGGTGGACTTCTGTTATTTATTTACCCCATATTGAAAGGTTACTGTTGGATGTGCAGGCCTTATAGCATTGTCACCACTGAGTTTTGCCTCTTTGATTATACATGTTATGAGTAGTACTAGATCTTGGCTCTGATAGCAGAACATACATCCTAATTGCATATGCTCTCATATGAAATGGGATGTCTGTACGGCAACCCCTGTAGAAAAGTTGGGATGTCAATGAGGGTATAGCTGAAATTAGAAACAGATTCATATAGTTTATTAAACATTTAGTAATAAAACCCATACAAAATATCTTAACAGACCCCATGGTGTATCTGCCCATCACCCTTCCCACTTTATGTTGTGTCAGACGATTGCTATGCAATATAGTCACCGCTAATAACATTAAAAAAGAGTGTGTGTGAGGGGTGTCATAATGGACATAATAGGTAGCATCAGCCTATAACCGCTGTCTGTGCTTCCAATGACCCCAATACTGTTCAGGGCTTCTGTCCGATGCAAGTGAATGATTAAGCTGCATGTCACATAAGCTGTTGTCCCAGTAAGTAGCTATAGGATATTTTCTCAATCCAAGTGCGTCTTCTTTATGTAGGGCTACACTTTCTGCTTGCACCCAGTTGAGCATCGAGCTCTCCCAAGCTGTGCCAGTGGAAGTTCAGAGGATTTCCATGTAAGGGTAAGGAGTAATTTAGCAATGCTTAAACCTAAATCTGGAAAGTGGGAAATCGCCCTGTGTTTCTTCCTTCTGTGGAACAATCTCAGGAGACATATTTCCCACTTATGTAGGTCTGGACGTTCAGTGCAGGTGGATAAGCTGGAAATTATGCTGGTCCAATATGTGTATAAGTGGGGGCAGGACCAGAGCATATGTGAAGTAAATCAGCGTCCACATGAGAGAAACGCAGACTAGCCGCATCCTCCCTATAATAAACTCTGTTTATGTTTGCTGGTGTGAGATACGCCTGGTGTACTATATACAGCTGAATAAGCCTGAGTGGTGCATGTCGCTGGCCTTCCAGTAGGGCAGACCATTCCTTTTCAGTGCAAGGGCATGTTAAATCCACTTGCCAGAGGTGTCGTAATGAAAGGAGCTGTGGAGCAGTGTGGTAGCGGTGAGAGTCAGTGAACCCACAAATCGGGTGCTGCCTCAGCCCATCACATGTAAATATTGGATCATAAGATGCATGGGTGGTTCCGTGGTCATGTTCCCCCAGTGGCCTAGCATAGCAAGTAATGAGTTCTGAAGCAAAAATTGTCCCTGAGGTAGGCTATTCTCCTTCATTAACTTCTCATACGCTGCCAATGCACTGTCTCTATATAGGTCCCATAGTGTGTGTACACCTGCTGTGTGCCAGGTTGTCAATTAATTTATAGTTGTAGGGCCCCCATGCCTCTGCGTACCCAACAGTCCCAGTCCTGGTGCATAAGGGATCACATGTTTAGTGATGCTTAGGCATCTACGAAAACAACAATATGCGACCCCCCAGCAATAATGATTCGGGTACCCGTCCCCTTGTACAAGGATGAAGCAGGTGTACAGATTGCAGCTAGGGGAGGATGTGACAGTGTCTGAGAGGTGCAACCCCATCACCTACTTAGCTATCCATTGAATCTGGGCAGCAAGATAGTACTGCTTGAACTGTGGAGTGGCCAAGCCCTCCCTTTTTTGGGTGCACATAGCTTCGCCAACGACACCCAGCATCTCGACCTGAACCAAATTAATTCTTGGACCTGTTTGTTAAATGTACTGAAAATACACCAGGGATGTACACAGGAATATTCGTAAAGAAATTATAGAGGTGGGGCAAAACCACCATTTTCAGCAACACCACTCTCCCCGCTACCCCCAATGGCATTATGTTCCAAAAGGCCATGTGTGCTTGTAGGGATGTTACTGATCCAATGACGTTGCCTTTGAAAAGGTCAGCTATGGAGTGGTAAACACGCACTCCCAGGTATCTAAATGTGTGTTGCAGCCAATCCAGTCGTGTCCGGCTAAGATTGAAGCCGTTGTTAGGAGCTTACAGAAGAAAGGGGAACATGGGATTTCTCCCAATTTTACTCGCAGCCCAGAGAGGGTTGCAAACTGAGCAAGGGTAGAAGCAATCATGTCGGGAATGTTGTGTTTGTCCTTTATGTAAAGCAGCATATCGTCGGCATATAGAGATATTGTGTGTATCTCTTGCCCTAGAGCAGTGGTCTCCAAACCTTTTAATGCCGCGCCCCCCCCAGTTGAAAAATAAAAATCATTGGGCCCCCCTCAGAATTTTTCACAATTATTTTATAAACATGGCAATGTTTAAATATGTCTAAACCTATTTAAACATTGCAGTTAAGTACTGTTACCTTTTTAAAACTGCAATAACATGCTTCTGCTTAAAACAAAGGCCTGTTATCGGTATAATATTTATTTTGGCCAGAGTCTGGGGCCCCCCTGGGATCACTTGAGGCCCCCCAGTTTGAAGATCTCTGCCCTAGAGGGATGCCCTGTTGTATCCACCAAATGGTGCATAACCAGTGCTAATGATTCAGTCGCCAGTGAAAATAGTTCCGGGTGAAAGGGGGCAGCCCTGTCTCATTCCCCTGTGTATAGTGATGACATCCGAAAAAAGGGGTCCCATCCTGACTCTAATTAGGGGGCTTGTGTATAGCAGTTTCAATAATCAAAGAAAGTGGTGGCCAAAGCCATATCTGGATAGTACAGCAAAGAGGCATCCCCACTCCAATGAGTCGAAGGCCTTTTCAAGGTCTAAGACCAGATACCCAGTAGGAGCCCATGCATGTCGGGCATAAGTCATGAATTTAAAGAAACAACGCAAATTTAAGGAGGTGTTGCGAGCGTGGACAAACCCATTTTGATCTGGATCAACTAGTGACGAGACCAGGGATGCCAGGTACTCCGTGAGTATTTTTGCCAAAATGTTATAATCGGTGCTAAGCAGGGCCAGTGGTCTGTGGGAGTCGACGAGGAGAGGATAACTATTGAGTTTTGGCAACAAAATAAACTCTGCCTCTCTTTGGGAGGCAGAGAGGCTGCCAACGGATATAGCTTTGTCGTACATTGTCAGTAAATGCGGAGCTAGTTGGGCCGCATAAGCCTTATATAGTTCTGCAGGGAAACGGTCAGGACCTGTCGATTTGCCAATGGGCAGCACTATGATTGCTTCCTTAATTTCTATCAGTGTGATAGGGCCATTCAGGTCCATACTCTGGTCCATGGTGATGCGAAGCATCAGCAGATTGGCAGAGAAGTTATAAGCTTCCAAACTTACACCTGTAATTGAATGGTATACCTGTGTGTGGTATTGTGTGAGTTCTTCGTGGATATCATGCTGTGTGTAGAGGGTGGAACCCAGGTCAGATTGTAGTGCCAGTATGGGTTACTGAAGCTGATCTTGACAGATAATCCAAGCTAAGAGTCATCAAGCTCTGTCAGCTGTGGCATGTGTGTGAGCTGAATGTGCAGCATAATTAAGGTAGCACAATCTTTCTAACAGTGTAACATGTTCACGGCGGGCTGCTGCCAGCTCCCTCACAGCACTGGGTTCGTTAGCTACTCTGGTATACAGTCCCAGTAAGGTATGTTCTAATTTGGTTATGTCTTTGTGAAGGAGTTGCCTCATGTTCCATTGCATGCCTAGGCAGTGTCCCCGTAATATCACTTTGAAAGACTCCCACTCTATTAGTTTAGAAGAGGTGGTATCAGCATTGTGATCAAAGTAGTCCATGATCATAGAACTCCAAGGAGGTTCTGAATGGGAGGTCTTCCAGTAGTGCAGGTTGAAAGCGTCATGTGGGGATAGGAGGCGGGTCAGCCATCCATTGGACTTGTAAGAGTAGGGGGTTGTGATCGGAGTGAGTACGTCCCATGTACTCCACTCATGTAATAGAGGGAAATAGCGATGGCACACCAACACACTTGTCAATGTGAAAACATGTAATTAGTGGGGTAGGGAATAAAAGGAGTACAGCCTTGTATCCAGATTCCGGAACTGCCACACATCCACCAGCCTCCACTGTTGGAGCCAATCTGTTATCATTAGAGCACTAGAGGATGCAGCTGTGTGTGATAGTCGGGGGAAGGAACGATCAAGGGTGGTGTCCAAATCACTGTTAACCCCCCCCCATTAGCCATGGTGTAGCACACCATTCTAAGATCGTGGTTGAGAGCGCATGAAAAAAAACAGTCTGGTCCGAGTTTGAGGCATGTATAACGTCCAGAAGAATGGGTCTGCCATCTAGCTCGCTCAACAGAATTACATATCTACCCTCCGGATCTAGGAGCGTTTCTTCCGCCATAAATGGGGTCCCAGGCCTGACCCATATAAGCACCCCCAGAGCACAGGTGGAGCGGATGGTGGCAAATACCTGCCCACGCCTTTGCTGCTGCAGTTTAATGCCTTCTACATGTATGAGGTGAGTCTCTTGCAACAGTGCAGTGTGCATGGGGCGGCACTTCAGGTGGGAGTAGATTGAGTAGCATCAGGAAGGAGTATGCATGCCCCTCACGTTCCATGTAAGTAAATTAAAGTGAGTCATAAATTACGTAGTATGTCGCCCCTAACCCGGGCGTAATGCAGATGACAGCCAAAGTAGAACTGTGCATAGTGTGTTTACAGGCAACTGGTAGTAGGATTCTGGGCCAAGCGAAGTTGCAGGCCAATACATAAAATGTGTAATAATAACATTAACATTTAAATTCCAATCAAGTGGAGGCACAACGTATTTCCGCCCAAACTGTGAAAGGAACAAACTCAGTGGGAGTTAATCATTTGTGAAAAAAAAGAAACTGTTGGGGGAAGCTAGGCAGCCAATGAGGAGGCACCTCAGACAATTAAGGGGATGTAATCAGAAGCCCATATTAGTAGCGACCCGCACATTAAAGGATCTCCAAGGCATTTACCAGCATAATGACGATTACCTGAATGAGGGCCAGGTGGCCAACCTACCCCGGGGACCTTGTGTCTCTGTAACTGAAGAAGAAACATATAATTTGCATTGTGCCCTCTGCAATAGAAGTACAATCAACTGAGTTATACATTAAGATGAGGACACCGGAACGGGTGTCCCTGATTGCACAGGAGCAATAACAGCCAATAGTGTTTCAGTATTATAGGTGTCAGATAATGTCTTCAGATGTTTGTGGCATGACTTGAGGCATCTCTGTTGAGTGCACCCGAGAATGAAAAGTGGTCGAGGAACCATCATCACTCATTGACTTGCTCCTGTGGTCATCTAAGACCAAGCCCCAGCCATTCTCACTTATGCTGCAGCATTTTGTAAGGCCTGATGCCTATCTCTTATGACCTGTTCGAATTCCGGTGCAGCTTTCATCCAAGGAGAGCGTCCTGGTCAAGGTTGTCCGCCCCAGTGTCGGCAAAGCTTTCTCGCCACGAGCCCCGGCACCTGCCTGTACTATATGGTCTGGTGTCAAGTGCCCTGATGCCTCCAACCAATCCAATGCATCTTCTGTACAGTTAAAGAAGGACGTCCTGCCCTCTGCTGCCACCCTCAGTGTCGCCAGAAAGAGTAGGGCTCATCTGATGTCAAGTTCCCTGTCTTTGTAATGCAGTAGGCAGAATAACAAGCGTCTGGGACCGGAGCCTGATGGCGGATGGCATGCTGGTACACGGTGAGCACACTTCATCAAAAAGAACTGCGAGAAAGTGTCCATAGGTACCAGCCGTCACAACCATTGCTCCACATATGTGACTGCTTATAAGCCCTCTGCTCCTTCTGGCAAACCCACCACGTGTATATTATTGCAGCGAGAGCAGCCCCCTGTGTCCTCCATGCAGTGCTCCAGGACCTCCATCCGTTCTATGTTCACGGGTCTGAAGCTGCAGCTCTGCAACGGTCAGTTTGGCAGTGCGTATCTTATCTGCCAGTCTGCAGTGATCCGCATATAGTAGTGCTAGATCTGTTGTTACTTCATCTGTTTTACTTTTCAGGGATATTCACTAGGACTCCAGTGCTGAAAAAAATGTGTCTACTGTTGCAACTGTTCTTTTTGCATTTGTCGCCCCAAGTGGGAAGGGTATGTCCAGACGTGGGTCCCGTGCTCACTATGCCACCAGATTCAAGCTAGCCTGGCTGAAGAGGGGTGATACCCCGAAACCGGTCCCAGGATGCTTGTTTCTGGTCCAGGGAGGACCTGGTCTGGCAGTTCGGGCTGGACTGTTCCCATGGGGAACAGGGTCAAGATTGATTTGCATACGGCTGGGTCCAAACTGGAATGGCTTGGTGAGCAAAAAAACGGATGGATTAAACCCAGATCTGTGACTGGGGGTGAATTTGATTTGTTCTACATTCCGTCCATCAACTGTTCTTTTTGCAACTGTTGCAAGGACAGCATCTAATTTGTCGCTAAGTGACAGTGGTGTAAGGGTCCATTTGGGTCACTGTTACTCAACAACCCTTTCATGTTCAGTAGAGGACTTTGAGGAAGCATTCTGTGCGTGGGTGCCCCATTGTGACGTGACCCAGCAGTCCAGTTGGATGTAACCATGCAATCCCAGATAGGGCCTGCTTGCCAGTATCAGGAAGGATGAGGGGTTTGGCAGCACAAGTAGCCCTCGGTCTCCAGTTGTGCAGTGATGGTTATCTCTCACAAAAGGCAAACCCGCAGTAGTGGTACACCAGGTGGTTTAAGTTCCGAGATGGCTTACTCTAGTCGAGTTCGGTACAGTTGCTGTAGTCCTAGTGCAGATGTTCATACCACACATGCTGAGGAGAGGGTCCTTTTATTGCACCTCGCAGATTCCCTAGGTGCAGCACCTCAAGCATCCCCGTTAGTACTCAGTGCAGTAGGCTCTGCAGTCCATCACAGCCAGTTTATCAAAAGCAAGGCAACATCATTGGCAGGAGTAACTGCCCAGGGGGTCACATACCATGAAGGGGGGAAAAGCCAGAAGCAGACAGAAACAGTTCACACATGCGCATGTTTCTGAAAAGTAGGCACAGCGGCACCCAGGCGGGCGCACTTCAGACTCGGACAGTGAAACAGGCGTGACACGCAGTTGTGCAGCAATGCTGTTTTTAGGCTCCAAGGGGCGATGCATCATTTTTAGAAGTGCCCTTTCCTGCTGCAATCCAAGGGCAGCGCTTTACGCCAGCGGCTTGCCCCGGTGCACACTCCTCGTGTCAGTTCAAACTGATAGTGGCTGGGGGTGCTCCAAGGCAAAGGCCCACCTGCGCCACAGCAGGCCAGCTGCAAGCGGGATCAACCATGCGCGGATTCAGCCCCAAGCTGTCCCAGTGAGGTCCAAATGATCCACCACTTATTGGATGCATGTAAGTCCTTTTCTTGCCACATAAACTGAAAAGTAAAACAGTTGCACATAAGTGAGCCGTTGGCCGCCATGAGAGCAAAGCAACACACACAAAAGGAAACTGAAGTGAAACTTATCGGCAAAAGTGCAATTATCCATGTAACCGGCAAAAGTGCAATTATCCATGTAACTGGCAAAAGTGCAAATATCCACGTAATAGGGTCCATATCATGCAAAGCACGCGACTACTGCCCAGCGAGATCGCACTGCCTACGACATAAACAGAAAAAGTAGTCCAGAAACCATACCAAAAATGTGGAGCCTCGTATGTTTTCAGTAGTTGGCCCATGCACTCAAGGCCGGCTAAATACAAGAAAAGGCATGACGTATGCATGCCTTTCACTAATTAAATCAAGCTCATTTTAAAAGGCAAGCCCACAAACCAACCAAACTGATGGGCTTGACATGGGTGTAGTTAAAAGCCCACAAAGAGATTACACCAGGGACTGATCGCTTTGCACCCAACTCTAAAAAGATGGGGAGGGTGGTTTATAGTTTGCGATGGTGGGCTCCTGGCAGGATAAACGCCGGATAAACTGGCTGTTTAGCAGAGCTTGCCTAAAGCATGTCCGCCATGTTGGCTGCACAAGCCACGCCCCCGGCAGCCCAGCAGCCTGATCAGCCACGGAAATTGTGTCTTTTATCCAGCGACTGAGGGTCAGCTTAGAGGCCACATTCCCACACCCTGCTAGACCAATTTTCCCAAAAAGACATCAGATGTCCGAGAAGCTGCAGCTCTGTTCACATATACAGATAAGGCACATTTCACATCCAGCATGTGCATCAAATGTTCCTCAGGAAAAGAAGGAGAAGGACAGAGAAAAGGTAAGAAAAGGTCTTGGGAAGAATGGAATTTGGAAGCAGTCTTAGGAAGAAAGCCTGGATCAAGTCTCAGTACCACAGCATCCACTAAAAACCAAAAAAATGGAGAACAACATAGATCAGTCACTTCACCCAATCGCCTAGCAGATGAAATAGCTACCAGAAGGGCGACTGTATAAGAAATACATTTTAGATTCAACGAGGACAGAGGCTCAAAGGGTGCTGACTGCAGAGCATGAAAAAACAAAAAAGGATCCCACGAAGTGACAAAAGATGTCACCAAAGGTAGTGACAGAAAGAAGCTGCAAAACAGCCTGGACACCAAAGCTTCAGCAGACTTGGACAAAGAGATGGTCACAAAATGGACAGATAGCAGCCCACTGACCTTTCAGGTGCAAAAGTGCATAACCCTTCTCAAACCCATCTACAAAAAAATTCAGAATAGCAGAGAGTGAACAGGAAACAGAAGAATGATTATGAAGGGAACACCAAGGATCACCATCATCAAACAACTTTATTTAGGTTTGAAAAACCATAGAAGCACACAAATAAAAATAAATACAAATTTCATTGGGCATAATAGAAACAGTACTTATTATAATGCAATACATTTGGTTAATCAAATATGAATTCTAAATGCATCCTACAGCACAGATAATTTGTGGATAAAATGTCTGCATACTCAAACAAGAAGCCGGTAAAGCAAAATACTCCAGAGGAAGCCTAAAACTAGCTCCAAATGGGTCCGTCATGCTATCTGGCAGCTGATAGTACCCACAGGAGGCAACTCAAACACACTGTCTATCACTAAAGTGCATAGTGAAAGAAACGTTAAAAAATTGGAGTAAAAGCTGTGTAAAAGCAAGTGAACACAGTGTACGTAAAAAATATTTCTAAAATTCAATCTATAAAACACAGGCTAAATGGTGTTTAAAAGCGGGAATAGGATTCTGTAGTTTAAGATGTTCTAACATGAGTACACTTGGACCACCAAATCCATGCTGCCTGGAGGTATCTTGTAACCAGAAACACCACCAGCCTAGAGGTATCAGTTCTTTGGGTGTTAGGAGTTACTTGGTTGCTGCCAGGATCCTGTGATCTGCACAAATGTAGTAGCTATTTTTTCCTGTGGGCTTCATACACCGGGCAAAAGAATAAAAAGTGGGGTAGTTCTTCTAGAGGGCCCTTCACTCTGAGCACTCAGTACTCTGTTGGTCCCCATTTGCTCTCTTAGCACAGAAACATTTAATATGTGGGGACGGGTATCTGAATTGTAAAAACAGTTTCCAAGCCAGAGTGAGAGTGATACTGTCTATCGTATCCTCGTAACTATGGGACAGCTTGAACTCCTTGGTCAGAGAACTTCTACTGCTGCCTATACCTTCTCGATATACCATCTACCAATAGGGTGATTTGATTGAGGTTCTGAAACCGGGCATAAGGGCCTCAGGTGGTGACCAAAAATGATTAAATCCCAACTGCTTGAGCAAGAACCTAATATGCCTAAAACAGGGTATCCACTAGATTCCACGGAGGGCTAATACATCTTTAAGGGATGATCTGTGGGCAGTCAGGACAGATGAGGTCCATATCCTATACCAATACAATAAAAACTGGACCTCGACCTTCCAGGAAATGTTCTTGTTGCCAAATCTGGATACAGTGGGGCCAGCGAAGTCCCCTTTGGGAGTGCAAATAGCAGCCTAAGCCCAATTTCTGCCTGATGTCAGTGTGTTTGACTGTGCTTATGCTCTCTCTCCCATTAAATTTGTCACTACATACTGGTAACCCAGTATTGCATCCAAATTTGGCATACTGGTGCCCACTTATAAGTCCCTAGTATATGGTACTTAGGTACCCAGGGCATTGGGGTTCCAGGTGATCCCTATGGGCTGCAGCATTACTTTTGCCACCCATAGGGAACCTATGCAAAGTCTTCTACAGCACTGCCATTGCAGCCTGTGTGAAATAGTGCATGCACCATTTCACAGCCATTTAACCAGAAACCCAAAGCCGACCCCAAGGACCTCAAGAACCTCCACCCCATTTCCCTCCTCCCCTACCGAGCGAAAGTCGCAGAAAAGATCGTCAACCTTCAACTGACATGCCACATCGAAGACAACAACATCCTCGACCCCTCGCAAAGCGGATTTAGACGCAACCACAGCACTGAGACCGCCCTCATCGCCGCCACAGATGACATCATACGCCAACTCGACCACGGCGAAACCTCCGCCCTCATCCTCCTAGACCTCTCAGCGGCTTTCGACACGGTCTGCCACCAAGCTGCCGGAATCCAGGAAAAGCCCTAGCCTGGACCTCATCCTTCCTCTCCGGCAGAACACAGACCGTCCGCCTCCCACCCTTCCCAACAACATCATCTGCGGCGTCCCCCAGGGCTCCTCCCTGAGCCCGACGCTGTTCAACATCTACATGGCCCCCCTCGCACAAGTGGCCCACCGTCACAACCTAAACATCATCACCTACGCCGACGACACCTAGCTCATCCTCTCCCTCACCAACGACCCCGCCAACGCCAAAGCCAACCTCCACGAAGGAATGAAAGCAGTCGCCGACTGGATGAGAAATAGCCGCCTGAAACTGAACACCGACAAGACAGAAATCCTCATCCTCGGGACATCCCCCTCCGCCTGGGACGACTCGTGGTGGCCCACCACCCTTGGAACAGCCCGACGCCCACCGACCACGCCCGCAACTTGGGATTCATCCTCGACTCCTCACTCTCCATGGACAGACAAGTCAGCGCTGTCACCTCCTCCTGCTACAACACCCTCCGCAGGATCTACAAGTGGATCCCGACCGACACCAGGAAGGCAGTGACCCTCGTCAGCAGCAGATTGGACTAGGGCAACGCACTCTATGCAGGAATCCCAGCAAAACACCTCCAACGACTTCAACGCATCCAAAATGCCTCAGCCCGACTCATCACCAGCGCACCCCGCCACAGCCACATCACCCGACACCTCAAAGAGCTCCACTGGCTTCCCGTCGACAAGAGGGTCACCTTCAAGCTCCTCACCCACGCACACAAAGCACTCCACAACGCTGGCCCCACCTACCTCAACAACAGACTCAATTTCTACACGCCGACCTGCCAACTGCGATCCGCGAGCCTCGCCCTCGCCACCGTCCCCTGCATCCAACGAACCACCTCCGGCGGCAGATCCTTCTCATACCTCGCCGCCAAGACCTGGAACACGCTCTCTACCTACCTCCGACAGACTCAAGACCTACTCGCCTTCAGAAGACTCCTCTACCTGGCTCTTCGAGCAGTAGCAGTCACCCCCTGCTCCCCCCCTCAGCACCTTGGAACCCTAACGGGTAAGTAGCGCGCTTTATAAATGTCTGTGATTGATTGATTGATTGATTGATTTACACTGCACCAGGTCACTTTTAAGTCACCTATATGTCAGGCCTTCCAACCCTGAAGGCTGGGTGCTGGCTGTGTGTGGGGGCACCCCTGCACTAGCACAGGTGTCTCCACGTCGTCCAGGAACATTGTAACAGACTTCGTGAGTGCGGGGTCGCCATTTTACACGTGCACGGACATAGGTCAATACCTATGTCCAGCTTCACAATGGTAACTCCGAATATGGCCATGTAAGGTGTCTAACATCTGGGAATTGTACCCCAATACTGAGTCTAGTATTGGCTTTACAATTCCATGCACTCTGGGAGCTCCACAGTGGACCCGCAGTACTATACCAGCCTTCTGAGGTTTTCCAGGCAGACCCAGCTGCTACCACCACACAGACAGGTTTCTGCCCTCCTGTTGCTTGAGAAGCTCAAGCCCAGGAAGGCAGAACAAGCATTTTCTTTGGGAGAGGGGTGTTACACCCTTTCCCTTTGGAAATAGGTGTTACAGGAATGGGAGGGCTAGCCTCCCAGAGCCTCTGGAAATGTTTTGAAGGAAACAGATGGTGCCCTCCTTGCATAATCCAGTCTATGGCGGTTCAGGGACCCCCAGCCCCTGCTCTGGCGTGAAACTGGACAAAGGAAAGGGGAGTGGCCACTCCCCTGTCCATCACCACCCCTGGGGTGGTGCCCAGAGCTCCTCCAGAGTGTCCCTGGGTTTTGCCATCTTCGATTCCAAGGTGGTGGAGCACTCTAGGAGCATCTGAGTGGCCAGTGCTAGCAGGCGACGTCAGAGCCCTCCCCTGACAGGTGCTTACCTGTGTAGCTGACAGGGCTATTTAGGGTCTCTTCTCTGGGTGTTTCCACAGATTCAGATTGCAAGACTCCATCAGGAATCCTCTGCATCTTTTACTTCACCTTCTACCAACGGAACTGCATCTGCACCCTCCAGGAACTCTACAAACTGCAACAAAGAAGCAAAGACGACTTCTGCAACATTGTATCTTCAGCTCCTGCCAGCCTGCACCAGAAGAATGAAGGAATCTCCCTTGAAGTGAAGGAGTCAATTCCCTGCTTCAGCAGACACCCATCTGCAGCGACGACCGGTGGCATGGGTCCTCTCTCCTGACGAAGTGTGTGGATCCAGCAACACGGGTGGTGGACTGAAGTTGTCCCGACAGTCCTAAGGTCCAGCTGTCCAACTTTGGTGGAGGTAAGAGCTTGCCTCCCCACGCAAGACAGTACCCCCATGCACTGCATGATTTGCAGATGTCAAGGCTTGTTTGTGACCCTCCATGGAGTTCTTCGTGCACAGCACAGCTCCGGCCCCCAGCACTCCTTCCTGTGATGCAAAGCTTCCTGAGTGGTTCCCCGGCGGTGTGGGATCCCTTTGTGTTGTGCTGCGTGGACCTCCTTTTTCCTCTTCTTTTCCTCGTGCTGTGGGACTCATGTGCGCACTGCCTGGTCTTCTGAGGGCTCTCAGAGAGCCCCCTCTGTCTTCCGTTCCTGGGTAGAGGCCACGAGGTCCCTCCTGGTCCCGGGCAGCCCATTTTCCGCTAACCACAAGATTTGCATGTGCCAAGGCTTGTTGGCAGAATCCAGCAACGCAAACCAGACTGCAGACTTCCATCCAGCGTGGGACATCATCTGCACCAACCAGGAACCCGCATCCTTCTTCTTGGATGCAGTACTGACTGTTCTTCTTCACTGGTGGTTCTTCTTTTGCATCTTCATCCGGGTTAGCAGGGGCTCCTATTCTCCCTGGACTCTTCAGTGCTTCTTGGATTTGGTCCCCTTCTTCCACAGGTCTTCAGGACAAGGAATCCATTGTTGGTGTCTTATAGTCTCTTCTGGTTCTTATATAATCTTCTATCATTACTTTTTGTGTGTTCTAGGAAACGTACTGTGATTTACTCCTGTTTTCCTGGGCTCTAGGGTGGGTTCTATTGCTTACCTTTTGCGTTTTCTTATAATTCTAGCGCCCCTCTACACACTACACTTGCCTAGGTGGGAAATCAACTTTCGCATTCCACTATTTTAGTATGTGGTTTGTGTCCCCCCTAGGCCCATTGCAACCTATTGTGATTTTCACCATTTACACTGTTTTCTAACTGCTTCTACAGCTATTACTGCATTCAAGTGTATATACTATGTATATTACTTACCTCCAATGGGAGTATGGTCTCTAATGAATTTTGGGCATTGTGTCACTAGAAATAAAGTACCTTTTTTCTGTAATACTGAGTATTTTCTTTCATGTGTGTGAGTACTGTGTGACTACAGTAGTATTGCAAGAGCTTTGCATGTCTCCTGGATAAGCCTTGGCTGCTCAGCTACAGCTACATCTAGACAGCCTGGCTTCTAGACACTGACTACATTTCACTAATAAGAGATAACTGGACCTGGTATAAGGTCCAGTTATCCACTTGGTACCCACTACAAACCAAGCCAGTCTCCTACAGCGGTGGGATAAGTACTTGCAGTTGCCTCATCACTCTGTCTCCGGTGCATTCCACAGGAAAGTGTACTCTATACCTAGAGCTATACAAATATATACCTAGTACAGGATCTAGTCTTTCACTTTCTTTCCAAAAGACTAGGGGTTAGGTAGAGTAGGTATTTTCTTTTCTCTCATTCTACTCTAACACTCACTACACTATGTCTTCCTCTGATGCCACCCCTGGAGTCATGGGAACTCCCTATGAGAACATGACTTTCAAAGTATTAAGAGGGCTTTGCTCAGAGAGAAGCTTAGAGGTAAAGAAGAATCCAAACAAGAATTTCCTTTTGAGTCCCCTTCTCCAGAATGACCAGGAGCAGTCTGGTAACCAGGGAGAAGAGAGAGAGGGGGAATCTAACCACTTAGAGTCAGGGAACCATCCTGTAGATTCAGGTGAGGGCTCTTCCCAAGATCTTCCACCTAGCAGACCTACTAGTGTAGTTGGCATCAGGAAGGGTTCACACACAAGTAGGGCTCCCTTCACACCTAGAGGTCAAGTCACTAGAGTCAGCAAAGCTAGGGAAAGATCTGTCTCTGCCAAATCTCATGTCACATCAGTTTCTGAGGGTTCCTACACTTCCAATCCAGGTGATGACTCCATAGACAGGGAGCTCAGAAAGCTGAGGTTGGTGGAGGCCAAGCTGAGGCTGCAGCAGCAACAGCAGGCTCTAGACAGGGAGGCCTTAGCTGTGGAGACAGAAAGGCAGGGGTTGGGGTTAGTTCCCCATGGTGGCAGCAGCAGCAGTTTCAGGAATTATGGTGTTAGGGAGAATACCTTTGATTCCAGGAACTTGCACAAAATGTTCCCCCTTACAAGGAGGGAGATGACATCTACCAGTGGTTTGCTGCACTTGAGAGGGCTTGTAAAGTACAGAGGGCCCCTCAGATGCAGTGGGCTGCTATTCTGTGGTTGTCCTTTTCTGGAAAGGGGAGAGATAGACTTCTCACTGTCAGGGAGAAAGATTCACACAATTACAATGTTTTGAAGGCAGCACCCTTGGATGGATTTGGCTTAACCACTGAACAGTATAGAACTAAGTTCAGAGAACCCAGAAAAGACTCTTCACAAGATTGGATAGACTTTGTGGACTGTTCTGTGAAGGCTTTGGAAAGTTGGTTACACAGCAGCAAAGTGTCTGACTATGAGGGTCTTTATAATCTGATTTTGAGGGAGCATATTCTTAACAATTGTGTGCCTGACTTGTTGCATCAGTACTTGGTAGACTCAAATCTGACCTCTTCCCAAGAATTGGAAAAGAAGGCAGACAAATGGGTCAGAACAAGGGTGAGCAGAAAAGCTCATACAGGGGGTGACAAGGACAAGAAGAAGGATGGTAAGCCACATGCCAAAGTGGGAACAAAGATAAAAAGTCAGAGTCTTCATCAGGCCCACAAAAATCCTCAGGCGGTGGGCAAAAATCCTCTTTCAACCCACAGAAAAAGCCTTGGTGTTACATGTGTAAAAACAAAGGCCATTGGGCAAGTGATCCCACTTGCCCCAAGAAAAACACCAAAGCTCCCACCACCACAACCCCCACTGCTTCCACTGGTGCCCCTAGTAATAGCAGTGGTGGTGGTGGGAAAAACAATAGAAATGACCAGTCCAAGGGTGTAGCAGGGCTCACTTTTAGTAATGTATTGGGGGTTGGTTTAGTTAGGGAAACCACTGAGGCTGGTTTAGTCTCAGATGGTGGCATTGACCTTGCCACCCTTGTTGCGTGTCCCCTTAACATGGATAAGTACAAGCAACAACCCCTAATAAATGGTTTTCAGGTTGAGGCCTATAGGGACACAGGTGCCAGTGTCACCATGGTGATGGAAAAACTGGTAGCCCCTGAGCAATACCTACTTGGTCATCAGTACCAAGTGACTGATTTCCATAATAACACTGTTAGCCACCCCATGGCTGTTGTGAATCTCAACAAGGAGGGGGGGGTACTGGTCCAAAGAAAGTTCTAACCTACCTGTACAATGTCTGGCAATAATTTGGAGACTTCAGCTTGGGCTGAAGTGGAATTGGAGGCTCATTCAGCAATGCTGGGCATTCCTGGGCACATCTTTGCTCTCACAAAGGCTCAGGCCAAGAAGCAAAGAGTACAGGGAAATTTGGTTCCTGGAACAATGGACCAACTGCTCCCAAAAACTAGGGATAAAAAGGGTAAAACCTTATAAACTATCCCTTCCTCCACTGAAGATTCCCCTTTTGAAGAGGAGGAGTTTACTTCCTGCGCAGAACCTAAATCAGAGGAGCTCCAGGCTGACAGAGATGAGCTTTTGGGTGCAGGGGGACCTACCAGGGAGGAGTTGAGTGTGGCACAGCAGACCTGTCCCACACTAGAGGGTTTTAGACAGCAAGCTGTCAAACAAGAGGCAGGGGATGTCAGTGACTCTCACAGAGTGTATTGGGAAAACAATCTCCTTTATACAGAGGCAAGGGACCCAAAACCTGGTGCTACCAGGAGACTGGTTGTTCCCTTGCAGTATAGGAAATGTCTTCTAACACTTGCACGTGCCATTCCCCTTGCTGTCATTTGGGGCAAAGTAGGACATGGGACAGACTGGTCCATCACTTTCACTAGCCTCACATATCAGAGGACACAAAAGAGTTCTGTCGCTCTTGTGTCACTTGCCAAGCCAGTGGTAAGACTGGTGGCACCCCAAGGCCCTCTTTATCCCACTGCCTGTGGTTGGGGTACCCTTTGAAAGGGTAGGGGTTGACATAGTTGGCCCCCTTGACCCTCCTACTGCTTCTGGCAATAGGTTTATCTTGGTGGTAGTGGACCATGCCACTAGATATCCAGAAGCAATCCCTCTAAGGACCACTACAGCTCCTGTAGTGGCAAAGGCTCTCCTGGGAATATTTTCAGGGTGGACTTCCCTAAAGAGGTAGTATCAGACAGGGGTAGTAACTTCATGTCTGCATACTTGAAAGTAATGTGGAAAGAGTGTGATGTAACTTATAAATACACCACAGTTTACCATCCTCAGACAAATGGGTCGGTTGAGATGTTTAATAAAACTCTCAAAGGTATGATCATGGGACTACCTGAAAAGTTTAGAAGGAGATGGGATGTCCTATTGCCATGCCTCCTTTTTGCCTACAGGGAGGTACACCAGAAGGGAGTAGGCTACAGCCCATTCAAACTCATTTTTGGTCACCCTGTTAGGGGTCCACTTGCACTTATGAAGGAGGCGTGGGAGCAACCCTTGAAGCCCCCCAAACAAGATATATAGTGGATTATGTGCTTGGCCTAAGATCTAGAATGGCTGAGTACATGAAAAAGGCCACCAAAAACCTTCAGGCAAGCCAAGATTTGCAAAAACAATGGCATGACCAGAAGGCTGTCCTGACTGAGTACCACCCAGGACAGAAGGTGTGGGTACTGGAGCCTGTGGCACCCAGAGCACTCCAGGACAATTGGAGTGGCCCACATCTGATAGTGGAGAAAAAGTGTGAGGTCACTTATTTAGTGGACCTAGGCACTCCCAGAAGTCCTCTAGGAGTACTTCATGTGAACTGCCTGAAACCCTACTATGATAGTGCAGACTTAACCCTACTGATAGCCACTGACGAGGGACAGGAAGAAGAGAGTGACCATCTCCCTGATATCTTCTCCAACACTGCAGCTGATGGCTCAGGGGAAGGAGTAGTTCCTGCAGACTGCCTTTTAGAAGAGCAAAAGGAGGAGTGCAGGAACCTCCTAGGCCAGTTTACTGAGCTCTTCTCTCTGACACCTGGTCAGACCGGGAAACATCCTGAACAACTAGGTCTAAACCACTACTTGCCTGAACCACTACTGCTAAACAACTAAAAAGTCTCTACAACTAAGTACTGAACAACTACTGTCTAGACAACAATTGTGCCTGAATAACAATTGCCTGAACAACTAATTTTAAGGTAAGGTTTTCTTTTGGGTTTTTATGGTTTATTACTTGTTTAGAATATATATATATATTAGTTGTTCAGGCAAATGTTATTCAGGCACAATTGTTGTTTAGACAGTAGTTGTTCAGTACTTAGTTGTAGAGACTTTTTAGTTGTTTAGCAGTGGTGGTTTAGGCTATAGTTGTTTAGGACCTAGTTGTTCTGTCACATATTCGGTCAGACCACTTGGTGTAAACACACCATAGATACTGGAGACAGTTGACCTGCCAAAAGTAAGATTTATATACAGCCTGACCATGTCAGGGACTGTATTAAATCAAACGTTCCGAAAATGTTGGACTTGAGAGTGATTGAGCACTCAGATAGCCCCTGCGCCAGCCCAGTGGTACTAGTATCCAAGCCTCATTCTCAGAATGGTAAAAGGGAGATGAGGTTTGTGTAGATTATAGAGGGCTCAATACAGTCACAAAGACCCATGCTCACCCTACACCCAGGGCAGATGAGCTGACAGATACACTGGCATCTGCCAAGTATTTAAGCACTTTTGAATTGACTGCAGGGTATTGGCAGATCAAGCTATCAGAAGATACAAAACCAAAAACTGCATTCTCTACCATTGGAGGGCATTAACAATTCACAGTTATGCCCTTTGGGTTGAAGAATGCACCTGCCACTTTCCAGAGGCTGGTGAATATAGTCTTCCAAGTTCTGGAAGAATTCAGTGCAGCAAATCTTGCTGCTATTGCTGTATTCGGCTGGGATGATCAACTGGTCCACCTATGGAAAGTTTTGGCGGCCTGCAAAAGGCAGGCCTCCCTATCAAGGCTTTAAAGTGCCAGTTAGGGCAGGGGAATGTGGTTTATCTGGGACACCTAGTTAGTGGAGAACAGATTGAACCACTGAAGCGGAAGATCCAGACTATTTCAGACTGGTCTCCCCCTACTACACAGACCCAGATCAGAGCCTTTCTTGGTCTCACTTGGTAATACAGGAGGTTCATTAAGAATTATGGCTCCATTGTTGTCACTCTTAATGACCTCACCTCTAAGAAAATGCCTAAGAAGGTATTATGGACAGCCAGCTGTCAGAAAGCTTTTGAGGAGTTTAAGCAGGCTATGTGTGCTGCACCTGTTCTAAAACGCCCAAACTATTCACAGACATTTATTGTCCAGACAGATGCTTCAGAGGTAGGGGTTAGGGCAGTGCTAGCACAACTCAATTCAGAGGGCCATGATCAACCTATTGGAAGAAGGTTGACCCCTAGAGAAAAGCGTTGGTCTGCCACAGAGACGGAGGCCTTTGCTGTGGTCTGGGCCCTGAAGAAGCTAAGACCCTACTTATTTGGGACTCACTTCATAGCTCAGACAGACCACAAACCTCTCTTATGCTTAAAACAAATGAAAGGTGAAAATCCTTAATTGTTGAGGTGGTCCATTTCCCTTCAGGGGGTGGACTTTACAGTGGAACATAGACCTGGGAGTAACCACTCTAATGCAGATGGACTCTCCAGATATTTCCACTTAGACAAAGAAGACTCATCTGGGCAAGGTTAACCTTATTGTTCCTCATTTGGAGGTGTGTGTGTAGGAAAGTACCCTCTTTTTGGTATGTTACCCCCAATTTCTGCCTGATGTCAGTGTGTTTGACTGTGTCACTAGGATCCTGCTAACCAGGACCCCAGTGCTTATGCTCTCTCTCCCTTTAAATTTGTCACTACATACTGATAACCCAGTATTTAATCTCAAATTGGCATACTGGTGCCCCCTTATAAGTCCCTAGTATATGGTCCTTAGATACCCATGTCATTGGGGTTCCATGGGATCCCTATGAGCTGCATCATTACTTTTGTCACCCATAGGGAGCTCATGCAAAGGCTTCCACAGGACTGACATTGCAGCCTGTGTGAAATGGTACATGCACCATTTCACAGCCATTTACACTGCACCAGATCACTTATAAGTCACCTATATGTCAGGCCTTCCAACCATGAAGGCTGGGTGTAAATTACCTGCGTGTGAGGGTACTCCTGCACTAACAGAGGTGCCCCTAGGGCACCCAGGACCATTTTCCTGGACATCGTGAGTGCGGGAACACAATTTTACGTGTGCACTGGACATACCTATCTCCAGCTTCACAATAGTAACTCTGAATATGGCCATGTAAGGTGGCTTGCATCTGGAAATTGTACCCCAATACTGATTCTAGTAATGGCTTTACAATTCCATGCACTCTGAGGGCTCCACAGTGGACCCCCAGTACTGCCATACCAGTCTTCTGAGGTTTTCCAAGCAGCCCCAGCTGCTGCCATCTCACAGACAGGTTTCTGCCCTCCTGTTGCTTGAGCACTGCCTGGTCTTCTGAGGGCTCTCTGAGTTCTGAGTTACTGAGAGCCCCCTCTGTCTTCCCCTCCTGGGTAGAGGCCACCAGGTCCCTCCTGGTACCGGGCAGCACCATATTCCCCTAACCGCAAGCTTTGCATGTGCCAAGGCTTGTTGGTGGAATCCAGCAACGCAAACCAAACTGCAATCTTCCATCCGGCGTGGGACATCATCTGCACCAACCAAGAACTCACATCCTTCTTGGGTGCAGTACTGACTGTTCTTCTTCACTGGTGGTTCTTTTGCATCTTCATTCAGGTTAGCAGGAGCTCCTGTTCTCCCTGGACTCTTCAGTGCTTCTTGGACTTGGTCTCCTTCTTTCACAGGTCTTCAGGTCCAGGAATCCATCATTGGTGTCTTGCATTCTCTTCTGGTTCTTGCATAATCTTCTATCACAACTTTTTGTGTGGTCTAGGAAACTTACTGTTAATTACTCCTGTTTTCCTGGGCTCTGGGGTGGGTTCTATTATTTATGTTTGGTGGTTTCTTATACTCCCAGCACCCCGCTACACACTACACTTGCCTAAGTGGGAAATCGACTTTCGCATTCCACTATTTTAGTATATGGTTTTTGTTGCCACAGGCCAATTGCAACCTATTGTGATTTTCACTATTTGCACTGTTTTTACAGCTCTCACTGCATTCTAGTGTATATACTGTGTATATGACTTACCCCCTAAGGGAGAATAGTCTCTAGGTTATTTTTGGCAGTGTGTCACTAAAAATAAAGTACCTTTATTTTTGTAATACTGACTATTTTCTTTCATGTGTGTGACTACTGTGTGACTACAGTGGGATTGCAAGAACTTTGCTACATCCGAGATAGGACACTTCAATTTGCATGGCCCCAAATCTCTGTTACATATAGGACTGCGCCCAAAGCCTTGGTGTTATAAATTTCTGTTGCTGGAGCGGTTTTCTTGGAGAAGGGTTTGTTATGTAACGTTAACAGTCGGGATGAGTAGTGCAATAGCGTGCACTCAGCTTTGGAGACCCGCATGGACTAATCTAGATTGGGTGCTAGCCTTAGCCCTGGGTAATCAAAGTTAAATACTTGCTCAATTGAAGCTGTAGCAACAAAGAGCTTCATTTGTAAACTTTGGCTCTGGCAGGGTTGAAGACCATAAATTTGGTTTTCGCACTATTGAGTTGTAGACCCCGCTCCAGACAAAAGATGTTTAAGTTATCCAGCAACTGTTGAAATCCACGTAGTGATTTGGAGATCAGGAGAGTGTTATACGCAAAGAGCACAGCAGGCACTCTGCTGGTCCCCGCCCTAGGGACATCGCAGCCGTCCTTATCCAGCCTTTTCACAACATCATTTATACAAAGGGAGAATAAGGTGAGGGCCAGTATGCATCCCTGCTTGACTCCCTTCCGAATGCTTATGGGTGGGGTTAACTGCCCCTTGGTCCTTCATCTTACACAGGTGTAGTTCTCCTCATGTCCTCAGAATAGCTAATAAGTTGGGCAGGATGCCCATCTTGTCCAGAGTTGTCCAGAGTGTCGCCCGAGTTACTAAGTCAAAGGCTGCACTGAGGTCAACAAAGGCAAACAGGAAACAAGAAAGATCATGAAGAGAACACCAAGAATCAAAATTAGCACAATGCTTAGAGTAAGAGGACAGGATAGACTTTCTACGTGAACCCTGCATCAGAGAAATAATACAAGCGGGCAAAGCTTGCCTCAACAAAGTCCTCTGTTTAGCCTCCAGGGAACAGGCAGAACCCATGAGGATGAACAACCAGGCTCTGCAGCAAAGGGAGTTATAGGCACGGTGGGTGATTATGAAGAGTATATGGCGCTACCTGTCAATTCTCAATAATAAACTCATTACCTTTTATTCCAAAATCCCAGATGGTGCACTTTTAAGGAAAATCACCTCTGAACTCTTCTGCTCAGTGATCAGCTCACTGATGAAGTAACTTATAAAATAAAAAGGCACACATCCAATAAGTGGCCATTTTCAAGTCCATCTTTAATCTTCGGTTATCCAACCGTATAATCCATCCATTCCTTTGCCAGTTGCCGCCAACACGTGTACCCTGCGACTTCGTCAGCGCTGCAAATACA
The DNA here is from genome assembly GCF_031143425.1 of Pleurodeles waltl. Lineage (NCBI taxonomy): Eukaryota > Metazoa > Chordata > Amphibia > Caudata > Salamandridae > Pleurodeles > Pleurodeles waltl. The sequence continues at coordinate 570,386,040 of NC_090451.1, read as the reverse complement.
TACAAATGCAAGTTGCCTTTCCATATTCAAAAAACATAGTAATCTTGTTGATACAAATCCATATCACCTCTTGTGCACAGAGTGGGATATTAGTGTACTCAACAGTCACTACTGTCTAGTAAAGCGAAAAGGAAAAGTGAGAAACTGTATAAATTGTTGTGCACCCACAAACACATTGCGCTCTTAACAATAAACTGTCATACTATCAATTAGTAGTTTTGTATTGTACCTATAACTCCCTTAATAGAGTAGGCAGCTCTGTCATACACACGAATAGATAATTATTATGAACATGGAGAGAGACAGGATAGCAGAAGAACTATTTAACAATTTAAATTGTGCACACACGGTCCAAGAAGCTGTAAAGAGTGGGAACCAACTACGCAGAGAGGGTCTAAGGGAAAAATTCATTAGACTGGAGAAACTAAAGAAGAATGAGACATCAAAATGGTGGGATGGAGCAACTCTCAAACAGTATAAGAAACTAAATAGGATCCCCAGGAGCCTAAGGTCACACATTTTTACCACATACGATGATCTAGATATGGATCTACTTAAAAAATGGGATAAAGAACTAACAACTAGCTCAATGAGACTAATAGACATTCTTGTAGAAAATGCTGAGAGGAAGATGACAAAACTACAGGGGGGATAGATACATTGGAAAAAGAAATTCGGGACTCTGGTCTATCAGAAACCATAGAAAAAATTACACAATACTAAAGGATATCCTAGCTAGACACCAAGAAGAGATCAAACAGAGGAAAGCCTGAAAATTGAAGAGGGATGAATGGGAGTACCACAATGGTAGGGTGTTCACCTTTGTGAGAAAATATGTTTACTTAGTCAAGGGATCACTGACACAAGCACCCTCAACTTCATCAATAAGTTCAGGTTCATCCTCTGTCAGCGCGGGTTTGATGATTGAAAGCGATACGGAAGGGGGAGAGGTATCAAGGCAGGGATGTTTATCCAATAATGAAAGTACTTTTTTACAGGAAATGTGGAGAATCAAACAGGGGAATCGGGAGCAAAGAAGAGACCCCACAGGAAAACCCAGAGGGGGCAGAGAGGATGAGGCTCAACAATACAAAAGGGGTATGAGAACGAGATCCTGGGACAAAAGAGTCTAAGGGTACTAGATGATCAAGGACCAAATATAACGAATATTTCTGATAAAGACCTATCTACAGGGATGATATCATTACTAAGCAAGGGATTGGGTTTCTGCCCGACAAGTAGAGGGGATTGGTGTAATTATAGAATTGATCTGTTCAAATTTGTTAGAAGACTTAAGTTGAAAAGATTTTTCAAACCAAGACAACAGTTGGGACAGGAAGCACAAACAACAAGGGAGAGACTAGTGAAGAGTGAGCTCTCAATTCAAGACATACATGACACAGCGGCTCTGCTATCCATTTCGGAATATGAAGACCTTCTGACAATGATTAGAAGGATAGTTAATGATCTAAACATCATACCGGACACACATGAAACAAGTGGGATTAAAACTAAATCTAATTGGACACCGAGGATGGGGAGTGATACTAATATTGAGGTATTTTATAGATCAGTGATCAATGACTTAGACAAACAGATACACAAGAGACGTTACACAAAGATTAGTGGTAACCTTAATAATGATGAATGGCAGGCATTGAAAATGCTACAAGAGGATGAAAATATAATTATCAAACAAGCCGACAAGGGTGGAAACATTGTGATCATGAATAGGATAGACTATGACAGTGAAATGTACATACAGTTGAGGGATGAAGAATGTTATGAAGGTCTTACATTGAACCCCATTATGAAACTGACCGATAAAATCAATAGGCTATTAAAAGGTTGGCACCGACAAGGTTTGCTGGACGATGATGAATATACTTATCTGAGAGTAGATCGACCAAGATTCTCATACCTATACACGATTCCGAAAATACACAAAAATCTCAGTTCTCCCCCAGGGAGACCAATAGTGTCTGGGATTGGAGGCCCAACAGAAAAACTGTCAGAATTTGTTGATACTGTATTACAACCTCTAGTAATCAATCTGCCCTCGCATATCAAAGACACTAAACATATTCTCAGTCTATTGACGGATATACAATGGGAATGTGGTAGGATTCTAGTGACTCTGGATGTGGTGGCCGTATACACCAGCATTAAACACAAAGCGGGTATGAGAGCATTAAAACACATGATTTATAGGAGGTCGGCAAGCTTACTAGAACACACAGATATGGTCATGGAGATCATAGACATGATCCTAAATAACAATGTCTTTTTATTTAACAAGAAATGGTACAGACAAAAGCAGGGAGTAACCATGGGATCCAGGTTCTCTCCCGCATACCCGAATCTCTTCATGGGATGGTTCGAGGAGAAATGGATCTGGGGGCCAGGGGCATCAACATGGCAGACCCACATTCTATACTGGGGAGGTATATTGACGATTGCCTTATGATCTGGACAGGAACTTCAGAACAATTGGTAGAATTTTGTAACTACTTAAATACAAATAAGGTAAACATAGAGTTCACCAATCAATTCAGTGAGGAGAAAATAGAATTCCTGGATGTTGAACTGTTTATTTTGGACAACAAAATCCATAGTAGATTATATAGGAAACCTACCTCATGTAATGCTTTACTACATGCCTCGAGTGCACATCCCTCACATCAGATACATGCGATCCCTTGCAGGGAGATGATAAGAGCAAGAAGAAATTGCAGCAGAAATGAAGATTTCGAGACATGCTTACTGGATATGGAACAACACTTCATACAAAGAGGCTATCATACCCGGGTGATCAAGGGAGCGAAACAAAAGGTTAGAAAAGTGACTAGGGTGGAAACCTTACTACCCCGTGGAACCAGATCAAAGAATCCATACCAAAATAGGATCAGATTGATTACAGATTACACAGAGTCCTTGAATGCATTAAGAAGAAGAATGAGACAACACTGGAAAATTTGAAGACAGGATGATACTTTGGCAGAATGCATAACAGACTGACCGGAAATAACATATCGAAGAGTTAGATCCCTAACAAGTCGCTTATGTTTCAGCTATCCGAAGCAGAATGAAAGGGAAGAAAAAAAAGACAATTGGCTGATAAAACGGAGTAGGGGCTTTTTTTAAATGTGGCCAATGTGGGATATGTAAATGGGCCTGGCATGGTAAGAAGGATTTCATGGATTATGAGGGTAACTGTTTTACAATACAATCCAATATTACCTGTGGGACCACATTTGTGATATACATCATACTATGTAAATGTGAACGTATATATGTGGGAAGCACAATTCGTCCATTGAGGGCTAGAATTGGGGAGCATATGAGGGCAATCAAACAAGGGGATGAAAGGTATCCCATTGTGCAGCATTTAAACACATGCGAAACACATAATGCTAATCATAACCTGAAATTCTTTGGTATTGAAAATATACGTATGGACCCCAGGGGAGGGAATAGAGAACTTCACTTGAGGCGAAGAGAATCCTTGTGGATTAGGAAACTGCAGGCGGTGGAACAATGCCTCAACACGGACCCAGGATTGGAGTATTTTCTTGGAACATAAAAATGGGCTTACATTCATATGTTCGCATAAATTTGGAGGAGCCATCTCTACATGTAAAGAATCTAATAATGCAAAAACAATAAGTGATGGACGGAATGCTGAACATTGTCAAACATTCACCCCCAGTACAGTGATCTGGGCCTAAATCCATCGTTTTTTTGCTGCCCATGCCATTCCAGTTTGGACCCAGCCATATGCAAATCAGTCTTGACCCTGTTCCCCATGGGAACAGTCCAGCCCGAACTGCTAGGCCAGGTCTTCCCTGGACTGGAAACAAGCATCCTGGGACCGGTTTCGGGGTTTCACCCCTCATCAGCCAGGCTAGCTTGAATCCAGTGGCATGGGAAGCATGGGACCCACGTCTGGGCATACCCTTCCCACTTAGGGCGACAAAGCAAAAACAATAAGTGATGGACGGAATGCTGAACATTGTCAAACATTCACCCCCAGTACAGTGATCTGGGCCTAAATCCATCGTTTTTTTGCTGCCCATGCCATTCCAGTTTGGACCCAGCCATATGCAAATCAGTCTTGACCCTGTTCCCCATGGGAACAGTCCAGCCCGAACTGCTAGGCCAGGTCTTCCCTGGACTGGAAACAAGCATCCTGGGACCAGTTTCGGGGTTTCACCCCTCATCAGCCAGGCTAGCTTGAATCCAGTGGCATGGGAAGCACGGGACCCACGTCTGGGCATACCCTTCCCACTTAGGGCGACAAAGCAAAAACAATAAGTGATGGACGGAATGCTGAACATTGTCAAACATTCACCCCCAGTACAGTGATCTGGGCCTAAATCCATCGTTTTTTTGCTGCCCATGCCATTCCAGTTTGGACCCAGCCATATGCAAATCAGTCTTGACCCTGTTCCCCATGGGAACAGTCCAGCCCGAACTGCTAGGCCAGGTCTTCCCTGGACTGGAAACAAGCATCCTGGGACCGGTTTCGGGGTTTCACCCCTCATCAGCCAGGCTAGCTTGAATCCAGTGGCATGGGAAGCACGGGACCCACGTCTGGGCATACCCTTCCCACTTAGGGCGACAAAGCAAAAACAATAAGTGATGGACGGAATGCTGAACATTGTCAAACATTCACCCCCAGTACAGTGATCTGGGCCTATATCCATCGTTTTTTTGCTGCCCATGCCATTCCAGTTTGGACCCAGCCATATGCAAATCAGTCTTGACCCTGTTCCCCATGGGAACAGTCCAGCCCGAACTGCTAGGCCAGGTCTTCCCTGGACTGGAAACAAGCATCCTGGGACCGGTTTCGGGGTTTCACCCCTCATCAGCCAGGCTAGCTTGAATCCAGTGGCATGGGAAGCACGGGACCCACGTCTGGGCATACCCTTCCCACTTAGGGCGACAAAGCAAAAACAATAAGTGATGGACGGAATGCTGAACATTGTCAAACATTCACCCCCAGTACAGTGATCTGGGCCTAAATCCATCGTTTTTTTGCTGCCCATGCCATTCCAGTTTGGACCCAGCCATATGCAAATCAGTCTTGACCCTGTTCCCCATGGGAACAGTCCAGCCCGAACTGCTAGGCCAGGTCTTCCCTGGACTGGAAACAAGCATCCTGGGACCGGTTTCGGGGTTTCACCCCTCATCAGCCAGGCTAGCTTGAATCCAGTGGCATGGGAAGCACGGGACCCACGTCTGGGCATACCCTTCCCACTTAGGGCGACAAAGCAAAAACAATAAGTGATGGACGGAATGCTGAACATTGTCAAACATTCACCCCCAGTACAGTGATCTGGGCCTAAATCCATCGTTTTTTTGCTGCCCATGCCATTCCAGTTTGGACCCAGCCATATGCAAATCAGTCTTGACCCTGTTCCCCATGGGAACAGTCCAGCCCGAACTGCTAGGCCAGTGTCTTCCCTGGACTGGAAACAAGCATCCTGGGACCGGTTTCGGGGTTTCACCCCTCATCAGCCAGGCTAGCTTGAATCCAGTGGCATGGGAAGCACGGGACCCACGTCTGGGCATACCCTTCCCACTTAGGGCGACAAAGCAAAAACAATAAGTGATGGACGGAATGCTGAACATTGTCAAACATTCACCCCCAGTACAGTGATCTGGGCCTAAATCCATCGTTTTTTTGCTGCCCATGCCATTCCAGTTTGGACCCAGCCATATGCAAATCAGTCTTGACCCTGTTCCCCATGGGAACAGTCCAGCCCGAACTGCTAGGCCAGGTCTTCCCTGGACTGGAAACAAGCATCCTGGGACCGGTTTCGGGGTTTCACCCCTCATCAGCCAGGCTAGCTTGAATCCAGTGGCATGGGAAGCACGGGACCCACGTCTGGGCATACCCTTCCCACTTAGGGCGACAAAGCAAAAACAATAAGTGATGGACGGAATGCTGAACATTGTCAAACATTCACCCCCAGTACAGTGATCTGGGCCTAAATCCATCGTTTTTTTGCTGCCCATGCCATTCCAGTTTGGACCCAGCCATATGCAAATCAGTCTTGACCCTGTTCCCCATGGGAACAGTCCAGCCCGAACTGCTAGGCCAGGTCTTCCCTGGACTGGAAACAAGCATCCTGGGACCGGTTTCGGGGTTTCACCCCTCATCAGCCAGGCTAGCTTGAATCCAGTGGCATGGGAAGCACGGGACCCACGTCTGGGCATACCCTTCCCACTTAGGGCGACAAAGCAAAAACAATAAGTGATGGACGGAATGCTGAACATTGTCAAACATTCACCCCCAGTACAGTGATCTGGGCCTAAATCCATCGTTTTTTTGCTGCCCATGCCATTCCAGTTTGGACCCAGCCATATGCAAATCAGTCTTGACCCTGTTCCCCATGGGAACAGTCCAGCCCGAACTGCTAGGCCAGGTCTTCCCTGGACTGGAAACAAGCATCCTGGGACCGGTTTCGGGGTTTCACCCCTCATCAGCCAGGCTAGCTTGAATCCAGTGGCATGGGAAGCACGGGACCCACGTCTGGGCATACCCTTCCCACTTAGGGCGACAAAGCAAAAACAATAAGTGATGGACGGAATGCTGAACATTGTCAAACATTTACCCCCAGTACAGTGATCTGGGCCTAAATCCATCGTTTTTTTGCTGCCCATGCCATTCCAGTTTGGACCCAGCCATATGCAAATCAGTCTTGACCCTGTTCCCCATGGGAACAGTCCAGCCCGAACTGTTAGGCCAGGTCTTCCCTGGACTGGAAACAAGCATCCTGGGACCGGTTTCGGGGTTTCACCCCTCATCAGCCAGGCTAGCTTGAATCCAGTGGCATGGGAAGCACGGGACCCACGTCTGGGCATACCCTTCCCACTTAGGGCGACAAAGCAAAAACAATAAGTGATGGACGGAATGCTGAACATTGTCAAACATTCACCCCCAGTACAGTGATCTGGGCCTAAATCCATCGTTTTTTTTGCTGCCCATGCCATTCCAGTTTGGACCCAGTCATATGCAAATCAGTCTTGACCCTGTTCCCCATGGGAACAGTCCAGCCCGAACTGCTAGGCCAGGTCTTCCCTGGACTGGAAACAAGCATCCTGGGACCGGTTTCGGGGTTTCACCCCTCATCAGCCAGGCTAGCTTGAATCCAGTGGCATGGGAAGCACGGGACCCACGTCTGGGCATACCCTTCCCACTTAGGGCGACAAAGCAAAAACAATAAGTGATGGACGGAATGCTGAACATTGTCAAACATTCACCCCCAGTACAGTGATCTGGGCCTAAATCCATCGTTTTTTTGCTGCCCATGCCATTCCAGTTTGGACCCAGCCATATGCAAATCAGTCTTGACCCTGTTCCCCATGGGAACAGTCCAGCCCGAACTGCTAGGCCAGGTCTTCCCTGGACTGGAAACAAGCATCCTGGGACCGGTTTCGGGGTTTCACCCCTCATCAGCCAGGCTAGCTTGAATCCAGTGGCATGGGAAGCACGGGACCCACGTCTGGGCATACCCTTCCCACTTAGGGCGACAAAGCAAAAACAATAAGTGATGGACGGAATGCTGAACATTGTCAAACATTCACCCCCAGTACAGTGATCTGGGCCTAAATCCATCGTTTTTTTGCTGCCCATGCCATTCCAGTTTGGACCCAGCCATATGCAAATCAGTCTTGACCCTGTTCCCCATGGGAACAGTCCAGCCCGAACTGCTAGGCCAGGTCTTCCCTGGACTGGAAACAAGCATCCTGGGACCGGTTTCAGGGTTTCACCCCTCATCAGCCAGGCTAGCTTGAATCCAGTGGCATGGGAAGCACGGGACCCACGTCTGGGCATACCCTTCCCACTTAGGGCGACAAAGCAAAAACAATAAGTGATGGACGGAATGCTGAACATTGTCAAACATTCACCCCCAGTACAGTGATCTGGGCCTAAATCCATCGTTTTTTTGCTGCCCATGCCATTCCAGTTTGGACCCAGCCATATGCAAATCAGTCTTGACCCTGTTCCCCATGGGAACAGTCCAGCCCGAACTGCTAGGCCAGGTCTTCCCTGGACTGGAAACAAGCATCCTGGGACCGGCGGGACCCACGTCTGGGCATACCCTTCCCACTTAGGGCGACAAAGCAAAAACAATAAGTGATGGACGGAATGCTGAACATTGTCAAACATTTACCCCCAGTACAGTGATCTGGGCCTAAATCCATCGTTTTTTTGCTGCCCATGCCATTCCAGTTTGGACCCAGCCATATGCAAATCAGTCTTGACCCTGTTCCCCATGGGAACAGTCCAGCCCGAACTGCTAGGCCAGGTCTTCCCTGGACTGGAAACAAGCATCCTGGGACCGGTTTCGGGGTTTCACCCCTCATCAGCCAGGCTAGCTTGAATCCAGTGGCATGGGAAGCACGGGACCCACGTCTGGGCATACCCTTCCCACTTAGGGCGACAAAGCAAAAACAATAAGTGATGGACGGAATGCTGAACATTGTCAAACATTCACCCCCAGTACAGTGATCTGGGCCTAAATCCATCGTTTTTTTGCTGCCCATGCCATTCCAGTTTGGACCCAGTCATATGCAAATCAGTCTTGACCCTGTTCCCCATGGGAACAGTCCAGCCCGAACTGCTAGGCCAGGTCTTCCCTGGACTGGAAACAAGCATCCTGGGACCGGTTTCGGGGTTTCACCCCTCATCAGCCAGGCTAGCTTGAATCCAGTGGCATGGGAAGCACGGGACCCACGTCTGGGCATACCCTTCCCACTTAGGGCGACAAAACAAAAACAATAAGTGATGGACGGAATGCTGAACATTGTCAAACATTCACCCCCAGTACAGTGATCTGGGCCTAAATCCATCGTTTTTTTGCTGCCCATGCCATTCCAGTTTGGACCCAGCCATATGCAAATCAGTCTTGACCCTGTTCCCCATGGGAACAGTCCAGCCCGAACTGCTAGGCCAGGTCTTCCCTGGACTGGAAACAAGCATCCTGGGACCGGTTTCAGGGTTTCACCCCTCATCAGCCAGGCTAGCTTGAATCCAGTGGCATGGGAAGCACGGGACCCACGTCTGGGCATACCCTTCCCACTTAGGGCGACAAAGCAAAAACAATAAGTGATGGACGGAATGCTGAACATTGTCAAACATTCACCCCCAGTACAGTGATCTGGGCCTAAATCCATCGTTTTTTTGCTGCCCATGCCATTCCAGTTTGGACCCAGCCATATGCAAATCAGTCTTGACCCTGTTCCCCATGGGAACAGTCCAGCCCGAACTGCTAGGCCAGGTCTTCCCTGGAATGGAAACAAGCATCCTGGGACCGGTTTCGGGGTTTCACCCCTCATCAGCCAGGCTAGCTTGAATCCAGTGGCATGGGAAGAACGGGACCCACGTCTGGGCATACCCTTCCCACTTAGGGCGACAAAGCAAAAACAATAAGTGATGGACGGAATGCTGAACATTGTCAAACATTCACCCCCAGTACAGTGATCTGGGCCTAAATCCATCGTTTTTTTGCTGCCCATGCCATTCCAGTTTGGACCCAGCCATATGCAAATCAGTCTTGACCCTGTTCCCCATGGGAACAGTCCAGCCCGAACTGCTAGGCCAGGTCTTCCCTGGACTGGAAACAAGCATCCTGGGACCGGTTTCGGGGTTTCACCCCTCATCAGCCAGGCTAGCTTGAATCCAGTGGCATGGGAAGCATGGGACCCACGTCTGGGCATACCCTTCCCACTTAGGGCGACAAAGCAAAAACAATAAGTGATGGACGGAATGCTGAACATTGTCAAACATTCACCCCCAGTACAGTGATCTGGGCCTAAATCCATCGTTTTTCCAAACTGGGGTGGCATGGTGAGCAAAAGAACGATGGATTAAACCCAGATCTATGACTGGGGGTGAGTGTTTGACAATGTTCAGCATTCCGTCCATCACTTGTTGTTTTTGCTTTGTCACCCTAAGTGGGAAGGGTATGCCCAGACGTGGGTCCCGTGCTTCCCATGCCACTGGATTCAAGCTAGCCTGGCTGATGAGGGGTGAAACCCCGAAACCGGTCCCAGGATGCTTGTTTCCGGTCCAGTGAGGACCTGGCTTGGCAGTTCGGTCTGGACTGTTCCCATGAGGAAGAGGGTCAAGACTGATTTGCATATGGCTGGGTCCAAACTGGGGTGGCATGGTGAGCAAAAGAACGATGGATTAAACCCAGATCTATGACTGGGGGTGAGTGTTTGACAATGTTCAGCATTCCGTCCATCACTTGTTGTTTTTGCTTTGTCACCCTAAGTGGGAAGGGTATGCCCAGACGTGGGTCCCGTGCTTCCCATGCCACTGGATTCAAGCTAGCCTGGCTGATGAGGGGTGAAACCCCGAAACCGGTCCCAGGATGCTTGTTTCCGGTCCAGTGAGGACCTGGCTTGGCAGTTCGGTCTGGACTGTTCCCATGAGGAAGAGGGTCAAGACTGATTTGCATATGGCTGGGTCCAAACTGGGGTGGCATGGTGAGCAATAGAACGATGGATTAAACCCAGATCTATGACTGGGGGTGAGTGTTTGACAATGTTCAGCATTCCGTCCATCACTTGTTGTTTTTGCTTTGTCACCCTAAGTGGGAAGGGTATGCCCAGACGTGGGTCCCGTGCTTCCCATGCCACTGGATTCAAGCTAGCCTGGCTGATGAGGGGTGAAACCCCGAAACCGGTCCCAGGATGCTTGTTTCCGGTCCAGTGAGGACCTGGCTTGGCAGTTCGGTCTGGACTGTTCCCATGAGGAAGAGGGTCAAGACTGATTTGCATATGGCTGGGTCCAAACTGGGGTGGCATGGTGAGCAAAAGAACGATGGATTTAACCCAGATCTATGACTGGGGGTGAGTGTTTGACAATGTTCAGCATTCCGTCCATCACTTGTTGTTTTTGCTTTGTCACCCTAAGTGGGAAGGGTATGCCCAGACGTGGGTCCCGTGCTTCCCATGCCACTGGATTCAAGCTAGCCTGGCTGATGAGGGGTGAAACCCCGAAACCGGTCCCAGGATGCTTGTTTCCGGTCCAGTGAGGACCTGGCTTGGCAGTTCGGTCTGGACTGTTCCCATGAGGAAGAGGGTCAAGACTGATTTGCATATGGCTGGGTCCAAACTGGGGTGGCATGGTGAGCAAAAGAACGATGGATTAAACCCAGATCTATGACTGGGGGTGAGTGTTTGACAATGTTCAGCATTCCGTCCATCACTTGTTGTTTTTGCTTTGTCACCCTAAGTGGGAAGGGTATGCCCAGACGTGGGTCCCGTGCTTCCCATGCCACTGGATTCAAGCTAGCCTGGCTGATGAGGGGTGAAACCCCGAAACCGGTCCCAGGATGCTTGTTTCCGGTCCAGTGAGGACCTGGCTTGGCAGTTCGGTCTGGACTGTTCCCATGAGGAAGAGGGTCAAGACTGATTTGCATATGGCTGGGTCCAAACTGGGGTGGCATGGTGAGCAAAAGAACGATGGATTAAACCCAGATCTATGACTGGGGGTGAGTGTTTGACAATGTTCAGCATTCCGTCCATCACTTGTTGTTTTTGCTTTGTCACCCTAAATGGGAAGGGTATGCCCAGACGTGGGTCCCGTGCTTCCCATGCCACTGGATTCAAGCTAGCCTGGCTGATGAGGGGTGAAACCCCGAAACCGGTCCCAGGATGCTTGTTTCCGGTCCAGTGAGGACCTGGCTTGGCAGTTCGGTCTGGACTGTTCCCATGAGGAAGAGGGTCAAGACTGATTTGCATATGGCTGGGTCCAAACTGGGGTGGCATGGTGAGCAAAAGAACGATGGATTAAACCCAGATCTATGACTGGGGGTGAGTGTTTGACAATGTTCAGCATTCCGTCCATCACTTGTTGTTTTTGAAGAATCTAATAATGACATATCCTATATATATATATATATGGATCGCACTAAGAAGGATTTGACTATCTAAACGAATGGAGGCGTGTTATGCCAAAAAAAGACACTAATTATGTAACACAATACTTCAGGCCCTTATATGTACATGTATATTCATGTGGAATTCTTGTTTGAGACACTATTCCCTAGACCCAGAATTGGAGAGAGAGAAGAATTTGGGATAGAATAATACTTATATACACATCTGTTTCTAAATATACACCAAAAATGTTTGAGTCAGCGCTCTCTACATTTAAAAGATTTACTAATGCAATATGGATGTCATATAGAGTATGTTATGTATAAACAATATTCAATAATGACTGTTTCATAAAAATGAGGCACAATATGCAAAAACGGATAACAAAATGAAATGTAAAGTACGTGACATAACACTTTCAATTCACCAATATACATGCATGTACATACACATTTCTATTCGAGATACCTCCTCTCATTTTCACAGTAAGATGTTACTGGGTGGGGGCCCTATGGACAGAGGCACGCTTTGATAAATACGGCACTCCGGCGCAAACACCCGCTGAGAGCATGAGGGAAGTCCTTAAACCACAGCAATGCTTGCGCCTAACGGCGGATATATTCATACACACTCATAATACTGTTTCGAACATACTATTTGATGAGCAGGAGATCGTAGTTTTACAGCTGACATGCTTTATATTTTAAATGTCAAATATCTTTTTTTTTTAGCCCAACAAACTGATATCAGTGCAAGGAACATGGTAGATTTTGGGGAACTAATTTGTGAGAAGACAAAAGCATTTTGGCTTGATGATTTAACACACTTGCAATTCTAAATGTGGATGTTATGATTTGACTTACAGAAACTGAAACTATGGTTAAATGCAACATTTAATTACACCTAATATGGAGCACCTTCATTGATTGTATCAGAGAAGATTTCATAACAAGGGGCATTAGAGGAAACGTTTAGCAAGATACAGCAAATTATGTTAGGGATGAGATTCTGATCTCAAGGAGTTATAACAAGGAGACTGCAGGTATTGGACGTGGGCCCATTGCGGGCGCAATTAAAGTTTGAGATTATACTGTTATTAGGTAATCGATGGGCTCACACCTTTACATGCATGTACACAAGAGTTTCTTATGGATAAAGTTATTATAATCAATGCAAACACTACTAATTGATAGGATGACAGTTTATTGTTAGGAGCGCAATGTGTTTATGGATTCACCGCAATTTATACAGTTTCTCACTTTTCCTTTTTGCTTTACTAGACAGTAGTGACTGTTGAGTACACTAATATCCCACTCTGTGAACAAGAGGTGATATGGATTTGTATCAACAAGATTACTATGTTTTTTTGAATATCGAAAGGCAACTTGCATTTGAATGTATTTGCAGCCCTGACGAAGTCACGGGGTACACCCCTGACGAAACACGCGTTGGCGGCAACTGGCAAAGGAATGGACGAATTATACGGTTGGATAACCGAAGATTAAAGATGGACATGAATATGGACACTTATTGGATGTGTGCCTTTTTATTTTATCTTCAGCAAAGGGAACCAGGACCTCTGAAGCCAAACGGGATGGACTGCCACCACTTGCGCCCTATCCAGTTGTACCTATTTTCTGAGCGCACTAACACATTGCACACCAAAATACTCGGCTGGAAATGAGCAAGGGCTCTCTCCACTCCTGCCAATTCTCTCCAATTGGAGGAGAGTCTCACCTCCAATGGAAGCCAGCTACCCTGCACCAACTGGCGAGTCAAAGTAGGTCCACATCCTAGGGCACTCACATCTGTTATCAGCACAATCGGATGGGGGGATGCATTAACATATCCCTGTTGAGATTGAATGCGTCCAACCATGCTTGCAGACTAGAGATCACATCTATTGAAACTGGAATCTTCTGAGACATGTTCCGAATGGGAAACTGCACAAATTTATGGAGATGTCATAACAATGGCCTTCTTCACTTTCTTATCTCTTACATCCTCAAGAATATTCCCCTCAGCCATTAACGGCCTGCCCACCAGACTAGCGACAATGGAATCCATGTGGATTGTCTCAGGAACCGTTTCCTCCATCTCCTCCAAAGGGTAAAGTTTTGCCATGAAGCGGGGCATAGCACTATGCTCAGGTTCTCTCCATTCATTAAACAATACATCCATTACAAACTGATGAATGGGTAAAGCCGTACTGGGCAGCTTCTTAAATAGCTGAAAACAGTCTACCTGGAAGTGCTGGGCACAGCTTCTGCAGGAAATCCCACATTGTCATGAATATGGGTCAGGAATCAATTGCCACTGGGTGACAACAAGAATGTGGAAAGGCACCAAACACAAGTGTGTGCATGCTGAAGCCAGCTTCCATACCGTGCGCTGCTCCATGGACCAGTCAATTCGAAACAGGACCTGGCACCCAACAGATGCACAAATTGCCCTTGAACCCCACCAGAGAAATCAACAAAGGAGCAGCAGTGCAGGGTAATAGGAGGCTACCAATATGTAAAACAGAGCAGACAAAGAGAGCAGAGTACTTTCACAGCTCTGTTCGGCAATGCTGCCCATCCCCCCGCCTCTGGCAGGGAAAGAGGGAACCACAGAAGGACTCATTACCTCCGACCATCAGGGTCACTGTCAACACCAGAGCAGTACGCGCTCTATTGGCGACAAAAATGCAAAAACCCAGCACTCTCAAAACAAAGTAATTTATGCATTGTGCTGATATGTTGTGGTTTAACCTTTTGCATTGCAGAGTTCAATCCTGAAAACTTATTATTAATATGCTTACAAATACTGTTCCTTTGCAATGTAATGCTGCAGGTTTTTGAGAGTGTGTTAGGGTTTGGCCCCTTTCCAGGGCCTTCCAGAGACTTTCCCTGCAACATGCCTGGGCGTTGTTCTGGGCTGGGCCAAGACTCTATGAAAGAGAGCCAGCCCAACTCCCAGTGCTCACTATTCAGAGGTCCCGGTGCAGAGCAGCAGCTTCTTCCTGAGCTCCTGTTCCGGTGGCCTATTTGGATTTTCCAGTCTTCTGCCCTTCATCCTTCATTGGTGATCATTGTTCCAGGCGGTAAGACGGTGGTTGGACTGTCCCGACACCGTTATTGAGAATTTTCATATTCTTGGTTTAATTCTTAAATGAGTAACAGATTACTTGCGCGCTACCATTTCTTGACATTTATATGGTAGTTTACAAATAGGCAAGACGTGCGATTGGTTTCATAAAGGTTTGACTTTGTTATTCATTGCGTGCTACCATTTCTTGACATTGGCATGGTGGCTTAAGAATCGGCAAGCCGCACAATTCGTTTTATGGTGTTTAAACATTGTTGTCCATTGCGCGCTACTATTTCTTGACATTTACATGATGTTTTACGAATTGACAAGATGCGCAACTCGTTTCATGAGGATTTAGCTTTGTTGTTCATTGCGCGCTACCATTTCTTGACATTGACATGGTGGCTTAAGAATCAGTAAAAGAATCGCGATTCGTTTCATTGTACTTTGATCTTGTTATTTATTGTGAGCTGTTATTTCTTGACATTTACATTGTGTTTTACGAATCGGCAAGACGCGCGACTCGATTAATGATGATTTGACCTTGATATTCATTGCGTGTTACCATTTCTTGGTATTTTACATGGTGACATTCGAATCGTCAAGACGCACAATTCTCTCCTCAAGTTTATTTCATGTTGTTTATTGTATGCCACTATTCTAAGATATTTATTACGTAATATTCGAGTTGACAAGTTATGTGATTTGTTTCCTGAATCCATATCGTGTTATTCATGGTGCACAATCCTTTTATGGTGTTTACTATATATATATATATATCTGCAATATGCGCAATTTGTGTTGAAACATTTTAAGAGTACACAGAAGGCCAGAGTTTCTAGATGCAATATTGTATGGTCCTAGTATACATTCTCAAAACAGGATTTATATGACTGGTTTAGAATGTAGTCAGAATGTTTTTCTGATTCTCATGTAAAGGAAAGTACTTGAATAAGAAAGTTTTCATTTAATTCATCTTGATTCCCCTACAGGTATCCGGCCATCTTGAAACTTAATCATTTTAAACTTAACTCTTAGATTGTTCATGTTTTCAGAGTGACTAGGCTTAGAATCATAGTCTAGTATTGATTTCAGGAGATATAATTTTCATATTGTGTGTTCTAACCTTTTTCTTACTACAGGTCTCCTTCCCAGCTGTTCCCTTCCTAATCCCCTCTTCCCCTCTTGAACTCTCTCAGTCTCTGTGATTTATCTATCAGAGTCTTGGAGCTGTTCAGTGGTGGACGTGTTGGGAACGTGCACAGACCCCGAGGATCTGGTGACTCTGACAGACTAACACCTAGATATAGGACATCATGGGAGGCCCACAGCAAATCCAGGACGTCAACTGGCCCTCCCACGAAGGACCCACGGTCCTCCTGGGCCCCACTCTGGGGAATACCCTGCAACAAGGTGAGAAGCCTGGCAGCCACCTCAGCATCATCTGCAAGTCTCAACGAAAACAGGAAACAAAACCGGAAGTGCTGACATAAGGTATTAAATGCCTTAGCTGAAGGGTGCGTTCGGCTAGGAAGCATTAACTGTTTTGTTTCCTGTTGTAGATTGGGCAGTAACCCATTAGTTCAGGACTGGGTCGAGGATGAGGGATGTAGAGGTAATACAAAATGTTCTAGCTATCTCGTCAAGAATGTTCAGTTCTATTAAGGACACGGAGGCAAGGATTATGCTTCTCTCTCTCTTTACTTAATAACCTCATGGCGGCCAATGAAAACACTATAAAAAGAAACTAAATTTCCCAAGATCCTACATAGTCCACAATCATAGCTAGCCCTCATATATAAAGGTCACCATTCACAAGGTCCTTCCTCTTTCTTTGCGATAGGTGAAGTCCAACATTGAGTCATCAACCGCATGAACACTGAACTACAACATCCGGAAGTAGAATCAACAGGACACCAACTTGCTGAAAACTCAGGATTAGTCCTCAGAGCTCACAAGTTCTTATCTCCATCCAAAACAGAGGACAAAATAAAATAGTACTAAAAATGGTTCTCAGACTTAGAATAACGAGTGGCGAGCAAAATATATATGCACACAAATTTGACATAATGTTACAGCAATTCAGTCAATAACAGAAAATAATTTTAATTACATCATTTTAATGTTGTCTAAAAAGGGTGGGATAATCCTCGCCTCCGTGGCCTTAATAGAATTGAAAATTCTTGACGTGATAGCTAGAAAAGTTTGTATTCTATGTCAGGACCGGAGACTTCGGATTACGCTAGTTCAAAGTTGATTTACTATAACTGAAGCCACATCAACAATAGGTTTATTTTAAAATACTTTAAAGGAAAAGTCGGTTGACCAATCAGCCGGTGCCATAATGTCCTCCAAGTGAGAACCTGTTGAAAACACCTTAGAAGCCACAGCTCCTCTGACTGAATGAGCCCCAAAATTGGAGGTATCAATCCCAGCTTTGGTCATTAACCATCTAACCCATCAAGCTAATGTAGCTGATGACACCAGACCAAATGGCTTTTGTAATTAAATGAGTAGTTGACCCTGGAAGTCCCGGCGAACTTGCCGAGTGAACTCCTCATACACTTTCAAACATTGAACCACACACAGTTTTTTATGATGTGGAAAAACAGGGTAAGAAACACATCTAGAATCTGTTTACTTTCTTTTGGAAATAGTAAAGCATACTCTGGAAGGAGTAAATACCTGCTATGTCCAACGCTTTAACATCCAATTCTCTATGACTGGAAATTAGACAAAGAAGGGTCGTACGTTTTACAGCTAATTGTTTGCATGTAAGGTCTTCGTTACAGGGCCAAGCGTTCAGAAATTGTAAAACCACATCAACATCTCAAAGCACTAAATATTTAGGCTTGGGAGGATAAGCCATCCTGGTAACATGCAACAGCTTACAAACTAATGGATGTTCACCACAGATTTACCATCAATATGGGGATGACCTGCTGAAATTATTGATCGTTCTATATGCCAAACCTTGGGCTGCTAAATCTGAGAGGAAATTCACGATTATACTAATGTTTGCCCCCAAGGGATCAATACTCCCTTCATTACACCAACCAGTCCATCTCTTCCACGAAGATTTGTATCATTTGTGAGTAGAGGGAGCCCAGGATTGGGACAGGAAGAGCAAATCGTTGTCTCAAACACCTGGCGCTTGCTAAGGGTTCCTGAAAGTCTCCATCCCATGAGGAACAACTGTCCCATCACTATTAGCAGATGAGGTAACCCTGCTAGGTCCAGCAACAGAGATCGAAATGCAGGGATCCGAATCGATAGGGCAGATGAGAGCTCCATCGCCACTGGAATCCATGGCTGAGCTTTCCAAAGCGGAGCCACAGGGACCAATTCCACTGATTATCTCCTTACCTGGGAGAGTACCCTCTGAATTATGGCGAATGGGGGAAATGCATATAGCAGACCCATCTCCCATGACTAAAGGAAAGCGTCTGACCCCATTGCCAGAGGGTCCAGCCTCCAACTGAAGAACCGAGGAAGTTGTGTGTTCGGTTGCGAGGCAAAAAGATCGATGGAACAAGGACCCCATAACAGATTGATTTTGGAGAATATCTGAGGGTTCAGCTTCCAGTTGCTGCCATCCCTCAGGAATGGCGTGTTTGCGAAGCAAAACAGAAACTTCTAGAACTATGAAAGAGCTCCCTTCTTGGGAAAAATGAAGTGTGAGGAAAACTGGACTGCTGAGGAGTTGCATAGAACTCTAGCCCTAATCCTTGAATGGTCCCCAATCAGGTTGGACCTGCCCGGAATGTACTCCGGTCCCCCCGATGGCTTTTGTATCGAACCACCCAAACATTGACCAAGTGCAGCAGAATGCAACAACTTGCATTCCGAGGGGATAGTGAGCGGATTTCATATGATCCCGCCAAGAGTTCCAGGCAATTGATATGGAGTAATTTCTCCTGAGAGGACCATCTTATCTCTGTTGTCACTGAGCCACAACGGGCTCCCCAACCCCAAAGGCTGGCATCTGACTCTAACACAAGTCCTGGAGTGGCTTCAAACATTGCTCTGCCATTCCAAGCATCCATATGATTCAACCACCAAGAGATCTCTGCGTTGGTCTCATTGGAAAGTTGGATCTGCTCGGAATAATATAGGCCCTTGCGAAGGTACAGGATTTTCAAGTGTTGAACAGCTCAATAATGGAGAGGTCCTGGGAAAATCCCCTGAATTGAAGAGGCCAGAAGACCTACCAGGTGAGCTAACTTCCTCAATGATATATTCGGAGAGGCAAGAGCTCTCCTCAACTCTTTCTTGGTAGAAATCCTCTTCGAAAGAGGCAACAGAAGTTGCACGTTGATGGAATCTACTTGAAAACCTAAAAAATCTATATTCTGAGAGGGAGACAATAGCGCCTTTTCCAGATTGATGAGAAAGCCTATGTCCTGGTGAAGGCTGGTAGTCCATGACAGATGTATCATAAGAGTCTCTTTGGATTGGGCCATGAGTAGTATGTTGTCCAGGTAAATAATCAGACAAACACCTCTCTCTTTCTGAGGAACTGGACCATTGGTCTTAAGAGCTTGGTAAAACACCATGGGGCAGAAGACAGGCCGAATGGGAGGACGGTAAATTCATAACATGATCTCTCCAGAAAAATTGGAGAAATCTGCGATGTGGGCCGAAGATCGGGACGGTTAGATAAGAGTCTTTGAAATCTAATCATACAAGAAAATCTTTTTCTTGAAGCAAGTCTCTTAGAAGATGGATACCTTCCATTTTGAAGTGGCGATATACTATACAAGAATTGAAGTCCTTTAGATTGAGAACCAGATGAGAACCTCTGCCTTTCTTCAGTACCAGACAAATGAGACTTAGAAAGCCGAGAGGGTGTGGGGTGGCCTTGACTATGACGTGTTTGCAAATCAAAGCGGAAACTTCTAGATCTATTAAAAAGAGCTCTCTTCTTGGGAAAACTGAAGTGTGAAGGAAACTGGACTGCTGAGGAGTTGCATAGAACTCTAGCCTAAACCCTTGAACGGTTTGCAAGATCCAAGGATCTGGAGAGAGACTTTCTCAGTAACTTAAACAATGCCTTATCCTGCCTCCCACGATTATTTCCAAAAAGGGAATCATTCTCACCTGTGGTGTTGTCTGAAGTGGCAGATCTGCCTCGGTTACCGCCTTGGTAGCCATAGCCGTAGCCTCTTTGAGATTTTGAGGGATAGAATCCCCCAGAGGTAGCGCCTCTTCCTCTGTGCACAAATCCTCCTGAGGTCTGATGGAATCCACAGCCTGGTGAACGACCTCTGAATCGCCCGGCCCTGGCAAAAAGGCCACCACTAAACATATTCCTCATGGATGATTGAGCTTTGTCCAAGGCCGAAAGTGGCCACATATTTTCTCAAATCTTTAACAAACTTGTCCCCGAACAATATTTTATTTGCTAAAGTGCCCGCCTCGGGCTAACTCTGCCAATTTAGGATCAATCCGCATGAGGAAGGGCCGTCTCCTCTCTGTAGAAATAGAACAGTTTGCATCGCCAAGCAAACATATATCTCTTTTAGAACGTTACAATATAGTGTCCTGATCTGAGGGAGTATTGGACTCTTTAGCTCGTACCGCCAGTTCGAGGATCTTAGTACTAGGACCAGATATGTCCAACAACTTATCCTGGCATCCTTTCCAGGCTCTGTCCAAACCCTTCGTGGGGTCTCTGTTGAACTTTTTAATAAAAGTTGCCAGATTTGGATCTAACTCCAGGGTATCTCCAACTTTCCCTAGATGGGACGGGCGTGGACATTCGGAGTGTAGAGTGCTATGTAGGTCACAGTCAAAACCTTTGCGGATTCTGTCCTGTACATAGTGTGCGACCTCAGCACAAGGAACCCATACGGTAGGCCTTGGGTGGATGATGGACTTCGGGTTGAAGGACAAGATCTTTTGGGTCTGGCTGTCCTCTTTGAGGTTGTTAAACTTACGTTTGCATTTTCCCAAGGGTTTAGGGTCGTTTGCTAGCTCCGAATCCAAGGAATGAAAGGACTCAGACTCCACGGTCTTTAAAGTATTTGTAGACAGTCTAGGAAGAGACCCCGCACCTTCCAAGGAAAAGAATGGGTCATATTTGGGGTCCTTGAGCACTGACGCAGCCATCTACACAAGAATCTCAGCCGAGGATGTTGGGCACACAGAGGATCTCTGAGCAAAGCCCACATCTGGTGCCAGATCATCTCTGGGCATACACACCATAGGGAATTTTCCTCTTAATTCACGTTGGCCATGCCGGACTAGTGGGTGGGTAAACGGTTTCAAGGCCTTTATCAGAGCCTGGTTTACTGAATCCTGGACATGGGTGCCCAAAGCTTCTACAAGTCTTTCCTCCATTCCAAATTCCTCATGTGTGTCAGGATTTTCCTGATAATACTCTTCTTCTTCAGCATAATATGCCATTTTAATAATGAGAGGAAAGGAGGAGTTCACAGGGGCACCCAGTAAAATAATAGTTAGCACCCAAGTGCTTCCAAAAATTGCTCTTCTCAATAATAGGTGGAGGGAGCACCTGTAAACCCCTAGGGCAAGGCCCTAACACGTTTATGCACAGTTCAGGGACAGTTTGCCGTACTTCCAAATTCGCGCTGCGCTGTGTGGCACTATCGGAATGAAAAGTGCCTCCAAAGCACATGAGCGAGTTGGAAGTAGAAAGAGGACAAAGTCCTCAACGTCCGGCCGCCATTAGAGCGTGTGGGAGCCGTGCACCGTGCCCACAGGCTCCCAGGGGAAGGAATACCAAAGTCAAAGAACTGCAACCGTATAAATAAGGGTCCAGAGACCCAACAGCGTTTTTACCGATCATGCGTCACCACGGTAAACGGACAGTGTGCACAATCGGAAAACAATTGGGCACAGCAGGAGGCCAGGTTTACGTCCCGCTCCCACTCCAAAAGAGCTGATTAAAGAATAATAAGCAATCGTACATCAAGTAGAAGGAAGAATTACACTTATCTCGCGCTGTGAGCAGCAAAGAAAGAGGAAGGACTTTGTGAATGGTGACCTTTATATATGAGGGCTAGCTATGATTGGACAGTATTGTGGACTACATAGGATCTTGGGAAATGTAGTTTTTCTGTTATAGTGTTTTCATTGGCTGCTGTGAGTTATTCAGTAAAGAGAGAGAAGCATAATCCGAGGCCTCCGGTCCTGACATAGAATTCCAAATTCTTCTCTGAATCAGATGAACTGAATTTAGAATGGTTGTTCGTCTTTTATTACCATGACGTCAGTATCATTGAAAGTAAAAGACAGACAACTGTGCTGTACTCACAGCACACAGCAGTGGCTGTCTAAAGGCTGGAGGAGACAGACTGCACTGGTCGTATCCACCGCTCTGGGTCCGATGCGGACGGTCGGCAATCTTAACATTTTTCTCATGGAGTGTGTACATGGAATTTCTTTCTACAGGTATGTTATGTATAAATGGATCTGTTGCATCGAAACACTTTTCTCACTGCCTTTTGTGTACCAAAGTCAATTATGATAATCTTTAGTGATAAGTATTGTTTTTAACCCCATTACCTCATAGTCCCTTTTAAATAAAAAAGTAAAGGTGTCTTCCAAGAATACTTCTGAACCACTGAAGGATACGAGTTAGGGTATCAGCAGGATCCTTCAATCATACAGGCCACAGCTAAAATTTAAGCTAATTTTCAGTTTATTTAGAAACGCATAGTTTCTTAATACCATTACACAAGTAATAAAATAAAAAAATTAAAAACTACAATAATGCACAACATATCCACACAAGCATCACAGTAAATAAGACACTATAGTGCCTCAATACTAAAGTGCCTCATTACCAATAAAATCACAAAAATGTATCAACAGTGTCCTTTTCATTTCCACGCTTCATTTCTATGCCTC
Organism: Pleurodeles waltl; assembly: GCF_031143425.1. NCBI lineage: Eukaryota > Metazoa > Chordata > Amphibia > Caudata > Salamandridae > Pleurodeles > Pleurodeles waltl. Next base: position 570,363,192 of record NC_090451.1, on the reverse strand, counting down.
TCATTGTCATCAGTTTGCTTCCTTTATGTTGGCATCAGTTCATGTCCTTTGTGGGTCCTGTATTCCTTGATGTACTTCACTCTAAACTGTTTTAAACCTAAGATAATGCATCCAAGAGAATTTTCTACCAGAGTGGTTGACAAAGTTGGTTGTCAGTGGATGACTGCAATTGCTTTAATATTTTAATATAGCTCCATTTCCTTGCAACAATTTGGCTCAGTTGTCTGAACTCAAGTCTATTCTGGGCTTGGGAGGTATAACGGGGGAGACGAAAAAGCGAACTAAACTTTTTAGAGAATATCTTGTTTGAGATTATTGCGTCTCTCCCTCATAGTGCTTCATTCCCATAACTTATTCTTGGTGCTAATTTGGCTGGAATTACTTTCAGCAGTGGAAGATAGCTTCGCCCAGAGTAGATTATGCTGCGTGTAGTCAAATGAAGACTTAAAATACACAAAGCACAAGTTGAGAAGTTGGTCTTTCAGACTGTATTTGTCCATCATTACTGACAGCTGCCGTCCCTGCTCCTTGAACAAACCCCAATTGGTTAAACTGAATTATGTGGTTTTTTGTTGCCCAGGAAAAAAATGATCTGTTAAAAGGAAGCCTGCAATAATGTCTTCTTGATCCTAGAGGATTTCTGTGGTAGCCATTTTTCTCCTCAAATGGGGTAGGACATGTCACCTCTAGGGAGTGGTTAAAGTCAGTGCTTAACTTGTGCTTGTTGTTTCCGGTGCAAGTCACAAGCACTTATTTTTGAAGACCGGCACTTATTTTTCTGCCTCAAGCATTTACTGCGAGCAAAAGACACATATGGGAAAGACGGAGGAAGAGAAAAACGAAAAAGCGTCACAATGGGAGAAAGCGGAAAGCTGCAAGAGTGAGCTGAATTGGCAGGGAGTGGCTGTAAATGGAATGAAGAGGCCCAAGATGGCTTCAGAATTATGCTGCCTCAGTCTTCCATGTTTACACATTTAATTGCAGCAGCCGCATGTTTAAGAGGAGGGCTTTGAGCAACAGCACGTTTTTATTTACAAATTAAGCACTGGTTAAAGTGCTTATTTAGAAAGCTATTCAAAACAGGTTCCAATATGTTAGAACTTGTAGTTGTTATTGGGGCCCTGTTCAAACTGTTTACCATTTCCCCGTAAAAAATCACACATTTTTCTTTTTACTTAGATATACTGCTTTAGCCCAGAAAGCATGCTTCTTTGGTATTCTCTCTTCCCAAACTGGCTTTTGGTATATTTCATTTAAGTATTTCAGATCAGCTTGGATTTTGCAGTGCCCTGGTTACTTCTTTGATAGCCTCAAGATTTTATTTTGGTTCTCCCTTATCGGGCTGTTTGAGGCAGATATATGAATCCTTTTCAAGTCTTGTGTCTGCTTCACAGATTTATAAGTTTGTTGATGGTGATTATTTGAAGAGTAGATGGCCAAATATTTATCTGAGAAAAAGGTCCACATATTTATTGGATCAAGAGTATCCCTTTTAAAACATTGCTTTGCCAGAACAGAGGCATTGGCCTCAATTGTTTCAATTGTGCGGTCTGACCACCTGAGTTTCCTATAGTTGTAGTTATTCCCCCGGAAGAAGGTCTGTATGCTTATTGAAAGGACATTGGATGTTGATCTCCATGATTTGCAGCCCATGGTCACTTTTTTCTGTCTTGACAAACTCTTAAGATCAAATTAAACTAAGAATGGTAGAGTTGCTGCTGTATAGTCTGTTGTTGAGTGTGCCCCGCTGAATAGTAAGACCCTGACGGGGGGTTGTCTTGCTGAAATCTTCCATTTAGTAGTCTAAGCCCCAGAGTCTCCAGATCTTTCACCAGAGTCACCACTTTATCTTTCCTAGGCTCATTTCCCTTTGTTCCATCAGACTGACTAGGAAAAACCCAGAGAAGGTACTGTTGCAAGATTGGATCTTCACAAGAAAAGGGTGAGAGCAGATTCATATCAAAGCCCCCGGTAATTAAAATTTCAGGGGCCACTCGGTCTTGTAACCAGTTTAGTAGAATGTCTACCAGTTTAGCGGGCATCAACTTCCTAGCACAAGCATCAGGGTGGATAAAAAGGTTAATTATCAAGAAGGGTCTCTTGATATCATTGTGCCAGTTCTCTAGTTTAACTGTCAGAATATCTAGGTCTTCTACATTCAACTGTTTGCTGTGTATTTTTAAAGCTACGGCTATGAAGGTCACCAAACACCCCCTTGGGCGCCCAAACCTCTTTATTTTTTGTGCTGAGGAAAAATAGCCATCTATTGTAAATGGCTGCATTGCCCAGGTTTCTTGCAGTAGAATAATTTTGTATTCTCCCAAGAGGTTTTTCAAGTTATTTTGGTATATACTCCATTGACATTCCAGGAGCGGTTTCCAGGGTTTAATTTCATTGGTACTTGTGTAGGGTGGGGGTGCTGCATGTTTGTCTATCAGGATCGTCAACCATCATATAATGCTGCATTTAACCACCCCACTTTTAGTTGGCCAAACCTAGTACTGCGTGTTGGGGAGTGCAGATTCTGCTGTGAGAAAGAGAAAGAAGTAAGGAATTATATATTACCAATCGGATTCCTAAGGAGAGAAAAGGGTTGCCACTGTCACCTTATGACTTCCTTCACCAGTGGCTTGTTCTGGTTTATCAAGGGGGCTGGCTAGCCTTATTGTTGAGGTGTACTGATCAGCTTTCACCATTCAAGCAATTGCTCTTTCTCCTGAAGAACTTTTCTGGCTAACTGGAATGTTGCCCAAGTGACAAGAGTTGATTCTTGATTCTTATTCTCCTTGTTATTCGTGGGAGGCAAAGGCTTTATTGATTCAATGACCGTTGTTGAATTATTTTCAAGACATTGGAACTGCCTGTAAAAGTTTTATAATGCTCCCACAGTTAAGTGTATCATGCACCCCCCTAGACTAGTATTCTGGCATAAGTAAAATTTGATTGCCATCTTATATAAGGCAGGGGACTATATCCCTGTGTTTGGTGTGCAGACTTGTTGATACAGGTCCTAGTTGTTTAGTGGCCGGAGAAGGATCAGGTAGCCTGGTCAATTAATGTGAACACTAGTTATTGAGTCTAATTGCACCGTTACACCTATTTGCATCTTCACGGTATCCACTCCTTGTTTAAACTTTGATTGGGCTTCCATTTCTTGTGTGGTTTTGGGTTGTGCTAGGTATTAATCAGTTCCAGTTACACCTGGACTGTCCTTGTTATTAGCTATGGAATGTTGGCACTGCTGTGTTTCCTTCCCCTGGTACTCTTCCTGCAGGGCCACGTTCCAAAAGGGGCTGAATCTCCCCTTAGACTGGGCTGAGGGTTTTTCTTTAGAGAGGACTCCGTCCCGAACTGGTGAGTTCCCACCCTGCTCAGATTTTCTACACTGTTTATCAAATGGTGGGTTAGATTTCATACTTGTTTGTTTGGCTACGTTATTATGGCTTAACTCAGTCACTAACTCTTCCTTGTGCTCAGCTTCATTGTTAGCTAGTGTGCTTTCAGTAGAACTAGTAATGAATGATGGGGTGCCCTTAGTTTTATTTCAGACCTTTGTTGTGTTTTTTCTCTGTGTTTCTGGCAGTGGCTCTTCAGTTTATTTTAATAAGCTTAGGTGTTGATTGCGAGGGGGCACATCCCTTATTGGTATATTTTTTGTTGTGTAAACACTGGTCTCCTGTGCTGTACTAATGTGTTGGTTGGCACCTTCTACTCCTCTCTTACCAGTATCTATATTGGTAGATTCATATGGCCTGCTAGAGGCACATGAATTGGTAAATAGTAATTCTTGTTGTTGAGAAAGGTATCCTATTTGGTTTTAAGTTCTTCTATTAGAGTAGTAAGAGCCTCTGATATAGTGGTATTGTTGATTATTGGGGCACAAGTGCATTCAGTATTTGTTGTTTCTGCAACTTCTGTGCCTGGGTTATCAGTTTATTTAAATTAGCCGCTTTTCATCAAACTCAGTGACTGATTTTGCCATAGCATTTAGCAAATGCATTTGGACATTCTTCTTTGTGGACTGGTACGTCAAGGCATCAAGGGTTAGCTGTGAAGTTTTAAATAGGATATCCCACACAGCCCAATAATCTATTTTCCCTGATGGGCTTTGCATACGATGTTCTTCCTTCTTGCTGTTTCCCGAACTTAGGGCCAGATGTAGCAAGCCTTTTGCGCCTCGCAAACTGCGAAAAACGGAGTTTGCGAGGCGCAAAAGGCCAAATGCGATGCACAACCGTAAATTGAGAGTCGGTACCGACTCGCAATTTGTGGCTGCGACTCGCAAATAGGAAGGGGTGTTCCCTTCCTATTTGCGACCGCATCGCCATGCAGAGTTGCTTTGGGACTGCGAATGCGGTCGCAAACCAACTCGCAGTTACCATCCACTTGAAGTGGATAGTAACTCATTCGCAAAAGGGAAGGGGTCCCCATGGGACCCCTTCCCCTTTGTGAATGCCCAAAAAAATAATTTTTCAGAGCAGGCAGTGATCCTATGGACCACTGCCTACTCTGAAAAAAACGAAACTAAATGGTTTCGGTATTTTTTCTTTTTGCAGCTCGTTTTCCTTTAAGGGAAACTGGCTGCAAAAAGAAAAAAAAAACTGCTTTATTCAAAAAGCAGTCACGGACATGGTGGTCTGCTGTCTCCAGCAGGCCACCATCCCTGTGAGTGCCTAGACTCGCTATGGGGTCGCAAACTGCGACCCACCTCATAAATATTCATGAGGTGGGTCTTTGCGACCCCATAGCGACTCGCAGAAGGTGTCTGAGACACCTTTCTGCATCTCACATTGCGAGTTGCAATTTGCAAGTCACTATGACTCGCAAATTGCAAGTCGCAATTTTTTACTTACCTACATCTGGCCCTTAATCCCACTGTATTTTGGTCTGCTTTGGGGTCAGTGTTTGCTCTGGCCAAACTGATTATAGGCTTGTTAAATAGTTCGTTAGCTGTGCATGGCGGGCTCCAACAATACGGCTTGTTTCTTCTCTTCTAATTGGGTTTGTATCCCTGTAGCACAGATCATCCATTATTTGATTTGATTGTAGACACAAGTCTTACGGGTTTGGGTTAGGCAGTGATAAACCTTTTGGGTTTAACTGGTATTGCTCCATTTGATAAGTGCCTGCAGAAGGCATTTGTTCTCGTTCCTCCTGTGCCATATGTTGTTTACAAGACTTCTTGTCCTTTTTGACCGTTTACCATAACTTCTATTGGCAACAGGGATCCGTTTTTTAATAAATCACTTGAGTGTTTTAACAAAGGAGTAGATGGGCTGGGGGGTGCTAATAAAGAAGGCAACTGTAGTGTGAGTAAGTCTAAGTCGGTTATTGATCCCCGTATGGTCTCCTTGTTTTTCGTGCTCCTCTCCAGTTCTTTGTTTGGCGTTAGAACCCTTGTTTCTTTATCAGGCCCGACTTTTCTACTTGAGTTGTGTGCAAGAATGTATTCACTTTTTGTTGGGGAAATTGGGGTTGGAACAATAGATTTACCCCTGAGACGGTAACGATAGCCCCAACAGGGTCCCTTAAGCAATCAAATGTATGCAGAATTTTTGAAGACTTCTCAAACAATCGCAATACATGGGAGATTAAGGACTGAGGCTCCCAAGCCAATTTTGCCTTTAAACTCCTTGCTGTCTGCAAGGATTGCAATTTCTTTTTTCTCCTGGGCAGCGGTTGAGCTGCTCTTTCTCTCCCTGACGGCATAGTTATCCTGCCTCTGTTATTTCTGTTATTCTGGACGTTGGTAAACAAAATTCTGATTAAGTAGTTTAAATAATTTAAGGCAGACTAGTTAACTGATACCCCAGGGTTTCGGGCAGGAGTGCGAAAGATAGATGACTTCTGTTTGAGAGTCCCAGGGTTGGAAGGAAGTTACTGCCGTAGATCATCAAGGCCCAAGCCAAACAGTTACCAATTCTTTCCTTGCTCTGTACTTGTTCCCAACTAGATTCTTTCCACCAGGAGTTGCTCTACCTCCTCTGCACATCCCTCGACCTCCCATCCCCACCCCCACACTCTTCCTCATCCTCAGCTTTCACTCCAGTGCTCTCCACCTTCCATCCTCCTAACATTCCTTGACCTGGCTTCCTTCACCTTCAGCCTCTTCCTATCGTTCTCCTCAGTCCTCACCCCATCGCTCTCTACCCTCCCTCCTTTCCACTGTCTCTGACCTCTCTTCCTTCCTCGTCCATCCTCTCTTCATTGCCCTCCAGTTTCAGTCCTCTCCCCGGCTCTAACCTCCACCCTCTGTTTCTTTCCCACTTTCCTTTCCTCCTTATCCGTGGCACCTCTCCTCTAACCTCTAACCTCCATCTTCTTCTCTCTTTCCCCCTTTCATTTGCTCGGTAGCCAGCTGCCCATCGCTCATCCCCCGCAGCCCTGATAGACCGCCACGGCTGCACGTCTTGCCAGCTTCCAATACTAGGCCAGCGATGGCAAGCTGGGAGACTGAAAGAAAACTCCGGAGCAAGCCCAGCTCAAGGGGAGGTCACAGTGTCTGTCAGCTGAATCAACGTAGGCTATGTTAAAGGAGTTCCTGCCCCCCAGGGAGATGTACAAGCCCACGTACCTGTTTCGAATTATTAATAACAAGCAATAAGGAGAATATTATTGTGACTAGTAACATGTGAGGGTAGGGATTGTGAGGTAGTACAATTATTATAAATAAGTTATGGAAGCCTCAGGATTTCTACAATCAGCACATTGCGGAGGAGACGCGCCTGCACTCACCCGAGTGAGTGCTGAGCTGCAGCTACCACCAACCAAACCTTAGATCCACTGAAGGTAGGCGACTTGTCTTTAATCTTTCACAAAGTTCACGCTGCCCATTCGTTACCGACGGATTAGTAATTCTCCTTCTGACGCAGTTTAGTTGTCACAACCGCGCAGTGACTTCGTCTTCGAGGTCAGACCTCAGAGTGGAGGGCACAATTTACATTGTGACAAACTGCGTCAGTAGTACAATGGCCAATATGTCTGGGTACTGTCTCAACTAAACTGCAGTCTGCTGTTAGATATCACAGTTTGTCAATGTTTAAAGACCCCAATGGGTTTACATGGGAGTGTGAACCAGGCTGAGCAGGGACCAGCTGTGATCTCAACAATAACAACTGTGTTTCGAAACCAGACGGGAATGGAGGCACCCTTACAGACCATGTGAATGGCTAGCGATACACATTCAAATATGGTCTTTATTAACATCGATAGTTTTCAAAATAAACTCGGGAACAATTTAAAAAATCGGTGAAATCAATAAAGATGACTGTGCCTACATTAGCCGCACACACCCCAAAAATACTTCAACAGTAGCACCTGTGTGGATATGGTTGGCGGTTACCGATGCCCACCTAGTTATACCAGCAAACCGCATGAATGGGGCATAAAGGAGTATATTCATTTCCAAGTCACCTAACTTTTCTCTGACTCATGAGTGCTTGGTCTGCATAGTCTGCTTCCCTCAATAACCTTTACCAAGGCACAACTCAGGGGTACACACGGGTGGACCGCATCCACCCACTATTTTCACACCCTGCCAAGAATTTGGGCCCCACTGTATCGTATGCTGAAATCGCCCCCGTGTAATTTTCAAACACATCAGCAGCGCCTGCTCTTGTCTGCTTTCCTTCTCGGCAGCAAGGTGCAGGCGGGGAGGGGGGCTTTGTTCTTTCAGGCTCCAGGTGGGCCATAAGCAAGGCTGCACTTAAGGGGCAATTTGGCCTCCTTTTGTTTAAGTATCCATGCTGGGAGCTATCTGTACCCTAATGCCTAGCTGTAAATGCAGGGGAAGGAAAAACTAAAGCAGACAGCTTGTTAACACTTCTCAGGTACTTAAGAGATCACCAGTTTTGATTTTTGACTGATGGTATTTTCCAGAAGACGTATTATTCCTGAATGCTACTTTGAGTCAAAACTGGGACTGGACAAAACCGATCTTTCCATCAAGTATGTTAACCACCAGAGTGAACTTTCCATTATTACTATTCCCTCAGAATTACTGGGAACACAAAGATCTGTGCAGCAGGTGACTTATTTCAAAATTCATACTTTGTAACCAATTGAGCAGAACAGAACAAATTTACTGTCACATGCCTCCTTGTCAATTGTTCTGTGGCCGAGTTCTAAAAAATCAATGTATAAGTTGAGGTTTAGATTTTGAGTCAGGGTTGTTTCACTTTTCTGGCACAACCCTGACGCAAAATCTATTTTGGGATCTACAGTGCTACACAAATCCAGATTGTGTTGCTTGGTTAAAAATGCAGGCATTTGCATGGGTGTGCTTGGGCATTCATGTGCATTCAACTATGCATTTTGATGCAAATCCTTATTTACAAAGATATGTACACATAGGTTTGCACCACACAGGTGCGTCTACCTGAGCCTCGCGTAACAAGGAGAAATATATCCATTTATCCTCTTTATTACCTTTTTCGCATGTATGTTGCAGCTCACATGCAAAGAAGAAATACTCTCATAGGATAATTTTTTTGTGACTTTGTAAAAAAAAAAAAAAGACAGAGATTAACAGAAGGCAGCGCATTGCGGTGCCTTGTGTTGCTGTGTGTGGGAAAGGGATTAAGTGGATGGTGCATCGTCATTCCCGTACATCCACCCATGTATTTTGTTTACAAATAATATACATAGTCTTAAGGCAGGGACACTTGCTTTCCCTGGGTCAGCTCTTAAATCCTACTTCCCTGTCTAAGGGTCGAGATTATTCCCCATTTATGTGAGGATTCATTCCAGGTTGGCCCTGCGAGTTAGTTCAAGTCTTAGAAAGAAGAAGCCTTAGAAAGTCATTGTGCCTCACCTGTAGCGTGACGGTTAGAGCAAATTGCCCCCGAAGTCTGTTGACCCAGTATTCAGTATTCAGTCTTACCTGCTGTTGCTGTAGTAGAGGTTTGGATTGCCCTGGCACATGTCTACAGCCCAAAACAGATAGTGGAGCACTCATGTATATAGATTCCTAAATTTTCCCAATATCAGTTTTAAATCAACTGTTCATGTAGTCAAAATATCCATTTATACATTGCTTTTATTTTTATACAAAAATGGAAGTAGGTATGTGGCTAATTAAGTCAAGTACATCATTTATTAAACATAGACATACATCCATAACGGCATACATTGATTATTTTACAATCCAAAAAATTATATTGACAAATGTACAAATATTTAACCAAAAACAAATCACAAGTTATAATAAATATCAAAAATTCTGATAAAAAACAATCTTCACAAATGTTGACAGGATTCAATCAATGGACAGAGTTGACAGGATACAACCAGACAGGATTCGCTCAATAGACAGAGTTGACAGGATACAGCCGACACGTGTTTCGTCCTGCTCTAGGACTTTCTCAAGGCTTTTAACATGAGAAAATATATGTATAAAGATTAAGAGAAAATCAACATATATCTTACTCTACAACAAAGCCACATACATGTAGACAGCACCAAGTGAACAAACTAAACCAAGATCTACACCAAATCACCAAAGAAAATTGCTTTTATTTGAAAAAGAGTGAAAAAACAAAAATAAGCAAAGAAACACACTGATTGTGGACCCCATTTTAAAAAAACAATCTTGTGTTAGTACAAAATGTGCAGTGAATGAATAGTCCATCAAAGGATGTAGTCCCTTACACTTGTAAGTATAGCTACTAATACGTAGATGTACCTCTTAATATGTTTTATAATCCAGTGCCTTCTATGATGATACTGGTAATCTTAAAAAGTACCAACACTATTTAGCCACATGATCTTCCAATATGTTTGTACCTCAAATAACTAGTCCATCACTTGTACCAACCTTCTAATTAATTAGCAAATATAAGCACCCTTTGTCAACAATCTTGATCCAAAGGGTCACTACATTTGGGAACTTCCATCTCAAGTGTGGTCACTTTAATACTCGAAAAAATTTATAAATGACCCCTAGCGAGTATGAAGAAAAAATATACAAAATCACCAGACTACTCGTTGCAACACCAGAAAGCCAAAAATAGATAAATTAGTTAAACATAGCTTAGACATTAAATATATGACTTTCAAAAATTAACCAAATAAGAACCCATTGAAACTTATAAACGCGCTTATCTAAGACTTTCATTGTTATGTATGCCGTTATGGATGTATGTCTATGTTTAATAAATGATGTACTTGACTTAATTAGCCACAAACCTACTTCCATTTTTGTATAAAAGCAATGTATAAATATATATTTGAACTACATGAACAGTTGATTTAAAACTGATCTTGGGAAAATTTAGGAATCTATATACATGAGTGCTCTACTATCTGTTTTGGTCAGTATACAAGTAACTGGTTTAAATATTGTTTATCCCAGTATATGTGCTTTGGCAACAGGCACACGTTTAGTGTTTGAGCACCGAATATCTACACATTCACACTAGCAGAAATGTGCAGCTAAACTATGGTCATTGTTGCCTTAAACTTGCATTATTTAGAATGACAGCTTGCACTTCCTTAGTGAATACCATATTGTTGACTGTTGACTATATAGATTCAGAATAACGAGTAATTAGACATCTATTGCAATGGATCCCTTTGGAGACAAGAGAGATAAAATGTTTTTAGAAATGTTTTCACAAGGACTTGAAGATGCTTCCAGGGTAATATTGGGCCCAAACCACTTAGAAGGAATGAAGAAAAAATATATCAGATTTGAGAAACTTCGCAAACAAGAATTATCCCGATGGTGGGACGCAACAGTGTTGAAAAAATGCATCACAGACAGAAAAGTACCCAGGGGACTCAGGATAATAATTTTTCCCTCTTTTGATGATTTATCGTCAAAACATATGCAGGATTGGGAACAATTGCTCTTTGAGGCATCAAAGGGAATGATGTTAATTCTGATAGAACATGCAGAATTTAAAAGAGAAAGCTTATTGATGGAAATACAAGAGCTAGAAAAGGAGATTCTAACCTTAAACTTGCCAGATGTTAAAGAAAAGAATGACAAAATATTGAGAGATGTATTAGAAAAACACCAAATGTATGTAAAAAACAAAAAAATGATCAAAATACAAAGAGACGATAGGGACTATAAGAATGGGCGAGTGAACACCTTTGCCAAGGGATTTGATAGTTTACCTATCAAAATGTCAAACCAAGAAATGACTGAAATCAGAGATACATCTGAAAGTGAATCGGAAGTCTCAATCACATCAAGTGAACAGGAGAGGGAGGAATCAAGTGACAACATAAGCATAGCATCTAATTCAGACTTTAGAGCCTCTGCAAGTTTTTTACAAGAGGCCAGAAGATATCGATTAGGCAACAGAAGAAACTTTCCACAACAAGTACAATCAAAACTAAAAAGCGAACACGTTGAGGTAAAAGGCAAAAAAAAATTCCAGGATAAACAAAGGAACTGGGGTCCAAACCAGAGCTGCCAAAACCAGGCACCAGAACAATTGACAGCAATATGTTCTCACAAAGGAAATGCAATCTCCAATGTTGTCTATAACAATTATATTTCTATTGTTAATTTATCAAACTATGTACTAACAATGGAACAAATAAATGTGTTAAGTAAAGATTTAGGTTTCTCATTGTCCAATCATTGTAATATGACTCAGGTATATCTTGATTTTTTAAAGTTTGTATGACAATTGAAACTTAAAAAATATTTGTAAGAAAATAACAAAAGATTGAATATTGATAAGTCATATATCACCCCTAGTACACATACAATCAAGGATATTGGAGATATTCAGACTCTGCTTTTTCTAAATGACACAGGTTGGTGAACACATTGATATACAACAAATATTAAATGACTTAGAAATTGATCAGGACTTGTCATTAAATAGTGGACTGAAATCTAAATCTAACTTTATACCAACATTATCTGCTGATAATGCTATAGATATCTTTGAAAGATTAGTTAAAGCTGATCTAAATATTTTGGACAGCAAAATCAAAGCGGGAAAAACACATATCTTACACAACATAACACGAAATGAGAGACTAGCTTTACAAAATCTGTGTGATAATCAGACTCTGGTTATTAAAGAAGTGGATAAAGGAGGAAATATAGTCATTCAAAATAGATCAGACTATGTAAAGGAAATGAATCGACAATTGGATGATGCTTTATCCTATGTTAAACTAAAGGCAAATCCACTATTTCAAATAGTGGGCAAATTGAATGAACTCCTGAAAATGTGGTTGGATAAATGTCTTATCTCACACTTAGAGTATAGATATATTCTTAACACACATCCAAGGGCACTGTGTATGTATATGTTACCCAAGATACATAAGCATAAAACATCACCTCCGGGAAGACCTATCATATCGGGGATAGGCTCACCCACTGAAGGACTGTCAGAGTGTATTGACAACTATCTACAGCCGATCATAAAAAAACTTGCCATCATACTTACAAGACACAAAAGACGTCATAAAAAAATTGGAGGACATCACATGGTCACCAGATATGTTATGGGTAACCATGGATGTCAGTTCTTTATATACATGTATACCCAAATTCAAGGGTTTAGAAGCAGTGCAGCACTTTCTTCAAAATCGATTGGCTTCATATTTAGAACATACAGATATGTTACTAGGTATGATTGAGTTCATCTTGGATAACAACATGTTTATTCACGAAGGAGAATGGTATAAACAGGCCCAAGGAGTGGCCATGGGTTCAAGATTTTCACCATCATATGCCAACTTATATATGGGTTTGTTTGAAAAAATTCATATTTGGCAGAATGGACCTCCTTATCTAACTGAACATATTTTTTTCTGGGGTCGATATATAGATGATGTTCTCATGATTTGGACAGGAAGTGAAGTACTACTGACACAATTTGTGAATCATATCAACATAAATGACTTCAACATTACGATACCAGATGACCATAGTAGAGATCGGATACATTTTCTACATTTGGAAATCTTTACTGAGAATGATACAGTTCACACTTTAGCATACCATAGCCAACCGCTTGCAATGCTGTATTGCATGCCAATAGCTCACACCCGAGAACACAGATAAATGCTATACCCTTTGGAGAAATGATCCGATTAAAAAGGAATTGTAGCAGATCTGATTTATATGAGAAAGAATTGGAACATTTGGAGGAGAGATTTATCAAAAGAGGTTATTCTATGCAGATTATAATAAAAGCAAGAGACAAAGTTAATAAGATATCGAGATCTTCACTCTTGAGAAAAGGCACAAAATCCAAAAAACTAGTATCACAAAATCAAATTTGTTTTTGTACACCTTTCAGTCAAAATAGTCTGGCTATATATAGAATTCTACCCAAACATTGGAATATTCTGCATACTAATGATACCTTAAACATTTTTTGTCAACTAAACCCAAAATGATTCACAAAAGGGGTACAACCATTAGGGATCTTGCTTGTAAAAGCTTCTTACCTCCAATTAAGACCGACTCAAACACATGGTTGCCGACAAAACCAATGGGTTTTTACAAATGCAGTAACTGCAACATGTGTAATATAGCACTATACAAAACTTTGGATTTCAAATTTAACGACAGCAAATCCTATAAGATTCAATCTTTTATAAATTGTAACAAGAAATACGTTGTGTACGTATTACTATGTGAGTGTGGTAAAATTAATGTAGGGAGCACCATTAGGTCTCTGAAAGAGAGGATCCAGGAACATATGCGTTCTTTAAGGGATAATGATCCCTCATCACCCGTTGTTAGACATATCACTAAAGAACATACAACTTTAGAAATTCCTGTGATCAAATACATGGGTATTAGTCAGACAATTCTACATCCGAGAGGGGGAAATCGAGAAAATGAACTTAGAAAAAAATAGGCTAGGTGGATCATTAGACTCAGAAGTATTGAATTAGGCATGAACTTAGATCATGAAATGCATAATTTCTTATAATGAGTTTCATAATGATCAATATGTGTTATCTTGATCTGAAAAATTGAGGTTATGATTTATTATTACTAAATAGTTGAAGGATACAATGTTAATTCAATAACCACTAACAATGTCTTTCAGAATTACATTGGATTAATTTACCTATGTCCTTTGAATCCTAGGATGTTTACATAGTGGTTCTTATCTATAGTTCTTCTCTTCCTTACTTTATTATCATTTGATCCTAACTAACATCATGATATTCTCTCAATTTCCTGTTGGGCGATGCATGAATACTGGAGTTGCATGCACTGATTCTAAATTAGAATTGATCTAGCTGACATTGGTGACACTGGTGCTATTTATGGTAGACCCCTGTGTTCCTTCTAGTTGAGCTTTTCTCTTTGATATATTATGACATGGTCGCCAACTTGGTAATAAATACTATATGTGGACTGTTTGCTAGTGGCTTATCGATACTGATTTGCTGTGGGCCAATTAGGGGGTGATTCCAACCCTGGCGGTCGGCGATAAAGCGGCGGCCAACCCGCCAACAGGCAGGCGGTCAAAAAAATGGAATTCTGACCTTGGCGGGAACCGCCAACACAGCCCGCCACTTTAACACTCCGACCGCCACGGCGGGACAGACAAACAGCGCAGCGGTCACCGCCAACAGACAGGCGGCAGACAATGTACCGCCCACCCTATCACAACTCACCAATCCGCCACCTTTTCCGGGGCGGGAGCCCCGCCGATAAAAACACGGCGGAAACAGACTACGAACTGGAAAAAACTCACCTCTACACACTCCACGAGGATGGAGGACAGCATGGAACCCGAATTAAACATCCTACCAGCTATTGTCTACGTGCTCATCTACCACGAGTACGAACGCCGGCGCAGACGACAACAGTGAGTACTGCACCCACGACACAGGGGAGGGGGGAGGAGGAAAGGTTACGGGCACACACATACGCGACACACCCACCCCCCCACCCCCCACCCCCAATCCCTACACACCAAGGCAGAGCAACAAGTCAGAGTGACACCCCCCGGAATAATGCAAAGACATAATTAAAATGATCCTTAAAATTTATGTATAAAATAGGTTCATCGAAGTTGTGGTAAATATGCAATATGAAATATACAAAATAAAGAATGAACATAGTGTACATTTTAAACATAGGCAATAAGTCCTGCACAGTCAGTTAAATTTCCATAGTCCGTAGGCCAATGTGTAAAACACATGGGCAAAGCCCACACAGGAGACCGGATACCATTGGAGAGAACACTGCAGGGGCATCAGATGATAAAACTACAGGCACCTCAGGGGGAAGGGAAGGGGGGGCACCTCAGCCACATGAGTCCACGACGCCAGATCCACGAGGGGCCTCCATGCCCACTGTACCATCCTGTGGAGTGCAAAGCCACAGTCTCTCAAGTCTCTACAGTGGGCGGGTTGCCCACTGTGCCATCCTGGGGAGTGCAAAGCCACAGTCTCACAAGTCTCTACAGTGGGTGGGTTGCCCCCTGTACCATCCTGGGGAATGCAAAGCCACAGTCCATCAGATGGATAACAGACTCCACTGGTATTGGAGGAGGCATCGTGCCCAGAGTGCTTCGTGAACACCTGCTCGACACAGAACCGGCACTGTCAATGGGCCAGCGGTGCTTGAGACAGCGTTGCCCAGCAGAGCGGTGCTTGACAGGAAGGGCCCAGCGGAGCGGTGCTTGACAGGAAGGGCCCAGCGGAGCGGTGCTTGAGATGAAGGGCCCAGCGGAGCGGTGCTTGAGACGCCGGTGCCCAGCGGAGCGGTGCTTGAGATGAAGGGCCCAGCGGAGCGGTGCTTGAGATGAAGGGCCCAGCGGAGCGGTGCTTGACAGGAAGGGCCCAGCGGAGCGGTGCTTGACAGGAAGGGCCCAGCGGAGCGGTGCTTGAGATGAAGGGCCCAGCGGAGCGGTGCTTGACAGGAAGGGCCCAGCGGAGCGGTGCTTGACAGGAAGGGCCCAGCGGAGCGGTGCTTGAGATGAAGGGCCCAGCGGAGCGGTGCTTGACAGGAAGGGCCCAGCGGAGCGGTGCTAGACTTGAAGGGCCCAGCGGAGCGGTGCTAGACTTGAAGGGCCCAGCGGAGCGGTGCTGGAGATGAAGGGCCCAGCGGAGCGGTGCTTGAGACGCCGGTGCCCAGCAGAGCGGTGCTTGACAGGAAGTGCCCAGCAGAGCGGTGCTTGACAGGAAGGGCCCAGCGGAGCGGTGCTTCTCACGGCGGGGCCCTGTCCAGCAGTGCTTCTCACGGCGGGGCCCTGTTCAGCGGTGCCTGTCTTGGCGGGGCCCTGTTCAGCGGTGCTTCTCACGGCGGAGCCCTGTTCAGTGGTGCCTGTCTTGGCGGGACCCTGTTCAGCGGTGCTTCTCACGGCGGGGCCCTGTTCAGCGGTGCTTCTCACGGCGGGGCCCTGTTCAGCGGTGCCTGTCTTGGCGGGGCCCTGTTCAGCGGTGCTTCTCACGGTGGGGCCATGTTCAGCGGTGCCTGTCTTGGCGGGGCCCTGTTCAGCGGTGCCTGTCTTGGCGGGGCCCTGTTCAGCGGTGCCTGTCTTGGCGGGGCCCTGTTCAGCAGTGCCTGTCTTGGCGGGGCCCTGTTCAGCGGTGCTTCTCACGGCAGGGCCCTGTTCAGCGGTGCTTCTCACGGCGGGGCCCTGTTCAGCGGTGCTTCTCACGGCGGGGCCCTGTTCAGCGGTGCTTCTCACTGCAGGGCCCTGTTCAGCGGTGCCTCTCACGGCAGGGCCCTGTTCAGCGGTGCCTGTCTTGGCGGGGCCCTGTTCAGCGGTGCTTCTCACGGCGGGGCCCTGTTCAGCGGTGCCTGTCTTGGCGGGGCCCTGTTCAGCGGTGCCTGTCTTGGCGGGGCCCTGTTCAGCGGTGCTTCTCACGGCGGGGCCCTGTTCAGCGGTGCTTCTCACGGCGGGGCCCTGTTCAGCGGTGCCTGTCTTGGCGGGGCCCTGTTCAGCGGTGCCTGTCTTGGCGGGGCCCTGTTCAGCAGTGCTTCTCACGGCGGGGCCCTGTTCAGCGGTGCCTGGCTTGGCGGGGCCTGTTCAGCGGTGCTTGTCCTGTCTTTCTAGGGAGCCAGACCTGGCCAAGACTCCCCGCTTAGTCGCCCTCCGACCTTGCGGTTGCGGGGCCCTCCTGTGATAGAGTCTTGGGCCCGTAGGTGTCGTCCGTCACACCCGGAATGGGGCTGGTGGGGCCCTCCTGGTCAGCTCGCCTGCTGCATGACTTCTCCGCCCTGCTGCCCTTGCCCTCCTTCGCTGAAGCTCTCTGGCCCTTGCCTCCCTTTGATGATGTGGCAGGTGACGGGGCAAGGCTACTGTCCTTGGTGGCAGCCGTCTCAGGCTTCTCGCGCCGGCCCTTAGTTTTTTTTGTCCTCTTCCCAGGGGGTGGGCTGGCTGTCCCCTTGCTGCTGGCCGATGTCCCTGCCCTAGCAGCTGGTGGACTCCAATAGCCATGCACAATGGTCATACTAGATGCAGGGCTGGTGGTGGCTGAGGTGCTCTTTGGACTCTTACCAGATGGAGGGGGTGGGTCAGGTGATGCAAAGAGGTTAATTTTGGAGAGGAAAAGTTTTTTAGGAGCAATGGGAAGGGTAGGTGCAGTGGGCATGGGAGTGGAGGAAGAGGATGTGGTTGTAGGAGAGTCAAGTGTGCTGTCTTTGGGTGCAGGTGCCTGTGACGGAGGCTGTCGTGAGGTGGATGGCTGTTGGGTGGGTGGCTGCCTGCGTTTGTGTGTTTTGGAAGAGGAGGTGACAGACACACTGGGAGAGGACACAGGGGACGTGTAAATGGCAGTGGGGGTGGTGACTGCACGTGTGCGGACTGTACTGGAGGGTGTGCTGGTGATGGAAGTACTGGCTGATGGTGGTGTGCATGCAGGTGTGAGTGGAGACGTCACAGGGAGGGAGGAGGGAGACGAGGAGGAGGGGGACACAGAGGTGGTGGTGACTGTTGCCATGTCTGCATCTGGATGTTGCTTGGGTGAATGCTTGTGGGATCTGTGGTGCTTATTTCTGGATGAGCTGCCCTTGGGTGTTGAGGTGTGTGCAGGCTGGTCTGATGGTGTGGATGGGATAGGCTGAGGAACAGGAGACTGGGACTGGGTGGAGGCAGTTAGAAGAGGGAGGCTGGAGACAGGGACAATGGCTGCCGTCAGTGCTGAGGCCAGAGCGTTGAACGATCGCTGATGGGCAGCCTGACCCGAATGAATGCCCTCCAGGTATGCATTGCTCCGATGCACCTCCCTTTCTACACCCTGGATGGCATTCAAAAGGGTAGACTGCCCAACAATGATGGTCTGGAGGAGGTCAATGACCTCCTCACTGAGGGCAGCAGGGGTAACTGGGGCAGGGCCTGAGGTGCCTGGGGCGAAGGAGATGCCCGCCTTCCTGGGCGAGCGGGCACGGAGCGAAGGCTGAGGGGCTGCTGGGAGGGCGGGGCTGGTGCGCTGGGTGGCGGCTGTACCTGTTGTGGCGGTGGGCACGGATGTTGCCGCCACCGCAAGGGAGCTCCCTTCCGAGGACGTGTCGGTGTCGCTGACGTCTCCACGTGTCCCCGTTGTGGAGCTCCCCTCGCCCTCCGTCTCACTGGTGAACTCGGAGTCGGTTGCATGGCCCTCTGGGGCCATGTGAGATGCAGCTCCCTCGTGCGCTGATGCCACTTCTCCTCCGCCTGATGATGCTAATGCACACATAAACAGGAAGACAAAGAAAATGGGGGGGGGAGAAATAAAGACAGTTTGAGTGCATGCATTGGCAACACCGTTGTCGGAGAGGACAGACACAGAAGCCCCCAGCACTACGCCGCGCAATCGGGGTACACTACTCAGTTCTTGTGACTAGGCCTACAGGTCTATGGACGACAAATGCACACATGGGTGATGCAGGACCATGGATAGCTGTACTTGGCACCCTACAGAGGTGGGGGGCTGGGGCACAGGGCCATGCCTAACGGAGGGGACTAGCCTACAGAAAGCGCCCTGGCCTAGAGTTACCCACAGCCCTCCTCCCCAACCCAGACACCTCCACTGCGCGCAAAGATAGCAGAATGTGCAGATACTCACCCCCTTGTGTCTGCTGTGATTTCCTCACGTGCCCATCCAAATCGGGGTAGGCCACCGCCAGGATCCGGGACATCAGGGGGGTCAATTGGCGGCTGGCACCCCTCTTACGTTGGGAGGCCATCCCCAGCAGAGACTCGGCGGTCTTTCTGGTCCCGCAGCGGATGTCCTCCCACCTCTTTCGGCAGTGGGTGCCCCGTCTGTTGTGGACCCCCAGGGCCCAGACGTCCTTGGCGATGGCACGCCAAATGTCGATCTTCTGATGGGCGCTGACCTATGTGACATGTACAGGGTGGGAAAGGAAATATCATCACTTTTCTGCATGGTCGATGTGAGTGGCCCCCCCTCCCCAACCTTGCCATGTGGCACATGCTCTCATCTGTCGTGCGTTGCACTCCTCATTCGCTCCCCTCCCCACCATCTTACATCCACCCCCTCAACACAGGCATAGCCCATTCAACGTGCACCCTGTGTACTAACCTGTTGGTCTGGAGGACCGTAGAGTAGCGCATACTGGGGGAGGACCCCATCAACAAGTTTCTCCAATTCCTCAGATGTGAAGGCAGGGGCCCTTTCTCCAGTCGCAGCAGCCATTGTATCTCCCAGACCGAGGTGACAGCAGCACTTGCAGTATAGGTCCTCTCCTGTGGATGATCAGGTCTCGAGTGATTAAGCTGATAGAAAATGGTGGTCACGCCCGCGGCGGTGCGTACCGCGACCGCCGGCGCACATCGTCATTGGCTCCTGAAACCCATAGGGTTCAATGTTAACCAATGCGGCTTAGCACCGCGGTCTTCGACCGCCTACCGCCACGGTGTGCCACGCCAGCGCATTGACCTCACATCCCACTGTCACACTTCACAGGTCAGGCAGCCACCATTTCAAGGGCCCACATGGCATAATTTCAACTGCGTCACACAGGCCTAGGCCGTGCATTGCCACTCATACAAGCCTTTCTATGCATAGCAAATCTTTTACTGTGCAAGATGTGTGAACGAACCTGTGGTTTGCTTGACTCTGTGCTCCATGTTGTCCTTCCTAGGCACCGTCCGCTGGGACTTGCGAGGAGAAGGATTAATTCTCCCATGTACCGACCGCTGGTGGACCTGTCGACAATGGAAGAACAACATATTATACTTAGATACAGGCTTGACAGATCCACTATACATGAACTGTGTGCCCAGCTGGAGCCAGACCTGATGTCACCCATCCGCCAACCCACAGGGATTCCCCCTCTAGTGCAGGTTCTGTCAGTACTCCATTTTTTGGCAAGTGGGTCTTTTCAGACAACAGTGGCCATGTCATCAGGGATGTCTCAGCCTATGTTTTCTAAGGTTTTGTCCAGAGTGTTGTCTGCCCTGATGAAATACATGCAGAGCTACATTGTTTTCCCTGAGGTGGATGATTTGGCTACAGTGAAGGGTGATTTCTATGCCCTTGGACATATCCCCAACATCATTGGTGCCATTGATGGGACCCATGTGGCTTTGGTTTCCCCCAAAGGAAGTGAGCAGGTGTACAGAAACAGAAAAAGTTATCATTCGATGAATGTCCAGGTGGTCTGTTTGGCTGACCAGTACATCTCCCATGTAAATGCCAAGTTCCCTGGGTCAGTGCATGACGCGTATGTTATGTGAAATAGCAGCATCCCTTATGTGATGGAACAGCTACAGAGACACCGTGTGTGGTTATTAGGTGACTCTGGTTACCCCAACCTGTCGTGGCTACTGACCCCAGTGACGAATCCCAGGACCAGGGCAGAGGAACGGTACAATGAGGCCCATGGGCGTACTAGGAGGGTGATCGAGCGGACCTTCGGCCTCCTGAAGGCCAGGTTTAGGTGCCTGCATATGACAGGTGGATCCCTAATGTACTCACCAAAGAAGGTGTGCCATATCATCGTGGCCTGCTGTATGCTTCACAATCTTGCTTTGCGACGCCAGGTGCCTTTTGTGCAGGAGGATGGTCCAGATGGTGGTGTTGTAGCAGCTGTGGAGCCTGTGGAGAGTGAAGAGGAGGAAGACGACGGGGACGACACGGACAACAGGGATACAGTCATACAACAATATTTTCAGTAGCATACAGGTAAGAATCACCCACGCCATTTCACATTTACTTAAGGCCTCCAGCGTCTCTACTGTCTGTGTTTCCCCCCAGTTCCTTTTAACTGAATTGTGACTTTCCCTTCCCTTTTCAGAGCTGTGTGACCCACTGCGTGACTTCTGCTTTGTTTGGCCATGGACTAAAGCTTATTGACATTGGTATGTTGTCATCACAATGTAACTGAACATTATTGCACCGTTATGTGTAATACATTTGTGAAAAATACAAGCAGACTCCTGTTATTGTAAGTGCAATAAGTGATTTATGTCAAGTGCTACATATAGGTACAGGATTGTAAAACGGTGATGGGTGGGGGTGGAGTAATGTCCATGGCAGAGTCCAGTTCTCAGTTTCACAGGTGCATTGTCCATATGCCTGTGGAAGGATGGAGCAGGGGCAGTTTAAGGTTGGACAGGGTGACAATGTGGGACAGTGGGATGACATCAGGGGGTATCTTATGCTGGCGGGGGTCTTGGCATCCTACTCTGTCTTCTTGTGAGATCTCAGGTTCCGCTTGCGGGGTGGTTGTTCTTCAGTAGGAGGTGGGGTTCTGGTGGCCTGTCGTTGTGTGGGGGCCTCCTGTCCACTAGCGCCGGCGGAGGTGGTAGGCTGTTCCTGGTCCAGGCTAGTGACTGGGGCCCTTTGGGGTGCCACATGGTCCCGCAATGTGGTGACTATCTGGTTAAGGGCCAGGACGATGGTCCCCATTGCGGAACCAATGTTCCTCAGTTCCTCTCTGAACCCCATGTACTGTTCCTCCTGCTGTGCCTGGATCTCCTGGAACCTGGCCAGTACCGTCTCCATCGTCTCCTGGGAGTGGTGGTATGCTCCCATGATGGTGGTGAGGGCCTCTTGGAGAGTGGGTTCCCTGGGCCTGTCCCCCCCCGTCGCACCGCAGCTCTCCCAGTTCCCCTGTGTTCCTGGGCCTCTGTCCCATGGACGGTGTGTCCACTACCACTGCCCCCAGGTCCCTGTTGTTGTTGGGGTGGTGGGTCAACCTGGGTGCCCTGTAGTGGCGGACACACCGCTGATTGACATGTCCTGGAGACAGAGGCATGGGCCCGCTGGGTGGGAGCTGTGTTGGTGTTCCCAGAGGGGGTTAGGTCTGCTGTAGCCTGTGGCTGTGTGTGGGGAACCGACTGTCCAGGGGTCCCTGATGGGCCGGGCTGGTCATCTGGGTCCAGGGAGACAGAGCTGCTGTCATCGCTGGGGGCCTCTTCTGGGGGTGGGATGGACATCTCTGTACCCTCCGTGGCGGTGTGGTGGCGTTCGGGTCCTGCAGGGGTATAAGGGTATGGTTATTGCTTCTGTGTGTGGCATTTCGTGTGATGGGTGGGTGTCCGTGTACCCAAGTGCAGGCATTCCCTTGTGGTGGCTTTTGTGAGGGTGGCTTGTGGGGGTGATGTGTGTGTGCAGTGGGCATGCTTTGGTGATGGGTGTCCATGCTTTGTGGTCGCATGCAGGACTTGGTGTTGGGATGGGTGGGTTGTGATGGTGGGACATTTGCAAGGAGTTGGTGTGATGGGGGTGGGAGTGAGGGTGGGGGTATGTGCTGGCATGCAGGTGGGGTGGGGGTGGGAAGTAGTAGTTAAGAATTGACTTACCAGAGTCCATTCCTCCAGATACTCCTGCGAGGCCGTCAGGATGCAGGATGTGCAAGACTTCCTCCTCCCATGCTGTAAAATCTGGGGGAGTAGGTGGGGGTCCGCCGCCAGTCTTCTGCACCGCAATGTTGTGCCTTGATACCATGGAACGCACCTTCCCCCGTAGGTCATTCCATCGCTTCCTGATGTCCTCCCGATTGCGTGGATGCTGTCCCACCGCGTTGACCCTGTCGACTATCCTTTGCCATAGCTCCATCTTCCTAGCAATTGTGGTGTGCTGCATCTGTGCCCTGAATAGCTGGGGCTCTACACGAACTATTTCCTCCACCATGACCCTGAGTTCTGCGTCAGAGAACCTGGAGTGTCTTTGGGGTGCCATGGGGTGGTGTGGATGAGGTGAGGGAAGTTGTATGTGTTGTGGAGTGTAATGTGTGTGGTGGTGTATGGTGTTTTGTGCGTGGTAATTGTGTGGGTGATGTTGTGATTTGCCTCTGTGTGATGGTCTACTCTAAGCAGTGCTGTCTCTCTCTGTCCTTGATTCGCAATTGTGGTCATAGGGGTTTGTGGGTGATGTGGGTGTGTGTTTTATATTGTATTGGGTGTGTGGGAGTGGTGTGTATATGTGTCTCAGGTGTGTGTATTCCAAATTGTCCAATGTGGTTGTGTTTTGTAAGGGTGTGTGTATTTCGACCGCGGCGGTGTGTACCGCCAATGGAATACCGCGGTTGTAAGACCGCCACGTGGATTCGTCGGTCGTAATGGCATGGGCGTATTTCTGTTGGCGTGGCGGTGGAGGTTTGGTCATCGCCATTTTTTCGCTGACCTTTGCTGTGGCGGACTTTTGTGGATGTCGGGTTTTTGGAGGTTTTCAGGTGGAGGGTCAGAATGACCGTGGCGGTTTACCGCGACCGCGGCAGTGTGATGGCGGTCTTCTGACCGGCGGTAAGCGCCTGTTACCGCCGAGGTCAGAATGACCCCCTTAGTGTTCATTATATACTAGTTGTGTTTTTATTGGGGCCCCGTTTGTTGGAGGCTGCGATTAGTCGTTACGCTTGAATCAACTTTGTCAAAATACATCGTGTTATATTGATTTACAAGTGGGAATATGTACGCTTTTCAATAAAATTATTTGGTATGTTCATTCTCTTGCTTCAAATTGTATTTGAAATAGCATTCCTATGATTTGATGTATAGAAAACACATACACGCGAAATTTAAACATGGCGACCATTTTTAGTCAAATACTGGTGGTGGTCCGCAGGACGACATCACTAGATGCGCCCAATTGAAGTTAGTCCAGACTCTATTTTGCCGGCATAGGAAACGCTCAGTTTACTCGGCGTTCAAAAACAGATGATGCATCCACAGGATCTGCTCGTAATTTTGCCGAACAGAAAGGT
This sequence comes from Pleurodeles waltl, assembly GCF_031143425.1. Classification (NCBI taxonomy): domain Eukaryota; kingdom Metazoa; phylum Chordata; class Amphibia; order Caudata; family Salamandridae; genus Pleurodeles; species Pleurodeles waltl. The sequence continues at coordinate 570,339,089 of NC_090451.1, read as the reverse complement.
AATTAAACTTTACTTAAAGCTAATTCTTTCTAACTGAAATGTATCAGATTAGAAATATCGGATATTTGCAAAGCAACAAAAAAGAGTAATAAGCTGAACAATAAAAGTCTCAGATAAGCACGTGTATAAGTTTCAATGGCTTCTTATTTGGTTAATTTTTGGAAGTCATATATTTAATGTCTAAGTTATGTTTAACTAATTGATCGATTTTTGGCTTTCTGGTGTTGCAACGAGTAGTCTGGTGATTTTGTGTATTTTTTCTTCATACTCGCTATGTGCCACTTATACATTTTTTCAAGTATTAAAGTGACCACACTCGAGATGGAAGTTCCAAAATATATTGACGCTTTGGATCAAGATTGTTGACGAAGGGTGCTTATATTTGCTAATTAATTAGAAGGTTGGTACAAGTGATGGACTAGTTATTTGAGGTACAAACATATTGGAAGATCATGTGGCTAAATAGTGTTGGTATTTTTTCTTAGATTACCAGTATCATAATAGAAGGCAGTGGATTATAAAACATATTAAGAGGTACATATAAGTATTAGTAGCTATACTTACAAGTTTAAGGGGCTAAATCGTTTGATGGACTATTCATTCACTGCACATTTTGTACTAACACAAGATTGTTTTTTTTAAATGGGGTTCACAATCTGTGTGTTTCTTTGCTTATTTTAGTTTTTTCATTCTTTTTCAAATAAGAGCAATTTTCTTTGGTGATTTGGTGTAGATCTTGGTTTAGTTTGTTCACTTGGTGCTGCCTACATGTATGTGGCTTTGTTGTAGAGTATTATATATGTTGATTTACTCTTAATCTTTATACATATATTTTCTCATGTTAAAAGCCTGGAGAAAGTCCTAGAGCAGGACGAAACACATGTCGGCTGTATCCTGTCAATTCTGTCTATTGATCTAATCCTGTCAACATTTGTGAAGATTGTTTTTTATCTGAATTTTTTATATTTATCATAACTTGTGATTTCTTTTTGGTTAAATATTTGTACATTTGTCAATATTATTTTTTGGATTGTAAGATAATCAATGTATGCCGTTATGGATGTATGTCTATGTTTAATAAATGATGTACTTGACTTCATTAGCCACATACTTACTTCCATTTTTGTATAAAAGCAATGTATAAATGGACATTTTGACTACATGAACAGTTGATTTAAAACTGATCTTGGGAAAATTTAGGAATCTATATACATGAGTGCTCCACTATCTGTTTTGCTCAGTATACAAATAACTGGTTTAAATGTTGTTTATCCCAGTATATGTGCTTTGGCAACAGGCACATGTTTAGTGTTTGAGCACCGAATATCTAGACATTCACACTAGCAGAAATGTGCAGCTAAAATATGGTCATTGTTGCCTTAAACTTGCATGTCTACAGCCCGGCAGTGAGCAGAGCTCTTGATGCCATGGTAGGGACGCTTCCTGAATCAGGCAGCAGGTCTTAGGTCCTCCTGGATTGTTGGATCGTTGAATTGTTGCTTTTCCTCTACTGGCAATGGCTTGCTTCTCCTTCACAGCTGCACACTGCTTCAGGACTACACTTCACCACCGTCTTTTCCTGGCGTATGGGGTTTGAAGCAGCGCACACATGGAAATTCCACCTTCGGGTCACAGCATTGCACAGGGCAACAACATTCTCAATAGAGCAGTGCTCCAGGGCGTCAGCCCTCAATCATCACCCTCAATCATCACCGCAGCCCCCACCTGGCATATGGAGGTTATGGGCAGCACACAGGTTTTCTGCATTCACTTTGTGCAATTCAGCTATGAAATGGACATCTCTTTCTTTTTCCTATTTCATATCTAAAGTTAATGTTTTGTCTTAAATTCTTGGTACATGAGGTTAGTGTGTGGCTGGCTACATGAAAATCAAGTGCATCCTATATGTGGCCTATATACTTTTTTATGTATGGTGCAACAGTACAGCAAATTAAATCTAGCACAAGAGAGATATTTGCATAGGATCACACAATTAGGTCAAGCAGGTCAAGCCAGAAAACCGGGATCAATCACAGATTTTCTGTTTTCACATTTGTCATTTCATCCATTAGATTGACATCTCTTTATTTTTCCTGTTTTACTTCAAAGGTTAAAGCTTTGTCTTTATTTCTTGCCACACAGGGTTAGAGCATGGGTGGCAGGCAAATCCCAAAGCTGCATTTTTCACTTCGAATAAGGAATGCCTTGCATAATCTTGCTCCTCCAGAAGTATCAAAATAACCACACCACAACAAAAAATGTTTCCAAAGATTTGAAATTATGTGCTCTATTTGCCAATTCAAATCACAAAATTTTAAAGGGCTGTTTTCCTTGAAAGGAAGTAAAGTTTATTTTTTGTAGCTTGGGAATTCAAGAGTGCTGGATATGTCTGTGTTAAATTTTGCAAAGTTGTTGCCCTGCTAGGGTCTGGGTGGTATTGTGTTTTGCCCTTCCCACACCTACCTACTGCAGCAAACTGCAAAGTTTGCGAAGTACTATGTTATAACACAATAACAAGGTTAGCTTTGTTATGATGCTCTTAGGTCTGAGAACCTGATGTAATTCAGAGAAATGCTATGTATGAAATGAAAGATTATGGCCCTAATTATGACATTCGCGGTAAATGCCGCTTACCGCCACGCTGACGGCCATCAACATACCGCCCCGGTGGCAGATATCCTTTCTCCGTATTATGACACACACACACCAATCCGACAGAATACTGCCACACACACAAATCCGCCAGCCCAAAGGTCAATCGTAAAGTGTCGGTACCAACATCCATACCGTTCCACCAACAAAACAATGCCCACCACATTATGACACACAAATCACCACGGCGGACATTCAATAGCGCTAACCCATTGGTGGTCCATACTGCTGCGCTCAGAATGGACACCCACATACAAAACAACACTACATTGTCTAATACTAAAAACACACACCTGACATTCATACACCCACCATGCCCACACCACTATAAAACACCCCCCCACATTACCCAAAACCCTTTGCCAACATCAAAAGACTGCAAGAGCTAGCCATCAACATCACAGAGACAGCTACACACACACCAATTACACCCATACATCCCTCACGCACCCCACCACATTACTCAACACACTCTCACCAACACACAACATGCAACATCCATGGCCCCACAAAGGCATCCCCGTTTCACGAGGAGGAGTTAAGGGTCATGGCGGAGGAAATTGTCAGGGTAAAGCCACAGCTGTTTGGAGCACAGGTATAGCAGATTTCCATTGCCCGGAAGGTGGAGCTATGGCAGAGAACCGTGGACAGGGTGAACGCTGTGGGACAGCACCCAAGAACAAGGGACGACATCAGGAAGAGGTGGAACGACCTACGGGGAAAGGTACGTTCCATAGCATCAAGGCACCAGCTCGCCATTCGGAGGACTGGCGGTGGACCCCTACCTCATCCCCCACAGCTCACAGCATGGGAGGAGCAGGTCTTGGCATTCCTGCATCCTGAGGGACTTGCTGGAGTAGCCGGAGTACTCGACACTGGTAAGTGAACATTTACTACCTATCACAATACTTAAATGCCATCTCACACCCTCACCCTTACTTCCATCACTCCAATCCATCCCACACACTGCACCTATACCTATGACTAACCCCAATGCCAACTCCTGCATGCTATACCAATGCATGGACAGCCCTCCCAGCCCTGCATGGACACCCATCACGAAAGCATGCACAACATAGGGAAACTAACAATCCAACAATACATCACCATACACAAACAAAAGGTGGCAGGGCAACATCGACCATAGAGGGGAAGCCAGTGATGTACAATATGTCATACACATGAAGCATAATACATCACTTACATGCCCACAGGTACCCCAGCCAGTGTCAGTGGAGAGGATGTGCCACGACTATCCAGTCCCCCAACAGAAGATGCCCCCAGTAATGACAGCAACTCTGTACTTCTGGATCTGGATGACCTACCTAGCCCATCAAGGACCACTGGACAGCTGGTCACCCAAGCCTACAGACAACCCACCACAGAGCCTCCCCCATGAGGATCCAACACCACAGCATCCACCCAGCGTACCCACCCCTCTGTCCCCAGGACACATCAATCAGCAGTGTACCCACCAGTACAGGGACCCCAGTCCACACCTCACCCCCAAGACATTCAGTGACCTGGGGTCATTGGCAGCGGGCACATCGTTCAGGGGAAAGAGGCACAGGCCAACAAGGACACTGGGAGGATTTCTGTGTGCCGGGGAGGACAAGAGCAAGGAACCGACTCTCCAGGAGGCACTCTCCGAGATCCTGGGAGCCTACCAACATTCCCAGGTCACAATGGGCCCGATCCTAGACAACGTGCAGGAGAACAGGTGGCTGCAGAAGGAAGAGTATCAGGGGATCAGGGAGGACTTGCAGGCCATTAACACCACCCTGACTTCCATAGCAGGAGTGCTGGCAGACATGGCCAATATCATGAGAGAGGCAACAGCACACCAGCGGGCCCCTACCACTAACCAGTCCATCGACCAGTCCTCCACTTCCGCTGCCGCTAGTGGGTAGGAGGCCCGGCCACAGGCCCCACAGGCCACCAGCACCCCTCCACCTGCAGAAGGTGAACCACCCCGCAAACATTCCCTGCGACCCAGACAGAAGCCAGAGACACTTACCAAGACCACTGCCAGGAAATTAGACTCTCCTGATTGTCCCCCTTGTGTCCCACACTGTCATCTTGTCCACTTTGAACTGCTGTTGCTCCCCTTCTTATGGCCCCTTGGACACTGGACCTGTGCTACAAACAGACTGGAACAATACCCTGGACTTTCCTCCATCATCATCTCATTCCATTGCACTTTCCCCTCAATTTCTTAGCACTACAATAAACACCCTTGGACACAACTCGACTACGTATATGTCATGTGTTGAAAATGTGTATTAATGGAAACAGTTTCATCCATTGCAAATGTACTGTATATTGTGAGAGCATAGAAATAAGTCAGCACATCCATACACAGTTATATCACCAACATCTACAAAATGACAAACCATAGGTGACAATAAGTAGAGGTAAAAGGGAGTGTATGTCATCATGCCACAGCCACACAGAATACACCAATAGTAATAGAAAGGTTAAGTTGCACTGTCTCACCTGTGTGTCATTGGAAGTACTGACGGATAACTGATGTCCTTTTGTCCTCATCTTCATCCTCAACCTCTTCATTCTCACTGTCATCAGGGTTTACTGCTGCCACAGGGGTATCTCCAGTCTCCTCCTCCTGCAGAAAAGGTATATGCCATCTGAGGGCCAGGTTGTGCAACATGCAGCATGCCACTACTATCTAGCAGACCTTCTCGGGTGAGTAACACAGGGATCCACCTGTCAGATGGAGACACCTGAACCTGGCCTTCAAGAGGCCGAAGGTCCTCTTGATGATCCGTCTGGTTCCCCCATGTGCCTCATTATAACATTCTTCAGCCCTTGTCCTGGCATTCCTCACAGGAGTCAGCAGCCACAATAGGTTTGGGTAGCCAGAGGCACTTTCAGGTATTGAGGGACAACATTTAGCCACACACAATCCTATGGGGTTGACACCAGAGGCATATACTAACATACAGTGGGTGGGTACCAAGACTCTCCTATTGGCCACAGTGTGTGCCTCTGTAGTTGGTCCATCACATTTGGGATGCTGCTATTCTTCAGAACAAAGGCATCATGCACCGACCCACGATACTTAGCATTGACGTGGGAGATTTACTGGTCCGCTAGGCACACCATCTGCACACTCATTGAGTGGAAATTCTTACGATTCCAGTAGACCTGTTAATTTTGGCGGGGGTGGGGGGACAAACGCAATATGTGTCCCGTCAATCACCCCAGTAATATTGGGGATATGTCCCATTGCATAGAATCTGGCCTTCACAGTGGCCAAATCTTCCACCTGGGGGAAAGCTATGTAGCTTCAAATGTGTTTTACCAGGGCAGACAAAACTCTTGCCAGCACGATTGAAAACATTGGCTGTGACATTCCTGCTGCCAAGCCCACGTCACTTGGAAAGAACCAGTTGCCAGGAAATGGAGCACTGACAGCACTTGCGCAAGAGGGGCGATCCCAGTGGGATGACGGATAGCTGATATCAGTTCAGGCTCCAACTGGGCACACAGCTCTGTGATTGTGGCCCTGTTCTGTCTATAGGGGAGTATTATGTGCCTGTCCTCCAGTGTAGCTAAGTCCACCGGAGGTCTGTACGCAGGGGTATTTCTCCACCTCCTATTCATCCACAGCGGTAGGTATCTGGGAGACACAAGAGTGAGTAGGGTGTCACAACTGGATCAACAACAACTGCAGTCCACATGGTGCACTTATGTATTGGGACAGTCTAAATGGTGAAGTATGTGCTCGTCTAATCTGTGAAGCAGTAATTGTCGATAGGCCTGTTTCCCCCCCTGAAATGGCGTCCACCTGTCCTGTAGGAAGGGATAGGTGGAAGTGAGGTAATTCCGCCGACGTTGGCCGTCGTGGCGGATGGTGGTCTTGTACCGCCGTGCAATTCCTCATTGGAAAATATGGGGCTCTATGGAGTACAGAGGCCAATGGGGATCTACGCCGGATGGTGACGGTGTACACTGCCGCGGACGTGACCACCATTTTCTATCTGATTCCTCACTTGTTTCCTGACCTTCAACAGGAGAACACCTACACTGCATGTGCTGCTGTGACCTGTGCCTGGAACCTACCAAGGCCCGTGTGACCGGGGAAAGAGCCCCAGCCTTCACTTTGGAGGAGTTGGAGCGACTGGTGGATGGAGTCCCACCCCAGTACGGACTGTATGGGCCTCCAGACCAACAGGTGAGTACATTTTGGGCACAATGCATGTGGGAAGGGTGCATGGAGATGTGTGTGCAAGCATTGTGTAAGCGGGGTGAGGGGGTGGGGGTAATGTCTAGTGGCGGTGTACATGGTGTGTGCTGGCTATGTGTGTGCCAATGGTGATGGAAACGGGTATGGTGGGCCATTTGTGTAACAGGCAGGACTGTCTGTTTAATTGTGTTCTCCTGTCTGTATTGCCTCTGCAGGTCAGCGCCAATCAAAAGAAGGGAATATGGCGTGCCATCGCCAAGGACATGCGGACCCTGGGGGTCTATGGCAGGCGGAGCACCTACAGTCGGAAACGGTGGGAGGACCTGAGATGCTGGGCACGGAAGACCGCAGAGGCCCAGCTGGGGATGGCCTCCCAATGAGGAAGGGGTGCCCGTCGGACCCTGACCCCCCTGATGGCCCAAATACTGGCGGTGGCCTATCCTGAGCTGGATGGGCGCTTGAGGGAATCACAGCAGCCACAAGGGGGTGAGTACAGTGGGTATCATCACATATTTTGGCTGGTGGGGTGGTATCCGGGTGGTGGATGTGTGTTAGTGGGTGCCCCTAAGGCCTGGCCAGACATTGCATCACAATCCGTGCATCATTTGTGTTTTGCTTTGCTTTGGCCGCCATAAGTGCGCTGGGTATGCCCAGACGTAGGTCCCGGGCTCACTATGGCACTGGATTGAAGCTAGCCTGGCTGATGAAGGGTGAAACCCTGAAACCAGTCCCAGGATGCTTGTTTCCGGTCCAGGGAGGACCTGGCCTGGCAGTTCGGGCTGGACTGTTCCCATGAGGAACAGGGTCAAGACTGATTTGCATATGGCTGGTTCTAAACTGGGGTGGCATGGTGAGCAAAAGAACGATGGATTAAACCCAGATCTGTGACTGGGGGTAAATGTTTCATTGGTTCCGCATTCCGTCCATCATTTGTGTTTTGCTTTGCTTTGGCCGCCATAAGTGTGACAGGTATGCCCAGACGTGGGTCCCGGGCTCACTATGCCATTGGATTCAAGCTAGCCTGGCTGATGAAGGGTGAAACCCTGAAACCGGTCCCAGGATACTTGTTTCCGGTCCATGGAGGACCTGGCCTGGCAGTTCGGGCTGGACTGTTCCCATGAGGAACAGGGTCAAGACTGATTTGCATATGGCTGGGTCTAAACTGGGGTGGCATGGTGAGCAAAAGAACGATGGATTAAACCCATATCTGTAACTGGGGGTGAATGTTTGATTGGTTCCCCATTCCGTCCATCATTTGTGTTTTGCTTTGCTTTGGCCGCCATAAGTGCGCCGGGTATGCCCATACGTGGGTCCCGGGCTCACTATGCCACTGGATTCAAGCTAGCCTGGCTGATGAAGGATGAAACCCTGAAACCGGTCCCAGGATGCTTGTTTCCGGTCCAGGGAGGACCTGGCCTGGCAGTTCGGGCTGGACTGTTCCCATGAGGAACAGGATCAAGACTGATTTGCATATGGCTGGGTCTAAACTGGGGTGACATGGTGAGCAAAAGAACGATGGATTAAACCCAGATCTGTGACTGGGGGTGAATGTTTGATTGGTTCCGCAATCCGTCCATCATTTGTGTTTTGCTTTGCTTTGGTCACCATAAGTGCGCCGGGTATGCCCAGACGTGGGTCCCGGGCTCACTATGCCACTGGATCCAAGCTAGCCTGGCTGATGAAGGGTGAAATATGGCTGGGTCTAAACTGGGGTGGCATGGTGAACAAAAGAACAATGGATTAAACCCAGATCTGTGACTGGGGGTGAATGTTTAATGGGTTCCACATTCCATCCATCATTTGTGTTTTGCTTTGCTTTGGCCGCCATAAGTGCGCCGGGTATGCCCAAAAGTGGGTCCCGGGCTCACTATGCCACTGGATTCAAGCTAGCCTGGCTGATGAAGGGTGAAACCCTGAAACCGGTCCTAGGATGCTTGTTTCCGGTCCAGGGAGGACCTGGCCTGGCAGTTCGGGCTGGACTGTTCCCATGAGGAACAGGGTCAAGACTGATTTGCATATGGCTGGTTCTAAACTGGGGTGGCATGGTGAGCAAAAGAACGATGGGTTAAACCCAGATCTGTGACTGGGGGTGAATGTTTGATTGGTTCCACATTCCGTCCATCATTTGTGTTTTGCTTTGCTTTGGCTGCCATAAGTGCGACGGGTATGCCCAGACGTGGGTCCCGGGCTCACTATGCCACTGGATTCAAGCTAGGCTGGCTGATGAAGGGTGAAACCCTGAAACCGGTCCCAGGATGCTTGTTTCCGGTCCATGGAGGACCTGGCCTGGCAGTTCGGGCTGGACTGTTCCCATGAGGAACAGGGTCAAGACTGATTTGCATATGGCTGGGTCTAAACTGGGGTGGCATGGTGAGCAAAAAGAACGATGGATTAAACCCAGATCTGTAACTGGGGGTGAATGTTTGATTGGTTCCGCATTCCGTCCATCATTTGTGTTTTGCTTTGCTTTGGCCGCCATAAGTGCTCCGGGTATGCACAGACGTGGGTCCGGGGCTCACTATGCCACTGGATTCAAGCTAGATTGGCTGATGAAGGGTGAAACCCTGAAACCATTCCCAGGATGCTTGTTTCCGGTCCATGGAGGACCTGGCCTGGCAGTTCGGGCTGGACTGTTCCCATGAGGAACAGGGTCAAGACTGATTTGCATATGGCTGGGTCTAAACTGGGGTGGCATGGTGAGCAAAAAGAACGATGGATTAAACCCAGATCTGTAACTGGGGGTGAATGTTTGATTGGTTCCGCATTCCGTCCATCATTTGTGTTTTGCTTTGCTTTGGCCGCCATAAGTGCGCCGGGTATGCCCAAAAGTGGGTCCCGGGCTCACTATGCCACTGGATTCAAGCTAGCCTGGCTGATGAAAGGTGAAACCCTGAAACCGGTCCCAGGATGCTTGTTTCCGGTCCAGGGAGGACCTGGCCTGGCAGTTCGGGCTGGACTGTTCCCATGAGGAACAGGGTCAAGACTGATTTGCATATGGCTGGTTCTAAACTGGGGTGGCATGGTGAGCAAAAGAACGATGGGTTAAACCCAGATCTGTGACTGGGGGTGAATGTTTGATTGGTTCCACATTCCGTCCATCATTTGTGTTTTGCTTTGCTTTGGCTGCCATAAGTGCGACTGGTATGCCCAGACGTGATGAAGGGTGAAACCCTGAAACCGGTCCCAGGATGCTTGTTTCTGGTCCAGGGAGGACCTGGCCTGGCAGTTCGGGCTGGACTGTTCCTATGAGGAACAGGGTCAAGACTGATTTGCATATGGCTGGGTCTAAACTGGGGTGGCATGGTGAGCAAAAGAACGATGGGTTAAACCCAGATCTGTGACTGGGGGTGAATGTTTGATTGGTTCCACATTCCGTCCATCATTTGTGTTTTGCTTTGCTTTGGCTGCCATAAGTGCGACGGGTATGCCCAGACGTGGGTCCCGGGCTCACTATGCCACTGGATTCAAGCTAGCCTGGCTGATGAAAGGTGAAACCCTGAAACCGGTCCCAGGATGCTTGTTTCCGGTCCAGGGAGGACCTGGCCTGGCAGTTCGGGCTGGACTGTTCCCATGAGGAACAGGGTCAAGACTGATTTGCATATGGCTGGTTCTAAACTGGGGTGGCATGGTGAGCAAAAGAACGATGGGTTAAACCCAGATCTGTGACTGGGGGTGAATGTTTGATTGGTTCCACATTCCGTCCATCATTTGTGTTTTGCTTTGCTTTGGCTGCCATAAGTGCGACTGGTATGCCCAGACGTGGATCCCGGGCTCACTATGCCACTGGATTTAAGCTAGCCTGGCTGATGAAAGGTGAAACCCTGAAACCGGTCCCAGGATGCTTGTTTCTGGTCCAAGGAGGACCTGGCCTGGCAGTTCGGGCTGGACTGTTCCTATGAGGAACAGGGTCAAGACTGATTTGCATATGGCTGGGTCTAAACTGGGGTGGCATGGTGAGCAAAAGAACGATGGGTTAAACCCAGATCTGTGACTGGGGGTGAATGTTTGATTGGTTCCACATTCCGTCCATCATTTGTGTTTTGCTTTGCTTTGGCTGCCATAAGTGCGACGGGTATGCCCAGACGTGGGTCCCGGGCTCACTATGCCACTGGATTCAAGCTAGGCTGGCTGATGAAGGGTGAAACCCTGAAACCGGTCCCAGGATGCTTGTTTCCGGTCCAGGGAGGACCTGGCCTGGCAGTTCGGGCTGGACTGTTCCCATGAGGAACAGGGTCAAGACTGATTTGCATATGGCTGGGTCTAAACTGGGGTGGCATGGTGAGCAAAAGAACGATGGATTAAACCCAGCTCTGTAACTGGGGGTGAATGTTTGATTGGTTCCGCATTCCGTCCATCATTTGTGTTTTGCTTTGCTTTGGCCGCCATAAGTGCGCCAGGTATGCCCAGACGTGGGTCCCGGGCTCACTATGCCACTGGATTCAAGCTAGCCTGGCTGATGAAAGGTGAAACCCTGAAACCGGTCCCAGGATGCTTGTTTCCGGTCCAGGGAGGACCTGGCCTGGCAGTTCGGGCTGGACTGTTCCCATGAGGAACAGGGTCAAGACTGATTTACATATGGCTGGGTCTAAACTGGAGTGGCATGGTGAGCAAAAGAACAATGGATTAAACCCAGATCTGTGACTGGTGGTGAATGTTTGATGGGTTATGCCCAGACGTGGGTCCCGGGCTCACTATGCCACTGGATTCATGCTAGCCTGGCTGATGAAGGGTGAAACCCTGTAACCGGTCCCAGGATGCTTGTTTCCAGTCCAGGGAGGACCTGGCCTGGCAGTTCGGGCTGGACTGTTCCCATGAGGAACAGGGTCAAGACTGATTTGCATAAGGCTGGTTCTAAACTGGGGTGGCATGGTGAGCAAAAGAACAATGGATTAAACCCAGATCTGTGACTGGGGGTGAATGTTTGATTGGTTCCACATTCCGTCCATCATTTGTGTTTTGCTTTGCTTTGGCCGCCATAAGTGCGCCGGGTATGCTCAGATGTGGGTCCCGGGCTCACTATGGCACTGGATTCAAGCTAGCCTGGCTGATTGAGGGTGAAACCCTGAAACTGGTCCCAAGATGCTTGTTTCCGGTCCTGGGAGGACCTGGCCTGGCAGTTCGGGCTGGACTGTTCCCATGAGGAACAGGGTCAAGACTGATTTGCATATGGCTGGGTCTAAACTGGGGTGGCATGGTGAGCAAAAGAACGATGGATTAAACCCAGATCTGTGACTGAGGGTGAATGTTTGATTGGTTCCGCATTCCATCCATCATTTGTGTTTTGCTTTGGTTTGGCCGCCATAAGTGCGCCAGGTATGCCCAGACGTGGGTCCTGGGCTCACTGTGCCACTGGATTCAAGCTAGCCTGGCTGATGAAGGGTGAAGCCCTGAAACTGGTCCCACGATGCTTGTTTCCGGTCCAGGGAGGACCTGGCCTGGCAGTTCGGGCTGGACTGTTCCCATGAGGAACAGGGTCAAGACTGATTTGCATATGGCTGTGTCTAAACTGGGGTGGCATGGTGATCAAAAGAACAATGGATTAAACCCTGATCTGTGACTGGGGTCAATGTTTGATTGGTCATTCCGTCTATCATTTGTGTTTTGTTTTGCTTTGGTCAGGCATTGCAGCATGGGTCATCTGAAGAGTTATGGGTGTATGGCAAATACAGGTAACCTAGCTTGTTAGCAGTTCATTTCAGCCAGGCATCGTGGGTCCCAGGAGTGCTGCAGGTGGCAGTTTGTGGTCCTCATCTTGCCTTAGTGACTAACCATATCACTGGTAGTGCAATGCATAGTGCTTAAGCCTGTTCCCTGTGTGTGACGGTGATGTTCATGCCAATAGTGGTGTTGGTGCAGTCATTGACCCAGTGTATCCTTTTTCTCCCCCCTTTCTTGTTTTGTCATCCTGTCCTTGTGTGCATTAGCATTGTCTGGTGGAGAAGCAGGGGCACCGGGGACAGAGGGAGCTGCATTCCACAGGACCCAGGAGGTAGAGTCCACCGACGCCAAGGGAACCAGTGGGACAGAGGGCGAGGGGAGCACCACAGCAGAGACTGGAGGAGACAACACAGACTCAGATACCTCCTCCAATGGAAGCTTCCTGGTGGTGGCGGACACCTCTGTCACCGTCTCAGCTGCAGGTACAGACACCACCCCCGTACCAGCACCGCCCTCCCAGAAGCCCCTCAGCGAGTTGCCCGTGCCCGCTCACCTAGGAGGGTGGGCATCTCCATTGCCCCAGGCACCTCAGGCCCTGCCCCAGTGAGCCCTGCTGCCCTGAGTGAGGAGGCTATTGACCTCCTGAGATCCATATCTGTAGGGCAATCAACCATTGTGAATGCCATCCAGGGGCTGGCATCCCAGATGCAGCAATGCAATGCATTCCTGGAGGGCATTCACGGTGGATTGGCGGCCCAACAGAGATCGATTCCGGCTCTGGCTTCCTCTCTAATGGCAGCCATTGTCTCTGTTTCTACTGTCCCCCCTCCAACTACCATTTCCCAGTCCCATTCTCCTCAACCCCAACCCATCCCAGATACACATACTGACGAGCATGCACACAAGACAACACCCAAGAGTGGCACAGGCAGAAAACAAGCACCACACTTCATCCCACAAGCACTCACGCAAACACCAGACAGTTGCAGACACAACCACATCCACTACCTCCACTGTCTCCACCTCCTCCAGCTCCCTCCCAGTCACATCCACACTCACACCAGCATGCACTGCCTAAACATCCACCACCAGCATCACCACACCAAGCAGCACACACACCTCACTGGCAGACACCTCCACAACATCCATCTACTTGTCCCCTGTGTCCTCTCCCACCATTTCTGTCCCCCTCCTAAAGGACACAAACGCAAGCACTCAGACACACAACAGCCATCCACCTCACACACGCACACTGCCCACGCACCTGCACCCAAGTCCAACAGACGTACACCTCCAACAACCACTCCCTCCACCTCCACTCCCAACCCTCCTCCCTCCTCCTGCCCCACAGTCCCTAAGAAGCTTTTCCTTGCCTTTCTTGACCTCTTCCCTCCCCCCCTTCCCCCTTTTCTGCCCATAGAACCAGGGTGCCAACCAGCCAGCCCAGCACTTCAGCCAAACAATCCAGGGGGAAAGTGGAGGCGACTCCTGGTTGTGGAGGCAGGACTGGGGGATTCCACTCCAACAGCCAGAATGGGGAAGGAGCCCACAACACTTACAGCCAGGAAGGGGGAGGAGCCCACAACACAAACAGCCAGGAAGGGGAAGGAGCCCACACCACAAACAGCCAGAAAGGGTAAAGTGCCCACATCTCCTGCCATGGAGGGAATGAAGCCCTCAACTCCATCAGAGGTTGGGACGGTGAAACCACCACCTCCACCACCTGTGGTCACGGAGCTCTCACCTCCAGCAGAAGCAGGCCAGGAGGTACCATCACCTGTTGCCACAGTGCAGCCCTCACCTCCAGATGAGGCAATGAAGCTATCACCACCAGAAGAGGCAGGCCAGGAGGCACCATCACCTGTTGCCGAAGAGCAGCCCTCACCGCCAGCTGAGGCAGCACAGCCATCACCACCAGCAGATGCAGGCCAGGAGGCACCATCACCTGTTGCCTCAGTGCAGCCCTCACCTCCAGATGAGACAGTGCAGCCATCACCACCAGCAGAGGACATGTAGGCCACCCTCTAGGGACTGCTGCACAAGGGCCCCCCTACAGAACCAGTGGGCATATTCCCCAGCCCAGAGACTATGAACCTGCACTCCCCAGCAATGAGATATGGGCATGGACCCCCCTCCAGTACCAGTGGGCATGTTCCCCAGCTCAGAGACTGTGACCTTGTACTCCCTAGCAAAGGGACATGGGCATGGAGCCCCCTCCAGAACCAGTGGGGAAGTTCCTGTATTCGGCTGAGGTGCCCCCCCATTCCCCTGAGGTGCCTGCCCACATGCAAAATGATGCCCCTGCAGTGTTCTACCTGGATGATGTCAGGATACAAGTTGGGCCTTGGACTGTGCCCTGTGGCCATGTGTGCCCTTATGACTTTGGGCTGGGCATTGGCCCTTTATGAACGTATGTATATATTTAGTTGATGTGGTGGGTTTTGCTATGGTAATACATTTTCTGTACATCCGTACTCTGGTCCTTGTGTTATTCTGCCGTGTGTCGTATGCCATTGGTTTATGTCTGCAGCTGGTTGTGTGAATGGTGTGTGTGTGTCACTGTCGTTTTTCTCTGTCCTTCCCTTGTGTGCTAGGTGGCTGTACTCGCCGTCGTCGTCTTCATCAGCGTTGGTGTTCCAGGTGGAGCATAAAGTAGAAGATCATCAAGAAGACTTGCAGTTTGGGTTCCATGGCGGTGTTGTTCTTCCCTGTGTCTTCGATGGTGAGTCCTTTCTCTTCTGTGCTCTGTTTCCGCCAGGCTTTTGATGACGTTGGTACCGCTCCGGAAAAGGTGGTGGATTTGTGTGTCATGATATGGAATGAGGTACTTTGTCTTCCGCCTGGCTGTTGATGGCTACCGCCGTGGTGAGTGTTGTATCGCCCTGGTGGTTGGTGTGGTACATTGACTGTCTATGGGAGTTATCACCGCCATGGTCATAATTTGGCGGTACTTACCGTCACCCTGTTGGTGGTATTACCAACACTTTGTCCCTCACCTCCAGGGTCGTAATGAGGGCCTATGTGTGCTTAGGGCTGGCTCCTGCAGGACAGTGACTAGGCAAGCCCACATGTCATCAAGTTGGCCATCTCCAGTGCACCATTTTGGCAGTGTAACATGTCTAGGATTATTAACGAGGGTAGTCTAGTGTAGATTCTGATTACTGGCTGTAGTTTGCGGTGTCTCTCACTGTTCCTACATTTCCCCACATGTAGTTTATCTATACAAACTAGCAATATTTCCTTGTGAAGGCCAATATTTTCCTGAAATGGGTAGTTGAGACTAGAAGTGCATGTGCCTTTTTCTTAGCAGTTACATTTGTCACCAATTCCTTCTCATCTTTGGATATTCTGCAGCCTACACTTATTTTGATGTGCAGATGATACCTCTATCTGTGAAGTTTAAGGTCCATTCTTTATGCATGTATTATGTTTGTACTGATTTCAAGGTGGGGTGTCAGGTTCAGTTGGTGAATGTAAGGGTGGTTTAGATATAGTTATGCCAACTATTAGAACATGAGAGACATCTGTTGCTAAATGTGGAGGTGACATTTGGGGTGAGCAGTGTGTACTTTGTAAAACTATAAATGCAGAGCCCCAAACTTTTTCTTAGGGTCTTATTGCTGAACGCCATTGTTGCCATAACCTTTTTCTTTCACTATTCTACACTTTCTTATTCTTGCAAGTTCTTTTTTCAACATATTTTCTACCTTCAGCACTGTTTTACTATCTCTCTTTACCCTTTCTTCCATTTGTGTCTTTCTCTCTTGTCTTCGATCCTGGTCGGTTGATGAAAAATGAGCCTCCATCTCCTAAAATGAGTGCAGGTGCCCACTGTAGACAGAGTAAGTGATGAGTAGGGCTGAGTAAGCATACTTTGCATAGGAGATCGGTCTCACCTCTGGAGAGCTCAGGCAGCTAAAGCAATCACATCTACATGGAAATATGCTGCATATGGAATGTTATGCCTTGTGCAGTAGGCTGGCAGCAGAGTTAGTTTGTTCTATGCTTGGGTAAAGGAAGCTTTACGCTGGCAAAAGGCAACATTGTTTTATGCAAAGCATGAGTCTTCTGCCTAAAACCGGAGTGTTTGTGTGTATACTCGTAATGCACTCAAATCTACTTATGATAGACCCACTAAACAGATGTGTGGTGTCTTAAGATCTGATGTCACTTCCTGTGATGCCACATGCGAAGTCATGCATCGTGATGTCACAGGCCATGATGTCACCTGCAAACTACCTAACTTGGTTAGTCCCCCCCCACTTCTTTTTTTAGGGCTTGTGCCCTGACCTTTATTTGTAATGCTGGGCCTATGTTATAGACGCAAATAAAGGATCCCACAAATGTATTATTTTCATGCAGAAACTGTAAGCTCATAATTTACTATGCTTTAAAAGTTAATACAATGAAATATATGAGATGTAGAATGCACCATTTTTTCAAAAATGTCTTGGGGGGAGAACACCACCAACCTCTCTTGTAGTGGTCAGGATCACTCGCTGTGCTTATCTGCAACTCACTGTATGTGGACTGGTCTGTCTTATTTTTTGTGCTCTGATTCTCTAATTTCTGGTCTGTTTTTATTAGTGTTGTCTGCATGAATGACTGTGGATATGACTGGGTATCCCGCTGCACTGTAAGGGCATCATTTACTTCACTTTCTGAACTCAATGGAAGGTAGAATTCTTAGAGAGCTTACTGCGACCAATAATACTACCTTAGTGGTGGCAATAAGGCTGGAGATGGGTTTGAGAAGTGTGTTTGCACAGGGATTAGCAGGGGTGGTGCACTGGTTTGTTTGCCTTGCAAGGAGTGAGGGAGACACAATAAGGTCTTTGCTGAGGAAAGACATTTTGGTGGATAATAATAAAAGTAGGTTTACCATTTGTAGAAAATTCTCTTACCCACTAGAGATGTTAGAGTTAGATCATAATTGGGTCTTAGCTTTAACTCCCTGCAACTAAAAATCTGTTTGAAATGAGCCAACTGGTCCTTACATTTTCGAGCAGATAAGGAAGTGTGTTTAAAAAAGAGGGGCTTCCAGAACTCAATGGATTCTATTTCAGTAAAGTGCAACCCTATATTATATGGAACTTGCTGCATGTGGTTAGGGGGTTCTGTATCCTGTTGCAACAAAGATTGCTCCAGTTGATTGCTCTTTTGGCAAAATGGTTTGGTACTACAGTGGGTTGTCATCTGTGTTGAGCCAAAGTCCAAGATTTAAATCATGTATTATTTGTTTGTCCTGCTCTTTTACCATCTTGTCACAAATGGCTGAGACCCATCTGCCTTCAACTATTTTGTTTGCCGCATAGCTTCTTCAGACTTTGTATTCCCCTTCTAATGAAATGTTCTGTTTTAGGATTTTTCACTTTTTAAAGTGTTTCTTAATTTTGTATTAAGTGTAATGAAATTGAATGTGGTGTTTTTTATGTGTGTAATGTTTGTTGGGTGGTTATTTATTTATCTGTGTCTATTTTATTATCTTGATCTTTTTATGTAGGTCTCTTTGTGAGTTCCTTATCATAAATAAAAATAAACTTACTACACTTTCCAAGTTAATGCAATTAAATATATAATAAAAAATGTTTTCTAGAATGCACCATTTTGTCCAAATTTCCTTGTGGGGATAATGCCCCTAAACCCCTTATTGTGGTCAGGCTCACTCTCTCCTCACCGTATATGGGCTGGTCTGACAAATTAGGCAGGGCAGCTTTGGGTTGCCAGTCCGGCCCTGGTGTTGACCTCACTGATGTGTCACCTGGCCCACTGTATTCCTCTGCATCAAAGTGCGACTGTGGTTCGATTCATTTATGTATACCTGGCTCTTGGTGCTCTTCACTGCTTACGGGGTTGCATCTGGCAGCAACCCACGCCAGGGGAAGCCCTCCCAGCCGCTGGGCCCCAAACCTTGCTCACCTTGCCCAACAGGGGGCACTGCTGGTGCATGCCCCGAGATCTCACACAGCTGCTGCTCCAGTGGCCTGTCTAAGCTCTCCCTGTCTGTCCATGCCTCCCGGGAGTAGAGGCAAAGCTTAGAAATACTGATGTATCCAGTATCTTAGTGCCTAAGAGTCTTTTTATATCCGAAAATTATGTCATGGAAGGCATGGAGAGGAACAGAAATACTGTTGTAGGGAATATGTTTAACTGTATGTGTATGCTTCTCAGGGAAAAAACTGTGACATTAGGATTTTGCACATGGAAATACTGTAAGCTATCTTTTAAACTCCATTGTGCACACTTAAAGCACATCAGAGACATAGAAAGGTAAGTGCATATTTTCCTTGTGGAAGTGTGATATTTGCAGCAGTGAAAGAAAAATTGTGGTCTGAAGAACTCCTGGAATACATTATTACTTAAACTAAAGTACAAAAAAGCTTTGTGTTTTTTTTTCTGCATAATAACAAGTAAGGCATCTTTGGCAGAATACTTTGACATGTAGCTGTGCACTTGCCAATGAAATACACTGTTATCTGTTGACAAATTTGAATCCAGCAGGGGCAATCAGCCTTCCATCCCTTCAAGGCTGCTAAATTGAGTACCATGAACTTAGATAGCTTGGAAACTGCATAATCGCATTAGAAGGGCTATATAAGGATCAGATCAGATGTGACTTAATGGCTAGAGTTGCTGACTTTAGAAATGGAGCACCTGGTTCAAAATTACTGAGACTATTCACAAACTTCTGTGAGTAATTTACATGTATAATTTACTCTTACACTTCAGAAAACTTTATTACTTTTAACCATTCCCAAAATCTGCGTGCTAAGTTACCTAAAAGTGTAGATTTACACATCTGGGGTGGAGCCAAACTTACAAGTGTGTTACTACTACCAAAAAAGAAACAGTAGTAAGTCTAGCACCACGCAACTACTGATACTGCAGCACCTCCCATAGAAAATAATAGACACACTGACTTATATAAGAAATACTCATAGAAACTTATGTTCAATTAAATTATTTAACTAGTTCAAAATATAAATAAATATCATTATTTATTTTAAACACACTAAAAGTAGTACAGGCGGGCTCAACAAACAGGGAGTGTGGGTGCAGGACTTAATTTCCTACAATTCCTAGGGCCCCAGGAGGCGGTCCTTGGGATACTCATCACCTGGGCAATTGGACTAGCGCTATAAAATGTGTTTCATCTTCCCGCAACGTGGTCTCAACAAACAAGGAACGTGAGCTCAGGACTCGGGTAAGAGCGAAAGGAACTGGGAGCTGCTGTGGTGGCTATTTTTCAGCATGACTAAGAAGCAGGTTTTTTCTGCTTATCCTGAAGAATCAGCTTGATTTTGGAGTGCTATGGGCTCTTTCATAGTTGGAATGGGAAGGTACTGCTATCTTGTTCCCCAGAGCCAGATTTTGGCTGATATACTGGACAGCTGTGTTCCCACAGCGGCTGGGAGGCAGCTGATAAATCTCCCTTTCTAGCTTTTTGGCTCTCTCGTGTGAGATGTTATAGACTTCGCAGTTGACTGTATAAACAGGGGTGTCCATCATTAATAGTACTCACAACCTGAGAGTATTATTAAGTAATTATTAGGAGTAGGCCTTTTTGTCATAGCCACAGTTAGTGTGCAGTGCGTAGCTATCTTTGCTATGGTTAAACGAAAGGCTGTGGATAAACGTTTGAGGGTAGAAGACGCAAGTGAAATACCTAGGCATTCCACAGAGAACTGTTCTCCGAGTGAAATAGGCAACCTGATAGGAGAAGTGGACCTCACAGAAGGGTAATTGGCGGACCCTAATAAGGGAGATCATTCCAGATAGAACCTGGTTACGTCTAAAACTTATGTTAGAGGGGAACTGATTGAGGGAAGGTATATACCAAAATAGAATTGGATACCAGCAAAATATACATCACTCAGGGCCTCATTACGAGTTTGGCTCACTCACCACAAGACCGCCATGATAGTGGCTGCCAAAAGACTGCCATACAGTATCGCGAGTTGAACATCCAGGATCACCAAGAATCTGGAGGACAGGAAATAGGGGTGCCAACTACCCGCACCACCAGCCCATCAACCAACCACCGACCATAATACGACTCACAAATCAAAATGGCGGTTCGTCCATGGTGATCCATGAACTATGGCGGTTGGAGGGTCCCACAGTAAAACACAACACTACATTGGATGAAGTGTAAAATCCACATAGCTGACACACATTCACACACCTGACACAACTAAAAACTGCACTATAAAACACACCCCTTCCCACACCACAATCCTTTACATCTACAAAGCCACACATAGAAGCCAGAGCCCAAAATTAGATACACGGTACCATAGATTAGGCACCCCTCCAACTTTCACATAGCACTTATCCTAAACCCACACAACACCCCCCACACATAATAGCACCTCCACACATCATTTACTGTCACCCCCTCAGCACACCGCACCTACATCCACACATCTTTTTTGAGTTGTCTATCAACACCATGTCACCAGAAAAAGACCCCTGTTTCACAGATGATGAGTAGAGCCACACTTACTTAGAGCCCAAGTCCAGTAGACTACAATTGAGAGGAAAGTGGAAATGTGGCAAAGAATAGTCGACGGGTGAATTCTGTAGGCAGCTACCTGCGCACAAGGGAGGATATCAGGAAGAGGTGGGAAGGTGCATACCATGTCCACCAGGTACCAGCTGGCAGTCCTCAAGATTGGAGGTGGTGCCCGACTTCCTCCCCCAAGGTTCACAACATGGGAGGAGAAGGTCTTGGCCATCCTTCATCCTGAAGGCTTGACAGGAATACCTGGGGGAGTGGAGTTGGGTAAGTCACAACAGCAATAATGTCACCAAAATGTATTGTCATGCATGCTCACTGATCACCTTTTGCCACCTTCACTGTCATACCACTCACTCACCCCTGTGTCCAAATGTCTGAATACACCCCGCCTGGCATATCACATGTGAAGTTAACGTATCTGGGAGAACAGTGTCTGTGTATGGTGTGGGTAGTACAGGGACTCACAGCACTACAACTCCCAGCAGGCACTGTTCTACCATGACTAAAACCAGAAGAGTGTACCATATTGAAAATAGCCTTGTATGTATACTAAACAATCGAGGATATTCACCTGAATGGTTCACAATTATATAGTCTGTGGGAATGACATATATGTTGTGGACCATTGCTAGTACAATACCACTAACACACAGCTACAACTGTGTCTTCTGATAATTTTTCTCTTCTACCTCCCATTACCTAGAGAACTGTAATCACCTGGTGGGGGGGATAACAATTGTATAGTATGTTGGCAAAGGACAGCTATTGACATGAATGATAAGGACAGCTGCCACTAGTGTACTCCTTACACATACCTACAACTGTGTCCTCTGCTACTCTGTCCTTTCTACCTCCCATCACCTAAAGAACTGTACTCACCTGGGCTCTGGGGGGATCTCACATACATGCAGTGTGCTGTACTTGGCGTAACCTGCCACATATAGCCAGGTAGAAAGGTAACTCCAAATCTGATAGCCAGGGCAGTGTCTACATGATAATGTGCAGCTGTCTGTTAACACAGCAATAAAGGTATACTAACTGGGAGATACCCTGAAACATATTATGCTTCACTATTGCCAAGATATGAGTCGATGAACAGACATCCAAGTGCCAAGATACTCAGACATCGTATTGTAAGGTGTCTTAAAAAGGAAATGTCTATACCAGAAATGTCAGGTTTATATTATTGAAAGCAGGTGTCACCGTCACATAATGGGATGAAGCTAAGCCAAACTGTACATGGCCCAAAGCATATTTATGTGTAAAAAAAAGTGCTACATGTCACACTACAACCTGTAACTGTCTGTTTCTCAACATCAACAGGTCGACCTGTCACTGTGACAATGGAAGGCACTCCTGAGACTGCCACTTCATCCCTGGATAAAGCCCTCAGTGAGAAGAGCACTCCTGGATATGTGGACTTTGAGGACGACTCTGGCCCATCTGCGGAACCTGGTCAGATGATAACTGTCAGCCTCACCCTGCCCACATCAACTCCTCCAAGTCCGGTTGCATCTACATCCCAGGCAACCCATCGCCCCCTTAAAATTATGTTCCAAGGAGAGTAACAACTATCATGTGTCCCCCAGTCCAGGTACTGGAGTCACAACTCAAAAACCCTGACAAAGATGGACCTGGCACCAGTGGCAGTGGGCAAACTGTGCCAAGGGCGCAGGTATGTGGGGGTAGGGTGTGTGGGTGGGATGGTGTGGGCCAGTGGCATGAGGCTGCTAGGGATAGTTGTGGCCAGGACACCATCTCCCAAGTCTTGGGAGTCTACCAACAATCCCAAGGCATGATGGGCCAGGTACGTGCAATGCTGGGGGAGATCAAGCAGCTGCAGAAGAACAACCATCAGGAAGTCATGCAACAGTGGGAGGCCCACAATGCCCACATGGTCTCTCTCAAAGGGGGGTGCTGAGAGACATCAACACCACTCTGAGCAGGGAATGTCTGATAGATTTCCTTTGTGTGCCTCAGATGCGCCCTGTTGACTTTTCTAAACTACAACCCCTTTCAAATTTTACAGGAGCGTAGTACACTGGACTTGGGACTTCACATATTATGGCAACTACTCTCATGATAACATCCACCATGACTGATCCCTTCACTGTTTGAACATCATTTTTGTCATCACATTCATCCCAATCTCCTGTGCACATAAAAATAAACACAACTAATACAATATCTATGTATTTGTAGCCAGCTATCATATAACCCGGCTCCTGGCGTCCCAGAATCGGGAACTGTGTCCCGATTCTGCTGCGGGGATGACGCCTCGCCCAGGTACCATGGCAACGGTGACGCCGGAAACTGCCTAGAGAATCCGGATATCCGGGTTCCCGACCTAACAGAAAGGGAAGACGGACTTTGCGCGCGGCGCGCAGAACAAGAGAAAAACGCCGACGGAGACGAAAGGAAAGGGGACGAAGGAACGGAAGACCTGAGAAGAACCGGGAACAGCGAGGATACCCTGGAGACAAACGGCCAACCTCGGGTCGGGAGGAGAGCCGAAGGATGCGAATTCTGCCACGTCCCAGGAGGGACGTGGCTAACCAAGGTACGGTCCTTCCTAAAGGACAAATTCTATCAGAAAGGGGAGAGTGATGGCAGGAGAGGGGAGGGGAGGGATGGTACAGGGAGACGGGAGGGGGGAATCTGGAGAGGGCAGGGAGAAGAAGGGCAGTACTAAGGTGAAGAAGAGTCTGAAGAAATAAGACTACCCTAAGAAAAAAGGAGTAAAATTACAGAATTACAAAAGAATACTACTCAGCAAGACTTAAAGAGCACTCAGGGACAGAAATCTAATTCTAAGAGGACACTAAGAGGTGATTGTTTCTGCACCTGCTACTTTCAAAACTCAGCACACTTCCCAAGGGGGTCTCTCTCTCTCTCTCTCTCTCTCTCCCTCTCCCTCTCTCTCTCTCTGTGTCTCTCTCTCCCTCTCTCCTATTCTATTAATAATACTTCTACATCTATACCATCCCGACTTACCCTTATCTCCGTTCCTCTTTTCCGGTGCGTCTGGGAGCCCAAGAAGAAAATCTTCGCCAGTCAAGAGGGGACCTGGAAAAGAGAGAGAAGAGACATTCTATTACGAAGAGCACACCACCCAAATATTCTTGAACAAATCACATATCCTTAAAGAACTTTAAATAAAGTCACTGATTCTCACCCACCCAAGCATCCTAGTCCTTATTATCGCCAAACCCACTGCCACAGTATTATAGTCAGTTTTTCATTAATGTGAGTTGTTGAATGTGACATTTATTTCATGCTCATGATTAACTCATAAGAAGGAAATGTGAGGAGGGATATGTCACAGGTAGTCTCATTCTGAGGATCACTACCAACACAATGACACAAGTGGACAGTCACGAAACTCTTTTTTTATTACACTGTTCAGCACATAGGCTTCCCAAATGTCAGGACTGTCATAGTCAAGTATGTCCAAACATTTTTTGCTTCAGCCTAGGTGTCAGTAAGTACATCCCACTGACCCCTGAAGTAAGGGACATGTCAGACTGTGTCCCTCAGAATAGCCCAACAGATTGGTGGGAATTGCGATCAGCTTGACCCTTGTCACATACCAATACCATTCCTACCAAATCAACATATCCCATAATACAGACAGAGGACAGTACAGCAGTCCCTAGTCAGAGAACCTTCCACTTACAATGGTCAGGCATCTGTAGGCATGTTACTCACTCATGTCAGTGTTGACACATATGCACCGTGGCCTGCAATGAGGGAAACACAACAGCTACATACTAATCTAACAGGATCATTGTCAACACAATGTGAAGGTTGAGGGAATTGATTGCACAGGATGACATGTGTCAATGACACATGATCATACACATGACACCATTGGACCCACATACCATGGCAAACAGGTCCATTATGTTGCACAGATCTCTGCCATCCCACTGTCCTGGCAGCATGGGCATGGGACTCATATACCCCAAAATAGGTAACACAGCACCTGGATCAACCCATGTCCACTTCAAATGACAGACCAGCTAAAGCCACCTGCCATTGACACAAATCAGAAATTTTCACATGAGAATGGCATTGTGAAGAGCCCTGGAAGTAAGAAGTGAGAAACAATGCTAATCATGGTATGGTTAGTGTGGTTGCTTAACTTCATTTCCGCTACAGTTGTTTTCAGATAGCTTGCTTTGTTGGTGTGTTACATTTGTTACTTTGGGAAACATTCATTGTATTGTGTGTTTACATGATGTTGGCACTTTGCTGGTACTTCCTGTGGGGGGACAGTTGACTTGATGGTATGTCATTTCCTTCTGATTTGTGATGGAAGTATTATCATGTGTATGTTATGACCCAATTTTACTATCTATTTTCAGCATCAGCACCGACAGGCGAAGGAGACAGGGCATAGCCGATTGGGGAAGTTTCTGTCCACGGGCCCTCTGGTCACGAGACCACTGCCATCGAGGGATCCAGTGGCCCAAAGGGCGAGGGGAGTGCCATGGGGGAGACTGGATCTGCAACATCATTTTTGGAGTCCTCCTTCTTCATTGGCCACTCCCTAGTGGTTGCGGACCCACTGGTGATCCCTCCAGTACCATTTCTGTCCAGCACCCCCATCCCTGTAGCTCCCCAGTGAGTTGGCCATGCCCACCCACCCTCTGTCTACCGTGCCGCAGGCACCTCTGCCCCAGCCTCTGTTAGCCCTTCTAACCTTCTAAAGCCATTGGCCTCCTGAGAAGCATCTCTGTGGGTAAGTCCACCATTGTGACTGGAAACATAGGTCCAACAAAGCAATGCATTCCTGGAGGGCACTCATGGTGCCATGGCTGGTCTATAGAGATCTTTTCAGGCTCTGGCCTCCATACTGACAGCAGCCAGTGACCCCATGTTTACTGTCCCTGCCCCCGGCTTCCACTTCCTAGTCTAAATACCCCCTCCCCCAACCTAGTCAAAGCACACAAACAGACTGTCAGGCATCCACCTCAACAAACAAGGGAAGCACACACAAACATAAGCACCACAAGACACACCACTGGCAAGCGCACAATCAACATCCACCTGTGGACATAGAAACAGTCACGACTTTCCCTGACACCCCCACCTCCCCCAGCATCACAGACACTAAACCTGGCACACCTACAGATACCATACCAGCATACACTCATCCAGCCACCCCACCTATCCTACCCGCAGACACCACCCCAGCAGACTCTCAGATGTCCATCCCAGTCACCACACTCACAGACACCAAAACCACTGACACCCCTAAATGCAGCACATGCACCATACCTGCAGCCACCCCCCAACAGACAGCCACCCAAACACCACAGCATCCCCCAGCACCTCCACGCCCCTCAGCCCAAGCCACACAGACGGCCTCACTCACCCACCCAACAGATACCCACTACACACAAGCACCCATTCCACAAACACACACCTAAGACATCCACACCAAACCGTCAAACAACCACTCCCTCACCCTCTACAACCAAACCTCCTTCTGATGGCCATCCCAGTGTGTAAAAAAAATATATTTCTTTGTAACCTTGACCTTTTCCTGACTCACCCCCTGTGACACCCCCAAAAGATCTGTTCCCCTTACACAGGCCAACCCTTCCACCTCCAAGGCCTCCCCTACCCCCCTTGCCAGCACCCATGCTCCTCCCCCCAAGGAGAAGTCCACCCCTCCAAGAAGGCCCCCCCAAACCAAAACCCACCCTTCCCAAGGCCAATCCCTCCTCCCCAACCACCCCCAATAATCCCTGAGGTGCCTGCCTGCCCCCTTGATGTCTCTACCGGTGGAGGCTACATGTTAGTCAGGAGACAAGTTGGGGCACCGTTTTTTGCCTTTTGTGCCAAAGGAAAACTTTTGAATTGGCCTATGGCCATGAATTTTTAACTAATTAAAGCCAATCAGTTATTGCTTGTCTGGTTACATCTTTGTCCTGCATTTCCTTTCCTAGGTTTCTGTTGTTCCTGGCTGACATTGGTTGAATGGCAGTATTTGTGTGTGTGTGCTGCTTGCTGCTTCATGTTTTGTCTTAGCAGTATGTGTTTTGTGTGCAGTGCTGTTGGCCCCCAAGGGTAGGGTGTGTGTTGTATGATAGGTACATGTATTTAGCTGGAATGTTGATATTGTGGTATTGTGCTGTGTTTGTAGTGATATGTGTTTGTTGTATTGATGTGCAATTTGGCCCTGTATGCTGTATGTCTTGCTCCCTGATGTGGCTATTGTGTACATGTGGTGTGTGTTCTGGAGTTTTGTCAGTGCAAACATGGAATGTGTTGAGGTGTGCACGTTTGCTTTGCTTTTGTGTGCATGTGACTATTTAGGTGTGTGTCCCTCAGAGATGGCTGTTGTCTTTTATGGTGTCTGGAGTGGTGTATGATTTGTAGCATTGCTCTTCACCCCTTTGTGTGACTGTTGCAGTACATTTGTTTTTGGTATTGCTTGTCCATGAGATCTAAGTGGGGTCTGTTGGTGTGGGAATGTTTTTGTGGGTATTGTTCAACATGAGATGTGTACCAGTGCGGCCTCTTTCCACGTATGGTTTTGCTGCTCCCACCACTGCTGTGCCGGAGTTGTGTGATGTGTTGCTTTGTGTGTTTTGACTGTGTTTGTGTGTATTGTGCATGGTATATTAGGTCCGATATGCTGTGTGTGTGTGTGAGACAACTGCTGGGTTGTTTGATGGTGGTGGGTGTTCTGTGTGTTCCATTACACATGGCTGTACATGTGTGTTGTACGTGTGTCCAGTCCCTGGCCAGTGTTGGGTGTGAGTGTGTGAAATGTATTTGTATTTGTGCAGTTGTTTTTGTTGTTACGTGTTTGCATGTTGTGTGGGGTTCTGTGACCCTGGGTCTGTGCTATGTTGCCATGCATGTATGTGTGGTATT
Source organism: Pleurodeles waltl (assembly GCF_031143425.1). Taxonomy (NCBI): domain Eukaryota; kingdom Metazoa; phylum Chordata; class Amphibia; order Caudata; family Salamandridae; genus Pleurodeles; species Pleurodeles waltl. Next base: position 570,311,160 of record NC_090451.1, on the reverse strand, counting down.
GGCGTGTGGTGTGTGCTGGCTGAAGAGCGTGTGATGTGTATGTGTGGGTGTCCTTGATGCAGTATGTGAATGTGTTTGTCACTGCTGTAAGTGTAAGTGCATCCCTCAGTACTCCTGCCCTATGGTTTGTTTTGTAATGGTACAAATTACTATATTTTTGCAAGAAAACAGGTGAGTGTGTGTACTTAGGTTGTTGTCCTCATCGGTGAGGATTTCGTTGTCTTTCGGGAAGCAGCGGGATGACATCTAGTTGTGGTTCCATGGCGACTCCAGATGTGTATGGCTTCCTCGAGGTGAGTGTCTCCCTTTGTTGTGTCTGTTTCCGCCTCCTGATGTGTGGTGGTTGAACCACAGCGGTCACATTGGTGGTATGCAACCTCCTAGTAGGTCCGGCCGAAATATGGTCTCCGCCAAAATGTTTGTGCCTCCAGACGACCACCGCAGTCTGTGCTTTAGTTCTGTGTGCACTGCTGCCAAACTCATAATTTAACGGTCTGCTCCGCCAGCTGTTGGCAGTCGGACCTCAGCCGTGATGGTCTTTGGACTGCAAAACTCTTAATCAGGCCCTTGCACAGGAAGAACAGAATCCCCACAGGATACTAATGAAAACTAAATCTAATGAGGCCACGATTCATTCTTTTAATATTTATTTGATGAATGTTCCTAAATTACCACAAGGAGGCAGGGAAACAAATTATTCCTGTGTTAATAAAGTTATTCATTGGTTACAACATACTAGAGGGTGCAGATCCATAGTTAGGGATGACATCATGTACGCTATACACCGTACTGATAATATAACCCATTCTGATTATATAGGGATATAGGGCTGAAGCTTATGAACCACAATATGGTGAATGATCTAATAGCAATGGAGCTGAGGTTTAGACATGATATAAAATCTCCAATTAGACTTAAGCTAAATGCCCCAAAACTTCCAGCTGAGCTTACGGAAGCAGCGACCTGTAACCCTCCAGTACCTCATCAAAGTTCTCTGTATACTGTAGAGTGTTCCAACTTGTCTGAGATCGACTTACTGCAGGGGAACAAGAGTCCCATATTACCTACCATTATACTGTCACAGGGGGATCTTTGCACTCTCTATGTAATAGTTCTGTTACAGGATTTAGCTGTTAGAGAAGTTAGGGAGAGAACACAGGGTAATTACACAAATGTTGGGAAGAACATACATGAATGTGAACATCAGGATTGCCTTTCAAGTAGGCTTGGTTTGGAAAGGGGGGAATTGGTGAAAACGTTCTTAGATTATTCTCGTGATATTAGGCGGGAGTGAGAGCAAAACATACAGACTCTGAGTTGGGGGAGTTCTTTGACCAGACTTGGGCGGTGGCACCAGTGTTCAGAAGCAGTTTTGTTACATTTTGTGCAAACGAAGTGCCATCTACATCTGGAAGAGTGTCAGGCTGCCTAAATGTTATTTGGTTGAGGCTTAACCTCTTTCCAACAGTGAAACTAGTTCCATCCAAGACTAGCAACTTGGGCTGGAAATAAAAGTAACCCCCCCAAAGGGAGAGGCATATGACTATTTTTATTATTTATGTTAGATCAGTTCCACTGAGTGCGCAATTTCCCATAGTGGACCAATTTTCAGATATGTTAAAACTTTTAAATGGCAATACTTTAAAACTCATTGCAGGAGATTGTAATACGAGACGTGCTATGGTATAGATTAATTTAGAAAAATCGCTGAAAATTCTTGGTACATCAGCTAGATCGAGGGCTCCCGATCTTTCTGTAATAAAACCAACTGCAGTGGCAGGGCAGCTGGAAGTTTAATTACAGAATATGGCCTAAGAATCATAATGGCAATACTAGCTTAGACTCCGCCCATAGAACCTTTAAAAAAGACCCTGTGACAAGCCATATTGATTATATACTGTTGGATCAGGCTTTATGGTCATCATTGGTCAATATGGTTAGTTTGCAAGACTGGATAGTGATCAGCAAACCTGAGTGTCAAATTCATAAACTCTACCTTCATGAGCTCAATATTACCATCTTCAATCATTACAAATTTACTTGAGACAAATAACAATAGGAGGAATGTTAAATAGGTGGATGTTGCAATAAACCCTGCCACATTAGCACAAATATATGAGCTATTTGTAGAATATTTAGCCCCAACAGTTACCCTGGACACAACCAAGATAGAAATAGTTACTTTGCATTGCCAACTAATGGAACAACTGAAGCCTCTGTTTGAAAAACCTAGGAAAAGGGGGAACCATTCTAAAAGCATGCCTGTTTGGCTTTAAAAATGCCAATTTGCAAAAGCTTGCCTTCTAGATGCTACAAAGAAGGGTAGCAGAACTGAAATAATGGTTGCCAGGAGAAGTTATAAGATATCTCTGATTAAAGCTAAAAGGAATTAGGAGATGGATCAGTGGATAGAGCGTACAAATATACTTGAGCATAAGAATTTAAAGGCCCTTTGGAAGCTAGTTGCAGGAGGCAACCGGGTAACTGACAATCACTTAGAGGTGGTCGTGCAGCCAGAAAAGTGGGTTGCTCATTTTAGGGCCCTCTACAGCAAGAAGGGATCTGAAATGGAACAAGAGGAGTACATTTAAAAAAAAAAACAAGTAAGTCCCACTCACATGGTAGGGGCAGTGGCCACTGAAGTGTGGGAGCCCTTTTATTTCACTTGACTGATACAGAGGATACCTTAAAACAAAAAAAGAAGGAAAACGCTCCCGGGTTGGATGGCATCTCTGGCAATCTTTTGTTATCCCATCCTGAGGTGTGGATTCCTTACCTTAATTTGCTGAGCAATGCTATCATGAGGAGGAAGAATATACTGCCTACATGGCTTGGTGTTGTTATAATCCTGATATACCAAAAGGGAAGAAGAGACCTGCCTTCTTACTACAGACCAATATGTTTATTGGATAATAGCCAAAAATATTTCGTAGGCAGGCCCTGGCAAGGGTACAAAAATGAGCTACGATAATGTCATTCTCGAGGACACACAGGCAGGCTTCAGAAAGTAAGTACCCTCAATCAGGTTTTTCATTTCATGATGTTGTGCTGGAAGCATGTTACTCTGAAGAGGGAAAATTTGTATGTCACCTTCATAGATCTGATGTTGGCTTTTGACCTGGTACCGAGGGATAGCTTATGGAGGATGTTGGAAACCTATGGGATGCTGGGAGATCACCTTTGGATTCTACAAGACCTTCATAAAAATATTTATGCGAGAGTGAGGTGGAAAATGGGTGGTGGTTTAACTGAGGAAATTTCCATTAAACGGCGATAGGTAAAGCAAGAATTGCCATGGGCCTCCAGATAGAAGTAAACTCCTTTGCGACTTTTTGCAGAAAGAGGGGCCTAGAAATTAACTCATCTAAAACTAAATCTATGGGAATAAACACACACAGGTCCTTTAGAGCCAGAATGGCGATTGATGGGTCTCCGATGGAACAGATCAAATGCTTTGGCTGTTTAGGAATATGACTGTCGACACCATGATCTGGACTCATCAAATGAAGAAGAGCAAAACAGCCCTTAATTTTAAAGCACTCCAAATTGGAAGGAAATATAAGAAAATTGCAGGGGGTATTGTTTCACCGGCCCTCAAAATATACAAAAACCACAGTAGTGGCAGCTGCCACTTACGGGGCAGAAATATGGCGGTATGCTGATGCAGCTGCTCTTACATCAGCTATTATGACACACATCTTGGAATCTGCCGAAATTCAGACACCCACACAACACCGCCACACCAAAGGTCAGTGATAAACTGGCGGAAACAAATCCTCCACCTTCACGGCAACAGAAACACGCCCATGTAATTACAACCCACAAATCCACGCGGCGGTCTTTCAACCGCGATATTCCATTGGCGGTACACACAGCTGCGCTCAAAATACACACACTCTTACAAAACACAGCCACATTGGACAATTCAAAATACACACACCTGATACACATACAAACACCACCCCCACACAACCAACACTATATAAAACAAACACCCACATCACCCACAAACCCCTACGACCAAAAAATCACGAACGAAGGCCTGAGAGCTAGCACAGAATAGACAACCCCATCACACAGAGGCACACGACACCTTCACCCACACAACATCCACGCACAAAACACCACACACCACTACACTCACCACACTCATCACCACATACACCACCCCACACATCACACACACCACCCCATGGCACGCCAAAGACACCCCCGTTTCTCTGAGGAGGAACTCAGGGTCATGGTGGAGGAAATCGTCCGGGTAGAGCCACAGCTATTTGGCTCACAGGTACAGCACACATCAATAGCCAGGAAGATGGAGTTATGGCGCAGAATAGTGGACAGGGTGAACGCCGTGGGACAGCACCCAAGAAATAGAGAGGACATCAGGAAGAGGTGGAATGACCTACGGGGGAAGGTGCGTTCAACGGTCTCCAAGCACAACATGGCGGTACAGCGGACTGGCGGCGGACCCCCACGTCCTCCCCCACAACTAACAACATGGGAGGAGCAAGTCCTGACCATCTTGCATCCTGAGGGCCTCTGAGGAGTCGGTGGAGGATGGGACACTGGTAAGTCAATTCTTAACTATCATATCCCCCACCCTACCTGCATGCTCTCACACACCCCCACCCTCACCCCCTCCCCTATCACTCCAAATCCTCACTAATGTACCCATAACACAAACCACCCATCCCAACACCAAGCCCTGCATGACACAACTAAGCATGGACACCCATCACTAAAGCATGCCCACTGCGCATACCCATAACAACCCCCAACCATCATCATATAAACCCACACACAGGAATGCTTGCACTGGAGTACACAAACACCCAAACATTGCACACCATTACACACACACATGCAATAATCATGCTCTTATGCCCCTGCAGGAACCCGAAGGACCGTCACCACACCAGAGGGTCCAGACAACATCACTCCACCCCCAGAAGAAGCCCACAGTGATGACAGCAGCTCTGCCCTACTGGATCCTGATGACCAGCCCGGACCATCGTGGGCCTCGGGACAGTCGGTTCCCCTTGCACAGGCACAGCCCAACACCGACCTTCCACCCTCTGGTAACACCAGCACAGCACCCACCCAGCGGGCCCAAACCTCCCTACCCAGGACAGGTCAATCAGCGGTGTGTCCACCACTACAGGGAACCCAGGGTAACCCGCCACCCCAACAACAACAGGGACCTGGGGGCAGTGGTAGTGGGCACACGGTCCAGGGGACAGAGGCACAGGAACACAGGGGAACTGGGAGGGCTACTGTGCGACAGGGGGCGGACAGGCCAAGGGAACCCACTCTCCACGAGGCCCTATCCTCCATCATGGGAGCATACCACCACTCCCAGGAGACGAAGGCGACAGTCCTGGACAAGTTGCAGGAGACCCTGCGCCTGCAGGAGGAACACTATTTGGGGTTCAGGGAGGAGCTCAGGACCATCAGCTCCGCCTTGGGCACCATCGTTGGGGTGCTGAAGGACATACAGCAGACCTTGATGGACACCGTGGCACTCCAAGGGGCCCCTGACACTAGCCAGGACGATGAACTGCCCACCACCTCCGCCGGTGCTAGTGGACAGGACGCCCCGCCACAGGACCACCACACCAGCACCCCACCCCCTGCAGACGGACAACCACCACGCACGCGGTCCCTGAGATCCAGGAACAGGACAGAAAAAGATGGCAAGACCCCCGCCAGGAAATGAGACCACCCTGATTGTCCTCCCACTGTCCCACTTTGTTACCCTGTCCATACTTAAACTGCACCAGCTCCACTTCCTATGCCCAGATGGGCAGTGCACCTGTGAGACTAATAGACTGGACTCTGCCATGGACATTCCTCCGCCATCACCCATCCTCATTTTACAAACCCCTTACAATTCTGAGCACTTCAATAAACACCCTTGAAACAAAAAACAATCTGGAGTCAGTCAGTGATATAGTAAATATGTCTTATCAATAACAGTGTCATAATGGGTTTTCCATTGTGAGGCTAACATACCTATGTCACACATCACAAGTCTTTGAAGGATGCAAGCAGTTGACACGTAGGTAACCACACCTGTGAAACCGTAATGGAAGTGTACAACTCAGTTACCAAATAGTGATTGAAATCGACAAACATGACAGAGGTAGACGTGTGAAAGTTAATGTAATGTTAAAACAGAAAATGTTCTCACCTGTGTCTCACTGGAAGTATTGCTGTATGACTGACTCCCTGTTGTTGTTGTCTTCTTCATCAGCTTCATCCTCATCACTGTCCAAAGGCTCCACAGACTCCACAGCTGCTACAACACCGTCATCTGGATCATCCTCCTGCAGAAAAGGCACCTGCCGTCGTAAAGCCAAATTATGGAGCATGGAGCAGACGATGATGATCTCGCACACCTTCTTCGGTGAGTAGAATAGGGATCCACCTGTCATATGGAGGCACCTGAACCTGGCCTTCAGGACGCCGAAGGTGCGTTCGATCACCCTCCTAGTCCGCCCATGGGCCTCATTGTACCGTTCCTCTGCCCTGGTCCTGGGATTCCTCACTGGGGTCAATAGCCAGGAAAGGTTGGGGTAACCAGAGTCCCCCAATAGCCATACACGGTGCCTTTGGAGTTGACCCATCATATCAGGGATGCTGCTATTCCGCAGGATGTAGGCGTCATGCACTGAGCCAGGGAACATAGCATTTACATGCGAGATGTACTGGTCTGCCAAAAGACCATCTGGACATTCATGGAATGATAACTCTTCCTGTTCCTGTACACCTGTTCACTCATGTGGGGGGGGACCAGAGCTACATGGGTCCCATCAATGGCACCTATGACGCTGGGGATATGTCCAAGGGCATAGAAGTCACCTTTCACTGTAGGCAAATCCTCCACCTCAAGGAAAATTATGTATCTCCTTACGTGTTTCAGCAGGGCAGACAACACTCTGGACAAGACGTTGGAAAACATAGGCTGGGACATCCCTGATGCCATGGCCACTGTTGTCTGAAAAGACCCACTTGCAAGGAAATGGAGCACTGACAGCACCTGCACGTCAGGGGGGATTCCAGTCGGATGGCGGATTGGTGACATCAGGTCTGGCTCCAACTGGGTACATAGTTCCTGGATTGTGGCACGGTCAAACCGGTAGGTGACGATGACACGTCTCTCTTCCATTGTCAACAGGTCCACCAGCGGTCTGTACACCGGAGGATTCCGCCATCTTCTCATATGTCCCAGCTGACGGTGTCTACGAAGGACAACAGCAAATAATCAGTCATTATTCCTCCAGGTATGTACCCACAGTTACACACAAGACTACACCACTCACAAAACCCTTCCTGTATGTGTGTTGAGTGTAGGCCTAGCTATGTGTGACGCGGTAGTAAATGAAGCCATGTGGGCCCCTGAAATGGCGGCTGCCTGACCTCTAAACTGGGACAATGGGATTGTGGGGTGCTGCATTGGTTAACATTGGACCCTATGGGTCCCAAGAGCCAATGAACAGGTGCGCCGGCGGTGATGATGCGCACCGCCGCGGACGTCACCGCCATTTTCTATCTGTTCAATCACTAGATACCTGACCTTCGACAGGAGAGGACCTACACTGCAAGTGCTGCTGTGACCTCGGTCTGGAAGCGACGATGGCTGCTGCGTCTGGGGAAAGGGCCCCTGCCTTCACTGCACAGGAGTTGGAGAAACTGGTAGACGGGGTCCTCCCCCAGTACACGCTACTCTACGGTCCTCCAGACCAACAGGTTAGTACACAGGGAGCACGTTGTATGGCCTATGCCTGGGTGGAGAGGGCTGGTTGGAAGAGGGAAGGGGGCAGAGTTCAAAGAACAACAATGCATGGGAATGAATGGGCCACATTGCCAGAGTAGGGAGGGGGCCACTCACAACGGCGGTGCAGTTGTTAATGACTGTTCCTCTTCCCTTGTGGATGTCACGTAGGTCAGCCCCCACCAGAAGAGGGACATTTGGCGTGCCATCGTCTAGGAGGTCCGGACCCTGTGGGCCCACCAGAGACGGGGCACCCACTGCCGTAAGAGATGGGAGGACATTCGCCGCTGCAGCAAGAAGACGGCGGAGGCTTAGCTGGGGATGGCCTCCCAACGGGGGAGGGGTGCCCGTCGCACCATGACCCCCCTGATGTTCCGGATCCTGGCGGTGGCCTACCCGGAGTTGGATGAGTGCTTGAGGGCATCACAGCAGACACAAGGGGGTGAGTACAACCTCATTCTGTTGACTTTGCCTGCAGTGGAGGTGTCTGGGTGGGGGAGGTGGTCTGTGGGTGTCCCTAGGCCAGGGCGAGTTAGGTAGGCAAGGACCCTCCGTAATGTAGGCCATGTGGCACTCTACCCCACCTCAGCAGAGTGCCAAGTCGAGGTACAGTTGTCCCTGTGGCATCCATGTGCGCAGATGTCCACCATAGCCATGTAGGCCATATCCCAGAAATTGCATGTGCAGAGGGCAGGAGCACGGCGTAATGCAGGGGGCTGCTGCGTCTGTCTTGTCCGCCAACGGTAGCGGTAATCCATGCACTAAAACTCTCTTTCTTCTGTCTCCCCCCCTTTTTCTGCTCTCCCTGTCCTTTTGTACATCAGCATCAACAGGCGGAGGTACAGTGGCACCGGAGCACGAGGGAGCTGCATCCCACATGGCCATGGAGGGCCACACCATGGACTCTGAATGCACCAGTGGGACGGAGGGCGAGGGGAGCTTCACGTTGGCCACTGGATCACCAAGCAGCGACACGGACTTGTTCGCCGATGGGGGCTCCCTTGTGGTGGCGGCACCATCTGTGCCCCCCACCTCTACAGGTACAGCCGCCACCTCCCCTACCAGCACCGCCCTCCCAGCAGCCCCTCAGCGTTCGCCCCATGCCCGCTCACCCAGGAGGGTAGGCATCACCTTCGCCCCAGGCACCTCAGGCCCTGCCCCAGTTACCCCTGCTGCCCTCAGTGAGGCCATTGACCTCCTCAGGTCACTCACTGTTGGGCAGTCTACCATTGTGAATGCCATCCAGGGTGTAGAAAGAGAGTTGCAACACAGTAATGCATTCCTGGAGGGCATTCATTCTGGTCAGGCTGTCCTTCAGCGAACCCTGCAATCTCTGGCCTCAGCACTGATGGCAGCCATTGTCCCTGTGTCTAGCCTCCCCCCTCCAACTTCCTCCACCCAGACCCAATCTCCTGTATGCACACAAGTCAACACACACAAGTAGCTCAAGCAAACATAGGCACCACACAACCCACAGGCACTCACGCAAGCCTCACCCACGTACAGACACAGCAACATCCACTGCCTCCACTGTGTCCCCCTCCTCCTCTTCTCCCTCCTCCCTCCCAGTGTCGTCTACACACACACCTGCATGCACCACATCTACAGGCACCATGAATCGTACAAGGAGACCCAGCACCACAAGCCGCTCACCTGCATTCACCACCTCCACTCCCGTTTACCCGTCCCCTGTGTCCTCTCCCAGTGTGTCTCTGAGGCCCCCTCCCAAAGTACACACGCCGGCAATCACTCACCCAACATCCATCCACCTCACGACAGCCTCCAGTACCTGCACCTGCACCCAAAGCAGCTAAAGTGACACCTCCTACAACCACCTCCTCTTCCTCCACTCCCAGACCCCCTCCAGCTACCCATCCCAGTGTTCGTCAGAAACTGTCCCTCTGTAAAGTTGACCTTTTTGCCCCCACCCCCCCTCCAATTCATCAGTCCCGTCATAGCGCCTCAGCCAAAAAGCCTCCAATACCAGTGGTGCCTGTTCAAGGTTTGTGGAGTGCACCGGCCACCAGGGCAGGCAGTATGACCCGGAGCCAAGGCACTGGCAGCCCACCCCCTGTAAAGGCTCTAAAATTGGAGAGTGGACGACGGGACCGTGTTAAGACTCCTGGTGGGAAAACAACTGACATGGGTTCCAAGGGGATTGGAGAGTCAGCTGTGACTCCACCAAAGGTGGGGAAGGGCCAGAGGAAGTCTGCCCAGCCTGTTGTGAGTGTCACGGCGGAGAAGTGCGCCATCATTTCCGGCGGTCGAGACACAACCGCCAGCACCGTCGTCACTGGTCCAAAGACCACCGCCAGAGTCACAGCCCAGGAGGGCCCAAGTATCGTCACTGGTCCAGAGACCACTGCCGGAGTCACAGCCCAGGAGGGCCCAAGTATCGTCACTGGTCCAGAGACCACCGCCGGAGTCACAGCCCAGGAGGGCACAAGTATCGTCACTGGTCCAGAGACCACCGCCGGAGTCACAGCCCAGGAGGGCACAAGTATCGTCACTGGTCCAGAGACCACCGCCAGAGTCACAGCCCAGGAGGGCACAAGTATCGTCACTGGTCAGGAGACCACTGACACCGCCGGAGTCAGTGCCCTGGAGGGCCCCGGCTGCCACAACCCCGCTGGCCAATGATGGAACATCATGCCACACACCAATGCCCAATGTAGAGAACGTCATGCCACACACCAATGCCCAGTGTAGAGAACGTCATGCCACACACCAATGTCCGTATCAGAACCACCATGTCAAAGCACCGCTGAACAGGGCAAAGACCGCCATGTCAAAGCACCGCTGAACAGGGCAAAGACCGCCATGGCAAAGCACCGCTGAACAGGGCAAAGACCGCCATGTCAAAGCACCGCAGAACAGTCCTGAACCCCCATGTCAAAGCACCGCTGAACAGGGCAAAGACCGTCATGTCAAAGCACCGCTGAACAGGGCAAAGACCGCCATGGCAAAGCACTGCTGAACAGGGCAAAGACCGCCATGTCAAAGCACCGCTGAACAGGGCAAAGACCGCCATGGCAAAGCACTGCTGAACAGGGCAAAGACCGCCATGGCAAAGCACAGCTGAACAGTCCTGAACCCCCATGTCAAAGCACCGCTGAACAGGGCAAAGACCGCCATGTCAAAGCACCGCTGAACAGAGCAAAGACCGCCATGTCAAAGCACCGCTGAACAGGGCAAAGACCGCCATGGCAAAGCACCGCTGAACAGGGCAAAGACCGCCATTGTGAAGACTGCTGAACAGGGCAAAGACCGCCATGGCAAAGCACCGCTGAACAGGGCAAAGACCGCCATGTCAAAGCACCGCTGAACAGGGCAAAGTCCGTCATGTCAAAGCACCGCTGAACAGGGCAAAGACCGCCATGGCAAAGCACCGCTGAACAGGGCAAAGACCGCCATGGCAAAGCACCGCTGAACAGGGCAAAGACCGCCATGTCAAAGCACCGCTGAACAGGGCAAAGACCGCCATGTCAAAGCACCGCTGAACAGAGCAAAGACCGCCATGTCAAAGCACCGCTGAACAGAGCAAAGACCGCCATGGCAAAGCACCGCTGAACAGGGCAAAGACCGCCATGGTGAAGACTGCTGAACAGGGCAAAGACCGCCATGGCAAAGCACCGCTGAACAGGGCAAAGACCGCCATGTCAAAGCACCGCTGAACAGGGCAAAGACCGCCATGTCAAAGCACCGCTGAACAGGGCAAAGACCGTCATGTCAAAGCACAGCTGAATAGGGCAAAGACCGCCATGGCAGAGCACCACTGAACAGGGCAAAGACCGCCATGGCAAAGCACCGCTGAACAGGGCAAAGAAAGCCATGTCAAAGCACCGCTGAACAGGGCAAAGACCGCCATGGCAAAGCACCGCTGAACAGGGCAAAGACCGCCATGTCAAAGCACCACTGAACAGGGCAAAGACCGCCATGGCAAAGCACCGCTGAACAGGGCAAAGACCGCCATGGTGAAGACCGCTGAACAGGGCAAAGACCGCCATGGCAAAGCACCGCTGAACAGGGCAAAGACCTCCATGTCAAAGCACCGCTGAACAGGGCAAAGACCGCCATGTCAAAGCACCGCTGAACAGAGCAAAGACCGCCATGTCAAAGCACCGCTGAACAGGGCAAAGACCGCCATGGTAAAGCACCGCTGAACAGGGCAAAGACCGCCATGGTGAAGACTGCTGAACAGGGCGAAGACCGCCATGGCAAAGCACCGCTGAACAGGGCAAAGACCGCCATGTCAAAGCACCGCTGAACAGGGCAAAGACCGTCATGTCAAAGCACCGCTGAACAGGGCAAAGACCGCCATGGCAAAGCACTGCTGAACAGGGCAAAGACCACCATGGCAAAGCACCGCTGTACAGGGCAAAGACCGCCATGGCAAAGCACCGCTGAACAGGGCAAAGACCGCCATGTCAAAGCACCGCTGAACAGGGCAAAGACCGCCATGGCAAAGCACCGCTGAACAGGGCAAAGACCGCCATGGCAAAGCACAGCTGAACAGGGCAAAGACCGCAGAACAGGTGCAAAGACCGCCACGGCAAAGCACCGCTGAACAGGGCAAAGACCGCCATGTCAAAGCACTGCTGAACAGCGCAAAGACCGCCATGGCAAAGCACCGCTGAACAGGGCAAAGACCGCCATGGTGAAGACCGCTGAACAGGGCAAAGACCGCCATGGCAAAGCACCGCTGAACAGGGCAAAGACCGCAATGGTGAAGCCCGCTGAACAGGGCAAAGACCGCCATGGCAAAGCACCGCTGAACAGGGCAAAGACCGCCATGTCAAAGCACCGCTGAACAGGGCAAAGACCGCCATGGCAAAGCACCGCTGAACAGTCCTGAACCGCCATTGCAAAACACCGCTGAACAGGGCATGCACCGGGTAGGAATGAATGGACCGCCACATCAGGCATCCTTATCCCATGTGCAGCTGGGACAGTGACAGGACAGGAACTTTCACGGGGAGACTCATCCAGTCTGGGCACCAGTCCCCCCCAGTACCAGTGGAGACCTACATCTACTTGAGACACTGTGGCTTTGCACTCCCCAGGATGGCACAGTGGGCCAACCACCCACTGTAGAGACTTGAGAGACTGTGGCTTTGCACTCCCCAGGATACATCAATGGGCATGGAGCCCCGTCGTGGATCTGGCTTTGCAGTCATCTGGCTGAGGTGCCCCCCCCTTCCCTTCCCCCTGAGGTGCCTGTAGTATTTCTATCTGATGCCCCGGCAGAGTTCTCTCCGATTGTGGTCAGGTATCCTTTGTGGGCCTTGCCCATGCATTTTTGGACTGTTGGTGCACGGACATTGTTATGTACATATCTGCACTACTTCTCGTATTGTATATAATTATGACTGATTTTCAAATATATCTGTATATTTTTGTATGACATGTATATTGCCACATTACAATGTTTGACCAAATTTCGCATTGTCTTTTCATTCTTCCGGGGGGATTGTGGGTTGTTACTGTGATTTTTGTGAATGTATTGGTGTGAATGTTGTAATATGCGAGGGTGGGGGTGTTTGGTGGGTGTCCCCCTAACTTTTGCCTCCACCCTCCCCCGTGTCGTAGGTGCAGTACTCACCGTTGTCTTCTGCGCCTACGTAGCTGTTGGTCGTAGAGGAGCAGGAACACAAGGGCAGGGAGTATTTGGAGTTCCGGCTTCATGGAGTCCTCGTGGGATGTGTTCAAGTGAGCGTTTTCCCATGGCAAAAGCAGTTTCCGCCGTGTTTTTATCCACGGTGAATCCGCCCCGGAAAAGGTGGCGGATTGGCGGGTTGTAATACTGTGGGCTGTACTTTGTCTTCTGCCTGTCTGTTGGCGGTGACCGCCGCGCTGCTTGTCTGTACCGCCGTGGCGGTCGGAGTGTTAAAGTGGCTGTCTTTGTTGGCGGTTTCCGCCACGGTCATAATTCCCTTTTTTTGTCCGCCGGCCTGTTTGCGGTATTTCCGCAGCTTTAACACCGTCCGCCAGGGTTGTAATGACCACCTATATGTGCAGTTTAGGTTTGGCTCTCTGACCTTAAGAGCACTTACAGCTAAGTGGGACAAATCAGATTGTTCTCCTCAACACTGCTGACAATGCACTCTGGTAAAAAAAAAAACTGAAGATCACTTCCTTGTATTCTGCCTTTCGTATTTGTTGCAGCCTAAAAAATTGATATTTGCTGTCTGCAAGATGGAGGGTGTAAGGCATTATTGGGAGCTCTAAGAATTTAAAGTACTGACCTGAAGGAAAGACTAGTTTTTGCAGTAGCAAACTATTTAGTGTGGGCCTGAAAGATCAGACTGAAGGGGTTGCCTCCAGGGAATTCATAATCTTTTAGAATATGATATGGTGCGATAAGTGCATTTATGTATAAATTAGATTTTCCAGTGTAATTGGGCTACGATGGAAGATTGCTTATTCTTTCGTGTACAGAAGCCAGAATAAGTGTTTTCTTGAGGTAGTATTAGTTTTATTGAGTTTTAGATTTTAGCCTATTCGTTTCACTGTAAATATATGATTCAGGGCCCCCACAATCTCCTGTAGGATTGGGATATTTGTGACTTTAAGTGTGTGTGTCGTATGTGCTATTTTATTGTGTGTTTTATTTTTTTTAAACTATGAATTTTATCGTAAGAAGTACTTTTATGGTCAACTGACTGAAATAAAGTTTATATTAAGTATAGATTTGATTCAAAATGAAGTTAATAATGCTGTAAAATGGTTTATTTTGATGTACACTTAAAATAAACATACACAATTAATTTGCATCATTATTTTGCATAAAAAAATTCTTACTATCTTCTTCAAATTAAATAAATGTTTTTACTTTTCCCTATTCTTTACCATACTAAGATCTCTGCCCCAGTTGTGGTGACTCACTATGCTAAAGTATAAAGAGAAAAGTAAATAATCAATGAAAATTAATTTTACATGTTTATTTTTCAATGAAGAACAAAACAAATAATGCATAGCACTATGAACGTAATTTGTAATAAGTCTTAAATTAATTTAAATATATTACAGTTAACGAAAATAATTTAAATTAAATAAATAAATAAAAGTATTTTATTATGCATTAGTAAATATTAAAAGTGATGCAAAGAATTCATCGAAATTGAATTTAAACATTATTAAAATATTTTATAATTAAATATCAACTACTTTTAGATGACTTGAATTATATTTATTTTTATTTATACTTTCAATTATTTTAAATAATGTAACTTAATAAATTATATTAAATAAAAAAAATAAGATAAAATAATATTTTGTTCATTTTTTTATTCAAAAAAGCATATTCAACTATTTTATAATATACATGTATTAGTTTTAGAGCTAATTTAATCTTCATTTTATTTATTTATATTTTTAACTGTTTTAAATATTGTAATTTAAATTAACATTATGGCCTATCAGATTTTATTTTAAGTCTCTACCTTCATTATTGTTTATGGGAGGATTGCAGTACCTTTCATTGACCATGTGTGGTGCTAGACTTACTCCAGCTCTGAGCTATAGTAATATATTACTGTTTTTGGCTCCTTTTCAGCTGTTGTCACTTTAGAAGTGCAGTTTGTCAATAGCAATGTGCTTACTCTTTGTGGGTGAGTGTAAGTCCCTCCCTCAAACCCTCCTTATTCCCCCAAAACATCTCCAATTTAGTGATAAGTATGCCCTCTTTCCAGCCGATCCCTCTAGTCCGTCGCACACTTACTGAGAACAAGTGGCTCGGTGTATTCAGAACTGTGTGCATAGCCATATTTACATAATTATGAGTTGCGGGCTATGTATCATATACAAAATTATCGGCTGCTTTAAATATATCAACCTTTGTTAATTTCGGCAGGTCAATCCTGCCGCAATTTAACAGGGGAAATGTGAATGGCATTTACTGTGTCATCTGGATTTTGGTAAGTTAAACACCAACATCATATGTTATTCCCCAAAAACTCAGAAATGGTGCTATTTATCCAACCTGATAAATAACGTACCCCATGGTATCATTTATCATGTGCGATAAATACCACCTATAATTGTAATCAGGCCCATGGTAGTAAACTTACATGTATGAGCATCTCCTTGAAGAGAAGATAGGAGAAGGGGAGTTGGAGATTTATACTTACAGATTTATGAATAACAATATGGATTACTTTAGTAGTACTATTGTACTACTACTATTAAAGTACTAGAAAATCCAATTTGTAAACACATTTATTAATTTCCTTGTGCAAAAAAAACATACAAACCCTATCTCCCCCCCCCAAAAAAAAAATCTGACCTTTTTTAGATGTCATTTAGTGTTCATGTAAACCCTCTAATGCCCTTGGGCCATGTTTCCACTGTATAAGCAACATTAAACATTCACACATGGGATTGTGGGTGGTAGGAATTTTGTTGATCCCTGCAAATTCCAGAAATTTCACTCACAGAAATTTGGAAAATGCATAACTTATCCCCACTGTGATGGCTTGTATATCAAAACTACGCTCAAGAGAGTTCAAGTTCCCTCTTGATTGCCATGGGGGTGCTCTAGGCTCAAGGAGGGCAGACAAAATGTAGGAACTTTAGGAGCGTGGGTGCGACTTAATTTTTTTTTGTTAATATCACTGGTATCCAGTGGGCATTCTGGTCTCTGGGGGATATTTGGGGCAAATTTGCCAACCTTTTCTTCTGAAGGCGGGAGATGGACTATTATGGCCTAAGGGATGGGAAGTGTGAACCAGTGTGGGCAAGGCTCCTCACCATTTATATTTTTAAATACTTTTTGGTTTAGTGGGCTGTCTGACCTTCTAAACCACTATGAGGGGCAGAATCAGTGTTTTCCCCATAATTCTGGCCAATAGTGGAACAGAAAAACTGTTGACGTTCGTTATGGAAAGGAGAGAACAGTCCGATACTTGGGCAGACCTCCCCACAGCATCTTTTTTAAAAATAAATCCATTGTGTCCAGTGGGCTTTTTGTCCCTGGCGGTAGATTTTAGGGACTTATCACAAAAACTATTGGGCCATTTTGATGTGGTGGTAGGACTCCTTCTGTTTTAAATTTTTTTACCTGGGGTCTAGTAAGTTTTGTGCCCTCCCCACTGGGTGGAGGTAAGGGTGATTCGAGATGAATTCCCCAATCGTCCCCCTGGGGGGAGGAAGAAAGACTATTTTATATTGGGAGAGACTGGGCCATGCAAGGGGGACTACTCTACCAGTGTCTAGTAAGTGGATCCCTGCTTTGAGATCGCTCCCTCCAACCCCTGATTATCCCCCTTCAATGATAGACCAGGGGGAGATATATCCCCATTCAGGGATAGACCAGGGAGGGGTAAAGCTGGAATTAGAACACTGGTCTCTTCCCAGTTGTAGGAGGCTGGCCTCATTTGTAGTGGGTACCTTGGGTACTTACAACTTATACCAGGTCCAGTTATCCCTTATTAGTGAAATGTAGTAGTGTTCTAGCAGCTTAGGCTGATAGAGGTAGCTGTGGCAGAGCAGCTTAGGCTGAACTAGGAGACATGCAAAGCTCCTGCAATACCACCATAGTTACACAGTACTTATACACAGTAAAAGACAATACTCACTGTTACCAAAAACACAAAGCCAAAAATATCTTATAGGCAATATGCTTTCTGGAGGTAAGTATTATATACAATATATACACTAGACCAGTGGTTCCCAACCTTTTGACTTCTGTGGACCCCCAGTTTATCAGTACTGGAGCCCGGGGACCCCCACAGAATCATTATTGGAATCCAGGGACCCCCACTGAGTCATTACTGATAGTTGGAACTTACTATTATTCCATTTTCTAAGCAGTCGCGGACCCCCTGAGGAGGCTTCGCAGACCCCCAGGGGTCCCCAGCCCACAGGATGGGACCCACTGCACTAGACACCAAAATAAGGCAAGTAAATAGTCACAGGATAGGGCAAACAATAGAAAATACTACAGAATGCAACAGGAAGAAATAGGTCTAGGGGCAACACAAACCATATACTAAGAAAGTGGAAAGTGAATCACAAATTCCCCCTAGCCAATTGTAGTGTGTAGAGAATTGCTGGAAGAGAAACAAAACCACAAAGGTGAGTAAAATACTCCACCCCACAGTCCAGGAAAGTAGGAGTAAAGTACTTCAAGTTTCCTTAGGACACACTACAAGTTGTGATTAGAGTTATTGCAAGAACCAAGCAAGACTGCAAGCAACAAATGGTGGATTCCTGGACCTGAAGACCTGTAAAGAGAGGAGACAAAGTCAAAAAGTCGCAGAAGATTCCAGGAAGGACAGGAGCCCCTGCCAACCTAGAAGATGGTGCAAAAAAAGGATTCTCCGGTTGGAAGAAGTCTGCAGAATAGCACCAAAGAAGATGGCTGCGGGTTCCTGCATGATGCAATGGATATCCCACATAGAGATGTTGGATGCAGGCGAGTCGCAGCTCTGGATTAGTCCAACAAGCCTTGGTTCAAGCAATGTCACGGTTTGCGTCAAAATGGTGCTGCCTGGACCCAGGAGGGAGCTGGGGGACTCAACTCGGACTGAGGAGGCCGAGGGGGCTCCCAACACTGGAGGGAACCCACAGATGACCAGGCAGCACCCACAGAGGTCCCAGGACACCCGGACAAAGAAGGTACAAATTGCGGTTGCTTCAGCACTACAAAATAAGGTTCCACGCAGCAGAAGAACAACTCAGCAAGTTGAGCATCGCAGGATAGAGTGCTGGGGACCTGGGCCAGGCTGTGCATGAAGGATTCTTGCAAATAGTGCACAGAGGCTTCAGCGGGTGAAGATGACGCAGTGCACAGGGGTACTGTCCCAAACGGGGAAGGCAAAGCTCTTACCTCCTCAAAATTTGGACAGCAGGACCTTAGGACAGTCTGTGTCGAAGGTATCCACCACCTGTGTTCCAAGGAGCATGCTCGTCGCCAGGAGAGGAGTCCAAGAGAACCGGTTGTTGTCTTAGAAGGTGCCTGCTGGAGCAGGGAAGGGACTCCATCACTCTACAGGAGATTTCTTTGGTTCTTCTGGTGTGGGGTGAAGACAGGGAGTCCCCAGAGCGTGCACACCATGGAAACTGTTGCAGTTGCTGGCTGGAGCTGAAGTTGCAGAGTCAAAGTAGCCCTTCTGGATACTTTGTTGCAGTTACAGCAGTTCCTGGAGCAGTCTGCGGTCGATCCGAGGTCAGAGGATGAAGTAGTAGTTGCAGAGGATTCCTGATGGAAACTTGCAAGCAGAATCTGAAGAGGAACCCACAGGAGAGACCCTATATAGGATTGGCTTCCTAGCCAGGTATGCACCTATCAGGAGGGGTCTCTGACATCATTGGCTGGCACTGGCCACTCAGAGGCCTTCAGAATGTCCCCACACGTTGGAAAACAAGATGGCTGAAGTCTGGGACACACTGGAGGAGCTCTGGGCACCACCCCTAGGGTCGTGATGGACAGGGTAGTGGTCACTCCCCTTTCCTTTGTCCAGTTTCACACCAGAGCAGGGACTGGGGATCCCTGAACCTATGTAGACTGGCTTATGCAAGGAGGGCACGATCTGTGCCCTTCAAAGCATTTCCAGAGGCTCTGGGTGGCTACCCCTCCCAAGCCTGTAACACCTATTTCCAAAGGGAGAGGGTGTAACACCCTCCTCCCAAAGGAAATACTTTGTTCTGCCTTCCTGGGACTGAGCTGCTTAGACCCCAGGAGGGCAGAACCCTGTCTGTGAGGTGGCAGCAGCTGTAGCTGCAGTGCAAGCCTCAGGGAGCTGGTTTGGCAGTACTGGTGGTCTATGGTGGAGTCCCCAGGATCCATGGAATTGGCTTCCCAATACCAGATTTGGAATGGGGGGCAATTCCATGATCTTTGACACCTTACATGGCCACATTTGGAGTTAACATTATGAAGCTACATATAGGTATTGACCTATATGTAGTGCACGCGTGTAATGGCATCCACGCACTCACGAAGTCTAGAGATTTGGCCCTGGACAGCATGGGGCACCTTTGCTAGTGCAAGGGTGCCCTCTCACTTAGTAACTTTGCACCTAGCCTTCAGGAAATGAAGGTTAGACATATATCGGTGACTTAGAAGTTACTTAAGTGCAGTGAAAATGGCTGTGAAATAGTGTGTACACTATTTCACGCAGGCTCAGTGGCAGTCCTGTGAAAGAGTTTGGCTGAGCTCCTTATGGTTGGCAAAAGAAATGTTGCGGCCCATAAGGATCTCCTGGAACCCCAATGCCCTGGGTATCTAGGTACCATCTACTAGGGACTTATAAGGGGGGTCCAGTGTGCCAATTGGAGTTGGTAAATGAAGTCACTAACCTATAGTGACAAATTTAGAAGCAGAGAGAGCATAAGCACTGAAGTTCTGGTTAGCAGAGCCTCTGTGACACAATTGAGCACTACTGACAACACATACATTAGGCCACAAACTATGAGCACTGGGGTCCTAGCTGGCAGGATCCCAGTGAGACAGGCAAAACACACTGACATATAGCGTTTTCACCATGAGCATTGGGGCTCTGGCTAACAGGATCCCACTGACACATTAAAAACACAATGACACACACTCACCAACAGGCCAAACGTGGAGGTAACCATGTTAGAAAGAGGCCACTTTCTCACACCAGTAACATCTCTTCTACACTGATCGGTGCTCTAGGGGCATTTTTAAGCTCCCAAGCACTGATGAAAGTGAAAGCAGACTGCTTTCAGTTTCTCACTGTGACGTCAGCACATGGTACTATGACAGAATATTGCAGACAAAAATATTGGCCCCAAAAATATTGAGGACAAAAATATTGAATTTACATATTTTCTAGATAACCATAAAAAAGTATTGACTACAAAAATGTGGAAGCTAAACAATAAGATCATCATAAAACAGGTAAGTATTTTAAATGTTAACTATTTATTATTACATTAACTTTAAAATATATAACATTAAATATATTACATTAAAATATCTAATTAAATATTAAAAATATATGAACAATTATAACCTACAAACAAAAAAATAATATACTGCTAAATAAATGCAAAAAAGTAAATTAATAACTAATCACAAATGGTAACATAAAATAGTATTAATTCACTGCACATATACACACTATAAAGTCAAATGAAATATAAAAAAGTACTACAGATACTACTCCTCAAATAATGAACAAATTAAAGTAAGGTCTGAAATTAAATCACATACATATATGCTAAAAATGTTTACAAAGTCACTCAAAGATTTCATTTGGAAAGGTAAAATACACTACTTCCACTCCAACCCGATCAATCAAGAGGGAAAGTACCAAACTCTAGAGTTGTCAGATTTACTATTCCCACTACAGCACAAATAACAACCGGGAAAGTGTTGGACTTTGGAAAACTCAGATTTAGGGCCTGATTACGAGTGTAGCACTCCAAAGACCGCTACACTTGTGGGTACGGTTGGAACACCAGGGAACCGCCGCCCCCGCCAGGAACATGGTTCCTGACAGGCTGATGGCAATCTGAGTGGTACTCAGTCATGGCAGCGCTGATCTCAACGGCACCTGACTGATTACAATTCAGCTTTCTGCCAGTCTTTACATGGGCATGGGCAGTGCAGGGTCCCCAATCCAATGCCCAGCACCATCAGAATGTGCACTGTCTGCTTTGGAGACAGTGTGCATTCCGATGGTGCTGGTGTGCTACAATATTGGCGTTGGCTCCCTTAAAGGAGCCGAAACCAATATCGTAGCATTGTTCCCACCAGTCAGCCTGGCAGGAATACGTAATACAATGTTCCAGCCGGTCAGCCCGGTTGTAACATTGTAATACGGTTGGGGGGGGTA
This sequence comes from Pleurodeles waltl, assembly GCF_031143425.1. Lineage (NCBI taxonomy): Eukaryota > Metazoa > Chordata > Amphibia > Caudata > Salamandridae > Pleurodeles > Pleurodeles waltl. The sequence continues at coordinate 570,289,578 of NC_090451.1, read as the reverse complement.
CGCCACTGGTATGACGGTGTTCGATGGACAGGGCCTAAGCCTGGGACCACCTAGTAGATTGTCTTAAGGAACTGGAAGTGGAGACATCCGTTGGCTCTGCAGAACCACACAATGCACCAAAAGAATGAAGCACGTAGAGGCACCTCCATTTCATACACTGTGTGATAGCACATTTCATCTACTTAACCCCAGGGCTCTATTTACGCTCTACAGTTTCTGAGATAATAGAGCAGTGACATAAGCGTATTGGCAGGGAGGTTGGGGTGTGGTGAATTTACTGTTTGAATCCTGGTAGGGTTGTTCTACAGGACCATGCATTACATTGTTACCAACTGTCGATATTTAACTCATTGCTCTTCTTCTTACAGTATTGTGTACCTATGATTGCACACTTACGCCCTGATGAACCCGCCTGGAGTAAACTTGTATGACTGCGACAGGAAGGAGCCCAAAACACAACATGGACAAATCACATTTTTCCACCCCAAAACTAACTTTTCTTTTGCAATATTCATGGCTGTGGAATTTGGGCCCTAGCTCAGCAGCCGCACAAGGAACCCTACCACACTTGCACATTTCTGAAAACTAGACATCCGAGGGAGTCCAAGTTGGCATGACTTGCATGGCTCTCACAAGATTTTCTTATCCAGAGCCCTTGCAAACCTCAAACACACCACAAACCTCATACAAACCGCAAACATAAAAGCAAACATTTTTTCTCAGATTTCTGTGCAGTAAAGTTCTGAAAAATGCGAGGATCCACACATTTCCTACCACCCAGCATTCCAACATGCCTCCTGATAACAACAGTTCTCCACTTGTTTGGGTGGGCCAAGAAAGTGTGACACAAAAGGCCTTAAAGCACTACTTAGAGAGATCAGCGATGGGGTAACTGCGGGATTTGGGGCCTTGCTTGGCTGCCCCCTCATGGAAACCTACCAACCAGAGACATTTTCAAAACCAGATACCAAGGGGATTCCAGGGAGGTGTGCCTTGCATGGATCCCATGACATTTCCTACCCACAATGCCCTGTAAACCTCAAACGTTGGCTAAAACACATATTCAAATGTATAGGAAGATAGCAAGATTGAACACCCTCCATGTGTGGACAAATAAACCTCTAGCTTGCACACCTTAAACAAATGTCCAATCTACATTGGGGGGGAATGTAAACCAATAGATGGCGACATTGGGTAAGCCAATAAAAAATATTTGCCATATGAAACAACACCCAATGCAATGCCACCCAACTGGATTACATCCCAAACATCCATTCATCGAACATTTCCCATTGTCCTGGGTGACACCTGCATTGGTTCCAAAGTCAGATCTTACCAACCACCTCAAATGGGTCATCAATCAGGGTGAAACAACTGTAGCCATACATCACAAATTCTTTATGAACATCATAAAGGTAGAAAAGTGATGGTAGGACCAATGTAGCAAAGCAAACCTTTGGGTGGGGTAGGACCAGGTTTTGAATGGGTGGGCTTGGTCTTGGGAGGGGTGGGGTTCACTTTGAGAGGGGTCAGCTTCTTTTGGGGTTTGGGTGGGGTATGGCTGGGTCCACAGGTGTCACAGGGGAGGACTTGGACATGGAAGGGATGGGGTGTGGGTGGGGTCCTTTTTGCTTTGGGAGGGGGGTTCACAGGGGTAAGGCAAGGCCAAACAGCAACCTTTCTTTTGAAAAATGGGGAAGGTGTACAGAAGGTATTAGGATTTGGGAGGTTGAGAAAGAGCTTGTATCAGCTGTGGATTTGGGTGTTGTTGATGCTTGTGTGTGTCTGAAGTATGTTTGTGTTCTGTTGGTGTCTGTTACGTATGTGAGTGTGGGCATTTGCTTTTCCTGGCGGGCTATGACATGGATGTGGTGGGTAAGGTGGGAGTGGTGGATGTGACTGTGTGGGGTGGGGGAGGGTGGTGTCTGGAGGTATGGTGTGAGTGGTGGCTGTGGGTGTTGGGGTGGTATCTGGATTTATGGTGGGTGTGGTGTCTGTGGATATTGGGGTGGTGTCTGGGGGTATAGTGGATGTGATGGCTGTGTATGTGAGTGGTGTGGTTGTGTCTGGGGGTATGGTGGATGTGGTGGATGTGTCTGTGGGTACTGGGGTGGTATCTGGGGTTATGGTAGATGTGGTGGCTGTGGGTGCTGAAGAGGTGTCTGGGAGTATGGTGGATGTGGTGGTGGTTGTGAGTGAGGTGGGTAACTGTTGAGTGCTTGCATGCTTGTAATTGTAATTGTATTTATAAAGTGCATACTACCCCGGACGATGCATCAAACTGGTTTTCGAGTGAGTAGCACACTACTCCAGAAAATAAAATGATTAAGTTGAAGTTAATTGGTTTGTGTACTTTTCTAACATTATTTTATCTTTTCTCAATTTTCAATAGCAACATGCTTGCTGATAAAATAGTTAAGATAACATTTGCTCATTGTGATAGATAAAATGAAAGCGGGGATTCATAAGTATCTAATCTAGCAACTTATCTAGGAACTATTCAATGACCTATGAACATGCTAAGCATAGAATAATATACACATATATATGTATACACACATGCACGTACATACATTGTATATATACTTAAAATATATATATGCACACATATATACATACACATGCATACACACACACACACACACACATAGACATTTAACCAAACATACATTTGTTAAACAGGCTTGAAGAGTATGTATATATTATATTGTTATGGAATAGTAATTATACATATTTCTTAAAGAAATACACATATGTAGATATATACACATAATCAGATTATAAATGTTTACCATCACAGGCATATGCAGTCCATTGCTGTTTGGATTTGGTGGTTATGAAGGAAAAAGCCAACGCTTGAGTATTCTTTTGAAGACAAGATAGTCATCCATTGATCTTATATTTGGGGATTATGAATTCCATAGTTTGGCCACTTGAACAGAGAAGGATGTACTTCCTGTTGTCTTTTTCTTGTATGGTGGTGTTTTAAAGCGGGGCACCAATCTTGTGCCGAGTTTTTTTTTGTTGAATGTATTTGGTGAGAAAGTGGTTCTGTTCCATGTATCGCTTTGTGGGTGATACAATGCAGCTTGACGGTTGATCTTCTGGCAACCGGTAACCAATGTAGTGCCCTCAAGGCAGGGGAGATGTGGGCTTGTGGCTTGACATATAGTAGTAGTCTGGCAGCCGAGTTCTGAATGCATAGTAGTTTTTTCATAGTAGATAGAGATGATCCATGGTAGAGGCCATTGGTGTTATCTAGTTTAGATAGTACAAGAGAGACAGTAGCCTGGACCTTGTGTGGAAATATAAGGTGGGGGAATATGCATGCAGAGTTTTCAAAGTGATGAAGCTTGATCATGTTAATATGTCCACTTGGGCATTCATTGCTACCTTGAAGTCCATGGTAATTCCAAGGTTTTTAACTTCCTTAGATACCTGGTGTGGTGGTCCCGGATCGCAGGCCAGGAGCACAGTGGGTCATAAATTTTCCAGTCGCACATGTGAGTATTTCCATTTTGGAAGCATTCAGTTTGAGATGGCTCCAAGTCATCCACTGATCAATGACTCTGAGACAACTGAAGAGTTGTGAGTTTTCAATGTCTTCGGGGCATTCCAATTTAAGGAGCATTTGTGTGTCATCTACATAGTTGTGAGTTGAAATTCATTGATCAATTCTGGTAATGACAGCATGTAAATATTGAAAAGCATAGGTGAGAATATTGATCCTTGAGGGACCCCTGCTTTTGTGAAGTAGGATTTGGTTGAGAATAGATAACATTTGTTCTGTTTTGAAGGTAGGATGTGTTCCAGTTGACAGCAGTCCCTTTTGTGCCGGATTCATGGAGTCTTTAAATTAGGGTGTCATGGTCAACAGTGTCAATGGCAGATTAGAGGACCAAGAGAAATAGTGCAACAACTCCATTGCGGTCGACTGTGTTTTTAAGATCATCCCAGATTGCAAGGAGTACAGATACAGTGCCTCTTCCTGGGCGGAATCCAGTCTGGTAGTCCGAAAGTATGGAGGTATCTTCAATGAATTGTGACATCTGGGCAAATGCTTTTCTTTCTATCAGTTTGCCCAGGAAGGGCCCATTTGTAATTGGTCTGTAGTTGTTAGGGTCATGTGGATCCAGGTTTGTTTTCTTTAATAGCGGGCGCATGTATGCCTTTTTTAAGTTCTTCAGGAAAGGTTCCCATAGTTAAAGAATTATTGTGATTCTTCTTACTGGTGTGGCAGCAGAAGTAGATAAAAGAATGTTCTTGGAGATACGTGCTGGACAAGGGTCACAAGGGCAGCCGGAAGGCTTGTTTGCTTTGACAAAATCCATAAAATAACTTTGTGATATTTGTTTGAAGGAGTGCAGAAGCTGGGTTGACTTACTCTTGGAGGGAATTTTAGGAAACAGGATGGTGCTGGTGGTTTTCCTTTGTTTAAAATAGGAGTCGAATGTGTCTGCCTTTGTTGTGTAATTGCCACTTTGTTTGTGAATTCTTGAGTAATGGGATGAGTTCATTCCATGCAGTTAGGTTTTTGAAATTCATTGAGAATTTTATAAAATTCTTTATTTTCAAATTTAGCATTTTGAATTCTGTCTGAGTATTACCATATTTTTAGCTTTTTTGATTGATGGTTTGCATAATTTGTTAAGTTTGTGAAGGTGAAGTTTGTATTGATTTGTTGTTTTATCTTTTTTAGTTCTGTATTTCTCCAAGTTGCTGGTTTTCTTTTGTCCTGCTTAGTTTTTTGAGTGGTATTAGGATATCAAAAGCTTGCTGTAGCCACTCATAAAGGTTTTGAACAGAATTTATTGTATCTAGATCTGTGTTGGCTGTTAGTTGTGTTTCTAAGTCTTCAAAACTGAGTGTTCCATGGTCAATAGATGGATGTAGGCAAGGTGGTCTTGGGTGTGTTGATTTGTGGTGTTTTATGTTGGAAAGTTACCTCATGGTGGTGTGATCATGCGACTGGTGTGATGCTTCGTACAGTAACTAGTTCTGAGTTTGCAAAAATGACACCTAGGATGTGACCAGCAATGTGATCAGGCCATTGGTGATAGTTTTTGGATGTGGCATATTGGGTTTGTCAAACCAAGGCACATATTTATACTTTTTTAGCGCCGCATTTGCTTCATTTTTTGACACAAAAGCGTCGCAAACTTGCAAACTACAATTGTATTTTGTAGGTTTGCGCCAAAAAGTGGCGCAAATGCGGTGCTAAAAAAGTATAAATATGGGCCCAAATAGGTCCCCAAGAATGCAGAGGTTGGAGTAAAATGCTATAAGGTTTGAAACTGTGTCTGGGAATGTTGAATTGTTAGGCAAAGCTCTATAAAAGAGGAGAAAGTTACAAGAGGAAGTTGATGAAGGGTTGCATCTGGTGATGAGGGCCTCACAACCTTGTATGGAAATGTTTTCTGTTTTGCTAAGTTTTATTGCCTGTTTGAATATAATAGCAGACAGTTTAAAAATTGTGTTTTTTTGGTTGTGTCATTTTATTTTGAGTGAGCAGTCTATTTTGAGCTTGTAGCCGTTGTGTTATTAGTTGTGATAACTGTATGAGGGTCATATTTGTGTTGTGTTTCTGTATTGCCTTCCTCGCCCCGGAAGGCTTAAGAGGCATTTTGTTGGGTCTGTGTGTGTTGGTGGTTGACTTGGTGGTTGAGAGAGACATGATAAGTTTAGTTCCTTTTGTAGAGTAGCCTTGTTGTATAATAGACATAGGGATGCAAAGTTGTTAAGAGTGGCACGTTGTTTATTTTGTTTGTGTCTGTTTAGGCTAGAAGGAGTATGGGCTAGGGGTGGTGGAGGAACATGTGGATCATAATCTTAGGCTCTAAATTGTGCAATGGATGAGAGAGAGGTGGATGAATGTTGTTGTGTTTGGGTGTATGTGGTACATGTTTGTGAAGAGTGAGAATTTTGGAGTAATGATTGGTCAGGATTTGTATTATTTGTGTAGGCATGAGGGTGGAAGTGGATATGATAGAAAGTATTATGAAAGTTTGTGTTATTTTGATGTGCAGATGTGTGTGGTTTGTTTTGTTTTTTGGAGTAGTGAGAGGAGATATTGATGTAGATTTGAATGTGAGTTACTGCTAGTGAGTGCTGTTTGAATAGTACAGCGGTGGTGTTGTGTTTTGGAGAAGAGTGTATGTTGTGAGTAAGGGGGGATGGACAAGGGTTAGGAATGTTTGTATTATATTTGATCACTGGAAGAGGTAATATGTGTGGTGGATTGGAGTGTAAGGATTGTGTGTTTGTGTGTAATTGGTAAAAAGATGAGGAGAGTCTTAGTGGATGGTGTGATGGAAGGCTGAGTATAGGTTTTGTCATGGTAAAAAGGGGTCTCGTAGGACTAAAATAGGATAGTACTTGTGTGTCTTGAGGTGAGGTGCCTGGCACAAAGGAGACGGCTACTCTCTTGAAAGAGCAGGCTCGGCCAACTGGGTAGAGAGCAACAGGGAGGGTGAAGATATAACTGGGGGTGGCGGACAAGGATGGAGCAAGTATAGATCCTGAGTGTTCCGCCAATACTAGGGAGTGTCCACTGAAGGTTGACTCAGAAGAAGATGATGTGGAGCCTGTCTACTCCGTGGCACTCCCCTCACTCTCTAGGCTACTGTGCTCCTCTGTGTCTGTTGTTTTGTGACCAGAGGAAGCGTGGCCACTGCTTCCCCACTGATGTTGTCCCTGTCTCCTCTGCTTCCCTGTGATGATGCTGAAATGACAAATACAAATAGGGTCAGTCCATGTGCCTGAACACACCTGAACAACAACTTTGATTACAAAACATTACCATAATGTTAATTATCCCCCAGCCACAAGGTCCTCCAAAGTGCATCCAACATTTGCAACATCACATGCATGCATACTATATGAACTGTAAACATTTGCACACAGGAAAATCAGAATCAGACAACTTCAATTGTATGAGTGAAGTTGTCCAATCACAATACCCATGAATCAAGTAGGAGATCTTGTCACTTTGAATGGTTTGGCTCTTGTAACGCCCATCACTAACCTGTTGGCATCAAATATAATGGCAAGGACATTATTGTAGATTTCACACAAGGTCCTGCAATCAGCAAATGTTCATATACACAATACCACATCATGATGAAATGATGGTCAAATAATCCAACTATGTTGCAGTAAGAAGTACAGTAGCTTGAAGAAGGTGACATGGAAACACCTATGTCACACTAAAAACTCATAATGGTAACTTCACAATATGTAATTGTCTACATAGTGTAATTAAAGTTGTACTAATGTTGCTTTGCTAGATAACACACCGTGCACAGAAAAGAACAATCTGGTCAAAATATCTGGGATATTTGTCTACAAATATCCGCAGCACAGTGAATAAGCTAGGCTTAGGGAAATCACCTGTTTTGATTGGTACAGCTGCGCACACCCTTCTAACATTGCACAACCGAAAGGTATTAGTTTATTTAATGTTGTTGTGGCTCAGGGACTCTCCAGTATCTGAGGAGGGCTTTTAATAAGTTTCTCAATGGGAAGGTACATCTCTGTACCTTTTTGTCATGCAAACACAGATTCCAGTGGATTTCTGAGTGTACACACTCACATATGATTCTGCATGCCGCTCCCTGATGCATGTCAACAGTCAGATAATAAGCCTTCAACAATTGACATGTACAAAACACTTAGCCAAATGATTCAACATCAGTAGCATGGAAATGCACATTTTGAGTAACTACTGTAGGTCTATTTGTCATACCCTTCATTGGATCTGCAATTGTTCCTTATAAATGACATGGATTAATGGACTAGGGTATGTAAGGCCCAACAAACAATGTTGACACACTTCTATCTGTAGTACCATATGAACTATATACCCATCGCATAAAACTATTTTCCAAGGCATTTTGGCATGCATACATATGTGATGGAATCAGATATCATCTCATGAATACAGGTACATTGTGTATGAAATAATAGTGGAAATCATACTGCAAAAGTGCAGGGTACACATGCCAGCATGTACTTACAAATAATGATGCCAACAGTGATGTTACCCAGATCATTTAACTGCAAATCTCCTACTTGCCAGGGGAAAGTATTACTCAGTGACTGCACACAAAGGACAATGTATGCTATGTCACATGAATGATGGCCTCCACCATATGAGAGACAGTAGTGAGGCACTAGCATTCTTGACACACTGAAGACAAGTGGGCAGTTGGGTACATATGCCAATATAGTCTCTTGAGCAGACACATGACTGAGTACAGTGATGTTGGGGTTGGCACAACACAACAAATCTATCAACAAACCTGGTCATGGCCTACACGGACTAAGTAAGCCCACCGATATCATGTAGTCCAGGGCCAAGCAACATGTACTGTGATGTGAGCCACTAGGAAACACAACACACCACATCACACCATTGTGATTTTCTGAAGGGTAAACTTCTTGTGCATGACTGTACAGACACTTTTACATCCAGGGACATTGACTCGCAGCATGTGGTCCATACAGGTAACTATTATGGTACAGACTAAACCATAAAACTTAGGTGACAATAAAAGGCTGGCATGGTTGACACTAAAAGCCTCTTCTCTGTGAATATGTGGAATTGTGGTCTACATAATGGAATCTCATACCACTTCTGAGTGTTTTTGTGTGGTATGTACTAGTATCACAGGAAATACCTCTTGCCATATGTGGCACTCCTACAGAGATGGCATTCAACATACCAAGGTGTGTTTGGTCTGATTGGCTGCATGTAAAAAAGCTAGTGATTCACATGTTATGATCTCCCCTGCATTAACAAACTATCTGAACTGTGGATTTGTCACTTGTGCAATAGGCCTGTACTGTACAAACATGACTTCCCGAAACGTGACAACAAACGTGTGGAACTAAGGGGGCTGTCATTAGACAGTGACACACATTGACAATAAGGGTAAATGGAAATAAGTACCAGGACCGGTGGTTACTCAGTCCCCATTTGTAATGTATTCAATGTAAAAGCATTCAGCCCAAATGTAGCTTCTGAAGTCTCATTTTGGTCACACCCAAGGATCGGAAGCCCTACAGGGAGTGGGCCCAGAGCCTCAGTTGCATAGGCACAGTTACTGTGCACCAGCCTGAGTTGTGTCAGTGACATACATGTCAGAAGGCTTTGGCCAGCCTTGCTCTCTGAAAGCAGAGCATATAGAACCTACATGAACAGCACATTTCTATCACTTCCATGCATGACAGTACATCCTGTTGCCATCCTATATGTGAGTTCAGGGTTTTGTGGCACTCTGAAGGGCTCAGTGAATTTTACATTGATCTCATACCACAGTTTGCCAAGGCCTGATCAGGCCTCAGTGATTTGTGGGACTTTACACATTGCTAACAACATCCTCAACTGACTCAAACAGTATATATATATATACATCTCATGCTGTAATGCAAGCACTTTTACTTTGTTATTTACCATCTTCAGATGGGTCATTGTTTGGATGTAAAGTTTACATAGATATATGAATGCACCACAAGGAGGATCTAGGGCTTATCACGCATCACACAACAAAATGGTCATTTTAAATACTCAGAGAACAGGGCTTCACAATCCACAATCTGTATATCCTATGTATGGACCACAAATTGTGTCAAAAGGCACCCAAATAACTCACTGGGACTCAGAAGCACATTTTAGTCTGTGAATAAGGAAAGGTTGTTTTTCAACATAGTCATATATGTATGTGAGATAGTTACCTGTTCTTCTAGTGGGCCATAGAGCTGTACATACAGGGAAAGGACCTCTTTAACAAGTTTCTCAAGCTCCTCTGGAGAGAAGGCAGGGGCTCTTTAACTTGCTTGGCCTGGCATGATTACTCCTAGAGGTGGCACACAAAAGCTCGAGTGGTGGTGGATGGCGGCAGTGTCTGGAGGCAAGTGAGTTATTTTCCAAACGCCAGCATACATGTACACAGCCATCACCGTCTACAGGCTCAGCCATTGGGCCACGATTGTCACAGTAAACAATGTTAGCCTATGGCTGTGACTGCCGCAGTTGGAACCGCCAACCACGCGGTCGACTTCTGCCACTGGCAAGACATTTCTAAAGTCCAATGAACAAGGTCAGGCATCCGCCAATTTGGCAGTTATATCTAAGGTTTTGGTGACTATTAAATGCATCACACCATCTAAACAGATGTAAAGCTCCCTTGATATGCAAATTCTCCTGCATAATCATCAGTGTAGTGCGTTGCCTGGTCACAGATGCCATATAACCGTAGGACACTGTACCCCGCCGGTGATGGTATTTTTGGCGGGCGGAACATACTTTACAATATCAGAGGGCACAAGAGGAGCAGATAGGTGTGTTATGTGCACAAATATGTTGTAGACACATGCCTAGACAACAATGGGAATCACAGCTGGACCTTGAGTAGTAGACAGTTTTGATGTGTAATGTATTTCCAGTCAGTATTATTTTGTCACATGACTTTGGTCTTAATGGTGACTAATGTTCCAGCTCATTTCCTTTCACAAGTAGGTACCCTGGGAGAAGGAGGATGCGATGACCTCCAGTGTACTGTCCATTTCCAGACCTCCTTATCATTGAAGAATGTGACATGATAAAGCAGTTTAATTTGAATAGGCAAACAATCCAAGATCCATGTCGTCGGCTGGACCCAGATCCCATGCCTCAAAACATGAATCCAACATGTATACCACCCATTGTGAGACTCATGGCAGTATTACACTTCCTGGACACAAGGTAATTTCAATTTACCTTGGCTATATCTGGTGGTATGTCACAATCTATGTTCAGTGGTGTATTAAAAGATGTGCTGTCAGCAATGATGAAACACATTGACCGTTACATCAGGTTCCCGAGACGTGAGGATTTAGTCAATGTGAAAATTGACTTCTATGGATTTGGTCGCCTCCCATAAGTTGTGGGAGCTATTGTTTGCACCCATACTGCATAGGTGCCAGTGAACAACTCTACCACAACAGGAAGCACATTTGATCAAAGCGCAAGTGTTTGCTTGTCCGATCTGTACATTTTAAATATCTGTTCCCAGTTCCCAAGTTCAGCCCATGATTCTTTTGTTAGGCAGAACAGCATCATACCCCAGCTGATGTCACAACTGCAACCGGAGAGGGCTTGGCTTGTTGGTAAGTTACATCTGTCATGACCTTGTGTGTGCAGTGTGAGGTGCTGAAATCAGGAAGTGTGTGACTCATTATTGCACTTATGTCTTATTAGAAAATAGGAGACCCAGCATATCCCAACCTTCCTTGGCTGTTAATAGCAATGTGGAATCCAACTACGCCACGGGAAGTCCGCTTCAATGAGGCCCATGGAAGAACACAGTGGCCAGTTGAGTGGGCTTTTGAGCTCCTGAAGGCCAAATTCTGCAGTCTGGACAAGACTGGGGGAGCTATCATCTACTCACCTGGGAAGGTGTGTAAAATCACTGTGATGTGATGCAAGCTCCAGAACATCTCCCTGTGAAGAAGCATCCCTTACAGGAGGAGGAGGAGGGGGAGCCTGTTGTGCCACCGGGTGAGAATCTGGAAATGCCAAATAAAGATGACAGTGGTGAAGAGGAAGATGATTTGTGACAAGATCTCATCAACAGCTTTTTCTCATGAGTGTAAGTATGTCTTGAGATGTCATGACTTTGACTGTACAATGAACTCGAATGTTGTGAGGATGTGAGGAGTAGATTTGTTGGAAAAGTTTGGAAGCTGAAGCTCTGGCAAGGTGTGCCTGATGAGGAAGCTTTTGACACAATCTCATTTTGGAGATGTTGCTTTGTGTGAGATTTATAACATGGACTGCGTTCTCCAGACGTTTGTTATGTGAATTGTGTCATATGCATGGCTTCATAACTATACTCCTTGTTTTTGTGTTTGTTCAGGTATCTTAACGATGACATCTTCACTGGGACATTTCTGAGTTCTGACATTTGCAGGTATATGATGCTATACAGACATGGATTGTTCCTGGGAATATAGGTCACAGATTTCGGGTGTACAAGACCTGTGCCAAGACAGCTTGCACAGTTATAGGATGGAAGTTTCAAAGACTCCATTAAATTTGTCCCTTATTGTGTGGTGGCCCTTGTGCATCACGTGTGTCGTTATGTGGTCAGAAAATATGTAGTCATAGGCTGAAGTCAAATTAGTTTCCCTTCACATTGGCTAAGCACTCTTTTTGTATGAACTATATGTAGTTGTTGATGTGTTTCATTAGTGTAGGCCAAAGTGCCTGTGGTACATCATCATTGATTTTTGTTTGCGTCATACCACGAGATGCAGAGGCACTGGATTGTAATGACACTGTGATCAGAAACTGTTGTACTGCCGTCTGTATGTCTCTTGAATTATATGATGTTGGATTCATTTTGCAAGGTAGGATATATGGCTCCAGCTGATGACATCAACAAATGTCATGTTTGCCTATTCTACAGGACAATGTCAGATATATCCTTTCCTTCCATCGTCTGGAGGTCTGTGCCTGTAAACCTGATCATTTATCCAGTATGAATCAATCATGTTTGATTTGCTGTGTTTCAGACATATTGGCAGCCTAGGAGTTGAACAATGTAATGAAATGTCTACTTTGACAAAACACTTCTATGTATGTATTTGTGTGGAATGGTTGTAATCCTGAGCTGGTCACTGTGTACATGCAACATATCCCTGCTTCCACAAGTAGCTTGTGTTTTTTATTGTATGGTTCACATGTTCATACGTGTCTTTTTTTTAATAAACGTTATTTATCATTTTTTCAAGATATACAACAATGGAGGACAAGTCATAATAGTCCTTGAGAAAAGAGATGTACAGTAGGTTTAGCCTAACATTCGGAAAATGAATCATGACAAACATATCTATCATACAAGTATAGCAACATGAAATAGGGGCAGAAAATGCTATCACAGCAGCCCTATCGGTCGTATTTAGGTGTAGACAGCGCATGTGCAACCTCTATCATGCATTTGTGTGTTGCTGTGACCTCGAGGGCGTGGTGTCTATGGTACGTAAGTAATCTCTTAACTGCTGCCAGATATCTTTAGGCCTAGATGCAGGAGGCTGGAGAGATGAATAGATTTCACTAGTGTTGTCAGAATCGATGAGGCTCTGCAGCCATTGTGTAACTGTAGGCGGGTGCCTGGTACCCAGTGTAGAGCAATCTCTCTGTTTTCCAAGAGAAGTGCAATAGCAGTAAAATGCCTCATACCTTTTGAAGTGTCCCCCACATATCCCAAGAGGGCCATCAGTGGGTCAGGTGGAAGAGCAGTCCCCAACATCTGTGAGAGCCGGGCAAATACCTCAATTCAGAAGTGGCTAATGACGCTACATGTCCATGTAATATGTGGGAAGTCAGCCACCTGCGTGTGGCACTTGAGGCAGTTCGGGAATCACGAGGGATGTATAGTGCTATGGCACTAGGTGTAATGTAGGCCCTGCAAAGCAACTTGAAATGTATGAGTTTGTGCAGGTGATTAAAGGACACTAATCAGGTTTGGGCACAACAGGCCAAACATATCCTCTTAGACTGAGGGTCCCCAGGTCCCCTTCCCAGTCCTCCCTTAGCTTTGTATCAGACACAGGGAGAATTGCAAGACACACGTGGTAAAGCTTGGAGGTGAGTTGTGCCCCAGAGTCAGATGTAAGGACCAGAGGGAAGAGAGGGAAAAGTTGGAGCTAATGGGTATGATTGGAACTGGGCAAGCTGGGCGCTTTGGAAGCAGCGAAGCACAAGGTGTTCCGGGCAAGTAGCATTAGTGAAACATTCATCCTCATATGTGAGAAGACGTGGCCATTTGGGAACACATCTCCAAAGGTGTGGATGTTTCGTGCCAGCAGGGTGCGATGAACTAGTGTCTCCTGCGTGATAGGGAGGAAAGTTTTATTGGCCAGGGTTAACGTGGGTGAGTATAGAAGCTCACCTTGAAGAAGAGAAAAACGTTTATACCATGTCCAGCTGGTGGTGGATAGTGTTTGAATATCCTTAGGGTCGAGTGGGACTCACAGGAGTAGTAGCACTGGTACCAGGACCGGGGAAGCGAGAGCTCTCTCCACATGTGCGTAGGTAATGCGTGTGTCAGGATGGAACCAATGGTAGGAGCATTGGCATTGCACTGCCAGGTAATAGACTTGAAAGTGGGGCACCCCTAACCCACCGCACTCATACGGGAGCACTAAAATTTACCATCGGATGCAGGGGTGTTAATCCGCCCACATGAGCCATATTAGCAGCCTGCGAAGGGTGGTGAAAAAGGAATTTGTGAGCGTAGTAAAGATATCCAAAAACAAATAAAGGAATTGGGGTAATACCTCCATTTTGTTTAGGGAGATGCAGCTTGCTATGGACAATGGGAGATCTAACCAGGGGTTCACCTGCATGGTCGGTTTTTCGGAGGCTGGCCCAGAATTTAGCCGTATGACTTGTTCTTTATCACCATGTACATTGATGCCTAGATATTGGATTGATTCATTGCACCACTTCAGGGGCATTCCATTTGTGGTGACGTCCATAAGGGGGAAAAGTTCAGATTTCCCCCAGTTAATATGCAGCCCCAAAAACGAGTGAAACTGGACTATTCATCTAGTGTTAGCTTTGTTTTCACCAGGTCAGCATACGAATAATAAAATATCATCCGCATATAGCAATATCAATAATGGGCTGCTGGTGAATTGCAGGCCCCTGTGAATGTGTTTCTCCTGCAGGTGACGTACCAAGTAGTCCATCACAATGATAAGGAATAAGAGCAATAGCGGGCATCCCTGCTGGGCGTCTCGCTCAATGGTAAGTGGTGGGGATACAGCTCTCCTAAGCCACATAGTGGCTAACGGTTGTGTGTATGTTAGTGTGATCAGGGCCGTGAATCGTAGCAGAAATCCTACAGAGCATGGCGTCGAGGGAGGACCAATCAAGTGAATCAAATGCCTTCTCCACCTCCAGCAGTATGATCGCTGCTGGAATTGTAGAATACACTATGGCCCTCATTACAACATTGGCGGTAAAAGCCGCTTACCGCCGTGCAGAAGACCGCCAACACACCGCTGCGGCCGCGGTATTCCGCCACAGCTATTATGACCCACAGTTCGGAATCTGCCAAAATTCAGACACCCACACAAGTCCGCCACACCAAAGGTCAGTGATAAACTGGCGATAACAAAACCTCCACCATCACGCCAACAGAAATACGCCCACATTATCACGACCCACTAATCCACACGGCGGTCTTTCAACTGCGGTACTCCATTGGCGGTACACACCGCTGCACTCATAATACACACACATTTACAAAACACAGCCACATTGGACAATTTGAAATACACACACCTGATACACATACACACACCACTCCCACACACCCAATACAATATAAAACACACACCCACAAACCCCTACAACCAAAAAGTCCGAAAGAAGGCCAGACAGAGACAGCACCAGCAAGAGCAACAGCATCCACAGGCACACAACACCATCACCCACAGAACTTCCACGCACCTCACACAATACACCACTACATATCAGCACACTTATCACCACACACTCCACCCCACACATCACCTACACCACCCCAAGGCACGGCAAAGACACCCCAGGTTCTTGGAGGAGGAGCTCAGGGTCATGGTGGAGGAAATCGTCCGGGTAGAGCCACAGCTATTCGGATCACAGGTGCAGCACACCTCCATTGCAAGGAAGATGGAGCTATGGCGAAGAATCTTGGACAGGGTAAACGCAGTGGGACAGCACCCAAGAAATCGTGAGGACATCAGGAAGAGGTGGAACGACCTACGAGGGAAGGTGCGTTCCGTGGTCTCAAGACACCACCTGGCGGTTCAGCGGACTGGCGGCGGACACCCACCTCCTCCCCCACAACTAACAACATGGGAGGAGCAGGTCTTGGCGATTCTGCGTCCTGAGGGCCTTGCAGGAGTAGCTGGAGGAATGGACTCTGGTAAGTCAAATCTTAACTATTACATCCCCACCCTACCTGCATGGCAGCACATACCCCCACCCTCACCCCCATCACTCTAACTCCTCACAAATGTCCCTACATCACAAACCACACATCCTAACACCAAGCCCTGCATGCAACAACAAAACATGGACACCCATCACCAAAGCATGCCCACTGCACATACCCATACAACCCCCTAAACCATCATCACACAAGGTCCCACACAGGAATGCCCACCCATTGCACACCATGGCACACACAGATGTAATAACCATCCTTTTATACCCCTGCAGGACCCCTACCCAACGTCACCGGACAGGAGGGTCCACAAATCTCCACACCACCAACAGAAGAGGCCCACAGTGATGACAGCACCTCTGTCCAACTGGATCTAGATGACCAGCCTGGCCCATCGGGGACCTCTGGACAGTCGGTTCCCCTGACACAGTCAAAGGCCACTACAGACCCTCCCCCCTGTGGAAACACCAGCACAGCACCCACCCAGCGGGCCCATACCTCCGTTCCCAGGACACATCAATCAGCAGTGTGTCCTTTGATTTTTCAGGGCCAGTGCATGGCTACGTCGCGTTTAGTGAGCAGAAGTGCCAGGGCTGCGTGTCGTCTCACTAATTTAGGGATGTTGCTCATGTAGGCGAGCAGAGCAGGGAGGGGATTGGGGTCCACTACTATATCCACCAAAGAGGGCATGACCATATCATGTATAAAATCCACCATCGGGGTCAGACAGCTACGGCATGCATAGGAGCGTTTGGCATCTATTTTATAAAGTGTAGCTGGCATAACACACATGCACCTGAGGAATTTGTATTGTATCAATTGATGGCGGTTGTTCATTGATTCTCTGTGTGTTTAGATGCAACAAGCTGTCCACATCTTGTCCGATATGCAGCACCCCAGATCTGTCTCCCAGGGGCCGCGTAGCTTTGTGTGTGGGTAGTAAGAATGAACATGTCCTATATATCTTGGAGACCAGTCTAGAGCCATCTGTCTCTGCAATTACTAACATGGGCGGTGGAAAGTCATTAGGTGCAAGTGGATACCCGGAAATAAGGGCACTCAATGTTCTTTGTAACCCATGCAAGTCAAAGTGGTCCATAGGCGATGCCGTCGAGAATTGGAGGTCTCCCGTTCTAGAGAAAACATGCCCATCTGGAAATAGATCACCCATGGTATAAAGGGACAAGTGGGTAAGTGTGCATTTAACCAGTTGCTTGGAACAGCCACAGGTTGTTGGGCTATCGGCAATGCAGGAGAATACAGATCCCATGTGCCAATATTCGGGCCAGTCTCTGCCATGCACAGCATGCGGTGGAGAGTGTCTGCACATCTGAGGGGGGCCATTGAATGACCCCTCGGAAGAAGCATGCTCAGTCGGGCGGGGTACACTAGATCCCTTTGGTGCTCTTTGTATTGAATGCGCCCATCCAGGTGGTATAGCTGGTAAATTGAGCAGGAGAGGAGTCAGCAGGAGCCACACCAGAGTGGGTCCTTACTGGGCTTAGGTAAAAGGGTGATCACCACCTCCCACATCATCTGGGGTAGCACCCATGCCTAAAGAGCCTCCGTGTACACTGACAGCAATCGTGGTGCCAGAATATGTTTATACTTTTTAAAAAGTACTCCTGTGAACCCGACCAGCCCGAGGGCCAGAGACCCCTCCAAAGCATCTATAGCTTGCACTATTTTGTCTGCAGTAAAGAGGTTATTAAGGAATTTCTGCTGGGCCGTGGTCAGCCAGACCATCTCCCTCGGTATTGTTGCAACGAAAAAAGGAATGGGGCTTCTCATGCTGTATAGAGGCAGGTGTAGTATTTGAGGAATTTAGGGGGTCATTCTGACCTCGGCGGTAAAAGGCGCTTACCGCCGGTCAGAAGACCGCCACAACACCGCAGCGGTCGCGGTAAACCGCCACGGTCATTCTGACCCGCAACAGGCAAACCGCCAAAAACCCGACATCCACAAAAGTCCGCCACACCAACAGCCAGCGAAAAACTGGCGATGACCAAACCTCCACCGTCACGCCAACAGAAATACGCCCATGCCATTCCGACCCACGAATCCACGCGGCGGTCTTTCAACCGCGGTATTCCATTAGCGGTACACACCGCCGCGCTCAAAATACACATACCTGTACAAAACACAACCACATTAGACAATTTGAAATACACACACCTGATACACATACACACAACACTCCCACACACCCAATTAACTATAAAACACACACCCACATCACCCACAAACCCCTACGACCAAAAATCAGAGACGAAGCCCAGAGAGAGACAGCACAGAATAGAGAACACCATCACACAGAGGCACACTACACCATCACCCACACAATATCCACGCACAAAACACCACCACACTCACCACACTCATCAACACATACACCACCCCACACCTCATCCACACCACCCCATGGCACCCCCAAGACACCCTAGGTTTTCAGACGCTGAACTGAGGGTCATGGTGGAGGAAATAGTTTGGGTAGAGCCCCAGCTCTTCGGGACACAGGTGCAGCACACCACCATTGCCAGGAAGATGGAGCTATGGCAAAGAATAGTGGACAGGGTCAACGCTGTGGGACAGCATCCACGAAATTGGGACGACATCAGGAAGCGGTGGAACGACCTACGGGGGAAGGTGCGTTCCATGGTATCCAAACACAACATCGCGGTGCAGAAGACTGGCGGCGGACCCCCACCTCAACCCCCAGAATTTACAGCATGGGAGGAGCAAGTCTTGAACATCCTGCATCCTGAGGGCCTCGCAGGAGTAGCTGGAGGAATGGACTCTGGTAAGTCTCATCTTCACTACTTCATCCCACCCACCCCACCAGCATGCCAACTCATACCCCCACCCTCCCCCCCACTCCATCACACATCCTCCTTGCTAATGTCTCACCATCACAACCCACCCATCCCAACACCAAACCCTGCATGCCACCACAAACCATGGACACCCATCACCTAAGCATGCCCACTGCACATACCCATCTCCCCCACAAGCCACCGTCACAACAGCCCCCACAAGGGAATGCCAGCACTGGGGTACACGGGCACCCACCCATTGCACACTATGGCACACACAGAAGCAATAACCATACTCTTATACCCCTGCAGGACCCGAACGCCACCACACCGCCCAGGAGGGTCCAGAAATGTCCATCCCACCCCCAGAAGAGGCCCCCAGTGATGACAGCAGCTCTGTCTCCCTGGACCCAGATGACCAGCCCAGCCCATCGGGGACCTCGGGACAGTCGGTTCCCCTCACACAGCCGCAGGCCACAGCAGACCTACCCCCCTCTGGGAACACCAGCACAGCTCCCACCCAGCGGACCCATGCCTCTGTCTCCAGGACACGTCAATCAGCTGTGTGTCCACCACTACAGGGCACCCAGGTTAACCCACCACCCCAACAACAACAGGGACCTGGGGGCAGTGGTAGTGGGCACACGGTCCAGGGGACGGAGGCCCAGGGAAACAGGGGAACTGGGAGGGCTGCTATGCGACAGGGGGAGGACAGGGCCAGGGAACCCACTCTCCACGAGGCCCTCTCCTCCATCATGGGAGCATACCACCACTCCCAGGAGACGATGGCAACGGTACTGGCCAGGTTCCAGGAGATCCAGGTACTGCAGGAGGAACGGTTTATGGGGTTCAGGGAAGAACTCAGAAACATTACTTCCGCAATGGGCACCATCATCTTGGCTCTCAACCAGATTGTCACCACATTGCGGAACCATGTGCCACCACAAAGGGGCCCTGTCACTAGCATGGACCAAGAACAGGCTACCACCTCCGCCGGCGCTAGTGGACAGGAGGCCCCCACACAAGAACAACAGGCCACCAGAACCCCACCCCCTGCAGAAGGAGAACCACCCCGCAAGCGGGCCTGAGATCTAGGAAGAAGACAGAGTAGGATGCCAAGACCCCCGCCAGCAAAGGATACCCCCTGATGTCATCCCACTGTCCCACATTGTTACCCGGTCCAACCTTAAACTGCCACTGCTCCACCTTCCACAGGCATATGGACAATGCACCTGTGAGACTGAAAATCTGGACTCTGCCATGGACATTCCTCCACCATCACCCATCACCGAGTTTTCAACCATGTCCCTAAATTGAGCACTTTAATAAAAACACTTATTGCACAAAAATAATCTGGAGTCTGCCTGTATTTTGAACAAATGTATTAGACATAACCATTGCAAAATGTCAAGTTACATTGTGATGACAACATACCACTGTCACACAGCTGTAGTCCATGGGCAAACAAAGCAGAGGTCACGTAGTGGGGCCCACATCTCTGAAATTGGAAGGGAAAGTCACAATTCAGTTACCATACACTGGGTGAAACGGACAGACAGTAGAGAGGCAGGAGACTGTAAGTAAATGTAAAATGCCGGTGTTGATTCTTACCTGTGTGTTATTGAAAATACTGCTGTATTACTGTGTCCCTGTTGTCTGTGTCGTCCTCGTCGTCTTCCTCCTCTTCACTCTCCACAGGCTCCACAGCTGCCACAACACCACCATCTGGAGCATCCTCCTGCAGGAAAGGCACCTGGCGTCGCAAAGCCAGGTTGTGAAGCATACAGCAGGCCACAATGATATGACACACCTTCATTGGTGAGTACATTAGGGATCCACCTGTCATATGCAGGCACCTAAACCTGGCCTTCAGGAGGCCGAAGGTGCGTTCGATCACCCTCCTAGTCCGCCCATGTGCCTCATTGTACCGTTCCTCTGCCCTTGGCCTGGGATTCCTCACTGGGGTCAGTAGCCACGACAGGTTGGGGTAACCAGAGTCACCAATTAGCCACACACAGTGTCTCTGTAGTTGTTCCATCACATAAGGGATGCTGCTATTTCGCATGATGTACGCGTCATGCACTGACCCAGGGAACTTGGCATTTACATGGGAGATGTACTGGTCAGCCAAACAGACCACCTGGACATTCATCGAATGATAACTTTTTCTGTTCCTGTACACCTGTTCACTCCTGCTGGGGGGGACCAAAGCCACATGTGTCCCATCAATGGCTCCAATGATGTTGGGAATATGTCCAAGGGCATAGAAATCACCCTTCACTGTAGCCAAATCGCCCACCTCAGGGAAAACAATGTAGCTCTGCATGTATTTCATCAGGGCAGACAACACTCTGGACAACACCTTTGAAAACATTGGCTGAGACATCCCTGATGAAATGGCCACTGTTGATTGAAATGACCCACTTTCAAAAAAATGGAGTACTGACAGAACCTGCACTAGAGGGGGAATCCCTGTGGGTTGGCGGATGGGTGACATCAGGTCTGGCTCCAGCTGGGCACACAGTTCCTGTATAGTGGCTCTGTGAAGCCTGTATGTCAGTATGACATGTCTTTCTTCCATTGTCGACAGGTCCACCAGCGGTCTGTACACGGGAAGATTCCTCCATCTCCTCGCAAGTCCCAGCGGACGGTGCCTAGGAAGGACAACAGCGAGCACACAGTCAATCAACCCACAGGTACGTTCCAACAGCTTGCACAGTACACGATTCTCTATGCAGTGAATGGCTTGTATGAGTGTCGATGCAAGGCCTAGGCATGTGTGACGCAGTAGAAATTAAGCCATGTGGGCCCTTGAAATGGCGGCTGCCTGACCTGTGAAGTGCGACAATGGGATGTGAGGTCAATGCGCTGGCGTGGCACACCGTGGCGGGAGGCGGTCGAAGACCGAGGTGCAAAGCCCCATTGGTTAACATTGAACTCTATGGGTTTCATGAGCCAATGACGATGTGCGCCGGCGGTCGCGGTACGTACCGCCGCGGTACGCACCGCAGCGGGCGTGACCGCCATTTTCTATCTGCTTAATCACTCGAGACCTGATCATCCACAGGAGGGGACCTATACTGCAAGTGCTGCTGGTACATCGGTCTGGAAGAGACAATGGCTGCTGCGACTGGGGAAAGGGCCCCTGCCTTCACTTCAGAAGAATTGGAGAAACTAGTGGATGGGGTCCTCGCCCAGTATGCGCTACTCTACGGTCCTCCACACCAACAGGTAAGTACACTGGGACCATGCTTTGTGGCCAATGCCTGGGTTGAGTGGGGTGAATGAACGATGGTGGGGAGGGGAGCGAATGAGGCATGCATCAAACGACAGATGAGAGCATGTGCCACATGGCAAGGGTGGGGAGGGGGGCCACTCACATCGAGCATGCAGAAAATGATGATATTTTATTTTCTCCCCCTGTACATGTCACATAGGTCAGCGCCCATCAGAAAATCGACATTTGGCGTGTCATCGTCAAGGATGCCCGGACCCTGGGGGTCCACAACAGACGGGGCACCCACTGCCGCAAGAGGTGGGAGGACATTCGCCGCGGGAGCAGGAAGACCGCAGAGGCTCTGCTGGGGATGGCCTCCCAACGTAGGAGGGGTGCCACTCGTCAATTGACCCCCCTGATGTCCCGGATCCTGGCGGTGGCCTACCCAGATTTGGATGGGCGCGTGAGGACATCACAGCAGACACAAGGGGGTGAGTACAAGCACATTCTGCTATCTTAGCGTGCAGTGGAGGTGTCTGGGTGGGTGAGGAAGGCTGTGGGTATCCCTAGGCCACGGCGATTTCTGTAGGCTAGGCCCCTCTGTAAGGCATGGCCCTGTGCCCCCGCCCCCCACCTCTGTAGGGTGCCAAGTACAGCTATTTATGGCCCTGTGTCACCTATGTGTGCAGTTGTCGTCCATAGGCTTGTAGGCCAAGTCCCAATGATTGAGTAGTGTACCCCAAGTGCGCGGCGTAGTGCAGGGGGCTCTGTGTCTGTCCTCTCCGCCAACTGTGTCGCCAATGCATGCACTCAACATGTCTTTATTTCCCCCCCACCCCTTTTTTGTTGGGCTTCCTGTTCATGTGTGCATTAGCATCATCAGGCGGAGGAGAAGTGGCATCGGAGCACGAGGGAGCTGCATCTCACATGGCCCTGGAGGGCCATGCAACCGACTCGGAGTTCACCAGTGAGACGGAGGGCGAGGGGAGCGCCACAACGGGGACACGTAGAGACACCAGCGACACAGACACGTCCTCGGAAGGGAGCTCCCTTGTGGTGGCGGCAACATCCGTGCCCACCGCTACAACAGGTACAGCCGCCACCCAGCGCACCAGCTCCGCCCTCCAAGCAGCCCCTCAGCGTTCGCCCGTGCCCGCTCACACAGGAAGGCTCACACAGGAAGGTGGGCATCTCCTTCGCCCCAGGCACCTCAGGCCCTGCCCCAGTTACCCCTGCTGCCCTCAGTGAGGAGGTCATTGACCTCCTCAGACGCTCATTGTTGGGCAGTCTACCCTTTTGAATGCCATCCAGGGGGTAGAAAGGGAGGTGCACCGGAGCAATGCATACCTGGAGGGCATTCATTCGGGTCAGGCTGCCCATCAGCGATTGTTCAACGCTCTGGCCTCAGCACTGATGGCAGCCATTGTCCCTGTCTCCTGCCTCCCTCCTCCAACTTCCTCAACCCAGTCCCAGTCCTCTGTTCCTCTGCCTATCCCAGACACACCTACAGACCAGCCTGCTCACACCTCAACACCCAAGGGCAGCTCATCCAGACATAAGCACCACACATCACACAAGCATTCACCCAAGCAACAGCCACATGCAGACATGCCAACAGCCACTGCATCCTATGGGTCCCCCTCCTCCTCGTCTCCCTCCTCCCTCCCTGTGACGTCTCCACTCACACTTGTATGCACAACATCATCAGCCACTACGTCCATCACCAGCACACCCACCAGAACACTCCGCACACGTGCAGTCACCACCCCCACTGCCATTTACACGTCCCCTGTGTCCTCTCCCAGTGTGTCTGTCACCCCCTCTTCCAAACCACACAAACGCAGGCAGCCACCCACCCAACAGCCATCCACCTCACGACAGCCTCCAGCACAAGCACCTGCACCCAAAGACACTAGACTTGACTCTCCTACAACCACATCCTCTTCCTCCACTCCCATACCCACTGCACCTACCCTTCCCACTGCTCCTAAAAAGTTTTTCCTGTCCAAAATTAACCTGTTTCCATCACCTGACCCACCCCCTCCATCTCGTAAGAGTCCAATCAGCACCTCAGCCACCACAATCCCTGGACCTACAAGGACCATAGTCCAAGGATATTGGAGTCCACCACCTTCAAGGGCAGCTACTTCGGCTAGCAGTAAAGGGACAGCCAGCCCACCCCCTGGGAAAAAGTCAAAGAAAGGCAAGGCCCGGCGCGAGAGGCCAGAGATGGCAGCCTCCAAAGGCACTACCCTGGCACCGTCAGGAAGTGGGGTGCCACCTGGCACATCGACAAAGGGAGGCAAGGGCCACAGAGGAGCAGGGAAGGATAGCAAGGGCAGCACGCCCGACAAGTCCGGCAGCAGGCGAGCTGCCCAGGAGGGCCCCACCAGCCCCATTCCAGGTGTGAAGGAGGACACCCACGGGCCCGGGACACCAGCACAGGAGGGCCCCGCAAGCGAGAAGACAGATGTGCACGAAGGGCCCGGCAGCCACATGTCGGGTGGCGACTGAACTCCATATAATGGCCGGATCTGGTGCTCTGGAGACACATGTCAAGAACCGCTGAACAGGGCCCATCAAGTCAAGCACCGCTGAACAGGGCACCGCCGTCTCAAGAACCGCTGAACAGGGCCCTTCAAGTCAAGCACCGCTGAACAGGGCACTTCTAGTCAAGCACCGCTCCGCTGGGCCCTTCAAGTCAAGCACCGCTGAACAGGGCCCTTCAAGTCAAGCGCCGCTGAACAGGGCACTTCTAGTCAAGCACCGCTCCGCTGGGCCCTTCAAGTCAAGCACCGCTGAACAGGGCCCTTCAAGTCAAGCACCGCTGAACAGGGCACTTCTAGTCAAGCACCGCTCCGCTGGGCCCTTCAAGTCAAGCACCGCTGAACAGGGCCCTTCAAGTCAAGCAGCGCTGAACAGGGCACTTCTAGTCAAGCACCGCTCCGCTGGGCCCTTCAAGTCAAGCACCTCTGAACAGGGCCCTTCAAGTCAAGCACCGCTGAACAGGGCACTTCTAGTCAAGCACCGCTCCGCTGGGCCCTTCAAGTCAAGCACCGCTGAACAGGGCCCTTCAAGTCAAGCACCGCTGAACAGGGCACTTCTAGTCAAGCACCGCTCCGCTGGGCCCTTCAAGTCAAGCACCGCTGAACAGGGCCCTTCAAGTCAAGCACCGCTGAACAGGGCACTTCTAGTCAAGCGCCGCTCCGCTGGGCCCTTCAAGTCAAGCACCGCTGACCAGGGCCCTTCTAGTCAAGCACCGCTGAACAGGGCACCGCCGTCTCAAGAACCGCTGAACAGGGCCCTTCTAGTCAAGCACCGCTGAACAGGGCCCTTCTAGTCAAGCACCGCTCCGCTGGGCCCTTCATCTCAAGCACCTCTCCGCTGGGCCCTTCATCTCAAGCACCGCTCCGCTGGGCACTGCCGTCTCTGCACCGCTCCGCTGGGCCCTTCATCTCAAGTACCGCTCCGCTGGGCCCTTCATCTCAAGCACCGCTCCGCTGGGCACCGCCGTCTCTGCACCGCTCCGCTGGGCCCTTCATCTCAAGCAACGCTCCGCTGGGCACCGCCGTCTCTGCACCGCTCCGCTGGGCCCTTCATCTCAAGCACCGCTCCGCTGGGCCCTTCATCTCAAGCACCGCTCCGCTGGGCCCTTCATCTCAAGCACCGCTCCGCTGGGCACCGCCGTCTCTGCACCGCTCCGCTGGGCCCTTCATTTCAAGCAATGCTCCGCTGGGCCCTTCATCTCAAGCACCGCTCCGCTGGGCCCTTCAAGTCAAGCACCGCTGAACAGCGCCCTTCAAGTCAAGCACCGCTGAACAGGGCACTTCTAGTCAAGCACCGCTCCGCTGGGCCCTTCAAGTCAAGCACTGCTGAACAGGGCCCTTCTAGTCAAGAACCGCTGAACAGGGCCCTTCAAGTCAAGCACCGCTGAACAGGGCACCGCCGTCTCAAGAACCGCTGAACAGGGCCCTTCAAGTCAAGCACCGCTGAGCAGGGCACTTCTAGTCAAGCACCGCTCCGCTGGGCCCTTCAAGTCAAGCACCGCTGAACAGGGCCCTTCAAGTCAAGCGCCGCTGAACAGGGCACTTCTAGTCAAGCACCACTCCGCTGGGCCCTTCAAGTCAAGCACCGCTGAACAGGGCCCTTCAAGTCAAGCACCGCTGAACAGGGCACTTCTAGTCAAGCACCGCTCCGCTGGGCCCTTCAAGTCAAGCACCGCTGAACAGGGCCCTTCAAGTCAAGCACCGCTGAACAGGGCACTTCTAGTCAAGCACCGCTCCGATGGGCCCTTCAAGTCAAGCACCGCTGAACAGGGCCCTTCGAGTCAAGCAGCGCTGAACAGGGCACTTCTAGTCAAGCACCGCTCCGCTGGGCCCTTCAAGTCAAGCACCTCTGAACAGGGCCCTTCAAGTCAAGCAGCGCTGAACAGGGCACTTCTAGTCAAGCACCGCTCCGCTGGGCCCTTCAAGTCAAGCACCGCTGAACAGGGCCCTTCAAGTCAAGCACCGCTGAACAGGGCACTTCTAGTCAAGCACCGCTCCGCTGGGCCCTTCAAGTCAAGCACCGCTGAACAGGGCCCTTCTAGTCAAGCACCGCTGAACAGGGCACCGCCGTCTCAAGAACCGCTGAACAGGGCCCTTCTAGTCAAGCACCGCTGAACAGGGCCCTTCTAGTCAAGCACCGCTCCGCTGGGCCCTTCATCTCAAGCACCGCTCCGCTGGGCCCTTCATCTCAAGCACCGCTCCGCTGGGCACTGCCGTCTCTGCACCGCTCCGCTGGGCCCTTCATCTCAAGCACCGCTCCGCTGGGCCCTTCATCTCAAGCACCGCTCCGCTGGGCACCGCCGTCTTTGCACCGCTCCGCTGGGCCCTTCATCTCAAGCAACGCTCCGCTGGGCACCGCCGTCTCTGCACCGCTCCGCTGGGCCCTTCATCTCAAGCACCGCTCCGCTGGGCCCTTCATCTCAAGCACCGCTCCACTGGGCCCTTCATCTCAAGCACCGCTCCGCTGGGCACCGCCGTCTCTGCACCGCTCCGCTGGGCCCTTCATTTCAAGCAATGCTCCGCTGGGCCCTTCATCTCAAGCACCGCTCCGCTGG
Organism: Pleurodeles waltl; assembly: GCF_031143425.1. Classification (NCBI taxonomy): domain Eukaryota; kingdom Metazoa; phylum Chordata; class Amphibia; order Caudata; family Salamandridae; genus Pleurodeles; species Pleurodeles waltl. Next base: position 570,262,470 of record NC_090451.1, on the reverse strand, counting down.
GCCCTTCAAGTCAAGCACCGCTGAACAGGGCCCTTCAAGTCAAGCACTGCTGAACAGGGCACTTCTAGTCAAGCACCGCTCCGCTGGGCCCTTCAAGTCAAGCACCGCTGAACAGGGCCCTTCTAGTCAAGCACCGCTGAACAGGGCACCGCCGTCTCAAGAACCGCTGAACAGGGCCCTTCTAGTCAAGCACCGCTGAACAGGGCCCTTCTAGTCAAGCACCGCTCCGCTGGGCCCTTCATCTCAAGCACCGCTCCGCTGGGAACTTCATCTCAAGCACCGCTCCGCTGGGCACTGCCGTCTCTGCACCGCTCCGCTGGGCCCTTCATCTCAAGCACCGCTCCGCTGGGCACCGCCGTCTCTGCACCGCTCCGCTGGGCCCTTCATCTCAAGCAACGCTCCGCTGGGCACCGCCGTCTCTGCACCGCTCCGCTGGGCCCTTCATCTCAAGCACCGCTCCGCTGGGCCCTTCATCTCAAGCACCGCTCCGCTGGGCACCGCCGTCTCTGCACCGCTCCGCTGGGCCCTTCATTTCAAGCAACGCTCCGCTGGGCCCTTCATCTCAAGCACCGCTCCGCTGGGCCCTTCATCTCAAGCACCGCTCCGCCGGGCACCGCCGTCTCTGCACCGCTCCGCTGGGCCCTTCATCTCAAGCAACGCTCCGCTGGGCACCGCCGTCTCTGCACCGCTCCGCTGGGCCCTTCATCTCAAGCACCGCTCCGCTGGGCCCTTCATCTCAAGCACTGCTCCGCTGGGCCCTTCATCTCAAGCACCGCTCCACTGGGCCCTTCATCTCAAGCAACACTCCGCTGGGCACCGCCGTCTCTGCACCGCTCCGCTGGGCCCTTCATCTCAAGCACCGCTCCACTGGGCCCTTCATCTCAAGCACTGCTCCGCTGGGCCCTTCATCTCAAGCACCGCTCCGCTGGGCACCGCCGTCTCTGCACCGCTCCGCTGGGCCCTTCATCTCAAGCAACGCTCCGCTGGGCACCGCCGTCTCTGCACCGCTCCACTGGGCCCTTCATCTCAAGCACCACTCCGCTGGGCACCGCCGTCTCTGCACCACTGAACAGGGCCCTTCAAGTCAAGCACCGCTGGCCCATTGGCAGAAGGGGCAGGCCCGGATCTGTGTCGGGCAGGGCTGCACGATGCACTCTGGGCACCATGCCCCCTCCAGTACCAGTGGAGTCTGTTATCCACTTGAGAGACTGTGGCTTTGCACTCCCCAGGATATGGCAGTGGGCAACCCACCCACTGTAGAGACTTGAGAGACTGTGGCTTTGCACTCCCCAGGATGGTACAGTGGGCAACCGACCCACTGTAGAGACTTGAGAGACTGTGGCTTTGCACTCCCCAGGATGGCACAGTGGGCAACCCACCCACTGTAGAGACTTGAGAGACTGTGGCTTTGCACTCCCCAGGATGGAACAGTGGCCATGGAGGCCCCTCGTGGATCTGGCGTCGTGGACTCATGTGGCTGAGGTGCCCCCCCTTTCCCTCCCCCTGAGGTGCCTGTAGTTTTGCTATCTGATGCCCCTGCAGTGTTCTCTCCAATGGATTCGGGTCTCCTGTGTGGGCTTTGCCCATGTGTTTAGGCTCATTGGCCCACGTACAATGGCTGAGACCCAATTTGGACAGGACAATTTACATATGTGTATATAGTTATAGATGTTCGAAATAATTTTTTACTTAGCCGTACAATATATTTCAATTTCATGATCATTTTATTTTGTCTTTGCATTCTTCCAGGGGGTTTGGGGGGTGTCACTCTGAGTTGTTGCTCTGCATTGATGTGTATGTAGTTGTGGGTGAGGGTGAGGGTGGGTGTGTCGCGTATGTGTTTCCCCGTAATGTTTTGCCTCCCCCCTCCCTTGTGTCGTAGGTGCAGTACTCACCGTTGTCTTCTGCGCCGACGTTCGTGCTCCTGGTAGAGGAGCAGGTAGACAATAGCTGGTAGGATGTGTAGTTCTGGTTCCATGCAGTCCAGATTCCTCGTGGAGTGTGTAGAGGTGAGCGTTTTCCCGTTCGTAGTCTGTTTCCGCCGTGTTTTTATCGGCGGGGCTCCCACCCCGGAAAAGGTGGCGGATTGGTGAGTTGTGATAGGGTGGGCGGTACATTGTCTCCCGCCTGTCTGTTGGCGGTGACCGCCGCGCTGTTTGTTTGTCCTGCCGTGGCGGTCGGAGTGTTAAAGTGGCGGTCTCTGTTGGAGGTTCCCGCCAGGGTCAGAATTCCATTTTTTTTACCGCCTGCCTGTTGGCGGTTTGGCCGCCGCTTTAACACCGACCGCCAGGGTTGGAATGACCCCCATAGTCTGTACAGCAGCAGAGCCCACAGCAGGTGTGTAGTTCTGTCTGCGGCCTGGCCAGTGTGCGCCCCGGCTTCTCCCCCTCACCTTATTTATGGGCTCTGGCGTATTTCCCCATATATTTAGCCTTTCGCTCTGTGAGTTCACAGAAGGTGTCTAATATTGTTTTACGCTTGTGTAGCTGAGAGGTGGTGTCGTTGGCCACCACTGTACTATCTAGTTTTGCCAACTGTGCTTCCGCATGTGCCTGGTCGCGTCGTATATCACGCAGCACCCCACAATGCTTTGCTATACAGATACCTCTGATATATGCTTTGAATGCCTCCCATAGGGTCGCTTGGGTAGCTACTGAACCATCATTCAAGGCAAAGTATTCAGTGATGGTATCGCAAAGCGTGTCCTGCAGTGCCATGTCCGGGAAACGCCATTTCCTCTCTAAGCCCCTTCGTGTTGGAATACTGAGTGTTATCATCACTGGTGAATGGTCAGATAAAGTATGAGGTAGGTGTTTGATGTATGTGAGACATCAGATGATTGTTTTGGACAGTAACCAGTAGCAAGTGGGTGTCTGGGTGCCATGAAGTGCTGATTGGAAGGTGAAGGCCAGTTACCCTGCCCTGTGAAGTGGCCATGGGCCAAGTAGTGTATATGTGTCACAGATGATCCAAAGGACTCGGAGAGAACGTGGCTTAACAGTTGGTGTAGTGGCTGTAGTGTCAAGTGAGGGGTGTAATATCATGTTAAAAACACCTCCCAGTAGGATGTGGTCAGCCTCAAAACGATCTGTGTGAGACTGCAGGGTTTGGAAAAACTCTGGTGAGTCAACGTTGAGAGCATACACATTCACAAACAACACCCTCTCCTGCAAGCACCCCTGCCTCGAGTATGTAGCTGCCCCCTCATCTGCATGGGAGGCATCAAAGTTAATGGAAGGTTCATATGTATAAGAATGCAGGTGGCTCCAGAGTACGTGCTGTAGCTGGCAAAATATCTGTGCAGTCCCCAGACAGATGCAAAGGTATGGGTGGTGCCCACAGGAAGGTGTGTCTCCTTTAGGAAGGCCACTTGCACGACATAACTGGTCAAGTATTGCAGAACCTGTTTGCCTTTTGCAGGTTATTAAGGGCTTGTATGCCCATGACATGAGGGTAATGTCAGCTGCCTGCTGCCTATTAGGTATGTTGCTGTAACAGGTATATGGTTTCATGCCATTGTAATCTATCATGTTTATGGTGTATCCTGCACTGCGGCAAGGGTAATATGCTAAAACAAACAGGGCAACTAACATGTGTTTCCATACCCCCACCCACACCTAGCAGAGAACTGCCAGGGGAATCTCATAAACTCCAAACAAAATACAGCTTAGCCCCAATGATGCATAACTTGGTATCAACCATGCAGCTCGACAATGCTGTGGCAGTAAACACCCATAAGAGCAGAATTAGAATGTGATAATCGGGAGGGAGAATGGGAATATTCATTGAATTATAAGAGAAATCAGAACACATAAAACAACATTGCATTTAGTGCTACTACGTGAGGGAGCAGTGGCATTAGAGGTGAATAGTGTACACTCTCAAAAGTGAAGGCAAAGACATCAGTCCAGAGGCAAGAGGTTCATGCTGATGGCAGAGTTCACATCAGGGGGAGTATGCCCTGGAGTTGCTCCCAATGGGCATGAGCCCTTTTTGGCTTGCTGCTTACAGAAAGCTAGGGCATCTGTGGGGTTATAATAGCGGGGCTTGCTGTTTACATTAACCCACTACCTGGCCAGATACAGCATGTCATGTACAAAGGCCCTGTTTACAAAGAGCATTCTTAGCATCTGCAGACTTTCTTCTGGTGTCCTGGACAGCAGGTGTGAAATCTCAGAATAGGGAGACAACTGTGCCCTGGAAATTAATGGACCTTTTTCTCTGGCAAGGCGAAGCACTGTATCATGGTCCCTGTAGTTGAGTAACCATGAAACGATGAGGCGGGCAGGAAACAGGTCGCAGCCCCAACGTAAGATGTACCCTCTCCACCACAAAAGTAGACGTAAGGTTTTGGCGACCCAGTAGATCCGCAATTAGGCCCTAGACAAACAGGTCCATGCGGCCGGTGTTCGTAGACTCTGCAATGCCAGAAATGTGCAGGTTTTTACAGCAGCATCTGGCTTCTAGGTCTTTATTCTTTACAGCCACTGACTTGAGCCTGGACACCGATCCCTCCAGTTGTTTTCTCCATCTGTGTAACTCCGTCCTCCAATCCTGAGACACGCTCCTCCCCACCCTCCAGGAGGGTCTGCTGTCAATCAAGACGCTCCGCCATTTTGTCGAATCTAGTGGTTAAGGTGTCAAATCGGGCATCAATGACGCGGAAGACCGCTTGCAGCTCCGCCATTATGGCCTCCGCACCAACCATTTGTCCAGGCGCAGGTCCCCAGCAGCGCCCCGTTCCAAGGTCAGTAATGAGACGTTTACATCAATAGTTGTTTTTTTTTCAAAGGGGGGCTTTGCGTTGTTCCAGGTCTCCACGCACCATGCCTGCAGTAAGGTGCTAAGGGGTGCCCTACTTCAAAGCTGCATGTAAAGAAGAGTCTCTTGGGGGCACTATTAATAACACAGTAGTCCAACACAAACTAAAGGAGGGGATGGGCAGCGTCCTTATGGCTCAGTATGCACAGCCGGGGGAGAAGACACAGCTCCCAGTATAGCATGGGGCAGGATTTTAAATTCCAGGGAGGGTGATCCCCAGAACCAGGCAGGTGTGAAGCTAGTAAAGTGCGTAATTGCTTGGCTACGCTGAAACACACTGTTGGTGGGTTGCTCTCCTTTGCTGCGTGGGCCTTAGCCATAGATTGGTCTTGTGTCGTGTCGTGCCTCCACCACCCACCCGAGTCTTCAACAATATCGGGTGGAGGGGAAGCTGGAGCGCTCCTATACTGCGTTCAATAGGGCAAGGCCCAGGCGGGTAAAGGCATCTCAGTAGAGCTCCCCCCGGTGGTCAATGAATGTGCTCCAGGTCTGGGCAGTTCTCCCCACCTCAATGGTACACATGCGGCCGCTCTCTCATTGTGGCCGGTGTTCACGGCAGAGAATGTCCAGGCTGTGCACAGGCCTCTAGCAGTGCAGTCATGTGGGACCAACTAGGCCGCACCAATGGGGTATCTCACCGCTGCTGGCTCCCTCAGCCCTCTAGAATGAATTATGCTCATTGGACAGGCGGGCCGAAGGTGTAGTGATGCCATTTTAGTGATGTTTGTGGGCATTTTATTTTAGCAACTAGGCCTGCTGTCTGTGCCCTTTAGCCTATTAACGTTTCATTTTTATTTCATCTTATTCTTTTAGAAACTATCACATTTGTGGTGATGTTTTGTTTTCTTTTATGTTGCTGTCCTTTTGCTTAGGAAATCATTTACATTTCTTAGCATGACATTCTTTTGCTCTGTGCTTTATTCAAGGCTGCAACAAGAGAGGGTTGCCGGCACAAAGTGGTACACCGCGTCTCTAACATTTCACAGAAACATATGTATTTTCACATGGGGACACTTTTCTCAGAACACTGGCTGTTTTATTATGAAAACATCTCTCTGTCCCCTACACGTTAGAGGGAGGTTCCACCAAGATGACTACTACCACATGCTGTCTGACTTCTCAACAACTGCTTGCTGAGACTGCCGGATCCCTGCCTTACATGGGGATGGTGTCTCAATAGACAACAGACTTCTCCACTAATATAATACTCCAGTAAGGGGGATGATGTCTTTCCTGGGGGTCCTAAAGGGCGGATTAGGCCTCCGCACCAACTATTTGTCCAGGCGCATGTCCCCAGCAGCTCTAACATAGAACATTAGTGGCATAGTTAGGAGCCACACATCTTGCATAGTGACAGTAAGGTGGGACTTTCCTTGTGTTTCACTTTTCTCATCACCATTTTGCTTCTAGTATGTTTTATCATCCTAATTATTGCAGTCAATGTTGTTTTATCTAAGACTCAGCTACTTCAATAAATCTTATTGAACCATTCTCTGTTCTGTTTGTCTTTGCAAATGTGAGACGAATGTAACTGAGAGAAAAGGCTGGAACTGGACTAGGCCGACAGTTGTCACATGAAGTGGGATCAAACTCAGTTCCCCACAATTTAGGTGATGCTGCCGCCCAAATCCAGGAGCCTCACTGGTACAAGGAGAGCCAAAATGACATAGTGCAGCCAACGTTTGGTCAGACACTTATTTTTGGATCTTCCCAAGTATCTCTGTCTCACTACCTGCTAAAGGCACCTCAATACTATATACGGAGACGTCCAGGGTATTGAGGATCTCCTCCTTAGCTAGGATCATTCGCCATTTGGTGTACTTATCTCGAACCAGATACATTTACCATGGCGAATCCCTAACAGGTGGTATTTGCAGTAAACATGAAACTTCCCCTCACTGCTCATTTATTAGCTAATGGCCTTCTAGCCCAAGGGGATCCTGTTACCTTTGTAATTGAGGCTCATCCAGACGATAGAAAAGTAACGTTTTATCCTTGGGTCAATTTTCCAACAGTTAATAGGAACACAAATACATTTCATCATTATACACCTGCTATTATACTTGCACAATACAGAGCATACATATATTTAGAGATACCTTTATCCTTTCAAGATCACAATAACTGGCTTAATGGCACCCCACCCCTCACAATACTTCATTTTAGGTCCTCTGAGTAATGATGGTCCTACCTGCCACTTATTGGCCACATACAAAGTGTATCCTGATGTAGGCACTTTGGCGTTAGCTGAGGTTTGCCACTCATACACTGAGCTTACAGCAGTATATAGACTCTTAATACAGTTTGTAATGCAAACATTAAATACGAACCCAGTACATGCTGCTCCAGCGCAACCGCATACAGTCACACCAGGCATTAATCCTGCAACAGTACATTCAATTATGGGTAAGTTACCTGCCAAACGGGAAGAAATTTAGTTTTGGTTAGCTCAAGAAATAAACATGCTGGAGGCAGTATTTCCTCATATGGGACCTCAAGATAAACCCAGAATTCTCACTATGTGCTTGCCATTTGAGATGGTTCCTGCAGTAGATAACTGCAACACTTGGCGGCATGGTATTTGCCACGCTGTATACTACCATACACGGTACACCAACACTTTCCAATCTTCCAGAAGTGTTTAAACATATTCATGATTTACATGGGGCTGCCCGGCCCTAGATTTGGCGACATTAAGCACACAATTGATACTATCTTTTGGGATTCGCAACTACAATTTGTGATATTTTATTGGCCAAAAAAGATTTGCCACCAGAATTTGTCCATAATCTCCCAAATGGGAAAGAGGTAATTGAGCCAACTTTCTCACCACTACTAGAAAGATCACAGAGGCTTGCAATGTTGATTGGGTGTTTGTGCAGGCACCCACGCTGTATCATAACCATGTATGGTGGGATAAAGATTCTCCCTACCATATAATACCAATTAGGTGCCAACCACAACCTCAACCTCAAAATTCAATAAAACATGAAGCTAAACATTTAAATAGTCATACACGCACATTTGCCATGCAAAATGCACATAGTACAGCACTTATTGACAATACAGTGCGCAAAAAATACAAAACAACCTTGGATATTTCCAATGGTTTCTTCAGCTACAGTATAGTGCCTGAAAGCAGGCATTTAACAAGTTTTAGCATTTTAGACTCACAAAAAAAAGTTTGCAGACTCACATAGGGGATAGAACAGTCCAGGATTGTTTTCAGCTTGTGTTACTTCAATTTTACATGACATTGACCCTGAGGCATTGTCTTACGTAGATGATATTTACCTTATGGATGATGATCTTATTCAACATATAAGACGGGTGAGCTGCCTTGTTGTGGGATTTGCTGAATTAGGCAATTAGGCTACACGTTTAATTAAAAAAAAAAACCTTCCTTAATGTCCTATTTTTGGGATACAAATTATCAGACCAAGGCAAGAGCCTAGCTCCTCACTTTCTAGAAAAGTGTGCATAATTGCAACCACCAAACACCATCAAAAAGCTCCAGTCATTGTTGGGCTTTTTAAACTTCGGCGGAACTTACATTCCAGATTATGCACAACGCATTAAACCATTATATGATTTAATACGTGGACATTTCAAGTAAATATTAGACAGTCAAACACACATACACATTCTTACAGCTTTTCAAGAAGACATGCTTGCAGTAAACACTTACACACAAGGGACCACAAAACACATTTGGTTGACAGAGTAATTGTTGGTGCCACTGGTTTCAACTATGTAATGTTTAATGTTTAATGAGGGTGATACCGTCCCTATAGCATACAAATCACACCTGTGTTCCACAGCTAAACAAGTCTTTGCTCCCACAGAAAAAAATCTGAATGCTGTTCAGGGGCTGTCATTAAAGAGAGACCTCTGGCCCAGGGGAAACACATTATTGTTTTGTCCCTGATCCCAGCCCTAGAGGCTGTCACAAAAGCCAGCATTCCCAACGGCAAGGCACTACATCCACGTTGGATTCAATGGGCAACGTCTCTGACAGCCACTGATGTTGGTTATGTTTTCGACCCTAAATTACAAACTCAAGGATTCCTCCAATATTATCTAGAATTCCCAGTTTTCCTATGGAACAATATCATACAATAATTTACACTAATGGTTCAGCTCAATGAGCAATGGGCACTAAACATCAGTACTCCGTTGCCTCTGCGGTTGTGAGTGGCTACATGAAGGATGGTGAATTCCATCCACCACATACTTACAGGCAGACCTTAGGGGACTGTACTGCACAATTAGCAGAGCTCAAGGCTTTGTTGATGGCACTTTAACACGCGGATTCAGAACAGTTAACATTAATCATCTCTGATTCGTACTATTGTGTCCAGTCCTTCAATGAATATCTGCATTACTGGTGCCAGAATGGGTTCAGAGATTTAAAAGGCAAAACCATTCAACACAAATTATTGTGCAAAATGCTACATAATGTTTGTGTAGTTCATACATTGGGACATCAATGTGTTGGAATACACGTTACAGGCAATACCTTGGCTGATGAAGCAGTCAAATCAGCAGTAGCTCTGGCTTCTGTTCCTGCAATAACTAATTCACGTACGAGGTTGAATGATGAAACATTGGCTGCTGTGAAAGCAAGCCCATGCCAAAGGCATATCCTGCAAAATATTCCCACTGCATACCTAGCCTAAATACTGCCTCAGTAACAATACCAGGGGTGGGTGATTGTGTGATCAGCAACCAAGATCAAAGACCTGAGTTGATTAAAGCAGCGCACAAGGGAGTTGCTTCTGCCAATGCTGGTGTGGCGGCTACTATTTTTCTACTACAAGCATGTTCCTGGTGGCCATGTCTATACAAACACACCAACCAGTATGTCCTTTGCTGTGACATCTGTCAGCAAATAAAAGGATCCACCATCAAACGCCCACCACAGACACCCCTCTTAGGGCCAGATGTAGGTAGGCTTTTGCACCTCGCAAACGGCGAAAAACGCCGTTTGCGAGGTGCAAAAGCCCTCAAGCGATGCAGAAACACATTTTGCGAGTCGGAACCGACTCGCAAAATGTGTTTCCGACTCGCAAATAGGAAGGGGTGTTCCCTTCCTATTTGCGACTCGCACCGCGATTTAAGTTGATTTGTGACCGCGAAAGCGGTCGCAAATCAACTCGCAGTTACCATCCACTTGAAGTGGATGGTAACTCATTCGCAAAGGGGAAGGGGTCCCCACGGGACCCCTTCCCCTTTGTGAATGCTCACAAAATTATTTTTTCAGAGCAGGCAGTGGTCCTATGGACCACTGCCTACTCTGAAAAAAACCGAAACAAAAGGTTTCGGTATTTTTTTCTATTTGCAGCTCGTTTTCCTTTAAGGAAAACGGGCTGCAAAGAGAAAAAAATAAACTGCTTTATTTAAAAGCAGTCACGGAGATGGTGGTCTGCTGTCTCCAGCAGGCCACCATCCCCGTGAGTGCCTAGACTCGCTATGGGGTCGCAAACTGCGACCCACCTCATAAATAGTTATGAGGTGGGTCTTTGCGACCCCATAGCGAGTTGCAGAAGGTGTCTGAGACACCTTTCTGCATTCCAAATTGCGACTTGCAATTTGCGAGTCGCAGGGACTCGCAAATTGCAAATCGCAATTTGGAATCTTTCTACATCTGGCCCTATATTTCCAACAAACCTCTATAATGTGTGTACTTGAATCGTTAGAGTACCTTGATACTTGGTAGTGCATACAAATATATGTTAGTTGCTGTTGACTCATGCTCCAGATTTCTATTGGTATGGCCACAACGCTCAGCTGATGCTCAAACTATTGTTAAAGATTTGCAAGTCTTTATCAGCCCATATGCAGTTGTGATTTTCCACTTAGACCAGGGCCCTGATTTTGCCTCAAGGGCATTCGGAAACACCATGGCTTCATTAGGGGACCAACTTTACTATTCGTCTCAATATCATCCCAAGGGAAATAGTGTTGTGGTGCAAAGAAAGCGAGGCTCAAGGCAATCCTTAACAGCTAGAGTATTAGGCACAGGTAGTTTGCTTAATCACCTGTGTGGAGTCCAGTGAGCACTTAATAATCTGCCCAGAAGGTCCCTGGGAGGGCAAACCCCATATGAAGTCCTATTTGGAACACAAATGTATGTTCCCCCTTTTGACATAAATTAATGTGTCACTGTCTTACAAGACTTACAACAGTTCAGTGACGACAACGCATCTGCCAGCGCCCCTTCCTTGGGAATAAGGGATGCACCAATAACACCAACCAGCTGAATTCCAAAAGTTGGGGATGTAATGCATGAAAAGATTGCTGTGAACAAGGAGTTTGGCCCTTCCATCATGCACCGGTTCCAGTCCTATGAATACACTGTACCACAACTGTAATTCTACCACCGCTGCCTGGTTCTGAAGAAAACCGTTTTGTCTCCATCGACAATGCCAAATACACCATATGGCCGGTCCTACACAGCAGGCTTAGTAGGCTCCTGGGTAGTCCCCAACTCCCTCTTACTACAGACCAGGATGTCCCTCTACAGGTTTTTAGCAGCAATGCTGACTGTTCCCCGAGCTTGGGGAGGGTGGAAAATGATCTTTCATTAGTCCTATTAACTTCTTCTGTGACAAACAATGTCAATAATATTGAGCGATTCTACTCAAATTCTACACAAACGAATGGAATGGCCTAATAAGAACTGCCTAAGGAGAGTTCTGCTAGCTCTCCTCTCCCAAGCACGGTTCCAGTTTTTGCACAAACTGCCTCTGGATATTTTGCCAACGTCAAAAACTCTTTCACCGAATCATCTATCTCTTCTGCAACAATCAATCAATCAATAAATAACTTTATTTGGATGTATTTGACATCCATAAAAGTGCATAGAGAGAACATGCAATAAAAACCATAACAACAGAAATTTACAATTAAAACATACGCAATAAGAAAATATATATAATTGCTAAAATAGTATAGATCTGTGGGCACGTACAGGTTACTTTAACCCCTTCGCCGCCAGGCCTTTTCCTCCTCAGGTGCCAGGCCTTTTTTTGGCTATTTGGGGCAGGGCGCGCTTATGCCCTCATACCTTTTTGTCCACATAAGCTACCCATGCCAAATTTGCGTCCTTGTTTTCCAACATCCATGGGATTCTAGAGGTACCCAGACTTTGTGGGTTCCCCTGAAGGAGACCAAGAAACTAGCCAAAATACAGCAAAAATTTCATTTTTTTAAAAACAAATGGGAAAAAGGGCTGCAGAAGAAGGCTTGTGTTTTTTCCCCTGAAAATGGCATCAACAAAGGGTTTGTGGTGCTAAAATCGCCAGCTTCCCAGCTTTCAGGAACAGGCAGACTTGAATCAGAAAACCACATTTTTCAACACAAATTTGGCATTTTAACAGGACATACCCCATTTTTACAATTTTTTGTGCTTTCAGCCTCCTTCCAGTCAGTGACAGAAATGGGTGTGAAACCAATGCTGGATCCCAGAAATCTAAACTTTCTGAAAAGTAGATAAAATTCTGAATTCAGACGTGGGTACTTTGTGTAGATCCTACAAGGGTTTCCTACTCAAAACACCAACTGAAATAAAAGAATATTGAAACTGAGGTAAAAAAACAGCCATTTTTCTCTATGTTTTACTCTGTATCATCATCATCATCACTTCGAGATTCTGTTTATGTAAGGACTCCAGTTGTTCAAATCTGCTTTGTACATGTCTGAAGGAATGCCATCTGGCCCTGGGGCCTTCCCTGATTGTTGGGCAGTGATGGCAAGCTCAGTTTCTTTTAGTGGAAAAGGTGGCAGAATAGTCACTGGCAGCTGTGAAGATATAGGGGGTTATTCCAACTTTGGAGGAGGTGGTAATCCGTCCCAAATGTGGCGGATTTACCACCAGCCGTATTACGAGTTCCGTAGGATATAATGGACTCGTAATACGGCTGGTGGTATATCCGTCACTTTACCGTCACTTTTGGGACGGATTACCACTTCCTCCAAAGTTGGAATAACCCCCATAGTCTCTCCAAGGCTTGTGGAACCACAATCAGATGGGGAGCCATATAGTTCTCTGAAGTGGGAAAGCCAAACTTCAGGGGCAATATGGCACTCTGGCTTGAATACTTGATTTTGTTCGCCGCGGGTGACCAAGAGCTAGAAACGTTTGGGATCAGGGGCCCTTGCGGCCTCAGCCAGTTCCCTCCATAGCATCTCTTCATGTTCAGTTTTACACAGCTTGCGTATGGAGACATAATTTCGTTTTGAGTTGACAATAACTTCTCTATCTTTTGATCTTAACGCCTCGATCAAGGTGCTTTTGGCCTCTCTACATCTGTGGTCGAAACGCTTATTATTAGGGTAGGAGGGAGGATTAACTGTTTCCCTAACAGATTTAAAAAATAAATTCTTAAGAGTGGCAAAGAGATCCGAATAGAGAGACATGACTTCAAGTGGAGTGAGTGTGAGATGGTCATCAAAGAGCTGGTGGCTACAAACTATAGCACATACTGTAGTTTGCCCAGCAAATTATTGGAGCTCTGGAAAAAGTCCCATCTAACCGCACGCTTATTACTAGACAGCTTCAGGGCACCAGTAGATGCAAAAACAGGAGGAGACACAGCTCCTAGTAGAAGATGTCTATCATATATGATTTGAAGAGGAGCATGGTCGCTGGTATACGGGTTACCCACTTTCACATCTTTTATATAATGCCAGAACAAAGTCCAGGGTACTACTATGTGACCCCCTGAAAAAAGTTGGTCTGGCAGGACTATCATCTGGAAAACGTCCATTGCCAGGGCGAAGACCATGGAGTATCATAAGGTCTATTATCTGCAAAGCCATAGTGCCAACTTTGAATGAGTTTGACTGGAGTGGGTAGGGAGGAATATTCCATATATCATCTTCAATCTGCATGACTTCAATAAGAGCAGAATTAGGCTCAATTGGCACATTAAAATCCCTAGCTATAATAATGTGATACTTTGGACAAAGATCCAAAATTATAGTATTCAGAAGCTCTATGGTGGCTGACCGCTGGTTGGGAGGGCCCGGTCTATTGTAAATATTTATGCACAAAACAGGGGGACCCGGATTTGGCTGTATAACTACAGCCAAAATGTCAGGGGAATCTACATATAGCTCCTTTGCTCCACCCACCTCTGTCATTTTTACCCAAGTACAAAGGCCCCCTGCTGCTCTACCAGCTGAAGACGGCATATCTTTTTTAAAAAAGGAACAAACCCCCTGCCTGTATGTGCTATGGGTAGCCCATGTTTCCTGATACATACAGATGTTAAATTTATCAACGTATACCCCCCAATCAATGTCAGCTAATTTGCTGTTAATACCAGCCACATTCCAGGACAAAAGCTTCGCAGTTGAATAAGCCATAAAACAATTAGATTTATAAAAAGTATCAGCTGAATAAAAATTATTAATATGCTCAATAGAAAGTGCAGTTCTAGAGTTATCAATAGGATCAGATTGCGATTTCCATGAAGGTACAGCTCCTAGAGTTGGTACATTTTTGGAAGATGGTAAAACGGGTGAGCCAAAACTAGTATTAGTGTTGTAGAACCCAGGTGGACGTAGTCAGTCAATGTCAGAAGTGGCCCCCTGGTAATCAAGATCAGATACATTTGGTCCTTAAAAGGCAGGTCCCATATCCATCATGAGGGCAGGGCCAAATGTTGGCCCATTAGAAACACGGTGTCCTGTAACGCTGCTTGATGCCTTGGAGGCCGTAGATGGTGGAAGTTTCGTCCTCCCATTGCCAACAGCGGGCCAATTATCGCTAAGAAAAATAGCAGTTCCTTTTCTTGTATGGTTGCGTGCTTTCATATGCAATAGACCCGTTACCAGTTTGGGGTTAATGAGGTTTAATTTTATAGCATCCCAGTCGTCAGATGGACTGCTTAAGCGTTCAGCTGATAAAATATCTGCATGCATGATTGAGCCACAGCCTCTAACATGACGTAGCCAGTGCGTAGCCTTGTTGATAAGTGAGGATTTGTCTTCCCGAGATTTGGGGGGTAAAGAGGGGACATTGCGCATGTAAATGTAATTGCCACAGCTCAAATGTGGGCTCCGGCCATGTGCTGATGTAGTGTCCCATTTCAAATCCACACAGGGGAAAGAGGGCATAATGTTTTCAGAAGGGATCACAGGAAGTCTACTGTGGTGTACTGATTGTTTGAGGCCTGGGTCATCCTCAGGAGTTGGCAAAGGTCCAAAAACAAGCAGATGGTCAGTATTCGAGGAAATTGTTTTAGTTCCGTGGGGGCAAGATGGATCTTTCCTCGAGGCAGTAGGTTTAAAGGAATTGAGAATTTCTGTCATGAGAATTTTCAGCTCTCCTACTTTGTTCTTTAGACTAATCACCAGAGCTATTAAATCCTCATAAGGAGGATAGCTTTCAGATTTAGGTAAGGATGGACTAACACGGTGCAATGGTGGCGTAGAAATTGGTAGGGGGTGGTCCAAGTCTTGTATTTCCAATGGAGAAAAGCGATTAAAGCAAGGGATTTCATGGATAATCACATCTGATTTTGGCACCTCAAATACAGGACAAGTTACATGGTGTGTAGAGGCACTGGCTTTGGGAATCCAGCACCTGAGGAATGGCGCTGGTAGATTGTAAGTCGTTATTAGTATGAGATCCGGCAGTTAAAAACGGTATAAGGGTGCCCGATCTCGACCCTTTCCGTGGATTTCTCTCCTTTTTATTTAAAATCAATTCCACTTCTTCAATCAGATTATCAATTTCTTTGGTTACACAATTTGTGAGAGGTTGCATTGCTTTGATGAGTTTTGGGATCTTCGGCTTGGCAGAACTCAAAGCAGGGCTGGACTGGTGCCCACAGTGCTTCATCCTGTTAAGGACAGAGGTAGTGGATGGATATTCCCACTGGTTCTGGAGGGGGACTGGTGCCCAGAGTGCTTCATCCTGTTAAGGACAGAGGGAGTGAATGGATCTCTCCACTGGTTCTGGAGGGGGACTGGTGCCCAGAGTGCATCATTCACCCCGTGATGGACCCAGTTGCGTCAGTGCCCCTGCCGCTCATGGGCTAACGGTGCTTGAGTTGGCGGTGCCCTGTTCAGCGGTGCTTGAGTTGGCGGTGCCCTGTTCAGCGGTGCTTGAGTTGGCCGTGCCCTGATCAGCGGGGATTGAGTTGGCGTGCCCTGTTCAGCGGTGCTTGAGTTGGCGGGGCCCTGTTCAGCGGTGCTTGAGTTGGCGGTGCCCTGTTCTGCGGTGCTTGAGTTGGCGGTGCCCTGTTCAGCGGTGCTTGAGTTTGCGGTGCCCTGTTCAGCGGTGCTTTTGCTGGCGGTCCTTCATGGCCCAGCGGGGCTTTTGCTGGCGGTCCTTCATGGCCCAGCAGGGCTTTTGCTGGCGGTCCTTCATGGTCCATCGGGGCTTTTGCTGGCGGTCCTTCATGGCCCAGCAGGGCTGGTGCTGGCGGTGGCCTCCTGGGCAGCTGTGCTGGGGCTGGCGGTGGCCTCCTGGGCAGCTGGGATAGGGCTGGCGGTGGCCTCCTGGGCAGCTGGGCTGGGGCTGGCGGTGGCCTCCTGGGCAGCTGGGCTGGGGCTGGCGGTGGCCTCCTGGGCAGCTGGGCTGGGGCTGGCGGTGGCCTCCTGGCCAGCGGGGATGATGGTGGTCTTCTCCGCTGTGCAGCTCTTCCCAGACTTGCCGGGTTTCTTGTGTCCCTTCCCCACCTTGGAAGGTGTCACAGCTGACTCCACACTCCCACCGGGACCCCTGGGAGCGGCTTTGGTGGCTGGAGTCTTCCCCCTATCCCGCCGGGCACTGGCCAACTTCTGATGCTTCACAGGTGGTGGACTGTCTGTGCTGTGGCTCCTTGCATGCAGGTGTGAATGTAGACGAGACTGGGAGGGAGGAGGGAGACGACGACAACAGGGACACAGTGGAGGCAGTGGATGTTGGTGTGTCTGAATGTGTGTGTTGCTTGCATGAGTGCCTGTGGGATGTGTGGTGCTTATGTTTGCCAGAGCTTCCCTTGTGTTTTGAGGTGTGTGCAGGCTGGTCTGATGGTGTGCTTGGGATAGGCAAAGGTAAAGGGGATTGGGTGTGGGTGGAGGAAGGTGGAGGGGGAGGCTAGAGACGGGGACAATGGCTGCCATCAGTGCTGAGGCCAGAGTTTGAAAAGCTCGGTGAAGGGCCGCCTGACCAGAATGAATGCCCTCCAGGAATGCATTAGTTTGTTGCAACTGCCTTTCTACACCCTGGATGGCATTCAAAATTGTAGACTGCCCAACAGTGAGGGACTTGAGGAGGTCAATGGCCTCCTCACAGAGGGCAGCAGGGGTGACTGGGGCAGGGCCTGAAGTGCCTGGGGTGAAGGTGATGCCCACCCTCCTGGGTGAGCGGGCACGGGGTGAAGGCTGAGGGGCTGCTGGGAGGGCGGTGCTTGTAGGGGGGTGGCGGCTGTACCTGTAGATGCAGGGGGCACAGATGTTGCCACCATCACAAGGGAGCTCCCATCAGAGGACGAGTCCGTGTCGCTGGTGTCAGCTCCTGTCCCCGCCCTGGAGCTACACATCAGCACACTTATCACCACACAATCCACCCCACACATCAACTACACCACCCCATGGCACGGCAAAGACACCCCAGGTACTCGGAGGAGGAGCTCAGGGTCATGGTGGAGGAAATTGTCCGGGTAGAGCCACAGCTATTCGGATCACAGGTGCAGCACACCTCCATTGCAAGGAAAATGGAGCTATGGCGCAGAATAGTTGACAGGGTCAACGCAGTGGAACAGCACAAAAGAAATCAGGAAGACATCAGGAAGAGGTGGAACGACCTACGGGGGAAGGTGCGTTCCGTGGTCTCAAGACACAACCAGGCGGTTCAGCGGACTGGCGGTGGACCCCCACCTCCTCACCCACAACTAACAACATGGGAGGAGCAGGTCTTGGCAACTCTGCATCCTGAGGGCCTCGCAGGAGTAGGCGGAGGAATGGACTCTGGTAAGTCAAATCTTAACTATTACATCCCCCACCCTACCTGCATGCTATCACATACCCCCACCCTCACCCCCAGAACCCCAACTCCTCACATATGTCCCAACATCACAAACCACACATCCCAACACCAAGCCCTGCATGCAACAACAAAGCATGGACACCCATCACCAAAGCATGCCCACTACACATACCCATACACCCCCCCAAACCATCATCACACAAGCTTCCACACAGGAATGCTAGCACTGGGGTACACGGTCACCCACCCATTGCACACCATTACACACACAGATTTAATAAACATCCTTTTATACCCCTGCAGGACCCCTACCCAACGTCACCGGACAGGAGGGTCCACACCACCAACAGAAGAGGCCCACAGTGATGACAGCACCTCTGTCCAACTGGATCTAGATGACCAGCCTGGACCATTGGGGACCTCTGCACAGTCGGTTCCCTTCACACAGGCACAGGCCACCACAGACCTTCCCCCCTCTGGAAACACCAGCACAGCACCCACCCAGCGGGCCCATATCTCCGTCCCCAGGACACGTCAATCAGCTGTGTGTCCACCACTACAGGGAACCCAGGCTAACCCACCACCCCAACAACAACAGGGACCTGGGGGCAGTGGTAGTGGGCATACGGTCCAGGGGACGGAGGCCAAGGAACACAGGGGAACTGGGAGGGCTGCTGTGCGACAGGGGGCGGACAGGCCAAGGGAACTCACTCTCCACGAGGCCCTCTCCTCCATCATGGGAGCCTACCACCACTCCCAGGAGACAATGGCAACGGTACTGACCAAGTTTTAGGAGACCCAGCGCCTGCAGGAGGAACAGTATATGGGCTTCAGGGAGGAACTCAGAACCATCAGCTCCACCCTGGGCACCATCGTAGGGGTGCTGAAGGAACTCGTGAACACCAGGAGGGACACTGTGGCACTACAAGGGGCCCCTGACACTAGCATGCATGATGAACTGCCCACCACCTCCGCTGGCGCTAGTGGACAGGACGCCCCACCACAGAACCACCCCACCAGCACCCCACCCCCTGCAGAGGGAGAACCACCCCGCAAACGGTCCCTGAGATCCAGGACAAAGACAGAGCACAATGCCAAGACCCCCGCCAAGAAATGAGACCACCCTGATTGTCATCCTACTGTCCCACTTTGTCACCCTGTCCATACTTAAACTGCCCAACCTCCACTTCCTATGCCCATTTGGGCGATGCACCTGTGAGACTAATAGACTGGACTCTGCCATGGACCTTCCTCTGCCATCACCCCTCACCATTTCACTACCCCCTCCAATATTGAGCACTTAAATAAATACACTTAAAACACAAAACAATCTGCAGTCTGTCTGTTATTTCAAAATAGTGTATTAGCAATTACAGTGACAAAATGCTCTTTCAAATGTAATGTCAACATACCTATGTCACACAGCTCAAGTCCATGAGGAATCAAAGCAGATGTCACACAGTGGGACCCACATCTGTGAAATCGTAAGGGAAAGTGACAACTCAGTGACCATACACTGGGTGAAAACGACAGACAGTAGAGAGGTAGTAGTGTTTAAGTACATGTAGTAGGCAGGTCTGTACTCTTACCTGTGTCTCACTGGAAATATTGCTGGATCACTGAGTCCCTGTTGTTCATGTCTTCTTCCTCTGGACCATCCTCCTGCAGAAAAGGCACCTGATGTCGCAATGCCAAGTTATGAAACATACAGCAGGCCACGATGATCTGGCACACCTTCTTTGGTGAGTAGAATAGGGATCCACCTGTCATATTGAGGCACCGGAACCTGGCCTTCAGGAGGCCGAAGGTCCGCTCGATCACCCTCCTAGTTCACCCATGGGCCTCATTGTAGCGTTCTTCTGCCCTTGTCCTGGGATTCCTCACTGGGGTCAGTAGCCATGACAGGTTAGGGTAACCAGAGTCACCTGCAAATGGCGAGGGACAAGTATTAGACACACACTAACCTGTATGATAACCCCAGACCCAGACAACCATTCCCACTGCCTTGCTTCCAGGTGCTCACCTAATAGCCACACACAGTGCCTCTGGAGTTGCCCCATCACATAAGGGATGCTGCTATTCCGCAGGATGTAGGTGTCATGCACTGAGCCAGGGAACTTGGCATTCACATGGGAGATGTACTGGTCTGCCAAACATACCATCTGTACATTCATAGAATGATAACTCTTCCGGTTTCTGTACACCTGTTCACTCCTGTGTGGGGGGGGGGACCAAAGCCACATGGGTCCCATCAATGGCACCTATAATGTTGGGGATATGTCCCAGGGCATAGAAATCACCTTTCTCTGTAGGCAAATCCTCCACCTGAGGGAACACAATGTAGCTCTGCATGTATTTCAGAAGGGCAGACAACACTCTGGACAATACGTTGGAAAACATAGACTGGGACATCCCTGATGCTATGGCCACTGTTGTTTGAAATGACCCACTTGCTAGGAAATGGAGCACTGACAGCACCTGCACTTGAAGGTGGACTCCTGTGGGATGGCGGATTGCTGACATCAGGTCTGGCTCCAACTGGGTACACAGTTTCTGGATTGTGGCACGGTCAAGCCTGTATATGATTATGACATGTCGCTCCTCCATTGTCGACAGGTCCACCAACGGTCGGTACACCGGAGGATGCCGCCATTTCCTCACATGTCCCAGCGGACGGTGACTATGAAGGACAACAGCGAGCACAGAGTCAAACAACTCAGAGGTACGTACCCACAGCTTACACAGAACACCAATCATACACAAAAGGTGGCCTGTATGTGTGTTGAGTCTAGGCCTAGGTATGTGTGATGCAGTTGGAAATGAAGCCACGTGGGCCCCTGAAATGGCGGCTGCCTGACCTCTAAAGTGGGACAATGGGATGTGAGGTAACTGTGCTGGCGTTGTACACCGTTGCGGTAGGCGGTCGAAGACCGCGGCACAATGCTGCATTGTTTACAACAACATTGGCCCCTATGGGCCCCGGGAGCCAATGACGATGTGCGCCGGCGGTGACGGTACGCACCACCGCGGACGTGACCGCCATTTTCTATCTGTTCAATCACTCGATACCTGATCTTCGACAGGAGAGGACCTACACTGCAAGTGCTGCTGTGACCTCGGTCTGGAAGAGACAATGGCTCGAGTATCTGGGGAAAGGGCCCCTGCCTTCACATCGGAGGAGTTGGAGAAGCTCGCGGATGGGATCCTCCCCCAGTACACGCTACTCATAACAACAGAAATTTACAATTAAAAACATACGCAATAAGAAAATATATATAATTGCTAAAATAGTATAGATCTGTGGGCACGTACAGGTTACTTTAACCCCTTCGCCGCCAGGCCTTTTCCTCCTCAGGTGCCAGGCCTTTTTTTGGCTATTTGGGGCAGGGCGCGCTTATGCCCTCATACCTTTTTGTCCACATAAGCTACCCATGGCAAATTTGCGTCCTTGTTTTCCAACATCCATGGGATTCTAGAGGTACCCAGACTTTGTGGGTTCCCCTGAAGGAGACCAAGAAACTAGCCAAAATACAGCAAAAATTTCATTTTTTTAAAAACAAATGGGAAAAAGGGCTGCAGAAGAAGGCTTGTGTTTTTTCCCCTGAAAATGGCATCAACAAAGGGTTTGTGGTGCTAAAATCGCCAGCTTCCCAGCTTTCAGGAACAGGCAGACTTGAATCAGAAAACCACATTTTTCAACACAAATTTGGCATTTTAACAGGACATACCCCATTTTTACAATTTTTTGTGCTTTCAGCCTCCTTCCAGTCAGTGACAGAAATGGGTGTGAAACCAATGCTGGATCCCAGAAATCTAAACTTTCTGAAAAGTAGATAAAATTCTGAATTCAGACGTGGGTACTTTGTGTAGATCCTACAAGGGTTTCCTACTCAAAACACCAACTGAAATAAAAGAATATTGAAACTGAGGTAAAAAAACAGCCATTTTTCTCTATGTTTTACTCTGTATCATCATCATCATCACTTCGAGATTCTGTTTATGTAAGGACTCCAGTTGTTCAAATCTGCTTTGTACATGTCTGAAGGAATGCCATCTGGCCCTGGGGCCTTCCCTGATTGTTGGGCAGTGATGGCAAGCTCAGTTTCTTTTAGTGGAAAAGGTGGCAGAATAGTCACTGGCAGCTGTGAAGATATAGGGGGTTATTCCAACTTTGGAGGAGGTGGTAATCCGTCCCAAATGTGGCGGATTTACCACCAGCCGTATTACGAGTTCCGTAGGATATAATGGACTCGTAATACGGCTGGTGGTATATCCGTCACTTTACCGTCACTTTTGGGACGGATTACCACTTCCTCCAAAGTTGGAATAACCCCCATAGTCTCTCCAAGGCTTGTGGAACCACAATCAGATGGGGAGCCATATAGTTCTCTGAAGTGGGAAAGCCAAACTTCAGGGGCAATATGGCACTCTGGCTTGAATACTTGATTTTGTTCGCCGCGGGTGACCAAGAGCTAGAAACGTTTGGGATCAGGGGCCCTTGCGGCCTCAGCCAGTTCCCTCCATAGCATCTCTTCATGTTCAGTTTTACACAGCTTGCGTATGGAGACATAATTTCGTTTTGAGTTGACAATAACTTCTCTATCTTTTGATCTTAACGCCTCGATCAAGGTGCTTTTGGCCTCTCTACATCTCTTGTCGAAACGCTTATTATTAGGGTAGGAGGGAGGATTAACTGTTTCCCTAACAGATTTAAAAAATAAATTCTTAAGAGTGGCAAAGAGATCCGAATAGAGAGACATGACTTCAAGTGGAGTGAGTGTGAGATGGTCATCAAAGAGCTGGTGGCTACAAACTATAGCACATACTGTAGTTTGCCCAGCAAATTATTGGAGCTCTGGAAAAAGTCCCATCTAACCGCACGCTTATTACTAGACAGCTTCAGGGCACCAGTAGATGCAAAAACAGGAGGAGACACAGCTCCTAGTAGAAGATGTCTATCATATATGATTTGAAGAGGAGCATGGTCGCTGGTATACGGGTTACCCACTTTCACATCTTTTATATAATGCCAGAACAAAGTCCAGGGTACTACTATGTGACCCCCTGAAAAAAGTTGGTCTGGCAGGACTATCATCTGGAAAACGTCCATTGCCAGGGCGAAGACCATGGAGTATCATAAGGTCTATTATCTGCAAAGCCATAGTGCCAACTTTGAATGAGTTTGACTGGAGTGGGTAGGGAGGAATATTCCATATATCATCTTCAATCTGCATGACTTCAATAAGAGCAGAATTAGGCTCAATTGGCACATTAAAATCCCTAGCTATAATAATGTGATACTTTGGACAAAGATCCAAAATTATAGTATTCAGAAGCTCTATGGTGGCTGACCGCTGGTTGGGAGGGCCCGGTCTATTGTAAATATTTATGCACAAAACAGGGGGACCCGGATTTGGCTGTATAACTACAGCCAAAATGTCAGGGGAATCTACATATAGCTCCTTTGCTCCACCCACCTCTGTCATTTTTACCCAAGTACAAAGGCCCCCTGCTGCTCTACCAGCTGAAGACGGCATATCTTTTTAAAAAAAGGAACAAACCCCCTGCCTGTATGTGCTATGGGTAGCCCATGTTTCCTGATACATACAGATGTTAAATTTATCAACGTATACCCCCCAATCAATGTCAGCTAATTTGCTGTTAATACCAGCCACATTCCAGGACAAAAGCTTCGCAGTTGAATAAGCCATAAAACAATTAGATTTATAAAAAGTATCAGCTGAATAAAAATTATTAATATGCTCAATAGAAAGTGCAGTTCTAGAGTTATCAATAGGATCAGATTGCGATTTCCATGAAGGTACAGCTCCTAGAGTTGGTACATTTTTGGAAGATGGTAAAACGGGTGAGCCAAAACTAGTATTAGTGTTGTAGAACCCAGGTGGACGTAGTCAGTCAATGTCAGAAGTGGCCCCCTGGTAATCAAGATCAGATACATTTGGTCCTTAAAAGGCAGGTCCCATATCCATCATGAGGGCAGGGCCAAATGTTGGCCCATTAGAAACACGGTGTCCTGTAACGCTGCTTGATGCCTTGGAGGCCGTAGATGGTGGAAGTTTCGTCCTCCCATTGCCAACAGCGGGCCAATTATCGCTAAGAAAAATAGCAGTTCCTTTTCTTGTATGGTTGCGTGCTTTCATATGCAATAGACCCGTTACCAGTTTGGGGTTAATGAGGTTTAATTTTATAGCATCCCAGTCGTCAGATGGACTGCTTAAGCGTTCAGCTGATAAAATATCTGCATGCATGATTGAGCCACAGCCTCTAACATGACGTAGCCAGTGCGTAGCCTTGTTGATAAGTGAGGATTTGTCTTCCCGAGATTTGGGGGGTAAAGAGGGGACATTGCGCATGTAAATGTAATTGCCACAGCTCAAATGTGGGCTCCGGCCATGTGCTGATGTAGTGTCCCATTTCAAATCCACACAGGGGAAAGAGGGCATAATGTTTTCAGAAGGGATCACAGGAAGTCTACTGTGGTGTACTGATTGTTTGAGGCCTGGGTCATCCTCAGGAGTTGGCAAAGGTCCAAAAACAAGCAGATGGTCAGTATTCGAGGAAATTGTTTTAGTTCCGTGGGGGCAAGATGGATCTTTCCTCGAGGCAGTAGGTTTAAAGGAATTGAGAATTTCTGTCATGAGAATTTTCAGCTCTCCTACTTTGTTCTTTAGACTAATCACCAGAGCTATTAAATCCTCATAAGGAGGATAGCTTTCAGATTTAGGTAAGGATGGACTAACACGGTGCAATGGTGGCGTAGAAATTGGTAGGGGGTGGTCCAAGTCTTGTATTTCCAATGGAGAAAAGCGATTAAAGCAAGGGATTTCATGGATAATCACATCTGATTTTGGCACCTCAAATACAGGACAAGTTACATGGTGTGTAGAGGCACTGGCTTTGGGAATCCAGCACCTGAGGAATGGCGCTGGTAGATTGTAAGTCGTTATTAGTATGAGATCCGGCAGTTAAAAACTGTATAAGGGTGCCCGATCTCGACCCTTTCCGTGGATTTCTCTCCTTTTTATTTAAAATCAATTCCACTTCTTCAATCAGATTATCAATTTCTTTGGTTACAAAATTTGTGAGAGGTTGCATTGCTTTGATGAGTTTTGGGATCTTCGGCTTGGCAGAACTCAAAGCAGGGCTGGACTGGTGCCCACAGTGCTTCATCCTGTTAAGGACAGAGGTAGTGGATGGATATTCCCACTGGTTCTGGAGGGGGACTGGTGCCCAGAGTGCTTCATCCTGTTAAGGACAGAGGGAGTGAATGGATCTCTCCACTGGTTCTGGAGGGGGACTGGTGCCCAGAGTGCATCATTCACCCCGTGATGGACCCAGTTGCGTCAGTGCCCCTGCCGCTCATGGGCTAACGGTGCTTGAGTTGGCGGTGCCCTGTTCAGCGGTGCTTGAGTTGGCGGTGCCCTGTTCAGCGGTGCTTGAGTTGGCCGTGCCCTGATCAGCGGGGATTGAGTTGGCGTGCCCTGTTCAGCGGTGCTTGAGTTGGCGGGGCCCTGTTCAGCGGTGCTTGAGTTGGCGGTGCCCTGTTCTGCGGTGCTTGAGTTGGCGGTGCCCTGTTCAGCGGTGCTTGAGTTTGCGGTGCCCTGTTCAGCGGTGCTTTTGCTGGCGGTCCTTCATGGCCCAGCGGGGCTTTTGCTGGCGGTCCTTCATGGCCCAGCAGGGCTTTTGCTGGCGGTCCTTCATGGTCCATCGGGGCTTTTGCTGGCGGTCCTTCATGGCCCAGCAGGGCTGGTGCTGGCGGTGGCCTCCTGGGCAGCTGTGCTGGGGCTGGCGGTGGCCTCCTGGGCAGCTGGGATAGGGCTGGCGGTGGCCTCCTGGGCAGCTGGGCTGGGGCTGGCGGTGGCCTCCTGGGCAGCTGGGCTGGGGCTGGCGGTGGCCTCCTGGGCAGCTGGGCTGGGGCTGGCGGTGGCCTCCTGGCCAGCGGGGATGATGGTGGTCTTCTCCGCTGTGCAGCTCTTCCCAGACTTGCCGGGTTTCTTGTGTCCCTTCCCCACCTTGGAAGGTGTCACAGCTGACTCCACACTCCCACCGGGACCCCTGGGAGCGGCTTTGGTGGCTGGAGTCTTCCCCCTATCCCGCCGGGCACTGGCCAACTTCTGATGCTTCACAGGTGGTGGACTGTCTGTGCTGTGGCTCCTTGCATGCAGGTGTGAATGTAGACGAGACCTGGGAGGGAGGAGGGAGACGACGACGACAGGGACACAGTGGAGGCAGTGGATGTTGGTGTGTCTGAATGTGTGTGTTGCTTGCATGAGTGCCTGTGGGATGTGTGGTGCTTATGTTTGCCAGAGCTTCCCTTGTGTTTTGAGGTGTGTGGCAGGCTGGTCTGATGGTGTGCTTGGGATAGGCAAAGGTAAAGGGGATTGGGTGTGGGTGGAGGAAGGTGGAGGGGGAGGCTAGAGACGGGGACAATGGCTGCCATCAGTGCTGAGGCCAGAGTTTGAAAAGCTCGGTGAAGGGCCGCCTGACCAGAATGAATGCCCTCCAGGAATGCATTAGTTTGTTGCAACTGCCTTTCTACACCCTGGATGGCATTCAAAATTGTAGACTGCCCAACAGTGAGGGACTTGAGGAGGTCAATGGCCTCCTCACAGAGGGCAGCAGGGGTGACTGGGGCCAGGGCCTGAAGTGCCTGGGGTGAAGGTGATGCCCACCCTCCTGGGTGAGCGGGCACGGGGTGAAGGCTGAGGGGGCTGCTGGGAGGGCGGTGCTTGTAGGGGGGTGGCGGCTGTACCTGTAGATGCAGGGGGCACAGATGTTGCCACCATCACAAGGGAGCTCCCATCAGAGGACGAGTCCGTGTCGCTGGTGTCAGCTCCTGTCCCCGCCCTGGAGCTACACATCAGCACACTTATCACCACACAATCCACCCCACACATCAACTACACCACCCCATGGCACGGCAAAGACACCCCAGGTACTCGGAGGAGGAGCTCAGGGTCATGGTGGAGGAAATCGTCCGGGTAGAGCCACAGCTATTCGGATCACAGGTGCAGCACACCTCCATTGCAAGGAAAATGGAGCTATGGCGCAGAATAGTTGACAGGGTCAACGCAGTGGAAACAGCACAAAAGAAATCAGGAAGACATCAGGAAGAGGTGGAACGACCTACGGGGGGAAGGTGCGTTCCGTGGTCTCAAGACACAACCAGGCGGTTCAGCGGACTGGCGGTGGACCCCCACCTCCTCACCCACAACTAACAACATGGGAGGAGCAGGTCTTGGCAACTCTGCATCCTGAGGGCCCTCGCAGGAGTAGGCGGAGGAATGGACTCTGGTAAGTCAAATCTTAACCTATTACATCCCCCACCCTACCTGCATGCTATCACATACCCCCACCCTCACCCCCAGAACCCCAACTCCTCACATATGTCCCACATCACAAACCACACATCCCAACACCAAGCCCTGCATGCAACAACAAAGCATGGACACCCATCACCAAAGCCATGCCCACTACACATACCCATACACCCCCCCAAACCATCATCACACAAGCTTCCACACAGGAATGCTAGCACTGGGGTACACGGTCACCCACCCATTGCACACCATTACACACACAGATTTAATAAACATCCTTTTATACCCCTGCAGGACCCCTACCCAACGTCACCGGACAGGAGGGTCCCACACCACCAACAGAAGAGGCCCACAGTGATGACAGCACCTCTGTCCAACTGGATCTAGATGACCAGCCTGGACCATTGGGGACCTCTGCACAGTCGGTTCCCTTCACACAGGCACAGGCCACCACAGACCTTCCCCCCTCTGGAAACACCAGCACAGCACCCACCCAGCGGGCCCATATCTCCGTCCCCAGGACACGTCAATCAGCTGTGTGTCCACCACTACAGGGAACCCAGGCTAACCCACCACCCCAACAACAACAGGGACCTGGGGGCAGTGGGTAGTGGGCATACGGTCCAGGGGACGGAGGCCAAGGAACACAGGGGGAACTGGGAGGGCTGCTGTGCGACAGGGGGCGGACAGGCCAAGGGAACTCACTCTCCACGAGGCCCTCTCCTCCATCATGGGAGCCTACCACCACTCCCAGGAGGACAATGGCAACGGTACTGACCAAGTTTTAGGAGACCCAGCGCCCTGCAGGAGGAACA